>NC_133757.1:14950000-15575000 GCF_036562045.2 Rhinolophus sinicus
GTTTTCTATCTTAACAAAAGACTTAATTTCAAATTGGTGAGTCTCTAAAAAGACACGAGATTTGTGAAATCAAGAGTAATCTGAATTTTAATCCCAAACAACAGAACAAAGATTTTCAGTTATTTTCATATTGGATGAAATCCCTAAATTAAAACATTTAGCTACTGTAGATTTAAAAAAAAAAAATCCAAGATCAATACTGGAAACTGACAATCTAATTAAGTCATGAAATATAATGTAGGAAACAAAGCATTTAAACATGGAGTGATTTTTGGGATTCCACGAAAGGGAGCCAGATCAGATTATTTAGTGTGTGGCTATGATGGGGAGCAAAATTTCTAAATTTTTTTTTGTATGACTAGTCCTAAATAATGGAAATAAACCCTCCTCAGGACAATTCAGTTTTATCAGAGCATATCTGCTCACAAGAGGGCTATCAGTTTACCAGCAGCTTTCCAGCAGGACCTCACTTTGTATTTTGGAACCTCTTCACTTAAGTCAAGCTAAAATCAAGTTCTTGTAACAGCTGTGCTATTTACATCGTTCCCTTAGTTGTACATTGCCCCGGTCTCTGAAAATGAAAGGCAATACACTACAGTAGCAGCTGATGCTTTCAACTTGCCCACACATTCCATCCCAAACTCATTCTCTCACCCTCTTCTCAGCTCTTTTCAAAGCAGGTAAGTGAAGCAGTGCAGGAGCTTCAGACAGACAGAGCTCAACTTGTGTGAGGAGCTGTGCAGTGTGCAGGGCAGGAGACACAGGACTGAAATGGAGAGCTGGGCGCAGCCAACGCCAGTTCAGCTCCCCGTGCGCGACCAGCCTGCCTCCAAGCGCCCCGTTTCCGGAGCTGAGCCCAAAAAGAGCCTCACAAGGAAGGGATGGAGCATGCTTTGTTTCCAAACACAATAAAACATCCTATTTTGGAGATGAGTGCCCGTCTTCTTCGGATAGATACTAGAAAAATTTGGGGTACTTTCACTGTTTGATTCCTATTAGAATCCTGCCTGAGAAACAATCACTTCTGAGCAAACCATATATCAATGCATTGTCATCACAGCAATCTATTCTATAACTATCCATATCAAAGATTGTTAAAAGGCTATTTCAGAGCATATAATTCCATTAGTCGAGTGATATCATTCTTCCAAGTACAATTCCATTCTAGGTTACAGTTTTGGAAACATGCATTCTAGAAGCATAACTGATGAAACTGTTGTTATAGGCACAACAAAAGAATTAAGCTATAAAATGATGAAAAAACATATTTTAAAAGAAATGCAGATGTGATGTTTTCAGCTTTTAGAATTAAGATTTCTAAGTCCACACAATTCAGCTGAACAAAAATAGATCTTTTGTCAAATATGCTTATTGTAATAAGGAACATGGTTTTATTAATTATATTCATTGCTAAATTCAGGGGCCAGAGCTGTGTGTAGTTTCTTTACATACAGGTTTAAGTCTATTGTTAGTTCCAATGACATTTGAAAATTCAGATTCGTCACATAAGTATGAGCAGATGCAAACACACACAAGCAGATATTCTGTCCTGCATAAAAATAATGTTGATGCATCATCTCCTGAGAAATAATCTTATATATCAAAACTGCAATTGATTATATTCTTTTAGGATATACATCTGCTTCCATGTAGAGAAGATAAAAACACAAAAAGATTAGAGGGGGCGGGTTTTGTGTATTTACACCCTTCGTTTTACATACCATCATTACTTTTACGAAGAGGGGCACCACTCATGGCTCTTCACTCAGAAGAACTGTTGAAAATTGCTATCTACAAGCCTCTAAATCAGTGTGTGCATCACCCAGAGAATGATGACATACCAATAAGTAACTTCTACGTAGGAAAACCTCAATCAACGCAGTCAGTCTAAACTCGAAAATAATTCACAGCACTCTCATTAATATAAACAATTACACAATTTTTAAGTTGCAAAGTAGGCCATTATTTTGTGCCCTAATGTAAAAGAAACAAAACTCATTCTCACTAAGTAAAAAATAAAACTACTCTAGCTCTGAAAACAGTACCAAAACATATTTGATAAGTTTGGCCCAATTAAAACAAAACATAGACTCATTCAGCATCCCTCATTGATATGGGGATAAAATTATAAACATTACTATAAATATTTGCTGGGCCACAAAAGTCTGAAGCTCTATTATGAAACAGGCTAGCAAACTCTGAAAAATAAGAACTCACTTGGGTGCTATTTCCTACAGAAAGGAAAGTGTTCGGCAATGACCAGACCTTTGGCTCTTCTTAGGTATCTGTGTACACAGCCCAGTAGGGCTTTTATAACATGTGTGTTTCCCCACAAGGATAATAGATTCAGGGTACCTTACGTTGAACCTAAGAGTTTGGGGTGAAGGAAAGACGTTTACTTAAAAACAGTTCTTAGTGAAGTAAATCATAATGTCAGAAAAAAAATTTAATCGTAATTGACTTCTTTGTGAAACCAATACAAATAAAACAAATCTGAAGTTCGTCTACATTAAAACTACATTCAGGGATAGTTTGAAGATATTCCTTTGTTTTTCTGCCGTTTCTGGCCTTTAAAATAGGACTTTTCCTCTGATGCCAACAAAACAATGATCACTGTGATAAGCATGGTTTGGATATATTTGTTTTTCTAAAAATAATCATCAGGGAACATTTGAGGGCTTTTAATCGATAGTTTTGCTATATGTAGATTTTCCTGAAAAATGAACCCAAAGATCTGACTTCAGAGTTAGAAACTCAAATTTATAGGGAAAAGCAGATTTTTTTTTTTTTTTTTTTTTAAAGCAGGCTAGGAAGTACTCACCTCTTCACGTAATTTTATCAACTGCACCATGAATGCACAAAAAAAAAAAAAAAAAAGATAAAAAGGAAAGAAATGGCAGGAAAGAAAGATCAGTTGTGTGACAGGATACAGAATTAACATTGACAATTTATCTGTTTACATGTTTAGCATTTAAAAATCACAGACAAACACATTAAAAGAACCTAAACACAGACTACATGCAGAGTTTTTTGAACGAATAAAGATCACTTTCTCACACTGTCACATTAAACAAAGAGAATAGTGTGAAATTCTCTTTTAAAGTACATCTAAGACACCATCATGAAATAAAGGGGAACGACTTCATAGAAGTCTATATTATAAAGAAAGAAAACAAGTTTACTGTTCCTCTCTTCTAAGAATGCACCACTGAAGAGGTTTTGTATATACAAGTTTTCAGGATGTTTCTCTATTTTGAATCTTGACAACTGATTTCAGAATTTACCTACAAATGAAAATGATTAATAGTTCATGCTTTTGTCCCCATAAGAATTTAAAACAACAAACTATCAAGTTAGTTGATGTCATACTTCTACCTACTCTAGTAAAAAGACTGCATTTGGAGATAACATTAATTGAAAATAAAGCATGCCAGGATAGATAACATTTAGGACATGGTATCAGAAAATATCTCACTATCCTTACAAATATTGTGTACATTAGAATTAATTTCTAGGTTTTCGTTTTGCTTCAGAGGCTACTGCAGAAATATGGTTTTTTATTTAATTTTTGAAGTTTCTTCATTTTTCAGTTTTCTTCATTTCATAAACGAGGCCACCTCAAAGCAATGAGCGCTCATGCTTCGTTTGTACTGCAGTCTGTTATCACTCAACTCAAACCCCAAATCATTCGTTAGTTGTTAGTAAATTCTCCTATGATAACATTTTAATTCTCCTCTGTAGAACATTTTTCTATTTGCCTTAAATATAACAGATAAAACAAGTCGCTTAACTCTTTAGAAACTAGAAAATGGATATAACCAGATATCTGGTTGTGAGTGTGTGTGTGTGTAGGTGTGTGTGTTTGACAGTACTGTAAAGCAAAAATATCACTGTATAGTTGAGATGACTGCCATAGTTTCTGCAATGAATAGAAATTGAAACCTGTGTTGTAAGACTATAAACCACATTCTAGGTCTGAAATGTGCATCCTCAGCAATTCAGGTCTACAACTGATAATTTTTAAACATCCAAATATCTGTAACATCTGTTATAATACTTGACATATGCAGAGCAATAAATTAAACTATGGCTTTGGGAGAAGCGTGCTATAAATTGCTCACTACAAGTCTCTCTAAAAGTATCATGTTTACTACAGCTTGGATTTCTCAGTGCTTAATGCTGTTTTTTCGTCTCCAATTCAAAGAAGGCAGCATGCATTCCAGCTTATTCTGTTATTTCATTTGTTATATGAAAAGTATTTCAAGTACAAAAGAATGAGATTTCAAAATTGTTATGCATCTTTTAGTAAAAGAGACCAGAACCTATTACATAATGTCTCACAGTGCATTTAGAGAAAATGAAACTTTTAATGTCATCCTTTCAAAATATATAAGAAGTCGTCATTATTTTTAATCAATATGCTCATTCTCTCAGCGACCATC
The DNA here is from genome assembly GCF_036562045.2 of Rhinolophus sinicus. NCBI lineage: Eukaryota > Metazoa > Chordata > Mammalia > Chiroptera > Rhinolophidae > Rhinolophus > Rhinolophus sinicus. Next base: position 14,954,443 of record NC_133757.1, read on the forward strand.
CAGTGTCTATGAGTAAAGCACCTTCTCATTTCCTGTGGAAAGTTACTCTTCTTCCCCCAGAAAAAGTAAAATTTTAAACTAAACGACCTGGCCTATCACATATCGGAATCTTTCTCTTTGCTACCCGAACATCATGGGAGAAAAAGGCAAACATTAATTCTCAGAAAGAGACGATGCAGGAATTGATCGCACTGCGGCTATCGTTTCTTTCTGGGGGCACCATTCTTCGCTTGACTATGATACTTAAAGGGCCAAAGTTTAAAACTACTCCTTAGCAATGGAGACCATTTGGGGCATGCCACCCTGCCATAATCAATGAGTGTTTAAAAATGCTACCCATTTGTTTTTTCAATAGGTTGCAAACAAAAACCGTTCTATCTTGTTTGTGCTGCATGGCTGCATTCAAGCTCTACACCGGATTTGTAGCCAAGCTAGGTAATGGGAGGGTTTTTAATCTTTATCTTCTTTTTTTTTTTTTTTTTTTTTAGGGCTGAAGGTTTTCATTCAAGTAAACAAAAGATGGTCTATTTTTGAAAATTAACAATGCTTAGACTAGACTGCAAGTAGTGATTTCGTATTTTCTCGAGTTACTAGCTCCATCATAAGCGACATGAAAGTGTGCCATGCCACCATGTTGAGTTATGATAATCAACATCTTTTTTGAAACAAAGATTTTTTTTTTCCCCCAGTGCAGAATTTGATACAAGAGGTAATCTGTTCCTTTGTGGGCTGAAAAAATCTGGTTTACGCTGGTTTGAACCAGTGGAATCTCTTGTGGTTAAGCCTTCTGCTGTGACTAAAATCAAAACTGCACTGCAGAGCATGTGAGGGTCCATGCGCGCGCGCGCCTCTGTGTGTGAGGTGCGTCACATGACCCCCCCGAACTACCGAATTTTTTTTTAAAGCTGATAATGCGACTGCCGTCTCTGTCCGCATACAGATAACGAATAAATGCTGAACTCTATTAAACGCCCTTTACACATTATCGTGGGTCGAACACACAATTTTCTGAACTTATGATGACAGTCTATTTATTTTGCTATAAACCCTCAGCACGTAACGAACAGATTTGTGCCTGGTAATGATCTGCTCTGCCAGGGCGATATGAAATGATACCGACCTTCTTTAGATCTTGGGGAATTAAATTGACCGACTGCACCCCCTGGTCTGTGGCTGAAGTTTAACACACTTTATGCACAGCAAGCCCAAATTGGAACTCAAGAGAACATCATATTAAAAATTAAGCAATCCTGTCTGCTAAATATTGCTTTACCACAAAAATTTTGGTACGTTTGGAAATATCCTTCTCTTTATGTATATTTTTGAACCTTCTACGTAGGAGTTACTCAAATTTCATTTACTCAGATTTATTCACTGATCGATATAATTTTGCATATGGAAATTGAGACTATTATGGATCAAAAGTGTTGCTTGGAACATTTTATTTGCCCCATTGTGATACTTCACTATGAAGGGGATTTAATTCTATAAGATTTTTTTTTTCCTTTTCTGAGAATGGTTTTCGTGAAAGAAACTAAATCAAGTTAACAACTATTGAGGTTTCCACTCTAAATACAGCATCAATATATTTTAAAAAATTCAACGCTATCACATATTGAAGTGTTGCCACATGTAATGAAAAATATGAGATTTTTAAGACTAGAATGATAAAGCCTAAGACAATAGTCCTTGGAAAGCTGATGACCCAATAATAGTACTTGAATGTGCAAAGTAGATAATTTTGGCCCTTCTTTGTATATCAGGGATGAGCTATATTTGAGTGTATGAAGTGGATGTGAATCAGAAATGAATTAATACAAAGTGGTTAATTTAGAATTAAATGAAGCTGTGTATTGTCTGAGGGATATTAAAGATGCATTCGAAAAAATCTTAATTTCTGACATTTCTAATCATGGCAGAAATGTTTACATATATCTGTATCTATATGTATAGATATAGATATATATAAATATAGATATATAGATATATGAGTAAATTAATATACTCCTTAGTTAATTGTCAGATTATAATTATGTGTATGAGCAGCCAGGTTTTAGATGCTTAAAAAATGCATTGTAAATGGCCAGAATGAGAAATAATGGTCATGACATCCACATTTGTCTAAACCTCCACACAGAAGCCACTAAAGGGAGGATGTGTATATTGCATCAAAAAGAACTAAGTAGTCAGTATTTATTTTACCTATTTGTAACCATTGCTATGAACTCTTTATTATTTTCCTTCCTGATATAAAATTTTTAAAAATTGACATATATCCCAATTTTAGTGAAATAAATATTACCACTTTGTCAATCATTTTGTTTACCTCCAAACAAAATACAGTTTTCTCTGTATATTAATATAGTTTTCTGTGTATATTAAAAGTTTATGACAAGCCAAGAAGTTCTGAAAATCAATTTATCAACAATTAACTTGAAAATAAACTTACTTGTAGGCAGAGAATATTTTCTTATATAAATTACAGGTAATCCTATCCAGAAAAAAATATCTTCTCAGTCTCTGAGCTATAAAAATGAATATGAAGAGCCAACTCAAAATACTTTCTTCCTTTAAAGTAAGGGCTTCTGTTTTGATTGCACAGTCTGAATGAATACTGATTCCGAACAAAGAGTTCTTCTCAAGACATTCCTGTTTAAGGATATATATGTTTAGTTTGAGGGATTTTAATTCCTATATTATGATAAAGAGCCTCAAAAGAAAATTTAATTTCTTCACTATGATATGGAAATTTTGCTATATTCGGTAACTAAATATCCAAAAAATTAAGTGTGGTTTCTTTGAACTTTCAAACCTAATTCAAATTTTAGACTGAAAAGTTCACACAAGTAATAATCTAACAGTTACATAGTCTCATGACTATAATTTATCATACTCTATTTATTGAAGTGACAGCTCCTTACAACTAAACTTCAGGTTCTCCAAGCACTTTCAGAATTTGTAAGTTTGATTTATACAAGTCCAGGGGAAATCTCTGTGTAATCACTTTAAAGTGACAGGAATGTAATTTGAAAAATTCAGAAAACTTGAACTCAATCTATTTTTGTGGAATATTTTTCTTTAGGCATAAAAAAAATCATAGTTATATGTATGTAAGACAAATGTTTTAGGCACATAAAATGTCCATTAAGAGAAGTGAACATGCTTTGGGGGAAAAAAAAAGGGATCTCTGTCACAGTATTATAACAGCCATTACAATAAAGGAGTCTGAGTGAGACAGAAATACCCCCTTCCTTTCCATTCCCTCTCTATTAGGGAGTAGTTTCAAATGAGGGAAAGATCTATAGCTTTCTAAAAAATTGACATGGGAACCAAGCATTCACTTTTTTGTAAAAAAAGATAATGTTTTTTTTTTTACAGTAAAGATAGGAAATAAAATTATGATTCATTCATTCAAGAGGTATGAACAACCTAAATCTCACTTAAAATGGGAAGAATATTTTTTTTCCTCTCATCCTTTCATTATTTAATCTATGATGAGTAAAACTCCTTTCTCACATCACCCTTCTGTTTGATGTACTCCATATTTTTCCCCTTAGTTATAATTATTCTCACATTTCAATCAGGGAGGTTAAAATCCCAAGTCAAATCTTAAAGTGTTTACATGTCAGAACTTAAGCTGGTAACATCCAAACAGTGGAGGAGGTGAGATCTTTTCAAAAACAAACATAACCAGTGTAGTGATTCTTGTCCCCTTTCTGGGGTCCGTGGATGGGGGTTTTCATCAGTTAAGCAACATCCCTGCTACAATAGTAACATTACAGTACGTAGTGATATAGTGTCAGCGTATATAGACCTAGAATATAATCTGTTTGAAATGGTTCATACAATTATACAACTTTCATAATGTGTAGACATCTATGACTATGTTTTACTATCTTATTAAAATTTTGGTTTACTCAATGAATGCTTTATGCTCAATTTTATTTAGGTGATTTTATTTAGGCGGAGTAGAGGCCTTCACAATACTTGCCAAGGTAACACAGTAACCATGTTCAGGTCTTGCATCTCAGGTTCAGGTTCCCTATCATTTATTTTCTTTAAAAATGTCCCAGAGAATCAGTCACTAGGGCTGTTTGAAACATTTTAAAAATCATTTCTGCACTGAGGTTCTTGAAACATTTTTTTAAGTCGTATATATTATCTGTATGAATTAATAAAATCCGCAGTATTAATTCAAAGAAAGAAATGGGACATTAATTAGACTCATGGCACTAGTGTGTGATCCAATGAGAATTGACAGCCAGGTTGTAAGACCCTTTTAAGAAGAAATTGTATCTTATTTTTGCCTATGCAGATCTTAAACTGCAAAACAACTTTTCCTATTATTATTATTATTATTATTATTATTATTAGACAGAGGCAGGACCTCTATATGAGAATCCAAGTTCCACACGGGGGCTTATGATTTGCATTTTGGTGAATGTATTTTTTAAGAAGCTACACAATGGGAGACTGAGCTGCCCTGTTGAATTTTGAAAGCTTACTTTCATTTGTTTTGCTGCAAGTGTTGATTTAATTATACTGCATTATTATCAAAGCTGCATTGTGTACTTTTTTATTCCTTTTACATGTGTTTGAGGTGAAGACCTTGGCTTTGTCTGCAAACAGTGTGTTTCAAGTTATTCCTTAAGTACTAAATAATAAAGAAAAGAGAAGAAAAGATTTTTTTTTTTAAAGATAGCAGACAGTGATCACAAGGTAAAGGGTTAAATGTAAGATCTCCAAGAAACATTTTGAAGTTGATTAAGACTCCAGCTTTGCATTAAACAGTATCACTTCCACATGAGTTGCTGCTAATACGGTTACGGAGCAGCTTGAGAGCCCAGTGTGCCGGTGACCTCCTTCACCCTCCAGCCACCCACCGGGCCTTCCTCATTAGCATTCTACCTGGTTCTCGGAGGAATTCCCAGCATCCCCGAGGAGCTCATTGCGTACTTCGTCACTGTAGGCGATCCGTGACCTTTTCTATAAAACAAAACAAAAAGGGAGAGTGAGATCAACGTTAGAAAGTAAAGGCTCCGAAGCATTATAGGTATCAAGGCTGATCATCTCAAACCTCGAGAGCCCCCTAATGGAAACCTATTTGCTAAAATCTGCAAACCAAACTTGTGTAAAGTTCTTGAACTTGAGAACTTGAATGTAAATTAGAAATTTTTCAAATGCCAATAATAAAAGAAAACTCTGCGTTGTGTAAGTATTCCATTAATATTCACAAATGGGTTGGAATTGGTATATTATTCCATACGTGGTCCTTCAAACAAGAACACTAAACTGAAGGAAATACAGCTACATAGCTGTATATCTGCAAAACTCACCAGATTGTAATTAAAACAAGAGTATATGGGCTGGTTTTTTGTTGCTGTTGTTTGTGTGTTTTTCATACTGTGGCATGAAATGGATTTTATAGTACAGGTCTTTTAAAATCTCTAATTCTAGGGTTATATTATATCTGCAACTATATATATATACTAGAGTGTCTGGAAAATAATACATCTATATTCCTTTCATAATTGTGATGCTACTAACCAAAAAGAGATGAAATTTAAAAGCCCATCCAATTTCCAAACAATAATTTAAATGTCTCTAAGTCCTCTATAAATAATGGCCTGAGGAAAAGTACGGGGGAGTGTATGTGTGTGTCTGTTAAAACAAATTAAATTTCCCAATCCCAGTAAATAAAGGCAAGAAGGCTATGAGTCAACGTTTCACACACTGAAATTTTTGTTTTACAAGAAATCTACCTTTACCTATAAAGTCAGAGGGACATGTCTGCAAGGAATTCACGAATTATCTAAATTACACACATTTGGAAAAGCTAAAAGGCTCTGAAAATTAGTTATGAAGCTAGAGTGCAGTCCTCAGATCTTACTTCAGCACCACTATTTCAGACCCAAATGCAGATTTACAGCTTACTTTGCTGCCTTTTCTGCTTCTGAACTAAGCAAAAACAGTCAATTTAAAAACGGCAGTTGAAAAACAGTAATCTTTTCTCATCTGGGAACTACAGGTTAGTACTTAAAATTTCTTACCTGTTCAACTGTGTTCCGAAAAATTATTGTAGTTTAAAAAGACTATCCATAATCCGTGAGCAGAAGTCAACAAGACTTTTAATTAGACTTTTAAACTAGTGAATTCGTAACACTGCTTTGTCACAGAGACCATAATATTTTAAACATAAAATCATATTATGTTAAAATTTAAAAGGACTTTGACAAAAAAACAACCAAACAAAAATACCCCCACAAACCTATAGATTTTAATTCATTTTAAAGTTGCAGCCTTTGTCAATTGGGGTTCCTTATCAGAACCACAAAACAGAGAAAATTATTTCAATGACTATTTTCTCAATTCTCCCAAGAATGGAAAGGAAGAGAATTTAATTCATTACATAGAACAGAAGCCTTAAGGCATTAGGGCTTAACTCTCTGGCAGAACCCAGTTGAAAAGAGCTGAATGGAGTACAAATAAAAATAAATAAATCTAGACAATCCTTTTTTTTTTTTTTTTTAGTTTCATGGAGTTCTGTTGGTGGCTTTGCTTAGACTAGAACCTTGGGGTCCTGACTCACAGCTCCGTAATCATTCTAACACACAAAATGTCCTCATCATTTTATTACCCTCTGGATACACTCAGAAAAAAGATACAAAAAATTGCAAATGTTTCAGCTTAAGGAAATGGTGACATCCTATCCCTGCCCCGAGTCTCTACCCCACTGCCTGCTTTCCCTGCTACAAGTGTGTATCTTCTATCTTGGCTAATGTAATAAGTCTGTAAGTAGATAAATAAAACCAACAATGTTGCAAAGAGGACAAAGTAGAAAAGTTAAGTCATTAGCCTGAGGTCAGTAATGACATCTATATCAGATGTCTCAATAATTCAGAAGTGACACAACTCATTCACTTGTGAACATGCCAGACTTCTTAACACCACAAACGGCATATTAATTAAGTCTGCTTCTCTTATTATATTTACTGAAGTTGCTATTAATTAGCTATTTCTATTGGCTTCATACAGAACTGTATTGAAAAATGCTAAATTACAAGGACAGTACGTTTCATGGCCTTATTACAATATTTAGATCAGCCAAACCTTTCTTGTGCCCTTGTGGAGATCCCCACTACAGTAGTTTCAAACTAGCTAAGCCAAAGTATTTCACAGCATTAAAGGAAATGAGAACCTTTAAACAGGCTGTGGTATCAGAGCTGCCTATTTAATTATTCATTTCATCACTATGGGGGACTAAAACATTCCCCAGCATGCAAGAATATCATATGGAGATTGTTTTTGTTTTTCCCTTTTTTCACCAAAATATCAACAAATTGGCATAGATTGTTCAATTACATTATATTCTTATTTTGATTTACTATACTTCAAAAGAAGAAAAAAATTACAAACATGTATCCTTAAATATCTAATCTTGTTTTGGTTAGAATCCATTGCTTTTGAAAACCAGCAATTAAGAGTGTACATGCTCAGCAACAGAGGAGAACTAAGGATTTATCTACAGTTGAAGGGTGGTCCCTATAAATGTCATTCTTTACCATTGGGATGGTAAAACTGGTCATTTGGATGGCTTTCTGGAGGTAATTAAGCAAATGATATGCTCAGTTTTAAAATGTTCTCTGATAGGACTGACTTCTGGTAAAGGATGAAAAGACAACTCATTTCAAATATCAGAAATAGTTCCTCATGAAAATGATACAACCAACACTGAAAATTGAACTTTGCACTCAAGTATCGTTTTACAAAAAATTTTTTTTTCAATCAAGACTTTGTAAGAATTGTATTTAAATGCCCAACATTTGTATTTTCTCCTAATTTTTTCTCCTAAAATTTATCCTAGCTTTTCCCCTAAAATTTTAAGTAAGCTGATTGTGATCAACCATAATTTAGCCTGCAGAATCAACATTAAACTAATCGAATACCAAAAAAAGGTAAATTCCTTTGAATGACAACCTGCTTATTTTCTGGACAATTTTCCTCCAAAAATCAATAAATTATTTTATCTTTAATGGAACTTTTAAAAACCTCACTTACAGTATTAAATACTATGTCATACTTTAATTTGCAGTATTCAAAGTTAATGAAACTGAAACATCTACTGTATCTTGGTAAACTAACTAAAATAATTTTACTTTATTATCCACTGTATAAAATCTGTACTTTAGCCAAATGCAAGCATGAGAATTTGAGCTGGAAATGTCACACACTCAGCTACAGTTTGAAGGAACCCAATTCATAATGCATTTTATAAATAGTTAATGACTTCTATACATAAGCTAACCAGGCAAATCAAGAAATTGTCAACATTTTTAGTCTTAGTTGTCAGTTACCACTGTCTACTGGTGCTTTTTATATGTGGCTTCTGGAGAAGACAGAAGCTCCATGCAGTTTGTAATCTATTGCAATTTTGGGTCTGTACCATAAGGGTGGAAAAGCTTCAACTGACAATATTTGCCACACACACACACACACACACACACACACACTGTTAAATATAAGAGCATTCCTCACTTTTAGTTATGTGTTTGTGTTATAACTTCACAGACACATAAAAAGAAGTTATAGCATATTAACTTCTAACTTATACACTAAGGTGGACCTGACATAGTGAGACAGAAAAATCTACAGACCCTATATATAACTACAGAAAAAAAAAAAGACAAATTAACAACTGATTGTTATCTCCAAGAAGGTGAATGCACACACACACACACTTTCAATGGCTATTTTAAACTGATGACAAAAGTGAGGCTTTGGTTATGAAAATGAGAATTTCAGATTCCAAACGATTTTCACTTGGTGTCTGAACAGAACTTTTGCATGCTGATTGGCAGCTTTTCTTAAAGCCAAGTTCAAACAGATACCCTTGCTCTGTTCTACCTGGAAATTTGGCTTGAAACAATCTATCTACTTGACCCAAGCCTTAACATTTCCCAACTGAACTGAGTATGTTTCTTGACAGGCACTGCTAAACTAGAAACAAAATGAATTAACTTAGTTTAAACTAATTAAGAACTGTGATCTGTGATAGCGCCTCCTGTATGATTCTACATGTGAAACAGGGTATACATAACCAGAATGAGGATTCCACAACCCACCACTAGTGTAAGCATAACAATGAAGTTGGTTTATTACTAGAGCGTATATGAGAATTTAATTTCCAAGGCGTGCACATGGCAAAGCAATTGCTTAAATTGCCTCACCTGGGAATTTAATACAATGTTATCATCAGACCAGTCACATTGTAAATAGATTTATAATGCTTTCCATGTGCTGCACTCTGTTGCATATGAATTAAGTAATGATCTGGTATTACAATAAAATCAGCTAGTTCCCACACCTGGCAGACAGGATATTTCACTAAATTAATACCCATGCAGCTACATCACAAGGCATGGGAGCGGAAACCATCTCTAAGGCATTCATTCCGCTTGAGTTCTACATGGGAGGCAAACACTCCATGGTTATGGACACTGTCACTATGTTGAATGAGCTGCTGGAGACAATCTGTTTCTAACATCTGTATCACAGAATTAAGACTTTCTCATTCCCGTTCAATTGTGGCCTAATTTTCTTCATTCAGTACTTTAATTACTAATCAGCCATCCACAATACTCACAAACACTAAGAAAGGCCTTTATTCTAATCTACATGCTGCAGACAGCCAAATAATTGATACAAAGTGCAGTATGGTTTTGGTAAGTAATGAAAGAACAGCTTGTCCTACTTCTTAATCAAATTGGTCTATAGAAGAAATGGTTAATAGATTTCTCCATAGGTCTAAGACAAATTACCCAGTCTGGCCAGACTTTTCCATTGCTTCTACCATGTCTTTTAGTCTCCACATATTTAATAATGCCCAAGGTTACCAGGTGATACATCTATTAAAAACTGTTATGCTTTCATAGCCAAAGAATTTAACTGCTCCTGTTATAATTAACACTGTGGGATAGCTACAGAATACTGTGAAATTATATTTATTAGCTAGTTATATAATTGCTGGCATTCACTTCTTACCTAATTTTATCTGGTTCTAATTAAATAATATCATACTTCTGTAATGCCCAGATGGCATTTTCTTAAATGCATCTATCTTTGGCACAAAGCATTCCATTTTTAACCTCACTTCTATTTCTCCATGGCCAATTTCAGCTTTGCATCCCCACTCCACCAGTGACCCAGGACTTAAAAAGACTCATCAATCAGGACAGGAAACTTACCTTTTGGAGGAAAAAAATAAAAAGGAATTTATGAAATTTTGTTTATCATAATGTTCTCTGTGCTATATTAATTTCTAGCAAAAAAGTGATTTAAGATTAAAATATGCCATACTACATGATTTAGGTAAAGGCAAAGTAAACTGTTAGGTAAATGTTTGATCCCTGGAAAGTGGTTAGGATGAAAAAGCACAGGGTACTGAGTGGAGAGAACAGAGACAACATTTCAGTATGTGATTTTGGTCAAATTAAAGTTTCTGAATATCAGTTTCCTCAATGTCTAAAACAGTGGCGATACATTTATTTCCCAGGGCTGTTGTGAGGATTTAAATATTATAAACAAGTGGAAATCTATCATCATACCTTGGATGTGATAACCCTGCAAAGGATGTTCAATGAAATATTAGTTGATAATATTGGAAAGAATGCAATAAACCCAGTACACATACATGGCTGAGAGTACAAATTAGTGCATCCTTCCTAGAAAATCATTTGCTGATATATACCAAAAGTAACTTTAAAAGTTTGTATTATTTAACCCAGTAATTCCATTACGTTGTTTTGCCCAATTCCCTATTTTCAGTGCTACATTTTTGGACAATTTTCAATAGTGAAAACTTGACTGAATTTTTTAAATGTTATCAGAGAAAGTAAGTTCCAATCTGTTTCTTTTAAGTAATTATTCCACTGAATATGGCTTGCTCTTGCTCATGGGACTGTTTAAAGGTCAAGTTCATTCGCTGCAAAGTGCACATGCCATGTGTCTCCAATACTGTGGCATTAATAAAGGGAAAGCACACTTTCTATCATAAACTCATGGCCAGTGGACCACTGTAAGCCACCAGAGAGAAAATACTAACAAGCACTGCTGCTAGGTTACCAACAGTTAGAAAAGCAGGTTAGCGTGAGAACACCGAAATAACCTATTGTTCTTGAGTATATAATACCAGGAAGTTTTTCTATTTTAATCACTCTCATTTATTATTTTCACTTGTACTTTCAAAAACATTTTACATGTTTGAAATGGATAGTTATGTTTTGGCTGTAAATAATAAGATAGATTATACTATATTTTCTCTTAAATTTTTTTTTATATTTAGCTAGTATAATGTCACAGGTGAAAACACACATACGATGAGGTTATATATGTATGTAGACACATATAGGCTCACACAAACCCATATGCAATCCATATGGAACAATAACTCTATTTGTGATTCACAGAGCTAGAAGAGACTTTTATTTATACGAGGAACTCTGACCAACTGCTGCTACATCATTTAATGATTTGTGAAACAGGGAGCCCAGAAATCATGTCACTGCACTTCTTCATTTACTTCTCCAGCACTTTTGAACGTAGCCTGAAATTTAATTTCAGCCTTAGTGTTTCAAAATGCGAGGCGGGTTAGTGAGTACCGAGGCCCCAACTTGCTTGCATATGCTTGTATTTATGACTCTGAAACTGCTATTGAACACAGTGTGGCTGTGTCTTAAATTATGTTAGCCTGTCAATCAATAATTTAGTTACTTCATTCAGAAAATCAGCTCATGATAGAATGCCCAGATGTTGTCGACATCTGGAACAGTATAAGTGTTCAGTGGAGGAAATCTAATCCTTTCAAGTCTTTCTGAATACAGAATAACTTCATAGACTGAGCTTGAAATAATCAAAATGTCAAAATAATCACTATTTTTTTCAATAATGATATATGAATACCCTATACGCTCCTACTGAAAAATGATACTCTGATGAATGGATGCTGTGGATCCAATGGTTCATTAGTATTTTTAAAAACTACAGAAATAAAGTATACGACATCTATGTATACATTAATTTGCATCTAGGTTTCCCCGTGTAAAGCTGCATTAGGAGGGAAGTGATCATTCATTGAAAATCTGTCAACAGCCATAACAATGTCACGTGATCTAGACAATGTTCTGAGTAACTGACACCAGCATGCATCACACACATTTACGTGTCACATAAGTGAGGGCATCTTAGAGTTGACAGTGACATGAGGCATCACCTAGACCAGCCAACACATTTAGAGATGACAAGTTCTAAGCCAGGTGCGTGATCTACCCATGGCCACACGGCTGAGACAGACCAGGCAGAGCAAGGACACAACCCATTTCTCAAAGCCAGCGCTCGCATCACTGTGCTGTACAGGCTGGGTGGGGTGGTCTTACCACTCGTCCCCCAAGGCAAGCTTGGCTGTCACATTCCCCTGGTTCTATGAACTCATCATCAGCTGCAAAGTTGATGAGTCTGTACATTTTGTCTCTTGCTACCCTTCTCCAAAATAAACAAACAAAAAACCAAATCTGTGCTTGGTTTTTCACACTGCTGTCAACATCTAGAATATGGACAATAAATTTGAATGTTCATGGGTGACAAATGCTTCATGTAGAATGTTTTATTTGATAGAATAAAACATCGGATCTCAGAGGGTGAGTCACAACCACACCTATGGGTGTAACTTACATATGTTTCAAGATTAATCTTCAAAGGCTGTACCATAAAGCAACAATAATCTACCCACAGGGCAGGCAAGGAGTTGCACAGGTTATTAAGATGTGTTAAGAACTGCCTGCTTACCCAGGAGATTGGGTGACTCCCCATGCAGTTACTCTAAAATTCTAGATTGGAACCAGCCATCTCATAGGCAAGCAATGTTTATAATATATTTTTTCCTGGTACCCATGTTGTGACAGATTCTTTATTATAGAATATGCTGTGTTCCAGTGAAGTTACAGTGCTCATAATTCAGATGGACAATATGCATTTTATTGCTTTATGAATATAGCCAATAAAACTGTGATACTTAGGCAATAAAACAGAATTATTTTATCATATTCTCTATGATAGAATAAAATCCTGCCTACTCAGGGGCTTTGCATCATCAGTTAAACGCTATTTCTCTTGTATTTTCAATGTGCCACTCTCTACTGGTTCTGTCCTTTAAGAATATAAACATTTTAAGTACACCCCAGCTTTATGTATTTCAAAAAGTTATTTTACCCTATACTACTCTACCTAGCTAATGTCCAACCTCTCTTTTTTAAAAAAAATTCATTAAATATGTTGGGATGACATTGGTTAGTAAAATTACATAGGTTTCAAGTATATAATTCTATAATACATCATCTGTATATTGTGTGTTCACCACCCAGAGTCAGTTCTCCTCCCATCACGATATATTTGACCCCGTGTACCCTCTTCTACCACCCTCCCGCCCCTTACCCTCTGGTAACCACCGAACTCCAACCTCTCATTATCCTTCCCACCCTAGCCAAGCTTCTTGAAAGAGTATTTTATAAGCACTAGTCCACTTATTCATGCCCCAGCCATTTGTCAACTTACAAAACAAAAACAACAACAACAAAACTGGACACTTTCCCACCATGCCACAGAACCCCAGGATCACCAATGACTTACTAGTTGTCAAAAATCATTGGCCACATTTCTTAAATAAGTTTTTAATTTTAGAAGTTACAGAAAAGCTGCAAAGATGGTACAGAGGTCCCATATAACCCCCACCTCGTTTCTCCAATTAGGAACATCTTATATTAGTGCGGCACATTGGTCACCATTAATGACTCCAATTGCTCGTTATTACACATTATTACTGACTGAAGTCCATACTTGTGTTTCAGATTTCCTTACTACCTCATGTCCTTTTTCTGCTTCCGGACACCATCCAAGAGTCCACATTACATTTCGTAGTTGTGTCTCCTCAGGCTCCTCTGGGTTGTGACAGTTTCTCAGACTTTTTTTGTCTTTGGTGACCTGGACCATTTTGAAGAGCACTGGTCAGGTATTATGTACAGTCTCCCTCGCTGGGATTTGTCTGAAGATTTGCTCGTGACAAGACTGGTGGAATACGTTTTGGAGAGGAAGACCACAGAAGTGCTATTTTCATCACATCATTTCAAAGGTATACACGGCCAACATGACTTATCACTGTGGAGGGTGACCTTGATCACCTGGCTGAAGTACTGCTTGTCAGGTTTTTCCACTGTAAAGTCACTCTTTTTTCCCTGACCATACTGTCCTCACGGCGCATGACCCCCATTCGAGGAGTGAGGAAATGTGCTCTGCCTCCATGAGGGAGGAATTACCTACATAATTTGGCATTCTTCTGCATGACAGAACTATTTAATCATTAATCAATAATGCATTAACATCAGTACGGACTCATGGATATTTATTTTCTATTTTGCCTCATAATCCAATACCACTTATTCATGCCTTGCTCAGATTGTACCAACTTTGGCTCCTACGGCCACTGTTCACTCCTTTTTTCATTTGACCTCTTGATAGCACCTCACATTGTTAACTACTTTCGCCTTAGCAGTTACAGAACCATTTCTCCTACCCTGATCTCTCCTTCTCAGTCTCTATCCTAAATTCTCTCTCAGTCCGCCCCAAGTCTCCATCCTTACTCAGCCCTCTTATCACTCATCTGAATGATTTCATCTACATCCATTGTTCTAATACCACCTAGAGGCTGGCAAAGACATGTTTTCTGCATATTCTACTCACTAATCCTAGTGGGTGCTTTAGATAACCTAAAGGCATCTCAGACTTAACACAAAGGAGGGCATTGTCTCTCTCCATATTGCTGTTCCTTGTTTCTCTGATTTGATGTCGATACAATGCACGTCTCCCCAGATAAAAACCTAGAAATTATCCCACTTTCTCTCTTACTCCCCATATCGAATCAATCAACAAGCCCTATGGATTAAACTCTTATTTTTCAGAATATCTGTAACTAGGGCCTTTAGCCATATTTCCAGGATGTCTGTTATCTTATGCACTAGTCCCAATTCTTTCCTCATAACTGCTGTAACCACATATTTCATCCCCTTTTTAACACATGAATTATGTTTAAGAGATACTTATATGGAAAGACTGACATATTTTTCGGCAGAGGTAAGCCAATAGGTACAAATTCTCAGCTCCTCATCTTAGGGAGTAAAGGAGACCTCTTCTACCCTACCTCTAGCAAAATATCAAAGCTATAAAAGCATCATTATCTAAAGATATAATTTATTTCAGAATAGGCTTGTTAAATTAGAAAGCAACTTTATTCGATAAAAGCCAACATACTACGGGAAAATGCTAAGCAACAGACTTCTCTCCAACTTTACAAGTCAATACCACATTTCTCTTTAATTTCAAATAGAGGCATATCTCATATCAGCTATTTTATTGTTCTCCTAAGTTAGATATTCCCCCCTCTTTTTTTTTATTATGTAGAAGCTAAAAGACCACCGTTTCAAACGAGACAATGTGCATGCATATTTCTTCTTTGTTTGTCTGATTTGTGGACCTGAGGAATATGGATTACTTCTGTTATCTGCACGAAGACGCTCTGCTACAAGCCTGGCATTCAGTTTGCTTTTATCTCTGAGACCCCAAGTTGTACTGTTAGGCAACAGAGGGCACTTATCTAGATTGAACTGTCATACAAATAGATTTTTGTCAGCCATTCAATTTGTATTGGGGAACACGCCAACAAAAACAAAACCCGGCAATTTAAAACAACAAACCTATCCTCTACTGACAGAAACAAATTGCTGTATTTCAAATGAATAAGAATTACTATAGATCGCACATCCTGCGTGTTGGTGTTACAGAAAGAAAAATATTCTTGGAACTAATTTTGTGTAGTTTTTTCTGGCAGTGGACTAACACAAAGCAAGCACGTAGTATGCTTAATACTAATAAACATAAAAGAGAAACCACTAACAGACAGGAATTACGTGTGATCAGAAGAAAACGAGGCTCTGTAATAAAATTCCAAGTCAACATTCAGTTGGCTACATGAAGGCGACACTGCACTGCATTTTTGAGTTTGTTTTCTGATCTACAGTCTTCCCAGGAGTGCAGGTAGTACCTCTGTCCACAAAACAGTCAATTTGAGTTGTGAGACCATCATTCTCACTGAGCCTAAATTGATTCTGGCTCTGTGTCTTCAACATTCACAAAGAACAATTGAAAACTTTAGAGAACTGACCTCACCACATTTATACCTAATCTCTTCTGTATCTCCAACTGTTTGAAAAAATATTCAGAGTTGATCTATTCAAAGTTGGTGCTAATCACAGATAGTAAAGATGTTGATAAATTACATCAATGAAAATATATGGTAGTGAGTTTTCAATTTAATATCAATTTGTCCATCAGTATCTAAAATAGTTTAGTTTCCTCCCCTATTATTTTTGTTTGACTTGAATCCCATTCCCTTTTCTATAAGCCGCATCTTTATTATGTAGCTACTCCTTCAGTGAAAGCCAGTAAGACTTGTGAAATCAGAAACTGTTGTGACGGAAATACGCAAACATGCAAATTCAGCCCTGTGAATCCATATCAAACTGAAATGAAAATAAACTTCAAGGTCACAAACTTCAATCGAACCTACGTAATTTTACTACATAGAAATCCAACTAGTTCAATTATTCAAATGCAAATACTTACATTTTGAAAGTGAGTTTTCTTCCATTAAAATTATGTAACAAGAATTGAGTACTTTACAAAATTCTATAATATGTCAAACGGCGAAGCTATAACATTTTATGTTGTAGCATTCGGCGCTTATGTAAAGACTTGAGACTTTATTAAAGGGCAGCCTGAAAAAAAATAATGTACTCCAGATATGAGGCATAAAAAGGACCTCATGAATAGCAGCTGAAATAGATAACAGGACAAAAGCAAGGTGAAATATAATGCTCCAAGTTGCCTCCACATTTTGGTAAATAATCTGAGAAAAATTATTTTTACTTTAAAGAAAGTCATAAAAATACATGACTTTAAAAACATGAACAGAGGCATGATGTATGCAACTTACTTTCAAATGCTTCAGAAAAATATATACATATACAGGCAGAGAAGGATCAATAGCGAAAGCATACATAAATGATAAAGCAAACGGAAAAAACAATACGTTAATAGGTAAATCTAGGTAAAGAGTACATGTGTGTTTTTATACTATCCTTCAAACTTTCTGAAAGTTTGAAATTATTTCTAAATAAAAAGTTTAACATGATTAAAAAGTGTGAAAAGATTATTGGGAGAAATAAGTAGAGATTTCTGCTAAAATAATCTATAACTAGCTAATATTTGGAAATAGCTAAATGTGAAAATAAATCCTCTATTAGGTAAATAATAACATAGTTAATGTTAAATAAAAAATATGAGAATATTACTCCTTTCAAATTCAGAAAATTTAAACTGTCATTTTTACCATATATGATGTTTTCCACTTTTTCAGTAAAAATACAGGATTTTATTTGCAGTTTTAAATTAGCAACATAATTTTCTTTTGTAGTTCAGCTATTAGAATGGACTCTAAATCATCCACAATCAGAAAAATTCAAAGTTATCAATTCAAAGTAATGGAATATTATCTACCATTTTAAAACAGTTGGGTAATACAGGACAGTTCTTTTTCTCCTTCACTTCACTCTGAATGAAAAGTTTTGAGGACAATGATTCTAAATTAGATTGGGTAACGCATAATAATGCTTATGACTATTTACAAAAATGTCTAGAGGAACCTGACATAAACCTTGTTGGATTGGTTGGCACTAACGGAGGATCTTTTACCAACCCTGCTCTTAGGTCATCCTCTAATATTCTCGAAGAGAACACACACTCGCAGATAGTGAGACATGTGCCCACTAAACTTTGACTTGATTTGGCAACCAAGCTGTTGCTGCTCTGTCTGATTTTGACTGTGATGGCCCTGGACAGGGACTGACTGTAATTCTATTCCCTGAAAAGAACACAGCCACTTTTGGCGCTCTATAAATATGCGCTAATCGAACCTTGGGGCTAGAAGGGACCTTGAGAGACCCTCTAACACACCTCACTCCCTTCCATCATCGCACACTGAATGTACCTTATAAAGACCTCGGGAAGGAGGGTCCTTAACTTTCACAAATGAGGTTTGCCAATAGTCACTGGTTACTGTCAGGAACTATTTCCCTAAACTAAACTTAAATCTATGGTTCTATCCTTACACTTACATTAGAGACGCACAACAGGAGCTGAGCATACTTGGCATAACCGTTCCTCACAGACTCGAAGACACTGAAAAACTCCACAACTTTCCATCCACGGAAAATGACCCCAGGACCTTTCTCCATCTGTCTAATTTTTCAACCCTTTAATCATCTGAGGGGCCCACCGTCCAATTTTCTCTGAATTGTCTTTAGGCAGAGTAGTCCCAATTGCACTCAGAGCTGGATGTTAGTAGATTCTTACAGAGTCCCACACAAAGCAAAGTGCACCCAATCTTACTCATGATATGTAAAGTTGAGGAGGTCACTCCTTTCCTGTCCATTCTTATTTATGCTCTGAATACATTTAATATTATATATATATATATATATATATATATATATATATATATACATTAATTTTTATTTGTGTTTTGAGGCTAGTTTCTATTACTCTTATTTTCTTGTCCTTGGAAGGAAAAAAACATGATTAAATTAGAAAGGCCTCCAATTTGGGCATCTGATGAGCCTGGATCCAAAGGCCAGCTTTGTCCTTTTGTAGTTGTGATTAATAAGCAAGTTTTTGAACACTTATGTACCTCAGATCTAGCCAAGGTAAAGTTTACAAAACAGCTAATACAATGCTTAGCATATACTAAAAATTAAAGAAAAGTAACTGCCCTAATTATAGTAATTATTATTGATAATGCCAGCAAGTCTATTCCTCCAGCACATAAAACTCCGGGTTTGCCCCCTCAGCTCTATATTTGAAGATGGCCTCACACACCTATGCCCAACATGGCTCCTTCAGTTCTGCTCCCAGTTATCACCCGGACTCCTCATACAATGACCAGGTTGCCATTCCATCCCAATTCCTCCTGGCTCTTGGGACTCAAGTTTGCCTCCCATTATTGGTCTTTTTTCTTTGGACTCTTTTTACTTATATTTGAACTTGATTTTTCTCTGCTTTGAACCTCAATTCTTTTTTTTTTTTTTTTTTTTGAGAATGTAGAGTCCCATTCATCCTTTCGCTCTGTCTCTAGAAGAGAAAATACCTGTATGTTATCCCAGATGCTGAAAAGAATTCAGACAGTAATACAACATAGAAGCTTCAAAGCTAATGTGCTTCATCGGCAGCACATTATTTAACAGTATGAATTAAATAAACTATGATGCAAATCCCAGCTTTGCTATTTATCTACGTGATTGCATAGGAGGTGCCTAACCTTTCTGAGTCTCAGTCTGTATATCTGCATAAGGGAAACAAAAATGTCCTCTTTCCTCTGATGATTAAATGGGACATGCAATATGGACACCGCTGATTAAGTTAACAGGCTCCCTCTAAGTCATCATTTTCCCCTCCCCTTCCCCTCTGGGGAGGGGTAGATGGGTGATATACTCTGAATTCTCTATTCTTAGTAAAACTAGAAAACAGACATTATTCATAGGTCCCAAAATACGTGGAGAGGCGTCCATGAGCAGATGAGATGATGCAGAGTTCCTTGGTAGAAGGAGACAAAATGCATAAAGGATGATAACAGGACTCAACAATAGCTGAGCTCAAAAAGCACCAGCCAAAATACACTTCCTAAAACAGAAAAGGAAAGGATCCATAGAAAGTACCCAAATGAGATCAACAGAAAGTACCCAAACAAACCCAAAGATATGAAGAAATGTAAAAAAGCAAAAGGAGAAAAATAAAAGCATCTAAGAATTGTAAAATAATATTAAATGACCCAACATATTCGTAATTGGAGTCAAAAAGGAAGATAGAGAAATGGGGTAGTAGAAATATTTGAATAAATAACGGCTGAAACTTTATAAAATTGATGGAAAAGATCATCCCTTAGATCCAGGAAGCTCAGTGAACCATAAGCAGGTTCACACCACTTAAGTACAACATATTATAATTAAACTGTCTGCTGAAACACAAAGATAAACAGCAACTCTTAAAAGCAGTCAGAGGATAAAACACCATTTATTATACAGATAGAGGGTAAACATAACATAAATGATAGCTGACTTCTCACCAGAAACAATGGAGGTAAGAAGACAACGAACATTACACATTTAAAGTGCAGATAGGGGTGAGAGAATTCGTCTTCAGCAGAACTGCACAACTAGACATGCTAAAATGAGTTTAGACTGAAGAGAAATAACACCAAAGGAAATTGTGATTTGCATGAAAGAAAAAAAGGATCCAATATAAGTAAATATCTGGGTATATGTAAACTATTTTTGTAATTAAGTCATGACGTTCATAGGATATGTAGAAGTAAAATACAAGACAACAAGCGTACAAAGGGTGGCAGATAGGTAAATGCAATTCTACTATGTAAGGTCTTACACTGTCCATGAAATAATATAATACTGTTTGAAAGTAGACTGTAATAACCTAAAGATACATATTGTACTCTTTTACAGGAGCCACTAAAAAAATAACACGGAGGTATATTTAAAAATTTAATACAGGAGATAGAATATTAAAAATTATGGGATTTACTCAAAAAGAGGTAAGAAATAAGGATCAAATGAACAAAGAAAAAGCACCCCATATGTATACATTCACATATATAGAAATATGTCACATATACCAGTATGTCAAATTTACTTCAATAAAGCTGTTTCTCAAAAAAAAAGAAAAAGAAAAATGACTACTAACAAGACTATTATTTAACATTTAACTGAAAATACTAGCAATCATAATTAGACCAGTAAAAGAAGTTAGAAGTATAAAAGTGGAAAGGAAGAGAAAATTATCACTACTTATAGATGATATAACTGTATACTTCAAAAATTCAAGAGAATAAACTAAATTGCAAAGAATAAATGAATTTAATAAGGTAGCTTGCTGTAAAATTAAAATATAGAAATCAGTTCATACATACAACCAGTTAGAAGATATAATAGAAGGAAAGTTCCCATTTAAGGTAAAAAAAAAAAAAAACCCATAAAGATAAAATAACCAGGAATAAACTTCATTTATTTATAATTCCAAGGAGAAAAAGTCTGCCTACTCAGACTCTAAATGCAGAACCATAAAAGATGGATAATTTCAACCACACAAACATGAACATTTTTGAATGACACAATATAGAATAAAGATAAGATAAATTTAGTGTTTGAACAAAGTTTACATGAAAAATGACAAAGTTCAAAGTCATTCATTGCAGGACTACATGCAATACCAAAAGTCATCTACATGGGATTGATTAAATAAATTTGGTACATCTATACAATTAAATACCATTCAGGTATTAAAAAACTGAGTAAGTTCTTTATATATTGTTATAGAAGGTTCTCCAGGATCAATTGAAAAGTGAAGAAAGCATGGTGTAGAATGATACGGATGGTTGATGCTGTCTTTTGTATGGTACACCATCTTGTTGTGGTTATTTAAAGGCGGGAGGGAGAAGAATGCACACTTGTATTTCCTTGTATATACATAAAGAAATGCTGGAAAGAATTAATAACAGTAGTTACCTATGTTGGGGGTTGGGAGAAGGGAGGAAGGGCAACAGAGGGGGAAGGGAGAATTTTCTCTGCACATCTCCGTAATCATCAAACTAGAATCATCTTCACCATTATCAGCTACATGATCTCTAGCATTTGCTAAGTAAGTTTTCTGACAATGCAAAAACGAACTTTGCGTTATATTTTTAGGACTTTTTAGCAGTTGACTAGGAATACCTTGCACGATAGTTTATAAAAGAGGGAAATTTTAGGCATGAAATTAAGAAAAATTCCAAAACAGTGAGATCTTTTGGAACACGGAACAGTTTCCCAAGGGAAAAAAGAAGGAATCCCATGTTTGACTCATTGAGTAACATGGCTTGGGCAGAATGCCGAACGGTGCACCACAGGGAGCAGCAGTCCCTTTGGCCCGTCAGGGGTAAGTAATCCACTGAATCATTTCCTTTGACAATTTCTGCAGATCCGTAACATCAGACTTATGTGAACGGGTAAAATAAGAAATGATAACTGAAGACTCAAGGGTTAACAATGTAAATGCACTATATCACATGGATCACAAGCAATAAAACTTTCAAAACCAAGTATTTAAGTGATAAAAAACGATTTCTATCATACACCCCATAAGAGTTAATATAACGGTTGTCCTCTTAAAATCTCTTCCAACCCACCACCTGTTAGTGGAAGAAAACTTGGGAGAGTTATTCAAAGAAAACAACTGTTCAATGCCAAAGTTTTAATTTTAGATGTTAGTCATTATAAAATTAGCACCTTATCAAATGGGAATCCTCTACCATCTAGGAAAAACAATAGGTAACATGAAAATTTGTTTGCTTTCTTTCAGGAATGAAAGCAAGTCAAGGCAATTTAATTTAAAAGCATATTCCATATTTCCATAGAAACCCTTTTGCTTGTTTGTTCATAAGGAACTAAGATTTAAACACATGGAAATCAGTTGCTTGCAGGATACCAAAACAAGAAATAGAATAATGAAAAAGAAGTCTAGTTAGTTGTGTTCAGAGAAACAAAAGAAGTAGGTTTAACTTTAAACTACCATTTTTTTGAAAGTGCATATAGTTATAACAGATTCGAGGTTACACTTTCCTGAAAAGGTCAAGGTCCCCCCCTTCCTGAGCAAGCTGTGGACATTTGATTCTGGGGATGAGAGCCAATGCTAATGAAGACAAGATCACGCTGTTTGTCACTAGCAGAGGGTGGGAAGAAAATGAAAAGAGATGTCTACAAATCTAGTCGCACTTTCAGAAAAATAATTAAAAATGCATGACCTGATGACAGTGGGTCAGCAGTCATGTTCATAGGAAACTCGACACATGTAAAAATCATATGCAGCCATCCTCCTAATATACCACATTTATAACATTGGTTAACTATTCAATTCCATTTGATTTCATGTAAGCTGTTTTGTTTGTTTTGTTTTTTGGTAGAGACTGTTGAGTGGGAGTTCACAGATATAACTGCAAATACTAATCTCAGATTTATCGAAGACAAGTAAAAAAGTTATACTAGATTTTTTAGAAAGTAAGGATTCCAGGAAAGGGCAGATACATATTTTGCTACTTAACATATTTTGCAACTCAAGGCTGGCTAATCACATAATGTTTATTTGTAAAACAGCACTGAGTGAGGATATAAGATCATTGAAACTGAAAGTTATAAGATCACAGAAACAGAAGTAAATATTTATTTTAAAGATTCCAACACACAAATTCTGCTCAACACTCGTCTAAACTCATGTATTATCCCTTTTGAGATCAGCTACAGTTTTTACTTAAGGAATTAGTTTAGAAAATAAGGTGCTAATAATAACCAACCAACAAAAATAATCTCACTATTACATTTGAAGGTAAACTTTTGGTGTAAAATCTTTAGGTTTTTTAGGGAAATAAGAAGAGTAGACAAAAACAAAAACAAACACAAAACAATAAGGTTTTCATTATATTTCCAATTAATAATTAAATCAGAGTTCTTTTAAAATTGACTATTAATATAGTACTCCTAAAAAACAACGTATGTCAAAATATTTACCAGGAGAAAAAACAATTTTGAAAGTGATATCTATATCTCATTATTACCTCTTCCATTTCTTGTTTTTTTCCCTTGTAAATGACTTTTAAGAACCCTAACATAGAATTTGTCTTAAGAGAGAACAAAGATTTAAAGTTATCAAAATTGTTTACCATGAAAACCAGAAAAATGTGAAATAAAACTGAGTATGTTATGATGACATAAAATAAGGATTGCTACTTGTTTTTGGAAGAAATTCTATTAATTAATAAAGCCACAAAGTTTTATTGACCATCTCACACTCAGACCAAAAAAGGTAACAAATCTAAATAAGTCTACAGGCATAGAGTTCTGCGCCATTCGCTGATTCATCCATTCATTTCTGCATTTATTTAACCAAAAAAAAAAAAAAAAAAAAAATTGAGAGTACTACATTAGCACTATATACTAATATGGTGTTATTAATAAAACAGACTCCTAGACTATGAGCTCCTCAATGATACCACTGGAGGGCATGTGAAAACAAATGATCACAATAAGTGTAAAACTGTACTATAAAATGGAGGTTTATATCAGTACAGTGGAAGAAAGGAAGGAACTACCCTGGTTTGATCAGTTTCCTCTAGACTCACAGTGGAAAACAGATGGTAGGAAGACTAGACCTAAGGCAGATATCTCAGGCTTGTTCGTAAAGGTCAGGAGAGAGACCACAGGATCCTCAATTAACAGAGCAACAGTGAGGATGTAAGAGAGATAGTCTAGGGGTAGAATTCATGAGAGTTAGTGACAATTAGTTGTGGGGTCAATGCAAAAATACAAGTAGGAAATGTCTCCCAGCTTTCCTATGAGGGTAACTGAGTAGATGGTATAGAACAGATGGTATATTAACTAGCATAACCAACACATTCATTAACTAACATAATGAAAGCAGGAAGAGAAACAGATTTTGGAGAAAAGATAATAAGTTTAATTAGTTTAGTATGAAACTCTGTATTTGAAAATCTGTAGAACTGGAACAGTTGGAAAAAAATGGTATGGTGTGCAATATGAAGGTCTGGGACAGACATGATTCTGAAGTCACCAATATACAGGAATTAGTGGAAGCCATGGGCATACATAAAATTAACCAGATGGAATGTAGAGATGACAAGTTAAAACAAGAATGACTTGAAAACACAAAAATTAAGGGGAAGGTAGAAAAATAATCCAATGAAGGAGACAGATCAAAGAGCCAAGAAAAGACCAAGGGAGTATGGTTTCAAGGAAGCTAGTCTCAAGAAGATGGGAGTAATTAAGTGCTACACAGAAGACAAGTAAGACAAAAAACTGGAAGGGTGCCTCAGACACAGGGGTCATGTGTGCCTTCAGCAATAAAGTGTCAGAGGTATGATAGTTATCATAGATGACATAAAAAGTCAAACACCTGAATTTTTCCATATATATATATATATATATTAATGCAATATCTCCCTTTCTCCAAATGCTGCAATATTTGTACAGTATACAGACAAGATAAGGCCACTTTTCCCAAAGTCTGGTTATTCCTTCATTTACTTTAAACCTTTGCTGACATCTAGCAGATACATGATTAATTGTACCATCACCTTCACCCCATTCTCTTTGGACAAAGCTCTACTGGATAACATTTTAGTCCCTCTGGTGAAAATAGAATTCAGGTAAAGACACTTAGGAAAAAAGACATTTATTAAAGTGACAGGCTACGTGAATAGAACACCTGCCACTTGAAGCAATAGCATTTCTAAAAAAATGGTATATCTGAATATATACTAACCCATGGAAGTCACATGAGAAAAAAAAATGGTGGTCAAAACTCCAACTGCAAACAGAGGTCTATTCAATCTTTATTTGACTTGGGCCCCATATGAATAAACTAAAAAATAGCCAATCGGGAAGAATATATCTCACAAAGTTTATTTATTCTTTTCTGTCAAGTTTTTATATATTTGTAAATTATAGTCATTTTGCTCCCCTGAATAGTCACAGCATATTTTATAATGTTTTCCTTAAAAAAAAAAATTATAACATATTGTGTTCATTTGTTCGTGGTGGTGGGGAGGTTTGTTTTCCATGTGCTCGGAATCTGTTGGTAAATCAAATGAGAGGAAAGTATCCATTTTCAAGCAAAATTAACCACCTTTAATGGTCTTACAGGATAAAATATCTATATCATTAATGTTTTATAAATCATACAATAATATCACTTAAGAATTATAAGGCTCTTGAAAAATAACTTAACCTAACCTCATTCCCCTACAGAGGAAGAAAATGCAAATTATGGTCTAATAAATAGAAAGAGCAATTCTTTGGTCAATATAAACTTGGTTGTGCTGCTGACAAAGACCTGTTTCAGCTAATAACTCAAGTTTACTCTGAATGCTGAGATAGAAAACGTTCATGTGCAGTACATAGTCCAATGGAGGAAAGACAGCAAGGAACATCAATGATTCTGAATCATAATGCACAGTACTTGGGGGTGATCTATTAATACACTATTTCATGCCATTTAATATAAACAATGAGCGACTGACTGAAAATAATGGTATGATTTCTTGTTTTAAGACCGTAAGTTTTATAAGAGGGGAATCAAATGTCTTTCAACTAACTTTCCCCATATCCAGTCTTGCACTGGTTAATGATGGGGCACAGGCTCTAAGAAATGCATTGTTACTCAGTTTTGTCACTGTGCGAACATCATACAGCCCACGTACACAAGCCTAGATGGTACAGCCTCCTGCACACCCGAGCTATAGGGCGTAGCCTGTTGCTCCTATGCTACAGGCCTGCACAGCATGTTACTGCACAAAAGAACACGAGATTGCATCAAGCGCCAGAGAAAAGGATTCCATTGAGACACGTGGTAAATTTGAGCAGTGGGAAGCTGCTGGCAGCATAACAGGCATACTGTTTCACAGAAAACTTTTTAAAACTGTAAGTAGAAAGAGTACATTCTAAAACAACAACATACAGTATAGTATAGTAAACACTGAAACCAGTAACAGTCATTTATCATCATCAAGTATTACGTACTATAAATTATATGTGATATACGTTTTATATGACTGACAGTGCAGTAGGTTTGTTTACACCACAACCACAGACACCTGAGTAACACAATGCTCTATGATGTCATGATGGCTACAATGTCACTGGACTAGAGCAATTTTTCAGCTCCATTATAATCATATGGGACCACCGTCATATATGAGGTCCATCATTGGCCGAAACATCATTATTCGGCACATGACTGTATAAAACTGGCACTATTTTATGTGAGACTCCACGTTAGAGATAAACTGTAACCTATTTACATATTCACGTAGGCCTATTTTCTAGAGCTGGAAAATACAATTCTGGTAAAATACTGTGAATCGATAATTAAGTGGTATCACTCAGTATAGTGGGTAATCAGATGTGGTTTGTGGTTTACATGAGAAAAGTCTCATGTCAGAGAAAATGTTTCAGTGATTTTGGCTTAATTTAGATTATGCTTCACTCTGGAATTGAGCAAAATTTATTTTAAAATCAACCTAACTTGTGTTAAAAACTAGCTAATATATATTTTTTGAGTTGATTATGAATCACGTATTATTCTAAGAGCTGTGTGTGTGTGTGTGTGTGTGTGTGTGTGTTAATTTACTCTATGATAATCCTATGTGTCAGACACCATTATTATTATTCCTATTTTACAGATATAAAAAATTGAGGCAAAGAGATTAAATAAGTTACTTGTCCAAATTCAAACAAACAACTAATAAGTGTCAGTGTAAGACCATAAAACCAGGCAAAACTTCCAAAGTAAATCACTTTATATAATCAATCCAATCTTATTTACTCAAATGTTTCCTTTCTTTTATAAACCCTCTCCCCCTCCATTGCTGAAGGAAGAATAGCCAACATGTTTGTTTATTTTTAAGGCAACTTGTTTTATTAAACATTGGTCCAACTAGCTGCTGTATTGATGGAAAATAAAAGAGGCATAAATAACTGCTGAAAAAAGTTGGAAGTGGATATAACCACAAATAAATATTCTGTCCAAACATTCAGAATAAACTTGGGTTCCCAGCTGAAATATTTCCTTGTCAGCAGCTCAGTGAGGATCACATTGACCAAAAACTTGTACTGTCCATTTTATCAGAACACAGTCTGCATTTACTTGACTGAAAATTGGTAGCTGATAAATATTGGCTTAAGTGAAATAAACTTATGACTGAATTTGTTTAATAGAGCAATAATTTTGCTTAAATCATCTTTATATATAAGTATTTCAATGACTACAGCAGGGAGTGACCAAGTTAGGCTTGAAAGGGATTTGCTGAATCTTAAATTCCTGTCACTCAACCTACAGGTTCTTGTCAAGGTCAACAGTGACCATCAAGTTGACAATCTAGGGGACAGGTTTTTATGTCATTTTACTCAACTTCTCAATAGTATTCAACTTGGTTGAAATGTTCTCTTTTTAAAAATAATCTCTTCTGTAAAAATGATCTGGCTTTACTGTGACCTCACCAGTAGCATTTTTTCTAATTCAATTCAAATTATTCTCTACTTGAACTCTAAATGCTATAATTCTAGCATTAGCCTGGTCAAGAACCCTCTTCTATTGCTCTCTTCCCTCTCTAAATATTCTTATCTATTTCTAAAGCTTTAAGTACTACCTATATGCTGATGTCAAAATAGATCTAACTCAACTTCTCCTTTGAACTCAAACTTGATATATCCAATTGGCTATTTAATTTTCCCACGGGGATGTCTCATAGGTATCTCAAATTTAAAACATCTGAGAGTGCAGAAGATTTTTAGTTTGAAGTAGTCCCATTTATTTATTTTTCTTTTGTTTCCCTTGCTCGAAGGATGTATCCAAAAAGATATTACTCAAACTGATGTCAAATACTTTACTTCCTATGTTTTCTTCTAGGAATTTTATGGTTTCAAGCCTTACATTTAAATCTTTAACCCATTTTGAGTTTATTTTTGTATATGATGTAAGAGAGTGGTTCAGTTTCATTTCTTTGTATTTATCTGTCCAGTTTCACAACATCACTTGTTGAAGAGACTGTCGTTACTCCAGTGTATATTTTCACCTCTTTTGTCATAGATCAGCTGACCATACAAGACAGGGTTTACTTGTGGGCTCTGTATTCTGTTCCATTGATCTATGTGTCTATTTTTGTGGCAGTACCATACTGTTTCGATTATTATAGCTTTGTAGTACAGTTTGAGATCAGGGAGCATGATATCTCCACCTAGGTCTTCTTTCTCAAGATTGCTTTGGCTATTCAGGGTCTTCGTGATTCCATATAAATTTTAGGATTATTTGTTCTAGTTCTGAGAAGAATGACATTGGTATTTTGGTAGGAATTGCATTGAATCTGTAAATTGCTTTGGGTAGTATGGTCATTTTAACAATATTAATCCTTCCAGTTCCTGAGCGTGGTATATCCTTTCCATTTATTTGTGTTCTCTTGGGAACCCTTGTGCACTGTTGATGGGATCGCAAACTGGTGTAGCCCCTGTGGAAAACAGTATGGAGAATCTTCAAAAAACTAAAAATAGATATACCATGTGACCTAGCAATTCCACTTCTGGGTAGTTATCCAAAGAAAATGAAAACACGAATTCAAAAAGATATATGCACCCCTATGTTCACTGCAGCATTATTTACAATAGCCAAGACACAGACACACACAGACACACAGACACAGACACACACACACACACACACACACACGCACACACACAGAGGAATATTATGCAGCAATAGAAAAGAATGAAATCTTGCCATTTGTGACAATGTGGATGGATCTAGAGGATATTATGCTAAGTAAAATAACTCAGGGAGAGTAAGACAAATACTGTATGGTTTCACTTATATGTGGAAACTGAAAACAAAAAAACCAGACTCACAGAAACAGAGACCAAAGGGATGGTTACAGCAGGGAGGGTGTGGGGCGATGGGTAAAAAGGGAAGGGGAATATAGTCAATAATATCAGGATAAGTTTAGATGGTGACAGATGATTACTAGAATTAGTGGGGTGATCACATTAGTGGGGTGATACAGAAAAAGAACAGACCTATGACAAGTGAAGAAAATAAATTAGTAAAACAATCTTTCTACAGAGAAAAACCTAGCCTCACCTGGCTTCACTGAGGAATTCTATCAAACATTTAAGTCAGAAATAAACCACCTACACAAAGATATTTAGAAAATAGGAGGAAACAGTTCCCAACTCATTCTTTGAGACCAGTACTACCATGATGCCAAAGCCAGACAAAGATATAAGAAAACTGTACACAGATATCCCTCATTAACACAGATGTAAAACTTCTTGACACAGTATTAATGAAATGAATCTATTACCATATAAAAAAAATAACACAATATAAAAAAAGTGGGATTTATCCTAGGAATACAAGGCTGGTTTAACATCTAAAACTCAATTAATATAATACATCATGTTAATAAAATAAAGGACAAAAACCACATGATCATCTCAATAGACACAGAGATAGCATTTGACAAAATCTGACATGCATTTATAATAGAGATGGAAAAACAAATGAGAAACAAAAGGGAAATTTCTCTACCTTATATAGGACATTTACAAAACATATGTAGCTAACATCAATCTAATGGTTTCCCCCCTAAAATTGGTACAAGGCAAGGAAATCTATTCTCACTATTTCTATTCAACATTGTAATGGAGGTTTTATGCAGTGCAAAAAAATAAATAATAAATTAATTAAAGGTACACATAGTAGAAAGAAGTAAAGCTGTCTTTATTCACAGATGGCATTATCTTTTATGTAGAAAATCCAAAAGAATCTACAAAGAAAACTACTTGAATTATTAAACGAGTTCAATAAGGTTACAGGATACAAGATCAATATATAAAAATCAATTGTATTTCTATATACTAACAATGAACAAACCTAAAATAAAATTAAGAAAAAAAATTCATTCACAACAGCATCAAAAAAGGTAAATTACTTAGAAATAAGTTTCACAAAAGAAGTATAAGACTTATACTGAAAACTATAAAATACTGCTGAGAGAATTAAAGAGTATGCAAATAAATAGCTTGTAAGACTGAACATTGTTAAGATGGCAATTTTCCCCCATATTGATCTACATTGATTCTATTCAATGAACCCCTATTAAAATCTCAGCATATTTTTTCATAAAAATTGACAAGCTGATTCTTAAAGTCACATAGAAATGCCAAGAACTTACAATTGGTTTTTTTTAAAGAACAAAGTTGGAGGACTAACACTACATGATTTCAAAACTTATTATAAAATAAACCCTTACGTTATGGTCATGTGATTTTCTACAAAAGTGCCAAGAAAATTCATTGTAAGAAAAAAATAAGTCTTTTCAACAAATGGTGCTGGAACAACTGGACATTCATATACAAAAACAAACAAACAAATCACACAAAAGAAAACAGATACTCTACTTCATACCTAAAAAATTAATCCAAAATAATCATAGACCTAAATGTAACAGTTAAAAGTACAAAACTTCCAGAAGAAAATCTTTGTATCCTTTTTTCAATCAATTGAAAAAAAATTAATAAATTCTGAACTTTTATCAGAATTTAAAACTTTTGTATTTAAAAAGACATTATTAAAAAAATAAAAAGACAAGTCACATACTGGGAAGAAACATCTGCAAACCACGTATCTGATAAGAGACTTGCATCCAGACTACACAAAGAACTCAATCATCAGAAGACACATAACCCAATAAAAAATGGGCAAAAGGAAGACGTCATCAAAATGGCAGCGTGAGGTGAGCCTCTGTAAATCTCCCCTGGAATTTACAACTAATCGAACAACCATAACCCCACAAAGGACTCCCTGCACGGTGGTAAGAAAAGATTATATAGGAACATTTGTGACAACATGGATGGATCTTGAGAGTATAATGCTAAGCGAAATAAGTCAGACAGAAAAAGCAGAGAACCATATGATTTCACTGATATGTGGTTTATTTACAAAAGAACAAGACAAACAAATGAGAAACAAAAACTCATAGACACAGACAATAGTTTAGTGGTTACCAGAGGGTAAGGGGGATGGGAGGTGGGAGATGAGGGTAAGGGGGATCAAATATATGGTGATGGAAGGAGAACTGACTCTGGGTGGTGAACACACAATGGTATTTATAGATGATGTAATACAGAATTGTACTCCTGAAATCTATGTAATTTTACTAACAATTGTCACCCCAATAAATAAATAAATAAAAAGGGCAAAAGATCTGAATAGACATTTCACCAAAGATACATAAATGTCTAATGAGCACATGAAGACATGTTCAACATCATTAGTTAATTAGGGAAATGCAAATTAAAACTACAATGAAATATCATTACAAAACCACCAAATGGGTATATTCAAAAACACTGACCATTCTAAGTACTCACAAGGATCTGGAGAAACTGGAGCCCTCATACTATACGTTGCTGATGGGAATGTAACATGGTACAATCTCTTCAGAAACAGTGTGGCAGTTTCTTGAAAAATATGCATTTACTGCATGACTTAGCATTTTCATTCCTAGATAATTTCCCAAAAGAAATGAAAACATGTGTCCACACAGACTTGTATGTAAATTTTCACAGCAGCATTAGTTATAATAGTAAAACACTAGAATCAATCCAAATGTCCATCAACTAGTAAACAGATAAATTGTGATATATATCCATACACTGGAATGTTATGCAGTAATAAAAACAAACTATTGATACGTACTACGATATAGATGAACCTCAGAAATGCTATGGTAAGTGAAAGAAGCTAGACATATTGAATGATTCCATTTATACCCATTTCTAGACAAGGTGAAGCTACAGAGAGAAAAAGCAGATCCGGGGTTGCATGGACTTGGCAGTGGGAATGAATATGAACTTCAAATGGGCATGTAAAATATGTGTAAAATATGTACTGGATTTTGAAGAGTTGGTAAGAAAAAAAGAGTGTGAGTAGTATCTCAATATTTTAAAAAATGTTTACATATGGAAATTGAGACAGGTTAGTTAGCACGTTGCTAGGTAGACAGGGGGGTCGCTGGTGGAATAAACAAAAAAGCAGCCATATCCTGAAACTGCAGATTTTGGAACGTCTCCTTCACTCCAGGACAGAGACATGAGAATACACCTTGAGGTTAATGGATAATCTCAAATCCCTTTTGGCTGGACAAAGAAGCAGATCTGATAGATAGAAACGGGTTATTTCATTAATCCCTTCAGGATGGGCAAACAGGACAAACCTCACAGATGAATTCCATTAGAAGGCTCCAGCCCCCTTCCCCAAGCAGGCAAGGGAAGGTATAAAAGTAAGAGTTTTTGCCTCAGTCACTGGGCACCCCTATTCAGGGCCTCCTCCCCCTCGGGAGCTGCAACCTCTTCTCCTGCCTCTAATAAACTATCTTCCTTTACAACTCTGCCTGGTCCATGTGTCTATTCTTCGGCTTCATGAGACACGATCCCGACCCACACCCAGAAACTGTCAACAGATCCAACATCATTTACATCAAAATGATAATAATTTTTGGATCTACTGGGTTAAAAATATATTCATAAAATTCATTTCACCTCTTCATTTTTAATGCGGTTGCTAAGAAATTTAAAGTTACATATGTGGCTGCCATTTTGTTTTTATTGGACAGCTCTGATATACAGAATCATAAAATTTCAGAGCTGAAAGGGACCTTCGAAATCATCTAAAACAGTTCATTCATTTTACAGCTAAAGAAACTGAGGCCCAGAGAAAGTGACTGGCCCTACACAACACAACTAGAAGGTGACACCGCTGAGATTAGTCAGGTCCCCTGACTCCTTGCTGTCTATGGCTATTTCCATCACACTTCCTCAAGGATTGTTAAAATAAAAACGCTCTATCATCTCCTCTCAAAATCAAATGTTTAATGTAATCAACTGGTACTAAAATGTAGACTTTTTATAGAGTGCCCTTTTTCCCTCTAGGATGTTCTATGTAAGTCTCCATGCCTACAACTTCTCCAGACTTTGGTGCCATACATCCAATGCACTACTCTTGGTGTCATAAAATAAACCAAGAAAAATATAAAAAGATCAAATCTCACATTCCACTTTATACTAGGAAATGTCAAAGGGCACTCGCAGAAATACCACAAAAATAAACTTAAGGGAAAGAAACTGGTAGGGGAGGGCAGGCAGGGGGGTTGAAACAATGAAAATAATACTTTATGTTCCTATTTTAAGTGCCTTTCTCAATACTATATGCATAGCAGCTAGAGGCAAGCTGGAAAGCCGCCAGGTCCTGGCTGCCAGCAAAAATTTTGTCACCTCCTTTGAACATCTGAAGTATGTTTACCCAATAGATTTCATTAAATTACACTTCCATTAGGAAGCATACAATGTTGATACTCATCTCAAAGATCAAAGGGATTGCTAAGAGGCATGTCATCCTGCTCCCCAGCTGATTGCTATTTCTAGGCCAATCAAGGAAAAGGAGCCAGAACAATACTTAGTTAAAAAAAAATTGTAGCATCTCCCCAAGGACTATAGACTAAGAATCTGTAGCCCCATTATCAAAATGAGCATATCATTAATGACAATACTCATACAGTGAGTTATTTTAATACAACTCCTACACAACAAACAAGCTGGATTTGGGTCATTAGCTGACTTTGTCAAGTAGTATTTCTGAGACTGAAAAACTTAAGTAAAAATATGAAGTTTAGAAGATGGAGGAAGTCCCATTTATAAATGCAGGAGAAAATCTAGTTATTAGTTTCATCGTGATTTTAAATAAACCAACAGGTGAGCCAGACTAGAGATGGCCAACTTACTGACAGGCTGCAAGACCTTTTTTGCATCTCGTTATTTCTTTTGATGAATGATTTAAAGAAATACCTTAAGTACATTTCTGTTTGAAGGCAAAACTATTCCATCTTGGAATCCAATGACTTATGATGAAAACACTTAACTTCCAGAAAACACTTAATTTCAAAGGAGATAAGATTTGATCACTGAAGATTAGTAAATAAAAACAAGTCATTTCAACTGGGGAAAATAGTATTTAAGGTAGGTTTAGTTTAACAGAAAGGGTTTCAAAATATATGTGGTACTGAAAAACCAGCTACAAATCCCAAATCCTTATTTTGACGTTAGGAAAGGTAGTTCACTACCTGCTCAAATGTTCTAAGCCTGATTTCAGGTAGTGAGAACTTTTTTCTAGTAACTTTTATTATGAGGAATTTCCCCAAAATGGGATAAAAAGGGCAAGGTTCAGGCGAGTGTTCTTTCTACGTAATTCTTTCTACGGCTCTGGTGGGATAGCCACAACCCACAATCTAGATTTTGGCTGTTCTCTTTCAACATGTAGTCAACCTCTTCGTTATCCATATTTGACACATCATATGAACTCCAATTATCTATCTTTTGCAATTAATCATCTGACAATTACATTTCCTGCACTTATAAGCATCCAGCTGGGAACTGAGTTTTAATCAGAGAGAGAGAAAAAGAGGATTCAGGTTTCTAACAAATTACTTCTAATTAACCAGAACCTTTTTCAGTCATCCCAATGTAAAGATGCCTACAGCTAATCAAAGAATCTATTGTTTGCATTCTTAATGATGCTTTAAAATTTCATTTGAATTTCCCCAAAGGGTAGTTCTGGAAATGTATTGCACTAATATTAGTTAAACAAAGATTCTGTTTGGCAGTACACAAAGAATGGTGGAAAAAAGAAAATAATGTCTAAGGTAAAGGAACCTGTAGTATAACTGGAAAGGGCACCAAGCGATTAGACAGAGCAGAGATTCAAAGGGAAAGACACAACTCTCTACCAATAAGTCCAGGAAATTGACAAAAATCGAGTCAGACAAATTTTAGAGCTGAGAGCAACTTGTGGATCATGTACTCCAGTGGCTCATAAAGTGTGACCCCACGCACCAGTGTCAGCATCACCTGGAACTGTTTAGAAATGCAAAGCCCCAGGCCCTTTGCTGTCTCCCCACCTGGGCCTTATGAATCAGAAACTCTAGGAAGGGTCCAGCAATCAGCCCTCTAGGTGATTCTCATCTACTGGTCTAGTTTAAGAACTACTGGTCTAGTCTAACCACTTCATTGTACAGATGAGGAAACAGAGCTGAGGAGAGGCAAAGGTTCCATACACATGGATAAAATTAAAGAATGACCTTGGGAACTTACTATCATCTTTTTTTCTTTTATTTAAAAATTCTTTGTTAATATACAAGGTACACTACTGTGACGTATCACATAACTTTTGGGACTATTACTGAGCCGTAGAATCCCCACCAGCTCTTGAGCTCTTGGGAACTAAAATGCCTAGACATTCTGAGAGTATTGTTTATAAGATTCCCTACAACATAATAGTCCACAAATACTGAACCAACAATAAACGAAGAATAGAGAGACGAGCCAGAGTCCTGCAGTGCCTTGAAAGAAACCAAAAGACTGCTGCTAAAAAGGTTCTCTTATATAAACAGCCCTTCCAGCTTAATAATAGTAATAATAATAATAACAATAATAATAGAGTTTTGCCTTATTGTACTTGTTTCATGGGTGAATAAAAAAATAAATAAAACTATCAGTTCTCTGAAAAAAATCAGAGTATTAAAAACTGCAGCAAGTATATTTAGAAGACAGAGTGGCATAGTAGAAAGAATACTGGATATAGAATAAAACAAATCTTGGTTTCTCCTTCTTGCTCAGCCAGCTCAATGACCGTGGGCAAACCACATTATATCTCTGACTAAGGATGTGTCTCCTCATCTTTCAAATGGTCTTAACATTTCAAGCTGGATTTTGTAGGGTTTCTGAAAAGATAAAATGCAAACTGTCCTTAATAGTTTGTGGACATAATGAGCACTCAACCAACAGCCCCTTCTTCCTCCTCCTTTTCAATGTACAGAGGATACAGATAGAAAGTCAATATTCCCAGCTTCCTTTGCTTGTGTTCCAAGACGATCTATCTAGCGCCATTCTTGAAATGTGCAGTTTAATCTATCTAGACATCAACACACTGTCCATTATCCGTCAGCCCTGTTTCTCTCCGCTTTCTCCAGGTATCCAGAAAGGTATTAAAGGGCTCATGAGCTGTTTTCAATATTTCAGAAAGATCTCAGAGAGGTTAAAGTGATCATATACTTAGCCAGTACAAGACTACACAACCTAATTGAAACATCAAGAATATAAATATATATAGATATAGTATATATAAAAAATATATTATATATAATTTTTATTTTTGTTTTGGGCTGAAATTACATGAATTTAGTTGTCTCCCACTCACTTAACAAACTTTGATTTCTCTCATGTATTATATTTACAATTCTATCTCTCATCTTTGTTAATAAAAAAAGGGAAATCAATGCATCCTTACTAAATGTTTTTGATGTGGTTTCTCTGGTGGTGAAAAAACTGGGAAACAATAGCCTAATGGTTCTTTTTAAAAGATGTACCCTGGACTCTCTTGGGCCCCAACTCAACGTCTACAGAGCCAGTTTCCCAAGGGTTCTTAATATGACCGTGCGTGTGTGTGTGTGTGTGTGTTTCAAATGCCACAAAGAATCTATTGGAACACTCCTGGTTCTTAACTACTGCTACTCTGTACTGTCTTCATTGTTGGAAAAGGGGAGCCACATCCCTGACTTCTGAGGGTCAATGTGAATTTAAAACCACGGGTGCCAATTTGTGAACAGAAAGGTCCTACACTCACCGGTGAGACAGAGATATTTTCAGAAACAGAGGAGGAACTCAGAAAATTTCTAACAACTTAAGAAAGATGGAAAAAACGAAACCCCACAGGGTATTTTTAAATATAGTTGCTTAGGCGATAAAACTAAAATTTGTGTTGTGATTACTTTGTTTTATATTTTAAATGTAGAACACTGTTTGACGACTTGGGGTGTGATAAATGAAGTACAAAAATGTTCTATTTTAAAGGAAAAACTTAATCGTTTTTTAGAAACCAATGGACATGATTACACTCCTATTAACTAATGTCTTTAGATCTGGTTCTGGTTAATAGGGGATAGCCAAATCCTATATTTTAACCAAGAAAAATATAGGCATTTTATCAAACTTAGGGAAGCTCCACTTTGTCATGTATGCTTCAGAACACAGTTCCACTTGACCACAGAGATTTGATAGCTGGACAACTATTTCCATTTTTTTCTAGACTATCGGACTTGCTATCCCTATTCATCTATTAATTCACAAATATTTATTTAGAATGTATATGCTCTCACACAGTACAGTAGGCCACAGTTCCTATTCCTAAATAGTATATAATATAGTTGGAGCAACACTAATTGCACATGAAAACAAAGCAAACTATGAGGCAGCCTAAGGGTTAGGACCTAACAGTACACACATTGGGGTGATGATATGGAGATGGAGGATGAAACAATCAGAAACATGTTAGGATTAGATTGGAAATATGTTTTGACGGCATCACAAATACATCTTTCAGTATATTTATCATAACACGGTGAAATGTGACCCGATAAACCAAATCACCATCCAAACAGTTCTTTGAACATTTCTTTGTATCATTACTACCTTGTCTTCCTATGAAAGCTACATAGGCATAAAATATATAAGGACAATGCCTATCAATCACTACCAAAATATTTGTACGAGCTTAAGCTACACTTTGAGATGAAGGCCAATTTTTAAGTTGAACTACATGGACAAAAGCATTTTCTCCCTTTTAGGTAAATTCATTACAAAAGATATGTGCAGTAAAGGAGATGGCATCAGTCAGGAAGATTAGCTGGAGTAATGATTTTTGAATCCTATATTAAAGGCCATAACGTTGGTTACCAGAAGGAGGAGAGAATTCCAGACAAAACAACACAGACAAAGGCAACTAGATGAGAATAAACCAACTGTATATAATATTAGAAGATTAATTTGGTTATGGGAAGCAAAGGCAATGTAAGCTTGGAAAATGATGATGCTTGGGGATTAGGGAGAATTAGGAGTGAAATGAATGCTAGAATGTGAAATTTGGATTTGATCCCACTGGCAGCGATAAACCCTTTATGATCCTCCCAGAAGCAACATGGTAGAAGGCCCACCCCCCTTTTTGAGCTTGTTAACTGTCAGTGTTTCTCAACCCAGGTGCAGAACACTCATAAAATATATATATGCTTACACAATCCCCCTTATTCTGAGATCACTTTACCCCTTAAAAAAGTGATATTATCTCTAAATGATGTACGAAGTCTGACAATTAAGTTCACGAACTTGTTGCAACGATGTTGCTAACCGTTTTTGATATCAGAGGGATTACTCATTATGAATTTGTACCAACTGGACAAACAGGTAACCAAGTTTACCATTTGGAAGTGCTGAAAAGGCTACGTGAAAAAGTTAGACGACCTGAACTTTTCTCCAACAATTCATGGCTCTTGCATCACGACAATGCACCAGCTCACACGACACTGTCTGTGAGGGAGTTTTTAGCCAGTAAACAAATAACTATATTGGAACACCCTCCCTACTCACCTGACCTGGCCCCCAGTGACTTCTTTCTTTACCTAAGATAAAGGAAATATTGAAAGGAAGACATTTTGATGATATTCAGGACATCAAGGGTAATATGATTACAGCTCTGATGGCCATTCCAGAAAAAGAGTTCCAAAATTGCTTTGAAGGATGGAATAGGCACTGGTGTTGGTGCATAGCTTCCCCAGGGGATTCTTCAAAGGTGACCATAGTGATATTCAGCAATGAGGTATGTAGCACTTTTTCTAGGATGAGTTCTCGAACTTAATTGTCCGAACTTGCATTACTGCTTCAACAGATCCATACACAATGCACTGAAGAAGAGATTACATGTGGTAAAATCAAGGATATACTGTTAAAAGAAGAGTGTGCATATAGAAATTCAGAAATTATGTGGCCTAGGGATTAGCCGTGAAATCAAGAAAAAAAAATGTCTATGTGTAGGTTGAGAAATCGTGGTATCAGGTCTTTAATCGGAGTGTGTTATTACTCATAATGGGTTATTTACTTTTTTTGGTACATGTACGTTCTTTGGACCTGTGATATTATTTCTAATGGTCACTGCACGCAATGACTACAAAATCTTACTATCTTGGACTTATAGGTGTCCAAGACTCAGATTTCCAAGACTAGTTTTGGACAGCATTTAAGCAGAAGACTGCTCTTTCACAGACAGGGAGAATAAACAAGAAGTCATCAAGGATACCGCATGCACATCAGAGCACTATAGTAAGGATTTCCTGACATGTCTTTTTCCATGTTTTCAAAACTACATTTTTCAAAGTATTTTCACAATGCATTATTTCATGGTTAGGTAAGTAAAACAGGTATTGTTATCCTCATTTCACAAATGAGGAAAGGATACTCTGAAAAGGCAGGTGACCTGCAAAAACTCTCAAAGGTCGACATGCCCAAGGCAAGATTAAAATTCAGGGCTTCTAACTAGAATATCCAGGGCTCTTCCCGGCCCACTGCATTGCTGTCCCATATAAACGTCTATAAGCCCCCACCAAATTTTAAATGACATCCTTAATTATTAGATCTTAGCACAGACATAAGTGTGGCAAAGTGTTCTAAGAAACACTAACATAAAGTATGTGTGGGGCCAGGAGGGGGAGGCAGGATGTTTTCCTGATGCTCTCTTATTAACCCCAAATGCTTTGCACCGGTAAACAGAAGGATGCTACAAAAAGATTCAAGAGATAGGAAATGAACACGGAAAATAACATAGAGAACTAGAAAAATATATAAAACTATGCAGTTGCAATTGTTTAAGTAGCAGTGTTACAGAGAAAAGCTCTCAAGTGTAAAATCTTATTGCAACAGCTGCTTTCAGTGGTACATGAAACAGTAGTGATAACAGGCTAAAAAATAATAAAAACTTTGGAATAGAGTTAAAAGATACATGTAACTTAAAAAAATCTCTTTCTACACAGAAAGGTTAAATTGTGAGGTTGACATTTGCATTTGTTATGTTGTCAACGCTTTCTATCGGCATGTGTACAAACAATATCTAAAGATGTCATCTGCATATTTATACCAAAGAAGCTTATGAACAGGCCCTGTCAGTATATTTTAACATCTTTCCAAACCGTCAGCTTTTATCAGATATAAACACAACATGTTTAATTTATTAGTTTGGTCTTAATATAAAGAGTTGACAATCATATGTCACTATAACTATTGATAAGGTAAATAAGGACCATAGGAAAATGTCAAAAAGTTACTGAAATGTTTGCAGAAATACTATATCAAATTTTATTTAAAAGCTCTTCTGTGCCAATGAATATGTCATATTTTCCTACATATGGCAATTTCTGAAAAGATGTACCCAATGGAGCATTTCAGAAACTTCATTCTTAAAGCAACTTAATTCTCAGGTATGAGAAATTTAAAAAGAGTCAGAACAGAGGAAATACATATTGCAACACATGACGTTATTATTTTGTTCCACTTGAGTTAAACAAAAATTGTGCTCAAAGAAAAATTCACATGAGATATAACTGTCTGGAGTCCTTATGTTCTATTTGCCTATCACCTATTATAGATGTTTCTCCTGAAAAAGTTTGCTTTAAAATGACAAATTCTTAAATTTAATCCAATAGGCACTTATTGGACACCTACTATGTACCACACTTATTAAATACTTCAGAAAACATAAAAGTAGGAGACCCAGTCTCCTCTCCTGAGGATTGCATAATTTGGTTTGAGTAATAGAAATGAAAATCAATAAATCATTTCAGCTCTGATGTGGAAACAGTGTGTAGGTTGGTCAGGTTATAAATATTAGTGCCAAGGCAAGTGGGAAGTACAGAAAATCTACCATGTAGGAAAGATACTTAGAAAAGATTTCATGAAGGAGGTGAATAACAGGCTAGCGATTGTAGAAATGGAAGACATATCAACATGAGATTAGTAGATTAAATTGAGCCAAAAGTTCCAAAGCATATCTATTGTCCAAACTGTATACAGAATAGTTTTAAAGGGATGTGAAAACTTCTGCCAGTCTTGAAATGCCAAGCATTCCAATTTTCAACATCTTTAAACAGAGTTCATTGACTTTAAAGAACATGGAAGCTGACCCCTGCATTTTAGAGTTGGAGAAGCTGAGGCACAGCGACTTGCCCGATGGCACTAAGCTAGCTGGCACCAGTGCTGACACCCAACGCCAGACTCCGGCCCCTTAATCCACTGTACTTCCCACTGCATCACGCTGCCTCTCTTGCTTTGCAGCCTATTGGAAATAAATGGAGGTTGGTTCATGAACCGAGTCTTCTTTAAACTCTGCACTCTACTAGCAGAGACTTTAGTGACTTTTTAAAGATAAATGCTATAAAACGGTATGATTTAGCAGCTTTAGTGTCAGATAGATTTGATTTCAAGCTCTGGCACCAAATGATGAGACCTCGGGAAAGTGCCTTAGCGCGTCATAGCCTCGTATGTCTGAATGAGAAACTGGCTATGAAGAATAAATGAAATACAACATGGTATCTAGCCCATTAGAGGCTCTCAATTATTAATCCCTCTCTCTAACGTCCCTATCAGTTATCATTCTATATTGAGTGGTTCTCAATCAGGGAGAATTCTGCCTCACAGGGGACATTTGGAATATCTGGAGACATTTTCTAACTGTCACAACCGGGGTGGGGTAGGAGTGGTCTATTGGCATTTAGTAGGTAAAGAACAGCTTTCCCCACCCCCAGCAAAGAATTATCCAGCCCAAAATTTCAGTAGGACTATGGCTGAGAAACTGTTCTAGACCAAAGAGAAGGACCACCCATTACCACGATGTTCAGTTAAAAGAGACAGATCATATATTTTCTGCCCCAAAGGCAAACATCCCGACTTGACCAAAACATCGATATCCAGGTAGAACTGCATCAGATTCCCAAGTTAATGACGTGGAGTACAAAAACATAATTGAGTTAATACTCTTTGCTGTGTAGATTCTTCTGATTATTTGCCGGAGAGAGATTTGCAAGCAAATATGTATTTCCAGACACATGGAAAGATTATTTCCTTAAAATCTACCCGAGGGAGTACTAAAGTCAAATAAGATGTAGATTTGTGAATCCTCACGGATTTTTTTTTTTAATTGGAGGACTGGAAAATTCTTTAGGCAAATTTGAACTTAATGACAACATCGGTTTGTACTTTGAGATATTTCTTCGTACTACCTAGATTCCAAAAAGACATGAAAAGTACCAGGAAATAGCAGGAGTAGGCAGATCACTGCATCCCAATAAACTAGCACCCAAGGCAGCTGCTGTCAGCATCCTTGCAACTTCTGGTACACCTGGTACTTGCTCTCGCTTTCTCTTACACTTTCATTTCCCCCTACTCTCACTTTTTTCTTTTCTCTGTTTTTCTTTTCCCTGCTGCTAGTGATAGTTCTTTAGCCCCAGTCATGACAGAACTCAGAACACAAAATGCCTTGACTTCGTGGCAAGGTTTCAATAATGCTTCCTGGGAGATAAGAAGGAGAATTATGGGCGTACTTTAAATTGTGCTTTCTAGGTGCTATACCTATGCCAAAAGATTTTGCAGAGATAGTATTAAAAAGAGACCCCGTTTTGAAAAACACTATCAAGAGCTCAAGAAACATAGGTGTGCTTAATGTATTTATTAATATTGAAAAATATGGTATTTCTAATTTTGCTGGATTTAAAATCATTCCTCTTCAGAGTGAAAAATAAACTCTTAATACAAAGGGTCTATTGTAAATGAAATTGGTCTTGAAAATTTCTCTCAGAAAAATGCCACAATATGGTGTATTTTAAATATTAGTGTGAGCCACAGTGCCCTCTACGGCCATGTTCCATTTGAATTAGAAAGCAGGATTTTGCTATTCTGACAGTCTCTGAACAGACTAGTGAAGGTAGAAAGCCCTCTTTGCCATAAAATGCATGGGAAAAAATCTCACCCCAAATCTGTATTTCCAGACACATGGAAAGATTGTTTCCTTAGAATCTACCTGAGAACTAATAATTAGCTAAAAAGCTG
The DNA here is from genome assembly GCF_036562045.2 of Rhinolophus sinicus. NCBI lineage: Eukaryota > Metazoa > Chordata > Mammalia > Chiroptera > Rhinolophidae > Rhinolophus > Rhinolophus sinicus. Next base: position 14,998,242 of record NC_133757.1, read on the forward strand.
TAAATTTGTGAATCTTACAATGAAAACATTTTGAAATTACGTATTTTCATCAGGATAATCTCTCTGAATGAAGAGTCGATAGCAAAATAATATACCCATAAACCAAGACTCTTTAATCAATTCACTATATTTTAAAAGAACCCTAAATAACCATTATTTTACTTTAAGAAATAGATTTTAAAATAGCAATTAAGACACAGGATAGTATTTTTTCTAATACGAATCTTTTTTGACTGCAGTTCGGAGATAGTTTAGAAGGTATTTCATAATTAAAAACGCTAAATACCAGTTGATATGATGATCATAAGATTTAAATTGATATCATAAGCTATGAGTTATGTTAAGTCAGAAATTTTCCAACCTGGCCACAAAAGGAATTTCAATTTTCCTCTAAACAAGAGAAATGCTCTAGTAATTCTACTATCAAGTTGTAAGTTATTTTCCCCACACCAGTGCACAGCTATCATCATTTAGAACCAAGTAGATTTTCTCTTTCTTTCTGTTCCAAATTCACTCGGCTTACTGCCAAGAGAAAACACAGACACAGGGGAGGCAAAGAGCAGTTCTGTTAAGATCAATGAAGACGTTGGCCATAACAGCGTCCTATTTATCCATCACATCCCTACTTCTTTTTCTCTGATTAGAGATTACTAGCAATTTCTTGACAATTCTTGTACCAAATTAAGTTACAATCAGTCTTGCAAGACTTCACAAGGGGAAGAAAGAAAAAATATATATATGGGGCTTTTCCTACTAGATCTAGAAACTATACGTGTGTGTATATGGATATATATGTGTGTGTATGTGTATGTGTATATATACATATATGTGTATATATGTGTGTGTATATGTATATATCTTTATGGTATATAAATATACTTGTGAACTGTATTTCTATTCTTACAAAGAACTTAATGTGCCTGTTTCCAAAGCAGTTTTCAAAGTACATATTTATAAACAAAACATTCCCATGAAGCTGTTCTATTGGCATTGGCTTAATGTAAGAGGTCAGTGGCACAGTCTACTTAATAGTATGGAATTAAAGGCTGAGGGTTCTGGTTTGTTCTAAGCGCAAGTGAAATTTTCAAATATTCATTTTGCCACCTAGGGAGAAACCTTATTCATGCTATGGCTCCTCTGTTTTCCCCCAATAAAGGTTATCATCGTACTTAACTTTAAACCAAAAGGAAATTAATTTCTAAAGTAATTTGATATGAAAGAAATGTCGGTAACTGTCCCTGTAAGATACTGGATTTTGCCAAGTTAAAAAAAAAAAGTATTTAACTTAATAGCAGTGATGATCTGAGAGAAAAAAATGAAAATAAGTCAAATGGCACTGCGACCCATGTGAAAGAGCCTCACTGTTTCCAATGCTTCATTAAATATACAGCAACCACATTACCCAGCTTGTGTAATCTTTCAATCACTTCTAATCACAAATGAGATGAAGGTCGACTTCCTCAACTTAACGAACAAGGCTTTGCCCAGTTCTCAGACTCACCAAGATCTGATGCCCAAGGCGCACCCATACCAATGACATCACAACGTCTGAGAGGGAGCACAGGGCATCCGATGTGAAAGACCCCCTGGGGGTTCCAACGTACAGCAACGTTTGGGAACTAAGGCTCTGGCCTCCTATTTTACACTTGAAGCAACACCAATCGCTCTAGGCCTCCCCTTCCACCCTCCACTATACTACCTGCCACCCCCTTTGTTTATTGTTTCTGTTGTTCTTTCAACCTGAGTAGACCCTGCCACTCTCAAATTCCTCATCTTTCTCAGGTTGGGTATTATCTACTAGCAGTGGGTGCCTTCCCTCACAACCCCCACTTCATTCACACACAAACACATGGCTTGGATGCCCCTCCCCGAAAGTCTGCCCTTTCACATACTGTCCCATAAAAAAAAACAACACCTAACTTTGCCTGCCACAGTATTATAATTATTAGGACTATGAGTTCCTTAAGAATTATGACTTATTCATCCTTTGATCCCTTGCACAGCGCGTGATGCATACATAATAGGTATTAATATATGTAAGTTCTTTATAGTAATTTATACCAAGACAACAAATGGTTGAAAACCTCCAAAATCAAAATCTACTTCAATGAAGTGAATAGAAAGAACCCTCCCTCAGCTTCCTCACTTTAGTTTCTTTAGTTCTTTAGTCTGAAATTCCTTTTAGATTATTTGTTTTACTACTGAAAATTTGATTTAAGTTATTTTGGCTTTCTCCATATCATTTCTAGCTGTGTGTTACATTGCTTTTTTATAGCTGGGCATATTCTAAACCAAACTCTTCGTACATGACAATATTTGGAACTTTTTAATTATAAAGCTATTTGGTTGTTGTCTGTAGGTATACTAAAGTCAATTCTTAGTTGATATTAATGACAATATTTAACAGAATCGTTCCCTTCTCCTTGTCAATACTGGTATGTTAGGCCAGGGACACAACAATGCAAACACAGTGACTTCTAACAGATTCTGGAAAATGTGTTATTAGAAATTAGGAGGGGAATGGGAAGGCAATCCAAAGTAAATAATTCACCATGTATTTTGAACGCTACATGAAAAACTCAATACAAATATAACTCTAGTAAAATGACACATGGAATAGCATGATATAAAATAAAATATAGCATCATAATTCTTCTAGTAATACCTTTAATTCTGACTCTCCTAACACAAGGTCAAGGAGAAAACTTGCTTGCAGATTAATATCTGAGATGTCTTTTACAAAACAAAATGTGCTAGAATATAAAAACAACCCAACTTAGAAGGTCATATCTGAGAATAAGATGTCACGTTTCAATCCTTTGTGTAAGCTCCTGCAGTTAGTCCTACTGAAGCACTGTGAAAGAGGCTTGACATTTTTAGGATACTGAAGGCACCTTCTGACTTGGAGCTACTTTAACCTCTGGACTCTTTAATTCTAGGATTACTACTTGTGCCCAGCAAAGCCACTGACTAAAAATCAGTGCAGTTCTCAAAGTAGTTGCACATTTTTATCTTATTTGATCCTATGTGATATGGTCCAAATTTGCAGATATAGAAACTGAAGCACAGAATGAATATGCCACATCTGAGATCTCAGGTCTATAGTCTCTGACCTTTTGTCACTGTTTCATACTTCCTGTCTTGGCAAAGTCATCCATGACCAAATTTAGCTTACACACTATATTATAAAAATGTGGGATGGACCACTTTTAACAAACATCTAATAATATACACATGATATTTTTAAAGTGTAAATAAAGCCATCAAATAGAGGCCCTGGACGTGACAGCATTTGAAATGGACAGCACTGAACCACATTCTTTTTTAAAAAAAAAAGAGAAAAAGAAACATTTTAACTTCATTAAAACTGAAAATATAAATTGCAAAATTCTAACCATGGAGACAGTTTCCCCTACTGAAGCTTTACTTTCAAAATCCCATATGTCCGTAAATAAGAACAACCATAGTCTTCAGTTGAAATTCATTTGTAGACTAGGTTTATATAAAAAGTTCAAAATGAGAAAACAATGAAACAAAAAATGTCAGTTATTGAATATGCAAAGATACAATGTTCTATTATGGAAGTCAAAGGGTGTCAGGTAAAAAAATGTCAGAAGATTAACAAAGGGCACCCTTGTTTTAAACGACAGAGTAGCTTTTTAAGAGACATTTCATTTCTATAATAGGATATTTCACACCAAGGCCAATGCCACGCAATGTGATTTTCCAAACCATAAAATCTGACACACTCTTTCCATATTAAGAATGCAATTACAGGTTAAATTCTTCATAACCAGTAACAGAAATCTCCATTATCACAAATTTCAAAGTCCGAGACAATGATAACTTGTTTTAAATAATACTTAATAAACAAATGGAGAATGAGAAAATTTGGACATTCCCTGAGAATTGTCTGTGACGGAGCTTGACCTGGAGTAGCTTTTAGGAATTTGCAAAGACATGAGGAGCCTCAAGAACAAACAAAATGCACTGAGGACGGAGTCCCATTTCTTGCTATTTCCCAGTGTGAACACACGTAAGCATTTCTAGCAAAGGCTTCTAATCCATGATCTGACGAACCTCTTAAAAGCCAAAAGGGCAATTTCACTCCATACTTGTTATTTGTTTTTACTCTTAAAGATGATATTTCCATTTTGGAGAACTAAAGTACACAAAATTAAACAAAACAACCAAGCAAAAAATGAGACTATGCATGGTCCATTTCCTGGTAGGCATCCGAGGATTGGAAATCAAGAGAAAAGTCTCTGGCGAAATCTTTTCTAGCCCTATTTTAACTACTTGTACAGGAAAGCTGAAAATCGTTGACGCAGCAAAACTCTTCAACTACTATGACACGGTTTAAAACCCTTCACCCTAGAGAACAGATCTGGCTCAGTCTTCATCACAATGAGCTGAATACTCCTAAAAGCTATAGGCTGAGTCAAAAGTGCCTAATCTGGTTTAAGTTTTGTTCTGAACCTCACAAATGTGGAACTAGGTAAAAGACAATAAGAATGGCATTAAAAAGCAACTGAGGATTCATAAAAAGAGAAAGGAGAAGTAAAAGTCAGAACCATGACGTGTCATTTCCAGTTGCTAACTTAGTTCAGTGTAACAAAGCACAAAATTGACACGCTTTATTCGAGTATTTTTGTAACCCTAGGGCCTGAGTACAAAAACCTCTAGTTCAGTCAGCGATATTAAATAGTGCAACTGTGAGTTTGAAGATCCCAAGAACAGAAGCTTTACGAAGGCAATGGACGCAGGCGCCAGTTCTGTATGGAGCCGTGGCCCCAAGGTCTGGCTGCTGCAGCAACTTCACTCCACAGCGTCCCGTCTCCGCTTTAATGTTGGGCATTCACCAGGAGAATGCCTGGCAAGCAGTGCTTTGATAGGTGATACTCCATTTAAAAATCATTTAGCTACTTTTCTTTCTAAGGAATATGTACCGTACATGAAAAATGGGCATGACTCACAGGCAAAACCAAGTAAAAAGCTTGAAATAGGGCTTTTCCCAGGGAAATCAGACAGGGGTTCCACAAATCTTGACAACCCAGTTTTTGGCAGTATATTTAAAGAATATCAGATTATTTCTGACTATGGACAGTTTATAGGCAACCATTAAAAAGTTTACTATTTATGAGCAAACAATTTAATGTTAAAACAGAGCTGGCTTTTTGACGATGGTAATTAGCTTTTTCGTGCTCCAAACACCAAATAACATTTTCCCATTAATTTTTAAACCAATGTGGCTTTAACTTAAAATAAACTGTACATCAAAAGACTGGAAAATAAACAGCCAGGAACACAATTTGACGAATTGGATTTATTTAGTTTATTTATCTAAACAGGGACCATTGGATCTCTTTAATAGGCTGACAGTTGCAGTGGGCTGGTTAATAAAACATTCAACAGTGTCTTCAGCCAATATAGAAATGCAAATCCCATCAGAAATATTTTATTCATGAAGCAGTAATTTCAGTTACTACCAGTTTCTGTTTTAAAAAATGGCACTCTGCAAATAAACAGTGCCATCTAGTGACTAATAATGAAAGCATATTTGTCAAGGGTTTATAAATAACCTTTCAAAATCTTACCTGTTTTTATCTTTCCTCTTTATTTCTTAGGTAAGATCAAAGTAGCTAGGCAAAACAATCAAACAACAGAAGAGTTGATAATAATCTGTTAAGTTATTTAAGAAGGATTATAAGCAGAAATGACTATATTAAGAATATAAGCTTTATATTCTTTTTGTTTTAAAGCAATTTAGCACTGTCTCCAGAAAATACACACTTCATCTGCTTAGAAGACTCAAACTACTAGAAATAACAGAAAGTTGTAACAAAAATTTGCTCCTCCTGCCATAAAATGGCACTACAACTTTCATTCCAATGATTAAAAAAACATTAGTCAGTAGGTAGGAAATATTTTCCAATAAACCGCAATATCCAATCAGAAATCTGACACCAATTTTTAAAAAATAATTTCGACACACAGGAATGTGTAAATGCACACACACATATATCTATACCAGTACACACTTCAACTTTGCCAGTGACTACAGTGGATGTGGGCGTTATTTTTGCAGGTCATCAAGCTCTTCAAGGAGCTAAAGACAAGAGTCTAAAGCCCAAAAGTAGTCATCATAACACCAGTCACATTGGAAGGAAGTGTCAGAGCTTCCAAAGTGAAGAAAAATCTATTAAGGCCAACCTGAAATTCAGTACATAAGACCAATGATAAAATATTTAGTACATACTACTGTTCCATTCAAGTATACACGGTGGGGAGAAGGGTCAAGAACATGAACCTTTTACAGCATCTTGGATTAGCAGACCAGAGTGACATGCAAGCACAGATCAGCCCCCAGGAGGCATCACTACAGCTGCAAATAGACTTTTGGTCTCTTCCCTATCCAGTGGGTCCATTTCCTGTGATGGCCTTGGAAATGATAGGAGGCTATTTTGTGAATATAGGATTGACAAAGGTCAAAGCTGGAATGAGAATCCTACAAACAAAGGGGGCCAAGTGCACGATGATTTTCTAACAACTTCACCTAGCGGGGCCTTAGGAACCACCATCTTCAGAAAATAACTGCAAACAAGGAGAATCATGTACGTGCACATACATGTACCATCACTTTCTCCCTTGTAAGTCATGGTCATATCCAGATAACGAAAATCTTCTGTTTCTGATTAAGAAATATTGAAAATGTAACATGAGTTCAGTTTTAGACTAGATACTGAGAGCCATGCATTGCTGCTCTCATTAACCAACATTAATATAGCTCCCATGAAGAAAAAAACAATCTCAGTTATATTTAATTCCAGAGTTGTAATATCCCCATAATGGCAGCCAGTAACAGTATCTTTCTCATATAATTGTGGATTAAATGAGTAATGCATATAAAGTATTTAGCTCTGGTCTATCTATGATTTTTATTTCTTAAATCACATTCTAACACAGAGAAGACAGGGAGAAAGAACAAAAATGACCTGATGAGTCACAATAAATAAAGGAATATTTTAGTACGAGCTATAATATTGTTAATACCCTTTGATTTGATAATCTGTCTTCTGAGAAATGACGCTGATGAAATAATACTGTTCTAATATGTTCATTGCAGCACAATAAATTATGGAGGCAATAAATGGAAATATGTTAGGATTCAACAAAAGATGAACTAACATCACTGACTGAAATATTAAGCACCCATTAAAATGATTAAGACTTTATAGAAATGGGAAATACCAACGTTAGAATCTGTGTTTTTTAAAAAGGTGGGAAATGTGGCTAGAGTAACATCATTATTATGTAAAATAAAACAATAAATTATGCAAGGAAGTGTGGAAGGGAAAATTGGAAGGAACAAATCAAAATGTAAAATGTGGCTCTTTTGGGGTAATAGGGCTAAGGTGATTTTTTCCCCTTCTTCTTTCTACTCTTCTTTAAGAATATTCCATAATGAGCAGGTATTATTTTTACAGAGTCTCAAACAACAAACATATATTTTTTTTAAAAATGGCAAGCATATTCATTCAGTGTACATAGTGGAGGAAAATTTCTTTTCTGGAATGGGTCTGTCCAGTTTGGCTTTCTTATTTCTTTCTAGAATGCACTTATGTTCCTACAAGAAAGATAAGTTGAAGTTACAATTACAACATATTACCACCAACACTGTCCAAATCTCTGAAACATGCTTTCATGGTTTTCTATAGCTTCAACAGAATAGAAGTAAAATATCTCCAGAGTCATAAGAACAGGAAAGATAAAATGTAAACAAAAGCATCAAGTTCTTGACTTTTCAACAAACACCAAAATTTAAAAGGGTTCCTCTTTCTCATTTGCACGTCTTTAGTCTATCTTAGACTTAAAAAAAAAAAAAGAATATGGTTACTGGATTCATTCATAAACTCCGATACTCAAGTTGTCCATTCACCTTTAAAAGAGACTACAGGTAGTGGCAATAAAAGCTTCAAGCTGCTTCACAACATCCTTTGAACCCTGACCTAAGGGACAAACTCCGATAGTCTGCAGGTAGTTGGGTTCCTAGGACCATTCAGCCACACTGCTGAGACGGTCAATAGAAGTGCCATTCTCTGATGTAGACGGCTCTGTACTAGGAGAGGGTCTAACAATCACATCACGTAGCCTGCCAAACAGGAGAAGGACAGCATTCAGGAACCACTGACATGGGATGGAAGTGAACTTGAGACAGGGGCTAAGAAGCTCTACTTCTAACATTCATTACAATCTAACCCTCTGCCCCAAATCCTGTACGTGTGGGTAGGTCTTGAAGGAAGTTCAGCTTTGCTACAAAAAAGAAATATGCAACTATACAAATCAACCACAAGATGGCGCTAGCATCATAGTACAGTAACATGTGAAAGGCATCAAACTCACCATGTCCTCGTAACCTAATGCTGGCACATCATTTATTTGTTCCTTTATTTTTTTTACTTACTGAGACTTGGTCAAATATTGTATACAATGTTAGAGTTTTTTATTTGTTTGTACAAGTTTAGGGATATTTTTTATTTGATTTGATTTTCTTAAGCAGCAAATAATAATCTTACATTTGAAAAATCCTCAAATACGTTTTCCCCTCTGTTTAGCTTGGTTCATTTCCTGGAATACCCTGACATGATTATGCTCTAGCTAACCTCACACCAATACTGAAAAAAGAAATTACAAAAATAGCTTAAATGTATGAATTCTAATTTTTCTTAGTTATTTTCAAATACATAAAGAGGCTATTAAATTGCTTTTTATGGAAACATGAAACTGGGGGTGGGGGGTTGCAAAGGATCATGGAAAGAACATTAGAATGTGTGTTTAGGTTACTTGACTCTGGTCCTGATTTTAAATAGCAGTGTGACTTAAAGCTAAGTCATTTGATCTCCCTGACCCCCCATTTCTCCATCTACAAAAATAAGGTGATTGGATTTTAATTTCTCTGGACCTAATATTAAGCAAGTGAATAGAATCATCAGAAGTAGTAACAGCGTAAAAGGGAACATAAAGACAACCACTGACATCCTCGAACGTCCCACAATTCTAAATACAAATTATAACTAGAATTTTTCTTTCTATTTTTTTTTTTTTTTTTTTAAGGATGGCGCAGCTCACAGTGGCCCATGCGGGGATCGAACCGGCAGCCTTGGTGCTACCAGCATGATGCTCTCACCAACCGAGCTAACCGGCCACCCATAAACCTGAATTTTAACATCTTTTAAGTAGGTATTTATTCAGTTACAAATTAAATTCTATGACAGATCACTGTAAACAGTAGACTGTTATTTTTTATTCTCAGATGTACACAATTATCCTTTAAGGATTAATAAACAGTAAAACTACACTATACTTTCATGCCAGTCATGATAGAGTAATTGGTCCAAGACTAATCCTCCTACTCTAAACAACTACAAAAACGGACAAAATGTATGAAGCAATTGTTTTGAAACACTGGACAAGAGGCAGGATAAGACTGCAACCCCTCAGAGAAGAGAAACACTTGAAATGAGCCCTACAGTCGCCATGGCTCTCGACCATGTAGGTACTTTCCAGAATATAGCACATTGGGGTGGAGGCCCAATGGAGCACAGCATGTCCCTGAGCTCAGGAGGCAGACGTTGGAGTTTGGGACTGCTGAGATAGATAAAATTTAGCAGGCTAATGGAAAGAGGGAGCCACAGAGAGAAGGAGCTCCAGAAATCTGTAAAGGGGTCTTTTTAAGCCTTTGGCTGAAAACGAACTTGCATGTGCAGAGGGCCACATTCCATGAGGTCTTGCAGAGAATGGGTATTGGGGAGTTATGGATACAGTGGAGATTCTAGAGGTCACCCAAAGCAGGGACACAGAATTCTGACCAAACAGAGGGTAAAGCATTCACTGAATTCTCCTGTCATTCAAATGGAACCCAAGAAAGGCCATACCTCATAAGCAGCACTGCTCTAGACATGTCCTAACAAAGCTTAACAATAAGCTTTGAAGCAGCAATCTGATCTATTAGTAAATTATATGCTTGCCCAAATAAAGCTCAACAGTCTCTAAAACATGCATTCAACAGAGGTGCTACATGCCTATGGAGGCAAAAATTGGTTCTTGGGAGGATGGAGAATCTTAGGTATTACAAAGACGTGTTATCCTCCAAAGGGCCATAGAATATGAACAGACGTATAGATACACAGACTATTTGTAGCATTAAAATTTCATTAGAGAAGAGGGAGGGGCAATTAGAGAAAAAGTGTCTAAAAAGATTCCTTAGAGGGGTAATAATAAAAAAAGATTGAGATGCATTTCTCTAAAATAAAGGCTCTTAGCAACACATGATCCACAATATCAAGCATACAATAATAAAATTACCAGACGTGTGAAGAAACAATGGAACAGAAGGGAAAGCGTAGGGTTGACCTGGATTTTATTCAGCAGGCAATGAGGACTCTGTAGGATTTTGTGGAGAGTGTAACATATTCAGATTCAGTATTAGAAAGATAATTCTGGAGTGGTGTGGAGGGTGGTTTAGAGCAGAGGAGGAAAGGCTACTACAGACTTCCAGACTGAGAAACACGAAGGCTTCCAGCAGTGGAGATGAAAGCAGGAGATATTTAAGTGGCAAGATTGTTAATTCTCAGTGCCCAGTTGTTTGTGCAAGGTGATGCAGAGGGAAAAATTAAAGAAGTGACTAGTATTATGCTTGTCAAATGCAAGTGTTTGTGTTTTAGGGACTCTGGGGCAGAAGTGTCCAGTAAGTAGTAAGAAACATGAATCTGGAGCTATAGAGAGGTCTGGGTTAGAAATGCATAGAGGTGGTCACTGAAGCCACAACAATGGATGACAACACACAGAGTAAGACAGTGGAGTACGTGGACAAACAGCCTGAAGAATCCAGAATCTTCAGAGGAGGAGAGGGGCCAAGAAAAGAAAGAAAATGGACAATGGGGTCTAAGAAAAAAGCATTGAGTTGTCCCCTGCCATTCCCCATTGGTACAAATGCTCCCGCGAAGTTCTGATAGTACAAGAAGAATAGGACAGCTGCTTCCTTTGCAAGAAGCATTGCAAATGAGAGATGAAGGACCATCCCTGGTATCTTTTCTTGGGATTCAATATTTGCAGGTATGGTATATCACCATGAGAAAGTTAATAATATCTTTAAGAAGATAGTCTCCATTCCTTTACAAAATAAAAGACTTAAATATAGAAAGAAAACAGGAATAAAGGAGAGTTACGTAAATAATTCCTGCAGTATATTCAAATACTTGTACATCACGTGATATGGTTTGGTAATGTGGAGAAAACAGTAAAACGGGAGTCAAGGACCCACTCGGTTCTCAAGCCCTCCTAGGGTTTCTCAGCAACTGAGAGGAAAAGCCAGGGTCTTTACCACGGCTCCAGAGCCCTTGCAGATCTTTCTTCTGCCTCCTTCCACCGCCACACACACCTCTGTCTTCTCTCTCCAGCCAGAGACACCCTAACAAAAAGTAGCCTCAACCACCCTGCTAATCACTCTCTGTTCATTTACTCACTTTATTTTTACTTACAGCATTTGTGTAACTACCTGAAATTATGACATACATGTACTTGTTTCTTGTCTTCCCCACTAGAATTTAATTCCATGAGAGCAAGGACTTTAATCTTAAAGGCTTTTTCCAGCATGTTGGACAGCACCTGATAAACCACAGGGCTCAAGAAAGACTTGCTGAATGAAATGTCTGAGCCTCTTGGTTCGATCGTGTATAAAATGGAGATAGTACTCCACACCTGCTCTGTCTACTCTTCACACAATGACATGAGATCACATATGTGAAAGCGCTTTATAAACGGTAAGTCACTGTACAACAGAAGGTGGTGGCACTAGTGAAGGGTGTTCCCCGACACTGCCGAAGAAAGCTGTGGTAGCAGGTACACACATAAACACATGAGTTGTGGATGCATCTTGGAGCACCAGGAACACTCCTCTCTGTTAACGAAAACTTTTCAGTGTTGGGATCCATGTTTTCAAACTTTCTAAAGAGCTTGTTGAGGTCTGCAAAAGCTTCTGCTAAATGCTTCACTGTGGATTTTCACGGGGGTTCTGCTTTTTCTTTTCCTGTGGCTTCCTCTTCTCCTGCCTCTCCTTCAGCTATGCCTTCCTGTCCCATCCCAACCCCTCCTTGTTAGTCTGCTCCTCAGGAACCATCTCTGGGAAATCTCCCACGTCATCCTCATCCACACACAGGTTCAAGTGTTTGCCATCTCAGCCACAGCCTTGTGGATTTTTGCAACCTCCTCACCCTTGGCAAATCCTTTGAAGTCATGCACGAACCTCTTCAGGTCTTCTTCCAAATGCCATTCATCTACTCCTGGGTGACATCACCCCAAGTCCAAGCAAGGTTCTTGATGCAATCGTAGATATTGCAATCCTTCCAGAATTGCATCACTGTCTTCCTCAGTTGCAGCAACAGCCTCGGCAAAGGTCCTCCTCAAGTAGGAGGCCTGAAAAGCATCTATAACTCCATGATCCATTGGTTGGATCAAAGAGGTGGTGTTCGGAGGAAGAAACACCACTTTGATATTGGGCTGAAGATGACCAATAAAAGGAGGATGTCTGGGGGAATTATCAATAATAAGCGAAATCTTGAAAGTATGTTATTCTCCAAACAGTACTTCCCCATTTCGCAGGCATAGCAATTCAGGAGGCCATGTTGGAAGAAGAGCTGGGTTACCCAGGACTTCTTATTGCTCGCATAGTACCCTGAGTGTGTGCTTACTGATAAGCTTGAAGGCCCTGGGTTCTCACTGTGCCAGATCACAAAGGCACATTCCCATTTGTAGCCTGCAACGTACGGCCCCCAAGAAAGATTGTTATCACGTCCTTAAAAGCCTTGAAATCTGGCAGTGACTTGGCCTCCTTATAGATGAAAGTCATTTCAGGCATCCATTTCCAGAATAGGGAGGTTTCATCAATACTGAATATTTGCTCTGACAAGTAATTTTCATCCACAATCAGCACATTTAGAGTTTCCAAAAATTCTTCAGCTGCCTTCATGTCAGCACCCACAGACTCACCACTCACTTTCACATTTTGTAATGGATAACAATTCTGGCGTTGTTTAAACCACCCAGAGCTAGCAGTGAATTCAACATCATAGTCAGGTCCAGCCCTAGCTTTCAACATAACAAACTTTTTGCTTTGGCCATGACGGTCATGGTGCTGAAAGGGATACACTTCTGTGTCTGGCCTTTAATTCAGGTCATTAGAAGTTTCTCCATATTTGATAGAGGCTCTTCTCCAATCTTTGTTAAGTTTCATTGTCTTCAATAAAGCAGATCCTTTAACAGCTTCCGTCACTTTGCTCCTGTTCTTCAAAAGAATAGCTACGATGGAATGGGACACGCCTGACAGGCGAGCAATAACCACCGCTGATTTTCTACTTTCGTCGTCCTTAATCACTTTTAATTTTGATTGCAGGTCAATCACTCAGTGTGGCCCCTTACTGGCAACATTAGCAGTGGAGTTTGTATGCTTAGGGGCCACGATAAACGAAACAACATGAGATTAAATCAAGCACAGGAGAAAATGATGCAATCAAAAGGTGCGGTCATCGTGAGAAGTAGGAGGCTGCTGCCAGTGTAGTATGGCAAACTGATTTAAACATTTTTTCATATAAGTACAAAGAGTACACTTGAAAATGACAAGAAAAAGTAGACTACAGTAAATACACAAACCAGTAACATAGCCGTTTATTATATCATTATCAAGTATTACATACTGTAAATTGTACGTGATTTACTTTTATACGACTGACAGCACAGTAGATTTACACTAACATCACCACAAACCATGCACTGAGCTATGATACTATGATGGCTGCAACATCACTAGGCAACAGAAAGTTTTCAGCTCCGTTAACCATCTGATGGGACCACCATTGTATACATGGTCCGTTATTGACCAAAATGTTATTATGCGGTGCATGGCTGTATGATTTCAGGATATTCATGAGCCACTGAAGTCCATCCGTAAACACTGCATCTTAAAGGCTATAAACTTTGAAAGGCCTGAGATTCGGTTTCAAAATTCTAATAAATGCTAAATACCAATAAGAACTATCCAAACTCAAAGGACCACATGATTTGGATGTATTAGTGAGTCATTAATCCAATGTCCCTGAAATTCCATCATTAGCTAGCTCTGTAAGCATTTTTAGATCCCAAGTCACAAACAATGGAAGGTGTTGTTTGTGTTTTGCACAACTCCTGAAGACAGCACACTTAGTGCTGATTGAGGTGTGTGGAGGAAATATGAAAAAAAAATAAGTGAAAATTCAGTTTAAAGATTGGTAAATATGACAAAAAATGGAATTTGACTCACAAAATCTGTTTCGAGTTTTCCCATTTCTTGCTTGTAGCTTCTCATTCTATTGCTGTACATTCCTCGACTTTGGAGTGGAATCTCTCGAACTTCCAAATCCATCTGTTCAAGCTGGACGGGTGAGAGGAAAACATGATTTAAACCATATGCTTTTTTTTTTTTAACCATATTCTTTTTTTTAAAGAATATTATCTATCTATTTATCTATCTATCAATCAATCAATCTATCTATCTATTAAGGAGGGCGCAGCTCACAGTGGCCCATGTGGGGATCGAACCGGCAACGTTGGTACTACCAGCACCGAGCCCTAACAAACTGGGCTAACCAGCCACCCCTATATGCTTATTATTACTTGACCAGACTGTTAGAGCTGAAAAGATTTAATTCCAATTCCTCGTTTTACAGCTGAGGAACCAGGGAGCAAAGTGCCCGTAATCAAATCACATTGGGACTACTTTTGTGCTTAATTTTTGTTTAGGTCAAACAGCTACTGAGCACTTGTCAAGTGACACACAGAGTGACACAAAGCGCTTACTTTAACAAGAATTTATATTAAAACATATGCATTACTCCAAACATCAATAATAATGATTATAATATCCTTGGCGTATTCTATCATTCAGTCCAAGCTGGTTTGGTCTTCTGGCCTTAAAATACCAGAACTATGGGAAGATAAACCAAACCATTACTTCTATTATTAATCCATAAAACGTCTGCCCAATCTTAGTTATTTGGTGAAAATTCTTCTGGAAAGTCTTGTCTGATTAGGAAAATCACATACCGACCAATATGTGATCTCGATCTCCAGCCTAACTCCTTATACTTTATAACCATGTTGGTAGGAAATTAAATGGGTACAGTAATATGCTACAGTAATATACAAAGCTCACTGAAATCACAGCAGGGCAGTTTTTAACAACCTGTCATTACATATCACTTTGAAGACAACATATGAGCATTTAATGGGAGGCAGCACAGACATATTACGATGGTTAGAACACAGGCTGTGACGTCAGATGCCTGCACTCACATTGTAGGCTCCACTACTTACCACTCAGGCAAACTTGGACAGCTTTCTTAACCTCTCTGGGCCTTACTTTTCTCATTTCTAAAAATAGTATGTCTTTTGTAGGGTGGAGATTAAATGGGGCAATTCCTATAATGTGCTTGGAACAGTGTCTCCTACTTGGTAATCACTAGATTAATATTAATCTAGTGACGATTACTGACGATGGAGAAAAAATACAGCCAGCATGGGACAAGGTATCAGAGGTAACTTATTTATACTTGGTATTGAAAAATAAAAACAACAAATTGGTTCAAGCCATGTCTGATAAAATCACATCCAAATATGTTGCCGTATATTTTTTCCTTATAAAGCCCTCTAACAAGTATTTCCATGAACACTGTAAGCTTATCACTAATAAAACTCTTAAAACTAATAAAACTCTTATCACTAATAAAACATCTCTCCAGTGTTAGAGATTAAATAACTAGAACACAGATAAGTCAGAAAACCATGTTTTAATTAACAAGCCTCAATTTTAATAAAGAAAAAAGGTAATTTTAATTAGTCTTGATTAAGCAGTGACCGCTAAATTATAACATGTCTCAACATAAGCGTTAAGTACCAACAAATTAAATAATAACTTAATAAGGCAACTATTTAAAGCACTTCTCTGAAATCGTCCTTAAGTACTTATTTCTAACAAGGTGAATAGGATCATCCAGACAAATCATCGCAAAAGTACATGTAAGTGAAAATCCAAGAGTTAAGTACATTTTTGTTTAAAGCATTTTACAAGGACACTTAACACTTAACTACAAGTAGGCAAGAAAGGAAAAAGGAAACACACAACGAGCACCTACAAGGAAAGCGGGAGTAAGGCTAATTAATATGTATGTATTTTGTGTTGTCACCACACTCACAGAGACAAGGCCAAATGGAAGACACAATAATTAAAAGACACGCAGTGTCCAAGAAATAAACACAAACTAATTATTCAGCAGAAACACAACTGACCCTAGTTAAGTCAAATCAAAAGCAAGCTGTTCTCATCGAAAGGATAGTGTGTAATATAATGAACGGTATTCTTAATACGAATGTCATCAAAATGAAGGAAATCAGCTTTCTGATCGCTTTAAACAAATAGAAATGCGTATCTTAGGCAACACTCTTTATGTTAGTAGCAACTAAAGATGACTGTGAGTTCCATAAGGAAACGACTATGTTTTACATTTCTTGGTACAGTAAAGCCTTGGTTATTAGGAGACCAGCTTTCCAACATTATCCAGTAAGTGATGACTCCAAATAAACCAACACACAGATTTTGACAGCAAAAAAACTGCTATTGAGAACTCAACAACAATATGAAGTCAACTCAAGATGCAAAAATTGACCAATTTATTTATACTGAGCCGACCAACCAGAAGGAAGAAGTGTCCTGACTGGCAGCTGTGGTTTGTAAAAAGTCAGTCTTTTTCATGAGAGAAGCAGTTATTCAACTGGAATATAAGGAGAAAAGAAAAGGGGAAAAGCACTTCAAATAAAAAAGGGGGGGAGGCGGAAACTTTCAAAAGACAGGCAAACATAAGAAGCTGTGGCGATTAGAAGTGAAGCTGCCACTGCAGAGACAGTGCCAAGAAGTCAGCAGAGATCAGAAGACCTTCCAGGGAATGGAGTGCATCAGACATTCTGACGGCTAGAAAGGAACCAGCCACGGAGAAGACAGGGCGAGCAGCTCCGCAACTCAATGTCTTAGCACTCGAGGACAGAGAGGAAATGTCTACTGTGCACTGGGGAACAACAGCCACTTACTCCTTCACACCCCCAAAGCAGCTACCCCACCCCCTCCTCCACTGTTCATAAATGTTACTCAGCCAAATAAACTTGGGAAATGTTCCATACTCTAGCCGCCCCCTGTAATCCCTTCTTAGAGATTCTTAATGCCACTTAGCCTACTTAAGGGTTCAAGAGGGTTCTGTAGAAAAACAACAACGAAGGCCTCAACCTCTAACTCTGTTTAAGCTACAAACTTCTTTGAATAGGTAACACTGTTAATAGAAACACACTTTGGGAAACGTCCTAAGTATCTGAGTCAGCTATACTGAAGGCACACCAAGCAGACCCTTTAATATTTAGAAAAGCAACACACTGATTTAGGACCACAATGCATGGCAAGTTGAATCATACCTGCAATAGTCAGCTTTTAAAACCAGAAATTGGGACACAATACTTTTTACTCCCTGATTTGTGAATGTATTTATATCAAAAAAGTAGTGAATGTGCTAGAGCTCTGGGATCAGCATATCTAGATACAAATCCTTACTCCACCACTTACTGGGTATGAGAAGACAGACAAATAACTTAATCTTCCAAAGCCTCAGTTTCCCCATCCACAAAAAGGATGTGTGTATGTGTGTGTGTGTGTATGTTGTATATGTGTGTGTAGTAACAGTGTTGAAAAAAATCACTCTTCCATGGTTTTATCAGACTCCTAAGAGTCCTACCAAGAATGCAAGGCTTTAACTGCTCTTTTCCCTGGACCTTTCTCAGGGTTGTATTTGCAGGGAGCAGCCTTCGGGGAGGAAATATGTGTCCGTCTTGGACGAAGAGTAGGCTTGTTTACAGGCTGCTGTAAAGCAGTACATTTCCCAGGCTCTGCATTCCTCTCCTGTAAGATGTTCCACTGTACGTAGAGGCATACATCTAGGGCCATCTGCATCAGTCTTATGGGAATTGGGGCTCAGGGAACTGATACCACCTTGCTGAAACTCTGGTAGCTGCTTTGCTGTGAGTAATAAAACTCTTTTATCTCTGACCTAGAAATCTCATATCTTTTATCAGCATCCATGAAATTGTGACAAGCTCACTTGTTAGTGAGCCAGTAGGGGAACATCTCAGATCCTTAACAGGTTTTGATAAATAGTACTTGTCTCATAGAATTTTGGGAAAAATTAATATTATAAAGTAATATGCTTATCCCAGTGTCTGGGACCCAGTATGCCTTTAACAAGCATTCGCTATTTATAGCTATTATGACAATTAAGGAAGAAAAATTAGAGGTGGACATGTAATGAATCACCTTTATTAAGAATAGAATTCCAAGAAACTATTAAATTCTCTTCAATTTAAAAATGGATACATTTCAAATTATAAAATGCTAATCAGTCATGTTTCACATTTCTACAGTGCCAATAGGAAGGCATCGGCTTAGATGACTCTGGTTGTGTGTTAAAATATATTACCAAGTCTCTACATACCAGTTCTTTTGCTTCTTCAAGCTGTTTCTCCACATTTGCAACCATTTGTTTCTTCTCATCTGAAACAAACAATAATATCAAAGAATTGCTAAGGATACAAATAAATTTAATGTTTAAAAACTTCTATTTTTGTATACCTTTTTCCTTTCTGGTCAATCAGATTAGAGAATTACAATATCAGACAAATGACCATATCATTTTTTGGTGGGTTAGAAACCACTTCAAGCCACTGATTGTAGGCTATCTGGAAACATACAATCCTGTGGAATACCTAGTGATTAAGAGATACCATAGCATTTTAAAGAGAAATAAAAAACTATTTTGTCCTTTAGAAGAAACTGTGTCAATAACCGCATATGTAATGGTGACTTGAGGAATCTGCAGTCTTAACTTTAATAAATTGGTTATGACTGATTTACAAACGTAATTTAAAAGTCACAAAAATAATTCCTAAAAGTGGACAAGATCACACAATCCTTTAGAAAAAATTATGCATTCATTAACGCTAAGAATCGGGTGTAATGGAAGAAATAATTAGACTATGATTCCAAACCCAAAGTCACTACCTACCTACTCACTGATTATGGAATCCTGGGTAAAAAATAGTTTTTTCTGAGACTGTCCTCTCAAAAAACAAAGATTAAAAATACCTACTGGATTATTTTTAGCTCAAATAAGCTGATACAAATGAAATTACTTTAAAAATGTGTAGTCTCTGTATGTGGTTCATTCTAACTTTACCAAAATCTAGTTATAACCCAATTGTAATTCCCTTTGCTGGGAAAGATGTCCCGGCAGATATTGTCAGAAAACTTTCCGCTACTCCCATTGCAAATCAACCAGCCCATTTGTTCTGAGACTGCATTAAGTTTTGTGCTAACCAAATTTATTGAACATTTATAGTTTTGCCTGCCTAGCACCCTTTTTTCTCAGGCAATCACACCAGTTCTTTGGAGGCTCTCCTTCAACGAACCGGTCAATGGGAGATGCTATCTCCTTCTATGAGCCTGCTTCTCCAGTCACAGCAACTCGGCAAAGGATGGGCTTCTCATCCTAGCTGGGCCAATTCTAGTAGCTCGGTCCCTCTGACCACATTGGGTTGGGGTCGGGTGGGCATATGACCCAAGCCAACCAACGGGAAAGTCTTTTCCTCTCTCTTGGTAGAGTTATGAGAACACAAGATTAGAAGCTGTGGGCACACACTGTCCTAGTAACAAAGAGAAAGTCAGTTTGCTGTGGTTGAGAATGAAGCCTACATTTAGAAACAAACAGAGCTGAGAAGTAGATATAAAAAAATGGATGAATGGATGGATGGATGGATGGATGGATGGATGGATGAAACAGATTAGATAAATTTAGTAACTTAGTTTCTGGTTCTAGATAACTCTGAGACAGGTTTTGCTTGACTTTATCATGGTTAGGTTTCTTGAACCAACAAATTTCTTTTTCTTTCACTAAAATTGGGTTTCTGTGATTTGAAACCTAATGATTACTGACTGACTAATACAACAGACTAAAAAAGGCATGACGTGTGAAATGGGTACAACACCTACTAGCTAACTAGCCCCTTAGGAGTCAACACTAAGTGGGAAATCTTTAGTAGGCATTATTATTTTACAAAAATCACAATTAGGTTCTGCAAACCCTAACCTCCTCCCTTTGGGGGGGGTAAGCTGTCATATGAGGTGTTTTGTGTGTCCTCTAAATATTTCTCCCTAAGAAAATGCACATTTGGAATTAAAACTCAACTTTATTTTCCCTCTTTGAAAAAGTCAAACCTACATATGGCCAAATTAAAATTTCAGTATATGACGATCCCAAATTTATGTGATTCTGGCACGTCAGCCCACCTAACATCTGCACAAGTCATAGTGAAACTGCACTATATTTTTGTGATAGAGCAGAATATAAAATAGGACGAGCCATCTTGGCCCAGGAGTGAGATTACGTATTCACATATCAGAAGGAACATCTTGTTTTCTTTAAGGTACTCAGCTATTAGCAAAGGCCACGTCATGGCCGTCCAGGCCCAGTAGACACCAATTTTTCTCATTAACAAAGCACAACACACAAAACAGCCTCCCTTGACCTGGATTCCCCTTCCATCCAGTCACACCTCCCTTCCTCATCGGCCATTCCTCCCTGTCACCTCGCCCCCATCCCACCATCCCACGGACTCTCACTAACAGTGACCTTTCCTCTGCCCAAACTAATGGACATTCCTTGGTGCTGTTTTTATTTAATCTTGTGGCATCTGACACTCTGCTTCTCCCATCCTGTCACTTCCTCCTGTCCTGGCTTCCACGGCATCCTGACTCAGTGAGTCTCCTAAGCACTCACTTCTGTCTCAGTGTCGTCTGCTGGCCGGCCTCTTTTTCAGCCCATCCTTTAACTGTTGCTGTTCTTCAGAGTCCAGTCCCTGCTTTTTCTCTCGTGACTACCATCTAGGTCCCTGGGCATGTTCACTCGCTCCCATTTTTTTCCTGCCATCTTATCCATTTATGATCCTAAGTCTTTACTTCTCTCTAATCCTGGTATGTTTCCAGAATTCTACAACTTTACTCCCAATGGTAATGTTCCACCTGGACCACCTGGCAAACTGCCATTCAAAACTCTCTTCAGAAATCATTACCTTGGTGAAGGCTTTCCCAACCCAACAAAATGTTAACCACTTTCACCTACACCTGTAACTTTTACCTAATCCTAGTAATTTACCTCACATTTACTGGTCTGATTTGCCTTCTAGCTTGGAAGCTCTGGGAAGACAAGAACTGTGGCTTAATCATCTTTATAGTCCTATAATCTAGCACTGAGCCTGGCATATAACCAGTTCTCCAAAAAAATGATGTTAAATTGAACAAACAGTGTAGGCCAGTGCGTTTGCAGGAGAAGCTGCAATTCCAATCACCCGGCTTTTCGCGTCTCTCCACAGGCCCCCCTCCCCCATTTAAACTTCCTAAAATGGGGCTTTGATTGGATCACTTGAGCCTAGCAGTCAAGGTCTTCCCCATTCCAGACCCAAGCAACCTTTCCAGGTCTATTTCCAAATACCAGCTCCCCAGTATGTGTGGTGCACGGTAACCAGGCAGACGATCCATTCCTGCCCAAACACATCACTGTTCTTTTCTGCTCTAAGCCTTTGTTCAAGTTACCATCTGGGGTTCTTTGGTTGAATATAACAGAACTGATGATTCTGGCTAACGTAATCCCCAAAAGGGGATATATTAGAATAATGTGGGGGTGGATCATGGCAACAGAGAAAAATGAGCCCACAAGCTCGAGGGGGCCAGAACCCAGGGTTGCTCAGGGTCCCCAGGGAGCAGGAAGTCACTGACAGTCTGTGAAAGGAGAATCTCGAGCAGCAACACCATAGGTTAGTGTTGACTCTTCTTGGCTCACTCTGCTCAAAATTCCCAGCCAAACTTCTGTACATGTCCTTCCTACAGGAATGCATTCACCTCTTGACTTAGGGCACGGCAGCCTGTCACTGTCACCAAGACTGGGTTTAGGTAGTTCCTCAATGGAAAACTGCTGTCAAAACATACAAAGGAGGATTCTGGGCAATCTGATGTCCACTGTACCCACATACTGCAATGTCTTATAACATCGTCTTTCCCAGGTTTTCTCTGTCAAATCCCACCTATCTTTCCAGGTGATCTCCTGGGACACAATCTTATCTCCCCTGGATTCCTAGACCTCTGTGCTCTGCACTAGTGGCACCAATGGTCATTTGAAATTGGTTTCTATAGTTTTCTCTTCAGCCTCATTTCCAGCCCCTTGAAGGCAGGGACTGCTCTGGACATATCTTTGTCCTAACTCCGCATTCAGCACAGAGAGCTGGACATGGTAGGCGCTCACCACAGTCTCACTGAATGAATGGATCAGTCTTACATTTAGCAACATATTTGCTAGTCACAGAGAAACTGAGGGGGGAAAAAGTGTATCAATGAGGACTTGGGCAAATCTTCTCACCTGGAATGGTAACTTTCCCTTTATGAAAGAAATAATTAAATTGGGATGGGGGCTGGGAGGGGTAATACAAGTAGATCATTTCTTCATAAAATTCATTCCATGATGGCACCGTCAGAAATAATTATGGAGCTGAGCCAACCTTTGGTTGGCCCTCTGTAATGTTCCTCATATTTGTAAAAGAAGAATTAAAGAGGTGACAATTTAGGAGGAACATGAGAAGGAAGGAAGGAAGGAAAGAAGGAAGGAATTAGAGGACTTTGGAAATATCTCCCGACATTAAGTTTTGGTAACGCTCTGGCAGGAGTCGTGTGTAAGTCCCAAGAGAGCTTCATGCTGCCCCCCAAATGGCCTCCGCTGTACAATGGCAGGTTCCTAGGGATCAGAACTTCATAACTAACAGCTGTCATTGTTTTCATGGGCCTCTGTGCTGAACATTTCCACACTCCATCTTCACAACAACCGCTTGGAGGGACCAGTATCATTCC
Source organism: Rhinolophus sinicus (assembly GCF_036562045.2). Taxonomy (NCBI): domain Eukaryota; kingdom Metazoa; phylum Chordata; class Mammalia; order Chiroptera; family Rhinolophidae; genus Rhinolophus; species Rhinolophus sinicus. The sequence continues at coordinate 15,021,316 of NC_133757.1, forward strand.
ATTCGCAGGCAAGTAGCCTCAGTGGTTAAATAATTTCTCCAAAGTTCAACAGCCAATAAGTGTCCGAGTTAGCATTCCAACTAGGCCTGTCATCCAGAACTGAGCTCTTCACCTCACTGTATAAAATACACTATGTAAGCTTTCTCACTTTTTTCTCCACAGACAGGCCTGATGAGTGCTGATGTACACCTAAGTCTTTGAATAGTATAATCTTTTCTTGCCTATTCAATAGTATTAACGGAAGTGCTCGGTTAGCCTTGCACACCCCCCATAAAGTACAGTGAAAGTGGCAGGGCTCACTGCAGTTCAGTACCTGGTACCCGTCTTTGTGTGATGTAGGTATTTTAAAATAAAACCAGCAACAGAAATTATGCACTGGGAAACAAAGTAAAGCCACAAATAAAGAAACTTTTTATGTGAGAGAATTTAAAAATGATATATTATTAATGCTACACTGTGTAGCATGGTATAGAATGGTTAATGTTAACACAAAGCCAATCTAGAATGACCCATGGGATAATGGATTAGAATTGGAGATATCAGTATGAACTCATGTTTAGCGCACTACACGTATAAATGGCTACATACACAGGTATTTATCGATATGCATACATACATGAGTTAGTATACACACAGGTATTTCCTTGCTCTGCCAGCTGAGAGGGCATGGAGACAATAATACCAATGAACACACTTAGTGCCTAGATGTTGGTTTCTAACACCATTTTTCAATAAAGGAAACAGGACTCCTTGGAAAAATGGCTGATTCTAGGACTGGCATAGGAGCAACACAAGATGATCCTGGAATATCTTCTAATACTAGTAGGTAAGAAAGTACTAAGAAACAAAAAACAAAAAACCAACCCCCCAGTGATGGGGGTATATCAAAAGGCTACAGAAGTCAACTGAAAGGGCTTCCAATGGTCAAAATTGGAACAATCTGAGCAATAAAATAAAGTAGTATTAGAATATAACACAAAGTACAAAATACATATCCTGAGTTTATGGATATAAATGACTGAATAAATAAATAAACTGAGGATAGACAAACCACTCCCGTATAGAAGAATTCCAAATAATTTATGTAGATACTAAGCCTTCAAGGAGATGGAGCCCTACCCCTGCTCCTTAAGTGTGGGCTATGCATGTGATTTCCTTCCAAACAGTCTAGAAAAGGAGAGCTATGAGTAACTTTACAGTAGAGAAACCTGACAAACGCTACCATAGCCAGAAGATCAAAGTCAACATCAGTACCGGAATATTCTGTTACAATATGTAGTCTTGCTATGATTTGGTGAAAACGGTGCTTTACCTCTGTGGTCTTCCTCCCCAAAACCAATAACCCCATTCTGACCATGAGAAACACATCAGGCAAATCCCAGTTGAGGTACAGTCTCTAAAATATCTGGTCAGTATTCTTCTAAACTTTAAAGTCATTAAAAATAAGGAAAAGCCTGAGAAACTGTCACTGCTAAGAGGAGCGGAAGGAGCCAAGCCTACTCAATGTTTTGTCGTAACCTGGATTGGATCCTAGAATAGCCAAAGGACATTAGGCAGAAAACTAAGGAAACCTGAATTAAGTAAGGACTTCAGTTACTAGTAACGTATTAATACAGGTTCACTGGCTACAACAGATGTATTACATTAACCAGATGCTAACAACAGAAGGAACAGGGTATGGGGTATAGAGGGATTCTCTGGATTATATTTGTGATTTTTCTGTAAATCTAAACCTATTCTAAAACCAAAAGCTCATTTCTAAAAAAATCACTGAAGCTATTACTTAGGATAACTAAGTTGCTGAAGGGAGAGAGGTCCCTCTGGGATTGAAGTGTGTGTGTGTGTGTGTGTGTGTGTGTGAGTGCCTAGCTCAAATCCTACCCAGTCTGCTACACTGACTGCCCCTGAGCGCCTGAATTGGGACTGGATCCACCCCTTCAATTCTAACTCTCTAGAAAAATAGAAATGTAATGCATGCAAGCCACTAGGCAATTTTAAATTTTCTAGTAGCCACATTTTAAAAAGTAAAAAGAAACAAGTGAAATTAGCTTTAATATATATCTTTTAAAGTTTTAATAATCTTTAACCCAATATATCCAAAATATTCTCATTTCACGATGTGGCAATAGCCACGTTTCAGGTGCTCAATAGCTACATAGGGACATTACAGTTCCAGAGCCCCATGTATTTGAAGCAAACCAAAGTATTCAGAAACAAAAGCAGATTTTTCTGAATTCTCTCACTACAACCACCTTGAAAAGGCAAGAGAGAATTATGATACATTTCTGGCTTCTTCCATACATAGCTACGTCTGGTCTCCACATCTCCATGACTTAGCATAACTAATCAGCTAAATTCAAGCATTTCCTTCCAGAAAGGATATTCGTCTTGTTCCACCACTTCCACTTTTCTCCCTGATTCCCTCTTTGATATCCTGAGTTCAAATTCCAATTCCAATTTCATATCCCAAAGTCCCTGATCATTCATCTCCCTTCAAATGCCGATGTTCAAGAGATTCACCTAACTCGAGTCTAGGCACAGGAAGAAAATAATAATTGAGGTCCAAGGTTCCTTTAAGGGTTCAATTAATATAGCAAAGTCTGAGGAGCTGGGTCCTGACTAACCCTATCAGCTTTTGTCATCAGCAGCAGCCATAACATCCACCACTAATGGCTAAGTTATCATGTACCTTCTCTGGGGTAAGAAAATGTGCTAGTATGTTATATGTTTCATTTCATTTGATTTTTACAACATTGTAGGGTTGAAACTATTACCACTCCCACCATCACACACAGTTTTACAGACGAAAGAAGCAGGCTTAGAGACACCAAGCAATTTGCCCAAGACTGCACATCTAGTAAGTAGCAGAGCTCGGACTCTAAACAGATCTGATGCCATGTGTGAATCTTCACCAATTTGTCATTAATACATTTCTTGGTATTTCTGACTATAGCCACAAAGTGATAGGATTAACAGTAGACCACTTACGGCTCTGTGAATGATGAAATAAACAACTAATTGCAAGAGACCATTTTGTTTAAGATCCTTCAGGAAACCTGCCTGATGTAATGGATCTTTTGCACCTGTAAAGTATCCTCCTAACTTAGAATTCACCACCAGAGGAAAAGCAACTTCACAATTAGTATTATAGTTTCCATTCATCCATTTTCCTGACTTTACCACAGAACACTAATCATTAAAATCAAATTTCAAATACAGTGCCCCAAGGGTATTGCCATAAAGGGACTAATCCATCTCATTAGTCCAATTTCAAAAATTAGTTGAGATTCAAACACCGTAGTCTAAGAGCAAAGTCTTTTTATTATTTAAAACATATCACAGAGCAATCAAATTTTTTTTAAATGAAGTTTAAAAACATTCAATCTTTTCTATTCTCTTTGAAAGTAACACTTTAATACACTATACATACATAGCAGAGAGTGCAGTTAATTGCAATAAATTCCACTCTCTGTACTTATATATTAACAATCTTACTCCCTCAATTTATATAAGTTACTATGTTAGAAAATAAACTGCTTTGGCTGAGTTTCCTCCAATTTTCAACCTTCTTAACTGAAGTAAATTAAAGTCACTTCTGAGTCGACCACTAGTGATGGCCAGAAAAAGAGATTATAATTTTTAATAATACTTTTTTTGCCATGATTGTACATATTAATTTGTTAGTCCACAGACATACATCTGAAATTCGTAACTATGTAGGTATATTTCTCAGCTTTTTCTATTTATCAATTAGAAGCAGATTATAAAGTGAGCAAGCACAAGTAATTATTAGGAGGAAACCACTGTATGTTTAGGAATTACTAGTATCCAATTATTCCAGTCAAAGTCTCCTTTCACTCCTAATACCATGTTTCCCCAAAATAAGACCAGGTCTTATATTAATTTTTGCTCCAAAAGATGCATTAGGGCTTATGTTCAGGGAATGTCATCCTGAAAAATCATGTTAGGGCTTATTTTCTGGTTAGGTCTTATATTCGGGGAAATAGGGTAGCCATGTTATACTACAGCTAAGGAGAGTCAAGGCTTTATTTTTAACACATTTAATTTGTTTCCTTCTATGTGGTAAGAATGGTTACATTAAAATTCAAAGACAAGAAAAAAATAAATTGTAACGAAATCTGTTTTCTTGGAAACAGTTTTTACAACTTTACACCCAGGGATGACTTTGTTACTTTATAAAACTTCCAAAAAAGCAATTAGCCCAAACGAAAAACGTTTCTACTACTAACACTATTACAATGAAAAATAAGCAACAATCCAACTGAAACCACAAATCCTGATATTCTGAGGCTCTGGGACTGAAGTCAAAGGAAGTAGTCTCCAATAATAATGACCACAAAACTCAAGATGATCTTGGGCAGTGGAGAAAAGCAGAGCTGAAGAGAAGAGGCGAGGTGATGTGTCAGGAAGTGGTGAGGCCATCGGCCACTCTCTCCCCAAAAATCTCGGAAGCAGCAGAGCTCGGTGGAATATGCTACCTTCGTTCTCTCCTCTTGTTCCCTCACTTGGGCTCATAAACCTCTTTAAGACATCATCCACCTCCTTCAGAACTAACTGGGACTTCAGGAGATGAGTGGGGTGTAAATTCAGAGATCCTGGCTTCAAGCAAATATCCCTATTAATAGAAAATAGGTGGGGTGAAGAAAAACAAAGAAATAAAGGAAGAAAATTATTTTAAACACATAAATTTGTGGGGGGGGTAGGGAAAGGGAAAGAGGGATAACAACTTAGGTCCAGGAGATATTATTGCCGGCATCAAGGATTGACTAACAAGGTGGCACAGTGAAGTGCTCACCAGTTCACAGATCAGTGAACACGTCTACACTTTACAATAGGGCTAAGGTAAGGCCAAGTCTAGCATTCCAATGACGGTTCCATTTCCCTCACAAAAAAAGCCAAAAAGTAACAATCCCATCTGCAACTAACTACTTAAATTAAATCTGTATTTAGAGAAAGATAAATTCTAAAACAATGTCTTACAAACAAAAATCACAAAGTATCACATGTATATATATGTGTTCACTTACTTAAACATGCAATGAGTCCCTTCTAAATAAATGCCAATGAAATCAAACATAACTCCCACCTTCACATAGTTGAAAGTCTAGCATGGAAATAAGATGTGCTAAAACACAAAAAACACTTCTGGATGGAAGTTGTGGAAGTTTAAAAGTGAGAAAAATTAGCCTGTACCATTAGCCTTTGCATAAAATTGGGTTATCGACCTCCTCCACCTCCCCGCAAGAAGAATGAGAAATAATAAATGGGGTTGGGGCATGAAAAATACTAATGATAATAGCAGGTAACACCAAGGAAAGGCGTTACACATGCTAAATAATTTAATCTTCACAACAGCACTACGAGATCTACAAATTCTCCCCATTTCACCAAGAAGGAAAGTTGAGAGAGGTTAAGAAACTTGCCTAAATGCCACAACTTCTAGGTGGCAGAGCTGATACATGAATCCTGGCACCGTGGCTCTTTACCCTGTTTTGCTGCATGTGATAATAACGTCATTACTAACAAAACGTCAGATTCATAATCTAGGTACGTTCATTCATTCTTTCTGAATACTCTCACATCTTTATATTTTACAAACAAACAGACCAAAAAAATCCAACCTACAACAACAAAAATCTAAGTCTCAGAGAAACATTCCCAAAATTATGCAAGTAACAAGGTGGCGGAGCCCGGACTGTAGCCCCGAAGGGCTCTTTTCACTGCATCCAGGTTGGACTGTCCCTTTACCCTCAACTAACTCAAGCTCCATTCCTCCGGGGGGGCCCAGCACCAGCGCACTCCAGCCTCACGCCTCAGAGACACCTGTGCAGACGGCGTTCCATCGCCCAAGCCCCCCGGCTCTGCAGGCCACCCCCTCCCAGCCAGGATAGGGGTCTCACCAGGAGGGAGTCGGGGGACCCTTGCTATCTTGTTTGTGATCTCTGCAGTGAGCACGGCGAAGTCCTGCTCGTAGCCTTCGAAGTCGGACGACATGGCGGCTCCGGAGTGCTCGGCCCGGGCTGGAGCCTAGATCGGGGCAGGGGTCACGCAGGGTAGGGGGACGCCGTGTAGCGAGCCTGGGAGCTGCCCTCAAGAGCAGAACGGAGATCAGGGGACAGCTCCCGGCCCGGCCGCTTCCTGGTTGTCCGACGCAATCTCGGTCCTCTGGAAATTGGGCTGGGTGCGCTTTTTATTTCCGCTCAGACTTCAAAATTAAGAAATCTGCGAAGGAAAACCACTTCAATTAGTGCCCCCAAATGGCTCCTAAAATATTCAGGTCCTCAGGGATCACTGAAAGCTTCCCTCCCCCCCTCCCCACGTTCTGGAAAGCGGTTCCCTCCCCCCGAGCCACGGGTACAGGCGCTTGCTTCGGAAGGGAAGTTTAACGCGGCTGACCTCCCGGAAGTGACTACCACGGAGCCTGCGCACAGGGCCTGAACGGGAGAGCAACTAACTGCGAGAGCGCCGGCGGAGAGACCCGCGGGTCGTTGCGGATTTCGCACTCCAGCCTCTAGACGCCAGGATTCGCTCCCTGCGTGCGCTGGACTGAGGTACCCATGATGGAGTTACCCGAAAAGGAGAAAACCTGTTCCGGGTGAGCCCAGGCCGCCCCGGAAATGCGATGGCCGAGGAGCGGGCACCAAGGACCGGACTGAGGTGGGAGTCAAGGCTGGGGATGTAGCCGTGAATTCGGTGGTCTTCACTCCACCCAAGTGAGGCCAGAATCTCCAGTTCTTTGGGACCAACCACGCTTCCCAGGACGTGCGTCCTTTGAGAGAGGATTTCTAAGCGCTGCTCCGTGACACGGGCGGGAAACTGAGGCACAAGGCAGCGGCAGCTGTTGCGTGGAAGTCTTTATTGCCTATACTTCACATCTCCTTCCCTTGATTCACTGCAGTCCCATCAGAAATCCCCTTCTCCGTATCTGCCCGGCGCTCGCCCTCCCGTCTTCCCCGTGCGTCGCTCCGGGAGGCACTTCCTCTCCCCCCCCCAATATACTTACTCATGTTCTGTCTCATATACGCCTCCAGTCATGATTTCACGCACATCTCCCGTCTCCTCCCTCCTCTCCTTGCACTCTGTCCTTGCTCTCACCCTCTTGCTTCCTTACCTTTGGCCCAAATAGACCCTTATGTTGGTGTTTTGGGGGCCACGGCAGGCCAATGGTGTAGACCTTGTCTGGCTCATACTTGACTTAATTCGAAACTCGGTAAGAGGTAGCTTAAAACTCTGCAAAGGGAGTTCAGTGACTTGGTTTCTGTTCTGGGTTCAGCTGTTACCTGTGACCTTGGTCTAACCACTGAGCCCCTCCAAGCTAATTTCTCTGCCATGAAGGAGACTGGATTAGATCGACCCTGAGGCCCAGCTTCCCAGCTCTAAAATTCTTTGTCTCCTCAAACCGTTCACTAAACGTTGGATAATCAATCAGTCCCCTGACAATCATGTATTCAGTTTACATGCCATGTACACTTGAACCTTATTTTGGATAAGATAAAAATCGTTCTTTTTGACATTTGACAAGATACTCATCCCATGCTTGTGCATTTGTGAGATGCTTTTGTTTAGGTGGTTATTGGAGTTAAATATAGGGTGTAATAAAATTTTTTACTGAACTTTCTCATTTTGTTTTCTTTAGATTGGGTTTCAAGCCGAGATACTGGATTCTCCTAGTAAAGAGCCCTGAGTGTGTAACAGTGAAAATGGCATAATCTGCATTAACATCACACAACTTGAAGGCATGACAATTCGGGAACACACCTGGACTTGTGGCACACGGAAATGTGTGCACAGAAAAAAGAAATCTACAGTTCTTTAAAGATAGGAAGGCATTCTTCCTCACCAAAATGGGTGCATTCTGCTCAGTGATCAAGTTTGAAAATCTCCAAGAGTTAAAGAGACTGTGTCACTGGGGTCCCATCATAGCCCTTGGTGTCATAGCAATATGCTCTACAATGGCCATGATCGACTCTGTGTTGTGGTATTGGCCCTTACATACAACGGGAGGAAGCGTGAATTTCATCATGTTGATAAATTGGACTGTCATGATTCTGTATAATTACTTTAATGCCATGTTTGTGGGTCCTGGCTTTGTCCCTCTCGGGTGGAAACCGGTAAGAAAAAGATCCCTTTAGATGATGAACTCTAATGATAATCACATATTTAGTTTTTGCTGTATTTTCTAACTAATAACATCAGTCTACTTTTTGCCTAGAGACTCAGCATGTTATTCTAATCACTGATCATTTAAAGCTCAAATAATTTATTTCATACCTGTTTGAAAATGTTGATCTAAATTAGTATTTCCCAAAGCGATTTAATTGAATACTTGTCTTGCATTTAAAAAACAAAAAAAGGAGGGGGGGTTGAGTCCACAATCATTAGTTTAGGAAACACTGCCTATCATACACCTCACTTATAAATTTCACAATGCTGTTTGGTTCTAGGATCCTTTTACGTGTGATACATTAACATACTCAGAACTGAGAAAAACCCTTTGAAACTGCCGTCTATTAAAGTTGTTAAATCATTTCAGTGAAAATTGGGAAGTACAGCCATATGAATCAATTTATAGCTTCTTAAAATTTGTTTAAAAGTTTACGCTTAGGAATTTCTGTATTTCTTGTTGGGGACATCAGCTGGTAGTTTGTTAGAAATGCGGAATCTTGGGCTCCAGACCTACTGAATCAAAATCTGCATTTAACAAAATCCCCAAATGAGTCTTGGGTATGTTAAAATTGGAGAAACACTAGTGTACTATATGAAGTGGGTACAGAAATGGATAAGACACAATTCATTTTCTGAAAACCTTGTAACTAAGGAGAGAAACCAGGGCACTTGTGCATATGACTAAACTATAGAATAGATGTGGTGAGTGCTGTTGAAGTTAGATGGAATTGATAATTTTCAGCTGGGGATCTAAGTGAGAAGTGGAAATTCACCCAGAAGATGGGGAAGAAGGCATTTCAGGTTGAGAGTGGTGGGAGAGTGTCTTTGGAAACAAGGGACAGACTGTGTAGTGCAGATAAGCCTGAAACAAAAGCAGGTTATGGAAGATCTCAAACAAATGAGAAACTGTGAGACCATAGGGAGTTATTAGAGGTTTTCAAGCAGAGCTCTGACAGAGTTGTGTTATAGGAATGTTAAGAGTATTAACTCTGATAATTGAGTCCCCACTCTAAAATACCTACCAAGTTGTCAGCTGCCTTTTTTCTAAACTCCCTTTCTACTAAGAATTTGGATAAGTAGAACCAACCATACTCAGTGACAATGGATTTGGGTAGAGCATGGAAGAGAGAAATTAAAAATGACTTCTCGGTAATTGGGAGAGTGACACTGCTGTTACCAGAAATCTGTTCTTTAAAAATACTTTAGCTCCAGTCAAAGGGCTGGAAATGCAAGTTAAGATTCCATCCATCCCCCATCCCCATAGAAGGAAGTCAAACTATAGGAAAGCATTTATTCATAAGCCTTGTTATTACTTAGGGTCAGTTATCTGACGTATTTTTCTTTATATTTTGCTGCCAAGGAGAATTCTCAGGAGAGCATGTACCTCCAGTACTGTAAGGTCTGCCAAGCGTACAAGGCTCCACGATCACATCACTGCCGAAAGTGTAACAGGTACTGTCTGGCCCATTCGTCGGGAACTGACCCACTTGTCGAGTAGCCTTTTATTGTTCTTTCTGCCACATCAATCCTAGTTTTATTCTCTGCATCGTGACTACTTCATAGAAAATATTGTCAAAATACTTAAGTGTCCATAACGTCCATTTTAGAAGAGCTGCGTTTTCCATTATTTAGTTGAGTAACATTTGCACTTTATACAAATCTAGTAAATGAATCCAGGTGCCTATTATCATAAGTGTTTAATATAAAAACCTTAATGAAAAGAAAACAGAGTCATTGTAAAAAAAGTGGGAAATAAGCTAGAACCTTTTCAAATGAATGAACAGCTATATCCATTGATTAATAAGAAATTTCTGGTGAGAATGTTGAGGTTCAAGAGAACTGTGGCGGCATATAAAGTTGGCTTGAGGCCAGGAAATTTTCTGCTTGCAACAACAAGTGAAGGAAGCTCAGTGAGACTTTGTTTATTACACCACATCTTATATTCCATAGTTGCTTGCTTAGCTCAGAGATTCTACGTCTGAAGGGTGAGGACAGGAAAGAAGGAAGTTATAAGCATCTGCTAGGCCCCATCAACCCCAGCGGAGATTTATAAGTGATTTTGTTGCATCTCTAATGTATTCCACTTCAGTCACTGCATTTCAGAGCCAGAGGAAAACCAGGAACCGTGCTCATTTCTTTATAATTAGCCTCTCTGTGGGCTTCCTGACTTCTTGAAACAAACTTACAAGTAGCAGATATCTTTTCCTCAGAAGCTTTATGAAGACTGCCCTTTCTTGTGCTGTTTAGAATTTAAAAGAAGTCACTGTTCAGAGTTGTTTAAAAACTCATAAAGATTTTTCTTTTTGTTCCATGAAGTATAATTCCTCTGTGACTCATGGACTTGTTGGGTTCCTATTTGCTTGATCTTTTGAAGACCAAAGTTATTCAAAGTAGACAGGATTTTCTGCCTCATGATTTATGTAAATTTTTCTTGGTAGGTGTGTGATGAAGATGGACCATCACTGTCCTTGGATCAACAACTGTTGTGGTTACCAAAATCATGCTTCGTTCACACTCTTTCTCCTTTTAGCACCCTTGGGTTGTATTCACGCTGCCTTCATTTTTGTTATGACTATGTATACACAGCTTTATAACAGGGTAAGTGAAAATGTTTTAAAATCATTCATGCAAGATTAAATAGTAGTTATCAAGATTATTTAAGAAGTCCCTTTTGGAAGTATGCTTACTATGATTTAGGTGGGGAAACAAACTTTGCTCTATCTCTATATGGAATCTTTAAAAAAAAAATTAAAACTTAATTTTAAGATGAGGAAAGATTACTTTGTTCTAGAAACTCACCTTCCTAGCTCTAGTTGAAATTGTACTGTATATTTAATTTACTATATTTCAAACTTGGTAGCTGTGGTAAGAATAATTAGAGGGGGGAAAAAGAACAAGAAGAAAAAGACAACACGAGGGCTTTCTGTTTTCACCCAATTCAGGTGACAAGTTGTAGTTCTTTTGTTCATTTCTAATTCCAGTGCCCTGGCTCATGGAGCAGTTGCAAGTCCTAAAATATCCTGCAACAGATGAGTCGATTCATGAGTACGTAGTCATGAGATAAAGTTCAGGAGTCACAATTCAAGTCCCTAAAAAGGCCTGGAAGGTTAATGAGGGACACAGGCCCAATGACACTGGGGCACACTGTAGAACACATGCCCTTCAGAGAAGGGACCGCCCATATTCAACTTCAGCCAATTTTTGATGTTTGGGAATCCAGCCCAGTGATGCTAGATCTTCCAGTTTTTCAAGCAAAAAAATCTGAAAATCTGGATTTTTTAAATATGAAATCTCTTGATTTTTAAGTGTTGGCACCTAATTCTGAATATTTTAAAACATTTTGTGGGCCCCGCAGTACGTATCTGCAGGCCATATTGGGCCTGCATTTTGCCAGTTTTTAACCTCTGGTTGTGGAACATGAAAGAACAATTAAATAGGCTATATTTGTTGCAATGGAATATTATTGTAAATATAGAAAAGCAAGGAGAAGATGGGAGACAGAGTTACAACTTAGATGGATGTCTGAATTGGTTCATTTAGATTAGTGTTGTAAATGCATGTTAATGTTTGGAGTATGCCTAACACTTTCTGAAGAAACAATTAGAAAAAAAAAGTAACACTTGAGAATAACTAAGGATGATGCCATGCGTATCCATCAGTAGGTTCAAGCTGCAGAATTCCCTGGAAGCAGCTATGTTTGCTTGGGCCATAGTGTCACATGGTCATTTGTTGATTGTTTTGATCAAGGTGTTTTAAATGTTACAGTGGAGCCTGGACCACTATGACACCCAGTGTTCTGAGTGTGCGTTGTTGTTTGTAGCTCTCCTTTGGGTGGAACACGGTCAAGATTGATATGAGTGCAGCCCGGAGAGACCCTCTTCCAATTCTTCCATTTGGACTAGCTGCGTTTGCTGCCACCTTGTTTGCCTTGGGACTAGCTTTAGGAACAACCATAGCTGTTGGGATGTTGTTTTTTACCCAGGTAAGTTCCTTGGTTACTTCTAGCTCAAAGTTGAGTTATTGGGGCTACTTGTCATGAGAAAAAGATAAAGGCTGCATGTAAGTACGCTCTATGAAATGGAAATTAGTGTTCCTCGTTCCATCTAGGTAACTAACTTAATCTTCTCTGGACTAGTCAGAATTTTGGAGTGACTTTGCCAGAATTTCCAGGTTAATTGATCTAATTTTAAAAAATGGTACGTAGCACTTTATCATTGAGAAAACTCTTACGTTTAGACTCTCATGACCTGCACATCAATCCCAAAAGAGGTATTATTTTCCCTTCCTTATGGATGAGTAATTAAGTCACGGAAAGCTTAAGTGACTTACCCAAGATCACCCATTTGTGTACTCAGTAAACATAATTATTATTTTATGATAGTCTATATTGAACCGTTATCATCATACTATAACGTTTATGGAGCACTTAACCATGTGCAGACACTGTTTTAGGCACTTCACATGTTGTTAGCTCATTTAATCTCTAACCACCCTGTGAGACAGGTGTTAGTTAATGCCTACTGTGTGATGAATTACTCTGCTCAACTACAGTAATGAAAATGAAAAGGGTCCTACCCTCAGGGAACTCACAATTAGTAGTAAACAGTGAATGATTACAGGGTTCTATGTCTGTCATAGATTTATGTACAGGTGCTGCAAAAACACAGAGAAGGAGGATGTAGCCCTGAAGGGATCACAAAACAGTTCTTTTGACCGATTTTGTTCACAGAATTAGTTTCTTCATTAACTGAAGGCCCACTGTAGGCCAGGCATTGCGCTAGACCCTGAGTATATTATGAGGACTCATAGTCCAGGTGGTTTTCACTGTGCTGTGCTGTCTGTGTGAAGACACAGCCAAGCTTAAGGAAATTCAGAACTGTTACAGAATTAGAAATGCTGGGCAGACGGCCCTGATGCATCACCCAACCCTTTCTGAACTCTCAGTTTAAAATAAGCTGGTTTTGGTTATACTTCATGTTTTCTAGCCTGGGATCAAATTCTTTGATTATTTTTCCCAATGCCTATAATTAAGAATAATATTAGAAATAAACTAAAATCCTGTGGTGTATAAAACATACATAAGTGGAATTAGTTATATGTAGAAAAAATTGAATAATAGGATTCAGACTGAATATATTCAGTTTTTAAGGCAAGCAGAATATATGTTGATAGAAATGAGTCATGTTACTTGTAATAAATAGATTAATTATAAATTTAAGGTTAATTCAAAATAGTGATAAGAGATTTTAATAGCAAAATACACACTAAGTACTGATACTGATTGAATAGATATCAATATTTTATTAATACTCTGAAAGCCTTAGCAGATAATACTTAGAATGTGAATTTTTATTAAAATGGTAGACTAGGATTTGCTTATGGATTAATGTAATTATTTTACTTAGAGGCGGTGTAGTATAGTCAGTGGTTAAGAACAAGGGTTTTAGAGTCAGATGCACCACACACTGTGGTAAGTAACCTTTATTAACCTGGTACCGTCATCTATGGAATGAAGCAATAAACACCATCTCGTAGTGTTAGTATGAAGGTGGTAATCTGAAATCATCTTCTAAAATGATTATCTGAAGATAATAATCTGAAATCTGAACTATTACAAAATTTTACTATCATTTCATTTTCAGATGAAAATAATTCTCAGAAACAAAACTTCTATTGAATCATGGATTGAAGAAAAGGTAAATTTACTACTTGTTTCCTCAATATCAATGAAGTACTGGCTAACTAATAGACCCTATTAATGCTTAAAAGCCCGGAAGTGGAAACTTTACCACCATATGGCTTCCTTAAGTCATTTGCATGCCACATAAAAGGTCAATATAGGAGACATTTTGATTCATTCCTAGTTTAATATAACTCTCACTGAAATATGCTTCTCATACGCCCTGAGTTGCTGAAGAGGCCACATTAAACAATTTGGCCGTTCCTTTCAGACTAGAGGAGAACACAGCCCGTTTGGAAAGTAACTTCTGTCCTACCAAGGTGCCATCAGGTTTTTCTTACTGCTTCAGACATCAGCATGGGCTCATACCGTAACATGCAGTTTGCCACAGACCTCACAACCTCCAATACATACTTCATCCTGTCAGTTGTAATTCTAGTGTAGAAAGTAAATCTGACTACTCTGCTTCTTGCTTATAACTCTCAGAGCCTCACCACTGCTCATCACTGTAGCAGGCGTGTAAACCCAGAGGGCGGCACGGGCCCAGCAGGCAGCCTAGCTGAGTGGGGCCACCTGTGTACCAGAGCTGATAGTCGCCCCAGGGGAATACTCAGCCAGTGTTGTGAGATCTGATTTTTGTTTTTCAGGAAAACAGATCTGGGTTTCTATGACATCTTTCCATTATAAAATGCTAGCAAGCAATTCGAATTAAAAGCAAACAAAAATCCTTTGTGGGTCCAAAAAACATACCCCTAGGACATATTTAGCCCCCTGAAAGTCAGTTTGTACAATTTAATCTACAGCTGCAGTTCTCAAACTTTTTGGTCTCAGGACCCTTTTACATTCTTAATAATGGTTAAGGACACTAAAGAGATTTTGTTAATCAATGTCATACCTATTGTTATTTGCTGTATTTTTTGAGAAAATTTTTGAAGATTTATTAATTTCATTTTAAAATGATAAGCCCATTATATGTTTATAAAATTAGCATATTTTTGAAAAATATTTTCCAAAATAGGGAGAAGAGTGGCATTGTTTTATATTTTTACAAATCTCTTTAATATCTGATTTAACAGAAGACAGTTGGATTCTCACATCTCCTGCATTCAATCTGTTGAGATATATTGCTTTAATTGAAGTATATGAAGAAAATCCACCCTCACACAAATAAATAGGTAGAAAAGGGTGGAGTATTTTAATAGACCTTTTAGACAATAGTGAATATTCTTTGATACGACATTAAAACTTAACAAGTGACAGTCCTTGAAAAGTTAGTTGCATGTGACATCTGTATCAGTAAACTTCTTGTACTCTTTTACATCTAAACCCATCAGTCTGTTCTGTTCTTTGAATGGATCTTTCACCCATTCATGATTTTAGGATATCAGGCATTAGTCATTTGGAAAATACTGATTTACAAGGTTAGGCAGATTTTCCAAATGTTCATGTTACCCATTTTATGGGGAAAAAATCTTTAAATATTGGGAAGCGTCAAGCTCATAGTGGTTGATAAAAATTTTCCAAAATTTTGATTTTCACTTGCGAACCTTAATTTTTTTACTGGTAACAAATGCTCAGTTGTTTACACTGAAGTAACAGCCTGACTTGGGTCATTTTTGAGAAAATGTCCGCCGGTACTGAAATTTGCGTAACTTTAGTTTGCCTGTTACGTTGCTCATTCTTTCAGAAAGAAACAGCATTACATGATAAAAGCTGGCTGGCTACACAGCTTTTGTTAGCTCACAACTCAAACAGGTGTTTTTCTTGAGATAACCACTTCGGCAGCTTTATGTGTACTTCCCATTTTGTCACACAGAATATTAACAAGACATCTACTTGAGGGTTGAAATTTAATAAAAATAATAATTTGTATTGCTTCATCAGTGACATTCTTGAGTAAACCTTTTCTTTGTTGGGGAGGGAGAGGGTGCCATTCTTTTGATTCCTGCTTAAGGTGTCAGCACTTTTACCCACCACTGCCAATGTCAACACTATGATGACCTCAGACGTATCATAATGACTTTGTTGAACCCCACAAAAAGGTCTCAGGGACCCAAAGAGGTGTGCAAAGCTTGCTTTGAGAACCACTGATATGCAGGTTTAAGTCCAAGATCCTTAGCTTGTACATGATAAAACCTTTCATGTCTTCCCTTATGCTCTTCTCAACCGCTTTCCCCACCCCTCACCACCCCATCTCACACTTGATACCAAGTAACTCATTGTACATCTTATGCTTCTGCATCTTTCCGCATGTTCCTTCTGCCTAGAATGCACATCCCCTTATATCTCTGCCTGATTTCTTGTCCCTCAAGAGTTAGTTTGTGTCATTCCTTCTAAGGAAGCTTTCTTGACTCTCCCTAGACCAGACAAGGTTAAATACTTTTGTCGCCTTTTCCCATAGTGCCTATTGCACACTTGTGTCACCTTGTAACACATAGTATTGATAGGTACTCCCTCCCCACCCCACTCTCATCCCTTCGGCCAACCTCACTGAGTGCTGCTTAGGCAGAGACCGTGCTTTAGTCATTTTTGTAAGTTACTCTTATCCTTGCCACATTTTCTTGGTTCATAGCCTAAATCTCTGTTGTCTGAGAATCTTACCCGTTTTGAAGACTCTGAAGCTTTTGTTTATAAAAAAGGGAAAAGAAATTGCCCTTTTCTGAGTGGGGATGGATTTATATAAGTCAGTAGAGCATACATTTTACATGTAGCTTAATAATTCTTCGAATTGAATTAACATCAATAGCACTTTATAAGTAAATATATGAAGCTTTTCTTTAAAATCCTGTTCTTTGATAATCTTATATTTCAAAGTACCATTTCTAGTTAGCATAATATATTGACATGAGATTAATAGTATTTTTGGTAATGACCAAGGCTCTTTATAAAGTGCCATGCTAAACCTTAGGAGTTATTTTAAAACTACTTTGTTGCTGAGTAAAATATTCAAATAAATGATCGTATTAAGTTTATAGATGATTTATCAAAATTACCAGACACTAAAATGTATACAACAAATTTCAGCTGGGTTTGTATATTTATTGTAGGAATAAGTAATGTATCTTTATACCACTAGGTGTCAGTGAAACTTAAGAAATTCTTAGCTAATTTATCTCAAGTTAAAACTTAACAATTTAAATGCCTAGAATATAATTTATACAGCCTGAATATTTATATATGCACAAAATGTATGTATAACTGCATATATAAATAAGTATATATACATGTGTAATAGTATAAAAAAACTGAAAGGTGATCTCCTGCACATACCTGCTAGTTTGAAAAATAATGATTTTCTTAAAATGATGTCTCCCCTGTTACACCTTTCGTGGCCGCTCCACAGGTGTCGCTGCCACCGATCCTAGTGCACCCCACAAAACAGTTCTTCCATTCTGAGGAAACCCTTGCTTCCTCTTAAATCTGCTTATCAACGTCTCTTTACACGTGGATTCTTTTGTCTGCTGAACAACAGAAGCATTGAGGATTTTTTATATATGGAATAAAGTTACTAACTCTTCTAATGGGCACTTTTGAATGTTGTTCCTAAACAAGCCCTGTCAGACATTTTCTGAATGGTCTCATGTCATAGGAGGTTGGTGTTGTGTGTCAAATTCTTCCGATAATGTCATAAATTTATTTAGCACTTCACAACAAGGAGGATGTATTTGTAGGAATGATACAAATTTGAGGAATGAATGTTCTTCTCAATAGTATATTACTGAAAGCCACTTAAGGCATCTGCCATCTTACATCCTTGTTACCCACAGGCTAAAGATCGAATACAATATTATCAACTAGATGAAGTCTTTGTTTTTCCTTATGATATGGGAAGTCACTGGAAGAACTTTAAACAGGTGTTTACATGGTCCGGGGTCCCTGAAGGAGATGGACTAGAGTGGCCCATAAGAGAGGGCTGTCATCCGTACAGCTTAACAGTGAGTATTTTTGTGCACATCGTCTTTTCTTTTTGCCTCACCTTCTTCCACTTAACTCAGATAACATTTTATGGTAAAATAAGGAATAAACTATTTTCTTCAGTATGTGGCAGAATGAGTCTAAATTAATAATCTAATGCACTCCTCATACCATGTCTCTACTTTTATTTTAATCTTTCCTTAACTCGCCATACCTGTGAGATAAAGTCCTGCTACTTTAACATAGTTTTATAAAATATGGTTTAAAACTACCTTCCAACTGTTTCCAAACAGGAACCATTTTTTCCTATCAGCCTAGTCTACTCAATAAACCACTTGTACATTCCACCCACCTAACTGCCCACGCTTTTTTTTTTTTCTCTCTCGTCTGACCTACTCTCAGAAATTTTGAAGCTAAGTTTCAGTCCCACCTCTTCCTGAAAGTTCAAGCTCTGTACTCTAGATGTATCTGGACTCGGCACTTAATCCTATACTTCTGTATGGCAGCACACGAGGGCTCATACTTTTAATTCTTGTAGCTTATATCTTTAACCAGAAAGATTCTAGGACAGAGACCATGTGTTTTCTTTATTTCCCCAACTGTATCTAATAGAGTGCCTTTTAATACATTGTTGCTGACTAAGTGGAGAAAAGTGAGTCATATGATGACTTTTAGTCAAGACTTGTTTTGGTGAGTTTTGCAGTCTGTTTACCATGGCTCTGAAGAATCAGTGAACCTCTGTGTCATCTTCACCTTAAGTAGCAGCCTGCAAGCTCCATGACGTAGAGAACCCATCTGCCTGGTCCAAGGCCACAGGGGATCTCTATGGGTATACACAGATGAAGAAATTAGAGACAATACTAGGAAGAAAGCCCTACTTCAGCCCCTGTTTAGTCATAGAGCCTTCTTTTCATGCTAAAAAAAAAATGTGGCCTTTAAATTGTCAGCAGTTTGAAATGCTGGAGAATTGGGGTTTGTCGTGTTACTCTGCTACAGCAGATGAGGAAAGGCTGTATTTCAGCGCTGAGATCATAGACTGTTTTTCTTTTTCTATCTTCCAAACAGATAGAACAGTTGAAACAAAAAGCAGATAAAAGAGTGAGAAGTGTAAGTAATTCTTTTGCGATGATATTGACTTCTTTTGTTTTTTGTCAGGCTCTGCAGTTCTATATAGTTTTTAAAATTGCTTTTGAGTAGAAGCCAAATGTTGGCTTTTATTAAATAATATTTCTTAAAACATTTGTTGAAATTGAATGCAATTCACATTTGTTTTCATTTAAATAGTTTGGATGGGAGGTTTGGAGGGAATTTAGTCAACTTACATTGCTAATAGAAAAATAATTTTCCTTGATATAGTTTGTTAGTATGAAACCCATCTTTCCAATTATGCTGCACAATATGATGGCTATTTAAATTTAAATGAATTAAAATTAAATTAAAAATTCAGTTCCGTGGTTATATTAGCCCAGTAGCTACATGTGGCGAGGGGCTACCACATTGGCTAGTGAACTATAGACTATTTCTATCATTGCAGAGAGTCCTATTGGATACCACTGGGCTAGAGTTTAATCATTAGGTATGTGCTTGAAATGAAGTGTAAGAAAAGCCTTGAGAATTAGAAATCTCAGTTGCCTCCTTTAAGGAAACGGGGAGGGAAAGACTTGTCACCTGACATTTTGGATTTACCTTTAACAATTTAATGTCAAACTTAAAAACCTCAGCTATGGGTAAATGTTAAATCGTTCTTCTGGTCACTGATGACAGGTTCGGTATAAAGTAATAGAAGATTATAGTGGTGCCTGCTGTCCTTTGAATAAAGGCATCAAAACCTTCTTTACAAGCCCCTGCACTGAAGAGCCTCGCATCAGACTGCAGAAAGGGGAGTTCATTCTCGCCACGAGGGGGTTACGGTAAGTGATTGCAGTACCGAATTTCTTCTTTACTGACAAAATTGGCAGCTAGCGTAGAAAAATAATTTTAATCTTTTAACTCTTTCAGATACTGGTTGTATGGAGACAAAATTCTTGATGATTCCTTTATAGAAGGTATGAAAACGGAGAGGGCTATATAAAGGACAAGACTGCTAGCAATAATTCCAAATTTTACAAGAATAACTTTTATAAACAATCACATATCACATGCATTAGGGGAACTAACTGGAAAGGCACATCATTAAACAGCTAAAAGAAGCTCCTTGCATCGTTGCTCCACTTGTATTTACTGGGTCTTTTTAATATTGGCTGACATTGGAGCTTGTGCGTAAGTATGTGACAGGCACTTGTATAAATGCTTCTCTCGTGGTAGTGAGTCCCCAGCAGTCCTCTGAGATAGATGTTATCATTTACATTTTATTGGTGAGGGAACTGAAACAGAGGCTGAGCAACTCGCCCAAGACCACAGTAAAAACAGGTAGAGCCAGGGCTCCAACCTCAGCAGTCTGGCTCCAGAGCCTGAGCACTAAGCCCCTATGCTGTACGTTCCCCCTTTGAACATGCCTATTAAGTTATTATAAAAACCAACAGATTGAAACTTTCTGTGTCTTTATTGTTTCTTTTTATAGCAGTTTTAGGTTCACAGCAAAATTAAGTGGGAAATACCTTCGTCCCACCCCCAACCCACACCACATAAACCGCCTCTCCCACTCTCAACATCCTGTACCAGGTGGTACATTTCTTACCTTCACACATTGGAACTGTTCCTTTTTAAAGTAAAGATTAACCTAGCATGCTATTTGAATAACACTAGATTAATCCTAAATCAACGCCATATGACAACTTAGGCAACCTTATATAGGAAGTTACATGTTAGATAAAGTCTGACAAGGAAATTCACAAAGGCTACAAGATGGTTCCCTGGAACAGATAGAGTGTGACAGTGTGCCAAACACACCCGTCACGATCACACACGTGAAAGTGAATACCCGTGTTGAGAAGTTCCCCAACTCCACTTCGGGGCTTGGGAAATACCTGTTTTCTAGCTTGTTAGGAGCAGTTAAAAAAACGTATTTTCCCTCCTCAAATTGTGCTTATAAAAGATGGTAAAGGGAAGGGAAAAGTAGTCTAAAAGCTTATTAGCTTGAAGTAATAGGACTCATGGGTCGCAGTAATACTGTTGCAGTATATCTATTTCACATCAATTTAATTTCTTCCTCAGGTGTTTCAAGAATAAGAGGATGGTTCCCTAGAAACTGCGTGGAAAAGTGTCCCTGTGATGCTGAGACAGATCAAGCGCCAGATGGCGAGAAGAAAAATAGATAGCTGCTATTAAAATACAATTACTTTTTAAGTCTGCTCCATTACTTGAAAATTATACATTATTACTAAAGAATTATGCAATGAGCCTACTCTGGTTAAGGTGTTCTTTTTCTCAAAGGTGCCCTTGATCTAAATATTTTTATGACCATTTTGAAATGGAGAAGCCATTCAGCATATGCCTTTGAATTCCTGTCCCTCTTTGCTGCCTCTTCGTCTCCTCAAAAGGAGAAACACTTCACCCAAGTAAGTCAATTGCATTTTCCCTAGGATTTTTTTTAATGTGCTACACAAATGGACCTCACCTGCAGATATAGTTCCCCCTCTCCCAGAAGTATCTGCATGTGATGCTTTTATCCTCTTTCGCCCTCAGTTAATTTTTCTTATGTATTATTCTAGATACTATACAACCTAATTTGTCAGATTCAATGTAAGCTCAGATTTTGTTACCTGTCTTTTAATAATGCTGATTTTTGTCAAGTCAAAGATCAATGTATGTTCTCTATAAATCATAGTTCTTACTTAAAACATTTTTCTTTTTGATGTCTTAGTTCCTTACGGAAAATCTGCTGTATGTACTACCTTGTGAAAAAATGGCATCTTGAACCATGAGTCTTCAGACATACATATGCCTCAATAAGTAAACCCCATTATTGGCATATTGAGATGAGATCATAGCATTCTAGGAGACTTTCAACCTAGTGATATCAAACTGCTTGTGAACACTTGACTCTCAAAACCTGAAGTTTATGCAAGTGGTAGGTCGTAAAGGAGAAGGAACGTGAATCGGGCTCAATTGGAGTTTGGGCTCAGCTGGTTATGTTTTTTACAGCTGTGGGATAAGAAGACCTGGTCCTTTCAACGTACTCGTTTCCTTCAGCAGTTATCAAACTTGGTTGCATACTAGAATCACCTGGGGACCTTTTAAAAATTCAGTGCCCAGGCTGTACCTTACTCCGTTTCCATCAGCATCCCTGGGGTTGCATCCAGGTGTTAGGATTGGGTTTTTTTTTTTTTTTTTAAGTTTTGAAATTTTATTTATTTGTCTATAAGCAAAATGAAAATTTGCTTCATTTTTCACTTTTTAAAAAGATTTTTATTAAAATATAGCTAACATACAACATTATTTCAGTTTCAGGTGTATACCATACTTGTCCATCATTTATATACCTAAAGAAGTGGTCACCGTAAGTCCAGCAACCATCTGACACCATACTATGCTATCACAATATCAGTGACTATATTCCCCATGCTGTACGTTACATCCACATGACTTATTTTATACCTGGAAATTTGAACCTCTTATTCCCCTTCACCTTCTCCCCCCTTTTTAATTTTTCAATTACAGTTAACATTCAATATTATATTAATCTCAAGTGTACAGCATAGTGGTTAGACATTTGTAGTAGGTTGGTGCAAAAGTAACTGGAGTTTAAAAGGTTGAAAATTGCAAAAAACCACAATTACTTTTGTACCAACCTAATAAAAGAAGTAATCCCCCCGATTTGTACTCACCTGGCACTATACATAGCTTATTGCCATATTATTGACTATATTCCCTATGCTTTACATCCCCATGACTATTTTGTAAGTACCAATTTGTACTTCTTAATCCCTTCACCTTTTTCACCCTGTTCCCCAACCCCCCTCCCATCTACCACTCCAATAAGTCTAGTACCCATCTGACATCATACATAGTTATTATAATATTATTGACTATGTCCCTTATACTATACATCCCCATGACTACTTTGTAACAACCAATTTGTACTTCTTAGTCACGTCCTACTTTTCACCCACTCCCACAAACTCCCCTTCTATCTGGCAACCATCAAACTGTTCTCTGTATCTATGAATGTTTCTGTTTTGTTTGCATATAAGTGAACTCACATTGCATCTGTTTTTCTCTGACACACTCCACTCAGCACAACACTCTCCAGGTCCATCCATGCCACCTCAGATGGTGAGAACCCATTCCCTTCCACGGTCGAGCAATATTCCGTTATATATATGTACCACCTCCCCTTTATCCATTCATCCATCAGTGGACACCCAGGCTGACTCCACATCTTGGCCACTGTAAACAATGCTGCAAAGAAGATATATATGCACACATCCCTCAAAATAGCATTTTGGGTTTCTTCAGATAAATACTAGGAAGTGGGATTGCTGGGTCCTTCTTTGTCTCCTGTTATAGCCTTTGTTTTAAAGTCTATTTTGTCCAGTATAATTATTGCTACCCCAGTTTTTTTTTTTTCTATTTCCATTTTCATGAAATAACTTGCCATCCTTTTACTTTCTGTCTGTGTTTGTCTTTCAATCTGAAGTGAGTGTTGTAAGCAGCATATGTAAGGGTCTTGTTTTGTTATCCATTCAGCCCTCCTGTGTCTTTTGATTGGAGCATTTAATCTATTTATATTGAAAGTAATTGTTGATAGATACATAATTATAGCCATTTTATTCCTATTCTTTTTCTTTTTTCCCCGTCTTAAAGAAGTCCATCTAACATTCCTTGTAATACTGGTTTGGTGGTGAGGAACTCCTTTAGCTTTTTCTTATCTAGGAAGCTCTTTATCTGTCCTTCGATTTTAAATGATAGCCTTGCTGAGTAGAGTACCTTTGGTTGTAGATCGTTGCTTGCCATCACTTTAAATATTTCCTGCCTATACCTTCTGACCTTCAAAGATGCTGTTGAGACATCAGCTGACCGTCTTATGGGAGCTCCCTTATAAGTTACTAGTTGCCTTTCTCTTGCTGCTTTTATGATTTGTCTTTAGCCTTTGCCATTTTAATTATAATGTGTCTTGGTGTGGGCCTGTTTGGGTTCATCTTGTCTGGGACTCTGCACTTCCTGGACTTGTATCACTATTTCCTTTGCCAAGTTAGGAAAGTTTTCTGTCATTATTTCTTCAAATAGCTTCTCAATTCCCTGCTTTCTCTCTTCTCCTTCTGGTACCCCTACGATGTGAATGTTATGCTTGACATTGTCCCAGAGGTCTCTTAAAATATCCTCATTTTTTACATTATTTTTGCTGCTCCAATTGGGTGTTTTCTGCTACCTTGTCTTCCAAATCACTGATTCAGTCCTCTGCTTCATCTAGTCTGCTGGTAATTCCTTCTAGTGAATTTTTCATTTCAGTTATTGGATTCTTCACTTCTGACTGGTCCATTTTTATGGTTTCTAAGTCCTTTTTTATGCTTGCAATCTCTTTGTTGAAGTTCTCACTAAGTTCCTTGAGCATCCTTATAACCAGTATTTTGAACTCTGCCTCTGGTAGGTTGCTTGCCTCCATTCCATTTCATTTCTTTTTCTGGAGTTTTATCCTGTTTTTTCATTTGAGATGTATTTCTTTGTTTCCTCATGTTGGCTGCCTCTCTGTGTTTGTTTCTATGTATTAGGTAAATCTGCTATGTCTCTCAGTCTTGCTGGGTGGCCTTATGTAGTAAGTTCCTCGTGGGGCCCAGTGAGACAGTCTCCCTGGCCACCTGCACTGGGTGCTCCAGGAGTGTTTGTGTGGGTTTTGTATGCTTTCCTGTTATATCTGGGCCTTGATTGCTATTGGCACATCAGTGGGTGAGATTGACCCTCAGGCTGACTGGCTATGGGGTTTGGCCACATCCACAGTTTATGGGCTGCTGTGCTGGGGGGCTTACCACATGGAGTGGGTTTCCCCCCAGCGGGCTCTGGTGCCTGTTGAGACTGCCCTTTAGGTGTGTTACTTATGGGGCTAATTGGGCAGTGCTCTGCTGTTGACTAAAGCCAACCTCTAAGTGTGTAGGTTCTGGGGCCTCTTGGGAGGGGCTCTGGTGCAGGCCCAGGTCAGCCACTGCCTGTGACTGGTCAGGGATTACCTGGTAGGAGCTACCAGTGATCCACAGTTGGTCACTGCCTGTGCTGTACCTAGAAGCACGTGGGAGAGGCCATGCTTCAAACTGAGAATGGCTGTCACCAATACTGGGTCTGAGGTAGCTCTGCAAAAAGCCAGGACACACCAAGGCCTGGTGCTACCTGCTGGCTCCCAAAAGGTTCAGCCCTGAGAAAGCCTTTTGCAGAGGTGGGTGTGGCCAGGTCTCAGTGAGTCATCAGGGTAGAGGGGCAAAATTCACCAGGCCAATCAGATTCAGATTTGGCCATGGGGGTGGGGGAGAGCTCCACACAGGAAAGAAAGATGGCGCCAGCCTGCCGGCTGCACATGAAGAAGACCCCACACTGAAAATGACGACTGTCTTCCTCAAAGGTACACACATTCTGCCCCCCATATATCTCCAACGCCCCCCTCCCCCCAGTCACTGTCCCTCCACTGGAGCCCAAGGTGAGTGCCTGCGAGCGAGTGAGTCTACATGGACCGTTTAAGAGGGCATCTGGGTTTCCCAAGCCTTCTGTCCTACCCAGAAGGTCAGAATCCCCAGTTTTCCACAGCCAGACGTTGTGGGGACTCATGGGTACCGGTACTCCGGGCTGGAGAGGCTGGTGGGGGGCTGACCCTTGCTCCTCTGTAGGGAACCTCTGTGGCTAAGGTATCCCTCCCAGTTTCCATCCGCCACATGGAGCTTTGGGGCCTGTCCGTTTCGAGTCTCCACCCCTCCTACCAGTCTCTTCGTGGCTTCTTTATATGCTTATCAAACTTCTGTTTGGCTAGAATTCAGATGGTTGATTTCTCTAGGTTGATCTATAATTTAGTTGTAATTTTGATATGTTCACGGGATGAGGCAAGCAGAACACTTATCTACTTCGCCATTTTGGATCCTCTCCATGTTAGGGTCTCTAAACTCCCAGGTGATTCGAGTTTGCAGCCAAGTTTGAGAGCCACTAGCCTCCTTGATTATTAAGTGGTTCTTGTCTAAGGCTGATTCTCATCATGGTCCCTGAGTTAACAAACACCACAACGTAGGAAGGTATCTGTAATAGTTTATTATTTTAAAGACTTTACATTTACAAGTGGAAGCAACACGTGTTGTCTGGGGGTAAGCGAGAGCAGAAACTGGAGTTCATGGGAGAAAAGATCAGTTGGTTCCTTCCCAGAAGATAAGCCCATTGGGCAGGTGTCAGTCTTCCTATAGGTCTTTGTTCCCCAAAATATCCCGGAGGTTTTTACTGGCTTTATCCTGGCTTCATTTACTGGAAAGTGCACTTGACAAAACTTTCAACTTCTTTCCACACAGCTTCCAGCTCAGTAGCAAACTGTAGGGAACAGATTTAGTCACCAGATACTATTGCAGATAATACTTTAAGAATATTCTTTTTGGACAACATGTCATAAGCCTAATTTTCAATTCTCCAAAGTCAGAGGAACTAGAGCGTCTAGGAAATATTCAGTATGATCAAACTTCCCTTCTGTACACAGACTTTAGTATACACAGAAATACATAGAAGAAATTTGTCTCATAAATACGATTAATAGTATGTAGTAATAAAGTAAAACTTGATTTAAAATTTTAGTGGTTTTGTGGAGTAGTTAGAAAACATGAATTATAAACAGCTTTTCAGAACTTAAAGGTCTTGTAACTTGAACACTGGAAGGGCTAAATGCTGGGACTGTTGATAAGTTAGGTTTTACTGGAAAACAAGGAAAAAGTCACAAAGGGTCATTTTGGCTCTTGAACTAGTGATCGCTTATACAGAAGATTGAAGATCATGAGGAAACGACAAAGAATACACATGCGTCTTGAAAAGTATTGATAAAAGTAGCCCGAAAACCCAAATGTCAGCAACATTTAAGATGGGAAAGACAAGATTTACTCTTATTTAGTTCAGGGCCTACCTTTCACATTACAAGTCACTCAATATTATTTTTAAAAGCCCCAAAGCTATGGTTTTATGATTTAGTAGGTAGAACAATAGATAGGAGGAAAGTCAAAAAATGAATATAACATCAGTTTTTAATCCATAGTCCCACAAGGCAGACTAGCTCTGAGCCCCCTCCAGCCATACGTACCTTAGCCTACTCCTGGATACTCTCATATAGGCTGTTGATTTGGCTCTGGAAGTACTTGGAAAGCTCTGCCCGCTTGGCTTTCAATGTTGGTGTCAAGAGCCCATTTTCAATGGAAAATTGCTCTGTATGAAGAAAGATGCTTTTGACCTAGAAAAGAAGATGAACACCCCCCCACACACACACATACATGTTTATTAGTGATTTGGACTTTTCTATAGAGCCCTCTAAGTGCTACGTGAAGAACCTTAAAGAATATTTCACCTAATAAAAGTGGGGAAGATGAAGTGATGAGAAAGAACAGTAACACATGCCTGTTCTCATATACTTGTAATTTGGAAAAGAAATGAGTAGAGAAAAGGGAGCATGGATAATGAACAGTGAAAAAGGACTATACAACTATAAAAGTTCACTGTCATTTGTAGTTAATGAGTTCATAGTACAAAATCTAAAACTAATTCCTTGGAAAGTACATTTAAACCCATTACACATGCAAACTTGAAAACTTTCTAGTATGACTTGAGAGACCAGTAGTACATACCTGTTCAAAGGATTTAAGGCCACTTTCTTTCCCAATTTTCAACAAGTCTTCTAAAATGGCTTCTTTGACAACCTAAGAATATGAAATATGGCTTACAGTATGGCTGTTTGAAAGCCTAAATGAAAAGCTAAGCATAAACGACTCAAAATTCTTGCAAAAGTTCATTGGGATATAGCAGGATATAGGAGTACGTACAATCACGTTTTATGCCTAATTATGCTCACAGGAAAAAAAATGAGAAAAAAAGGCAAATCTATATGTTAAAGGAGTTTTCTCTGAATGGCATTTCAAAATTTTGTATTGTTTCCCCCACAAAGAACATATTACTATAAAAAGAATAGAGTTTGTTGTTGTTGTTTTTAAACTCCCCTCCTATAGTCTAATAAAACCAGTCGATCTATTTGCATTGTACCACCTGTCACAAATTCAGGAAGAGTCTGTTCTTCCAGAGAGAAGGCTCTGGGAACTCATGGGTGCCCAAGCTGGTTGGGGCCTCCCCTCTGCCATGATGGGCCCCGTGGGTGTGCATAAAGCTTTCCTAAGTGAGACTTACTTGGTTTTGGCACAGTTCTTCAAAGGAGCCCTTAACCCCAATTTTGGCTGCAAATGAGGGAAGCGCCTCTGGGTCAGGAACAACCACTGCTACTAAGGACGACTATGGAAAGGAAACAAGGCCTGTGAGAACTCTTATCATGGTGTCTCCCAGTGAGTACAGAAAACAGGATCATACCGTGTTTACCCGAAAACGAGACCTCGCCAGACCATCAGCTCTAATGCATCTTTTGGAGCAACAATTAATATAAGACCCGATATTATTATATTATACCCGGTCTCATATTAAAATAAAACCAGGTCTTATATTAATTTATGCTTCAAAAGACACGGTAGAGCTGATGGTCCAGCTAAGTCGTATTTCCGGGGAAACACGGTATCATTGAAACAGATATCCCAAGACGTCAAATTCAGTACTAGTGTCCTCTTTTCTCAGCATATATTTCAAATTTTCATGGAACTCTACTCCCATTTTCCCAGTCAACAATCTCGTTACAAAAATGTTCTATCAAATTTGATTGTTCATAAAGAAGTGATATTCAATATTAAGCCTACAGCATCTCTGGCCTGTCCATATCAACCCTCCCCCACTCCCCAAAAGCTAAGTTTAAGCACACTGTATATAAAACAGTTGGTACCAGAGGACCTCTTATTGCAGTGGAAACAGTGAAACATAGGGCTCCCTTTTACCGGATGGCTACCCTTTAACTTTTTCAAAAAAAGAAAAAGTTTTTTTTTGTTGGTTTGCTTTGTTTTTCATTTATATTGTGTTTTTTGAGGTTTGGAATGTGGCTTCATTTCTTCAGTATTAAAAGCTCAGATCTTCTTATCTTAAACCCACCTTTACAGATTTCCTGTAGCTATAGAAATCAGTATGGTCTGTGCCTGAAAATGGCTATTGTAAAAATAATACGTTACCCGTAAACTTTCCCCGTGTACAAAAATCTGCAGCACTGCTCTACTCCTGATGTAGATATTTTCTATCTTCTCTGGAGCAATGTATTCTCCTTGGGCCAACTTGAAAATGTTCTTTTTACGGTCAATGATCTTCAGAGTTCCATTCTATATGAGACAGACAGATAACAGCGTCAATGTTTTTGAGTCCTATGGTTGGTGTCAGTGGAGTGTATCTTTCTTCTTTAAACTTGACTTCGCCAGAGGCTTTTGAACAATCTTTCATTTCTCCTTCTTGGCTTTGGGGAAAGGGGAGGGAAACCATTTCCAGCAATAATCTATCTACATTATATGTCAATATGGAGAATCAATGTGCTGCCTGAGAAAAAGTCCTTAGGACCTGCTAGGGCCATATAAATGGTTTCCTCATGTATTGAAGAAATTTTGCAGCTCTAAATTTCTAATAACTTAATTTCCAATTACTCTATTTGCAGAACTCCCAGAAATAGGGAGGAAATTGTCTTTTATTAAGAATTTTGAATCTGTTCAATCCCCCACCCCCTTGACTCCCTGTTATGAATACCTCCTGTTAGATTCCGGAGCAGGCTAACAC
Source organism: Rhinolophus sinicus (assembly GCF_036562045.2). Classification (NCBI taxonomy): domain Eukaryota; kingdom Metazoa; phylum Chordata; class Mammalia; order Chiroptera; family Rhinolophidae; genus Rhinolophus; species Rhinolophus sinicus. Next base: position 15,050,882 of record NC_133757.1, read on the forward strand.
AGCTCCAGTGTGCCAATGCTAATCAAGCAAGTCAATAATTGTGCCTATTGTGCTAGTTAGGACAGTAGCAGGGCTGGGAAGTTCTCTCTGACCAGCCACCAGAGGTCATTTGCACCTTCATTTGAGCTCATTGGTCTGAGGAGCTTAGGTTCTTAGGGATTTGAATTACAGAATTGGGATGAGTCGCAAATACAATCCATATGGTCACACCCTAAATAGGGCAATAGACTGAGCCAACCCTAAAACCATCAACAAGGCTAACTCAAGAAATTGAATTTCTAGTCATGTCAATGAATTTGAACTTATTTTAAATTTAAAAAAAAGAAAGAAAAGAAAGAAATTAGCCATCAATTCAGCCTAACAGACATTATCTGAAAGTGACTGATGAGGCTCAGCCCTTTATAACTCTAGTGTGGGAACACACGTATTGCCTACATCCTATGTTTATTAGAGCAGAGAACACTTATACAGAAACAGATATGTTAACAAGATGCTACTGCACTGAACTCTATGAAAAACATCATGAGGACCAGTGTTCTCTGAGTTCTTTCTAAATGTTCTTTGATTGTCACTTAAATCTTGAGTATATTGAGCCAGAAAGGAGTTTTAAGATCTGGTTACTTTCCTACTCCCCCAGCACACAGTAGACAAAAACTTTTCAGAGAGGATGCTGCTTGGAAAATTCCCTGCAGGGGTTCTAAGGCTCCATCACTATTACACAATTTGCTCTCTTCTTAGAAAAACAGAGACTACTGCTAATCGTTTATCAGCAAGCTATGCTTACAAAAGGTCTCCATGTCTTCCACAGAGATATTGTAAAGGTCACTGAGAGGCAAAAACCTAACCTCTGCATACACCTAGTTTAGAAATCTGCTTCTGTGTTTTAATAAGTCTCTCTCTATAAAGTAGAAAGAAACACATCCCTTTGAAACTCATAGAAAGCAAATGTTACAGGCCTATGGAGTTATCAAATCACAATTTCTGCCTCAAGAAAAGTAAACAAACAAATGTGAAACAAAAACAATATTACTACACTCTCCCCTGGAAAAGTCACTTAATTCTCCTTTGGCTGTGAGCAAATCTAGTCCATCGTTCAGGGAGCCATGCCAGCTCCACTGATTAGCCTACTCACATCTCCACCTATCTTATTTGTAAGCAGATGGTTCTTCCTAGTCCGCAGTACAGACTCCCAAAAGTTTTGAAGAAACACCCACCGGGAGCCAGCGACCAATGTCCCCTGTGTGAAGCCAGCCGTCCTTGTCCAGGGCTTCCTCCGTCTTCTCAGGGTCCTTCAGGTATCCTTTGAACACATTGGTCCCCTTAATGCAGATCTGCACGTAAGATGGTCCAAGTTGGTGGCAATAGCAAAAGCTGCGACTCCCAGCATGGGTACTTTACAAAACACCTGCTCCCACCCTTTACATCATTTGCTGGTTCCCACTACAGTGTGAAGAGCACCAGATTTTAATCCCTATTATGCGGGATCAGAAAGAGAGGTTCCAAGACATTCAATTCCTTGCTCCAGATCTCAAAAGAATCAAACCCAAGCGTGCTCACAATTGTGTGCTCTCCTGATGCAAACATCCCACCATGACTGTCTGGACATGCCTACTGGGCACAACCGACCCACCTCGCCTTCATTATTCACTGAAAAGTAGTTCATGTCAGGCACATCTTCCAGCTTCACGTGATTGCAAGCGAGGGGGACTCCAACATGGCCTAGAACACACCACACGGATCAGCTGGGGAACCATAAACAGCGAGAATTCTAGGCGTAGTTCACAGATATTTATGGATTGGCTCTAAAAAAATAAGACTGAAAAATAATCTGCCAGAGTAGGAAGGTCTGGAGCAATACCTGAGATTGGCCTTTGCCATATTCATCCAGAGCACTGAGTAATCGAAACTCAAAAGTCCACGTTCAGTTAGAACCTTTCTCCCAACCACTGTACCTCCTGCCCAGTAGGTGGAGAACCTACCTGGTGTCCAGTCCCCAGGTAATGTAAACGTACAGCCAGCAGTGCATTCTGTTTGACCATAAGCTTCAAACACCTGGGGAAACCAAAGAAGGGCTTTGAGACTGACTCAAGATAGAGCATGAGCTGGCTGGCCAGGCCTCCTGGCAAGACAAGGTCTCTGAGGGTTGGAGAACACTTAGTGTCATTATATTTTGAATTAATGCCTGAGCTACTAAGTCATTACAACTAGGAGTTCAGAAACAGACCAAAGTATGGAAATTTATACAATATTTTGGGAAATGTGGCATTTCTAGTTGATGGAAAAATACGAGTTTTTCATTAAGTGATGTGTAACCCAATGGCAACTGGACTTGATCCTGGGCAATGGAGCACTTTGGATAGAAGTGAAGTAGCACTTTTTAAGGGAAAAAGCTCTAACTGTGGTATAGAACAAGAGTTGGCAGGCTTCTTCTGTATTGGACCAGGTAGTAAAAATTTTGGCTTTGTGAGCCACGTGGTCTCTGTCTTAACAACTTAACTCTGCCAGCGCAGCATGAAAGCAGCACTAGACGGTGCATAAGTAAATAGCCATGGCTGTGTTCCACTAAAATTTTACTTTTATAAAAACAGGCAATGGACCAGATTTCGTCAGTGTTGTAGTTTGCCAACGCCTGGGAGAGAGGATGATCTTGACTGGAGAGAGGCTGGTGGAAGGAAAGAAGGGCATAGGCTACTACAATGGCTGTGTGGCTTGTGATAAGCAGAACTGGTAGACATAAAGAGGAAGGCATTTCTGGGAGGGATGTGACAACAGGAACGTCTGATCTATTGGTTTTGGGGGCTGAGGGAAAGGGAAGTATTAAGAATGGCCAAGAAGGTACTCATTTGAAAAACTAGAGGACCTCTGGCCTTGGCATCAACACAGAATCTTTTTTGATAATGGTTATATGAGTATGGACCACTCTGAAGACCAGGCTGTGAGTGCTCAGCCTCACGCTGTGAGTGCTGGTCGAATGAACTAGTTAGCTAGTTGGGAAAAAAACAAAAGAATAAAAGACAATATCTATGCCCCACCCCTTGCACTGAATTTCAATGGGGCAGATTAATTGAAAAATAAAAAATAAAACCATAAGATTACCAAAAAATATGGATGAAAACAGTTTTATGAAATACTGGGGGTTAGGAAATCCTGTCTAAGCAATTTAAAAACTACATAGGAAAGATCAATCCAATCTAACTATTATGTATAAACATTTGAAACTTTGCTATAGCAATACATAAGGCAAAGATGAGACTAGGAGAAATATGTCTCACATGACAAAGGTGAGTATTATTACCATATGAGGAACTCTTAGAAAGCAATGTGAAAGAACCAAATTATCCTTTGCCTATTTTTCTACAGACAAGTAATAGAATAATTCATGGAAAAAATACAAATGCTGATAAGCAGTAGAAAAGAGCTTCAGTGTTAATAAAAAACACAAAACTGCAGTAAGGTTTTTCATGTATCTGATGGGCTAAGATTTAAATGACTGACAAAGCTGGTCACTGGCAAGACTGCATTACTGCAGAAATCTATAAAAAAGACAAGATCTTACTGGAGGGAAGTTTGATAATCTGCATTAACTTGAAAAAAACCAAAACAAAACTGAAAACGTGTACTTTGACCCAACCTTCCCTACTCGTAGGGAGTTATCCCAAATTGATAATTGCATACACATTAAAGGTATCCTTATGATTTCATTGAATATAATGGGGGGAAAAATGGTAAGAACTCAGTGTCTATCAATAGAAAACTAGTTACTTCCAAAACCATTCAAATAATGTAGCTCTTTATTTGACAAGGAACAGTGTTGATGGGGCACTGTTTAACAAGAATTTTAGAACACTGATGCCATTTATGGAAAGGTTTCCATACACAGATGCATAAAAGGCGACCAGAAGGATATTTTTTCCTGAATTTGAGACTTTGGGTGACTTTCTCCTTGGCACTTTTCCGTTGTGTTTTCACTGTGATTTGAACAATGAGCCTTATTTGTGCAAATGTGAAATAAGCTATCAAAGGTGCTAGGCTTACCGGACATCCCAGTGCTGCCCGGAGGAACGTCAAGACAGAAGAGGAGATGGGGGCGGCTCCAGTAACCATGATGTGAACTTTCCCGCCCAGGTTGGCCTGTTCAGGAGAAACGAGACCTGCTGAAGCCTATCCCCTTGGTTTCAGCTTCCTTCCTTGCAAAATGGGTAGAATAACCTACACACTGTTTTTGTGAGAATTAAACATGGTAATTTACAAAGCACGTAGAATAGGGCCTGGCATTATGGAAAAAAACAATTAAAATGTTAACTTTTATTATCACTACCATTCATAGCTGGGACTAGATCTGAATATATATTTTTTAATTTCCTCAGATAATTTGTATATTGGGTCTCTTCGAATTGCTTACAATCTCAACAGACCACCTACAAGAACAAGAGAGTGTGCTAGAACCGCAGTAAAATCCACTTTTTGATTTTTGACCAATTTCCTGTAGTGACAAAGTTATCCAAGAGAGATCTCAAATGGTGAGTGAACACAGAACATACGAAAGGATCTCCAATTAAAGAGATGTTTGACCATCACAGGAAAAGCAAAATATGCTGAGACAGTGGGCAGCCTAGATATTTGCCTGGCTCTGTCCAGGACCCACCCAACCTACCTGGATCCTAGAAAAGATGATCTTGTCCCACACACTGTTGCGTCTGATGACACCCCTCTTCACTTCATTGAATTTACTGGTAATAGCCAAGTTCAGCAGGAACTTCTTAAAGGGTGTCTTGGCTTCATTTTGAACCTGCAGAGTGATAACTCCTTTTAGTCGGAAACCTATTCGAGATACTCACCAAGGCTCATCAGTGACAAGAGATGACGCTTTCTAGCTTCAAAAGGAAGTGGCTCTCATTCATGAACTGGTTGGCTGAATAATGATGAGTCCAGAGAATTATGTCCACAGTAAGAAAGAAGTGAACTCAGCACATCCATATAGAGCCCCAGCACCTCCAGATACCTCATTCTTGGCAGCTGAGATAAGCATATCCTCAAAAGACAGTCAACATGTACCTACAAAGTCACCTGGGATTGCTAGATGAAAAACAGCTCAATGGCCAGCACCCTTAGCGTTTTGGATTTAGTATATCAAAGAAGAGCCTAGGAGTCTGATTTTTTAAATAAGTGTCACTTCTCCCACCCTTTGCCCCTCTGATTCTTACATACACTAGATTTGGAGAAATACCACCTTTCTCTATTACTACAATTCCCTTAGTCTCAGCATAGAAAACACAACAGACTTTCCTACTTAGATCATTTCTTCCCTTCAGACTTAATTCTTACACCATTTTCTAAGCTCTCATGATTTCCCTAGTCTCCTTGACTCTGGTCTCATCATGACTCTATAACCCATCAACCACACTCTTGCCAAAGGAGAGCTTTGCCAGTACAACTCGAAGAAAGCCACCTTATTTACAAAATTAAATCCTGAATCCCCTATTCTGACCTTCATGGCTCCTTCCTACTGGAAGTTAGATAAAGGAAATCAAAGTTCTTTTCCAGTTCAAAATTCAAAGATGACTCTCCGGCCCTCTTCCATATTTATACTCCCATTCATGGGCCTTCAGTCAAACGAGATTGCCTGTCTTCACCCTCTAATGCCAACTGTGCTCTAGACTCTGGAATCTACTTATGCCTGTACCATCATTTTGCCAATATCTCACCATCTCTCTCCAAGACCTACACTCAGATGCTGCCTCCATTATGTTATCATGACACCTCTCTCATCCTTTAAGATATTTACCTTTCTTCAATGTTCACAAGACTCCCCCTAACAAGTCACTGACAAAGAGCCAGAATTTAGAGACTCATGCTAATAAAGTCCTCCATTTTTAAAATAAGTTCCAGAAGTGAACTGTGTGTTAATACTATATTATAAAATAGCTATCTCTCCCAAATAAAAAATGTGCAACAAATGGACAAAAGTCATAACGACAACCAAATCTAATAATCCTATCACATGGTGAGGAAACTGTTAGAATTGTTAACGAGTCTGATAGAAACAAAGGTTTTCAATGTCCAGGGATCATCTGTGTATTGGGACATTGCCTGTCCTGTCATGGGAGCCCCAGGATAGCACTTGGTGAGATTCACAAGTGTGAAGAGGAATGCTAGAATCTCAGAATCGGGGGCCAAACTTAGGAAGAATGGCCATGTGTTACTTCTTCAGGGCTCCCATGTCTGTGGAATTATGAGGTGATTGGGCTCACAGTTAAGAGCCTGAGTTCTGTAATTATATTGCCTGGGTTCATATTCCAGTTCCAAGAGCTCCTTGGAGAAATTAGCCAAACCAAGACTTGGGTGAGAATCATATAAGATGAACTTGAGACATTTTAGGCCAGAAAGCAATGAAGCTATCCAAGACCGCTGGGGTCATGTCAAAAGGACACACAAGCAACATGGTGGGGCTCCCAACCTCCAAATGAGAAAATTCTAACACCAAGAAGAATGACTGAAATGGATTAAGCATACAAATCATGAGTTCATAACATTACCAAGAAAATAATCTCATTGGCCAGTTTTGAAGATCGTTGAGGCAACAATTCATCCTTTTGACGACTGATAAATAAAGGAAAAGAATGAAATATTTTTTATGCCATTATGGAAGAATCTCAGCTACTTAATGCAGGAGAAATGATTGAATTAGAAAAAAAATCTCCACTTTGCAATCTCTAATGAAAAATAGAGCACTGACTAATGACAGCTAAAATGATTATGTGACAATCTGATTCTGGCCTGACCTTTTATTAGATATGAACCTGGGCAAGTTCTTTAACCTCTGAGGCTGAGTCTCCTCATCTATACGTTAAGATGTGATTTCCTGTGCTTTTGTGAGGATTAGATGATGAAAAGTTTACCATGGGGACTCAGCAAGAAGCTCAATAACTAGTAGCTGTTATGAAATCAGGGTAACAACTTCTTAGGAGTTGGCTAAATGTTGAGGGGCTCCCCAAGTTTATGAATTGACTTCTTTCTCCAAATCAGGTCTAAGTAATCTCAACCAGAGGAAAGAGGATTTCATTTACTATGGTTTTCAGTTGCATTTGTCAATGGGGCTGTAAATAGATGCTTGTAGGAGTGGGAGGGTGGAAGCAGACACATTTCTTAGCAACATAGAGTCCCTAAGGGCCTCAGTCCGGCCTGAACCACAGACAATTCCTTCATCTCAGGTACAGCCCAACAGAAGCATAATTACTACCTTATCGTAGATCCTGTTAAGGAGCCGAGGGACCACAGGAAACACTGTGGGCTGCAGAGTCTTCATGTCATCAGCCAGCAGTCGAATATCTCCTTGGAAAAACCCAACTTTGGCTCCACAAGTGTACACAACAAACTGAAAGCAAAACCAAAGAATAGGTCTCAGAGCCAAAGGGCCACTTCAGGTGGGGCCTATCTTGGATAGAATCGAAGAACTGAGTGGATGTCCCCAGGCACTTTTCTCTCTATAACACCCCCCACCCTTAACATTTCAGGTACCCAGAACTCTGAGCGCCTACTCCAAGACAGGATGGAAACTCATTTCTGCTGAGGTGACAGGACAGGTAAGACAGATTGGGAGACCGAGGGCCGACCCCCACTCTACCCACAGCTCTTAGGGTAACAACCTAAGACATCACCCTTTGTGAGAGACCATTCTTTAGTTTCTGGTTTTTAATGGCAGCACTGGGGTTTAAGCTGTGCCTTAGGACACTTGTGCTCTTGCTGTATAAAGCTTGGACAATCTGGACAATCTTTCTGAGCAATGGCACCAAGAAATTGACAGCTAAGTGGATGTTGAACTCAAGCTCATCATCGGTCATCTTCACGCAACGGCCACTGCCAGACACAGCACCTTCTCCATCTGGAACTTGACTGTGGATTTCACTTCATCGACTTTGGCCACCCCATTTTCATTGTGGGTCAACAAGAAAGGGAACTTGTCGGACTTATTCAGGCCTGGGCCCAAGATTCGTGGGATCTGCTTGATCAGAAACTCTGAAGCCAAAAGGGCATCATACTTCTTGGTCAGCTTCCTGGCCAGTTTCTTAGTTGTGTTGTGTTACTTCAGTGCCTCGATGTCCATATAGGGGACATCCACAGCCTGGGCCTCATCACCGTGCTGCTGGTTCCCCAGAACACATACGGAGAACATGGGGCAAGGATTGGATGTTAGCCCGATGGTGCCTGAGAAGCATGTGTCCTTCTGAGGGCCACAGTTCTTCAAGCTGATCTACAACTCCACTGTCTCCAAAAACTTCTGGCACTTGCACTGGTTCCAATGCAGGACTTCTGGCAGCACCTCTCAGAGGATGTTATCAGAGACTTTGCTGCTTATGGTGCATTTCAGTGCTACAGCACTAAGAGAAAACACCGCTGATTAAACTAGGACATGCCTATACTGGTGAGACTATCTCAATCATAAGCATTAAAAAGTGAAAAAATACGCTATTAGAATCAATATTTTATTAATCGGCACTTTAGCCCAAGGAACTGGATCTTTCATTTTTGCATTTCATGCATGAACAAATAAGCTGGTCAAAGAGGTATTTAAGGGGCAAGCAGAGAGAGGATTTTCCATCCATACTACCACCTGTTTTGGAAAGGCCAGCACTGCTTTCAGTCCTTAAATCAGCTTCAGACTAGCTTGAAAAGCCTGTCCACTCACAGACGGTCAGCTCTCCTTTGGCACACACACGATCCTGAATGGCTCTACCTTATTTATACACTCTGGACATCTTATCAGGATCAAATACCCCCTCTTGGCCTCTCTGTGGGGAGTTTCCTTTTATCCAATCCAAGGTCTTTTCAAAATTTGGAACCAAAATAAAATTAAAAGGAAAAAAGTGTCCCTACCAGCTCAGAATTAAGAGTTGATAGTAAGCTTCGGGCTATGACGGCACTAGACTCGCAGGTACCCAGTGTGAAGGCAGGAGCAATCATTAGCCCCATTGGACACACAGAATTAACAGGAAGGCTCCACAGAAAGTGAGGGGTAATGACAGGATTCAGACATAGCTGTGCCAACTTCCTACCTGTGCCCTTCACGTTAGAGAAAGGACTATAAATGTTGTATAGTCGCCTTTGGAATAAACAAGGGACTAGCAAGTCAGGACTCCCTTTCCACATACCTGCTAAGAACACAGAGCACTCACCTGTACAATCCTCTCAAACATATGAGCCAAGGGGAGGTAAGATATGGTCACATCCTCAGGGGTGGGCTGAAAGGTATGCTGGAGATCAGGAACAAAGGGGAAACAACATTGGATTAATGCCAACTTTCTCTTCCAAAGGAGATTTAAGAACTACATCTATTAACTGTAGTTAATAATACTCTATTGTATATTTGAAAGTTGCTAAGAGAGTAGATCTTAAAAGTTCTCATCCCAAGAAAAAGGAATTGGTAACTATGTGTGGTGATGGACGTTAACTAGACTTATTGTGAGGATCGTTTTGCAATATATACAAATATTGAATCGTGATGTGGTACACCTGAAACTAATGTAATGTTAGATGTCAATTCTAACTCAATTGAAATTTAAAAAACAGTTTAAAAACTACTTCTTCCCAGGAGTGCCACATACAGTTGTCCAGGTAATGCACCGTCTAACTCTAAGAGCTGAATGTAGAGGTCTGCAGCGATCCTGAAAGACTAAGGGTGGAAAATGCACAGTCCTCCAGACCAAAATGCAGAAGTATTTGTCCACACTCAGGCCATTAACCTGTTTTTTATTTCATTTGTTTTCCTCTCTGCCTCTTCTAACTTCAAGATTAAAATCTTTTGACAGATTCACATTTTAATGAGGATCTCTTTTTCAATTGACCACTGACCTCCACACATCTGAGAAAAGCAGAAGAATTCGAAATAACATTTTCATGGGTTATCATGGCTCCTTTGGGGTTACCTGTAGAAAACAAGAGGTGGAGAGAAAGATCCTTTATATAGCTCGTAGGTAGCTTTGGCTTTGAAATAAGAAGCAACATTCCATTGGTTCTGTTCCAGAGAGCCAAGAGCTTCTCCGGGCACTCTCTAACTCTGAGTCGATGATATATGACTCTGTTTACACATGATTAATGCCCACAAAGAGTCTACTGCTGATAACCTTCTACCACCACACAGGGCACAGCCATGATTTCAGATAGCAACACAGTCGAAAAAAAGAATCCAAGTAATCTCCTCCCCTTGTGCTGTTTTTATGCTGAAGACTTCAGATTTAATGATATTACCTAGCGATCACCTTTTAAGGGGCCACAATGAAAAGGACGTAACTGTAGGCCACTATGGGCAACATCATAAGCTAATAAGGGTTCTAATAAACAGGTACCTCCAGGTGGGGATGGGGGAGCTCACAGTGATCTGTGTACAACTGTCATTGTGTCACCTTGATTAAGTGATCATTCTAGAGGCGTCAGATTGAGAGAGTGGTGGGTTGGGGAAGAAAGCTGACTTTCTGATGCCATCTTCAAGACTGCTGAAATCCATAGCATGTAAACACCTCCCAGTAGGTTCAATGAAGTTTATTTGCTTACGCTTACAGTTTTCTATTTGGGGATCCATACTCAAAAACCTTAGGCTATAAGCCCTTAAGTATAGGGCTCATTGTAGGGTATAGTTACCAGTTTATCAGTGGTTAGTGACTCAAGCCATAGTGTTGGCTGACAGGGGGCCTCTAGGACAGCTTCATGGGCACTGACCTGTGGTCCCACTGGTGAAGCAGATGATGCCCAGGTCTTCTGGTCTCGGAGGCTGGAGGGGGAAGCACAAGAGGTTAGTCTACCGTGATCGTTGCAAGCTGAACGTGCAAGATTCAAATATGAGCAGAAGAAAACTTACCACGGGTTTTCTGTAGTTCTCTTTGCCTAGATTCTACATGAACAGAAAGCCAAGAAAGAAAGATATGAGTTGAAATGGATAGACTTCTGACAAATACAGCCCTCTCTTTCCCTTTTCCATAAGACCTCTTATATATAACCAAAGTTCCAACTGGAACAGGCCCAGAAGCCTCAGAGAGGAGCCTAAGGTTTATCTAGAATACAAACCTTAAGAGGGCAAATCCCAAATGTCCAAACTTCTCACCATACTCTTAAGATTCAGTCATCCAAGATCATTGCTAAATCTTTTTGAATAAGATGAAAGCTTGCTGTTTCAAGGTTTACTACATTCTAGTCACTGTCCTGGGCACGTTATATATATTAACTCAGTTAACTCTTTACAATAACTCCTCTGTGAGATAGGGACTATTTTATCCTCATTTTACATAAAGGGAAAGGGAGATGTGGAGAAACTTACCCAAGGTCAGCTAACTAAGAACCCAAGAATCCTAGCTCTAGGACCATCTTCTTAACTACCACGAACCTCTGTATTTATAAATGCCCTACTTAGAAGGCTGTGCACAATAGCTACAGACTTTCTCATCCCTTAGTATGGTTTCTGAGTTGTCTTGGGGAAATTATTCTCAAAGTTTCACAGCATGAGTCTAATTTTCTTGTTTCCTGCCACCCCTGGAGAGCAGCAGCCTGTACTCTAGTATAGATACCCTGCAAGCTGCCCGTGGTGTCACACTAGCCTTTGATCTGGGACTTGAGTTTCAGACAGACTATTACCTCAGCCTCATAGAAGGATAAGACCTCAACTCCACGTTTCTCCCCTCTTTCCTTCAGGTCATCCTCAAAGGGATCCATGAGGATGATCATTTTCAGTCCTGGGATAAGATCCTTCTCCACATTTTCTATCAGGTTCGAGGCCTTTTGGGGTGTATCACAGATCACCGTGGCAATCTCAGCTGAAATCAGAAATAGAGCTAGAGGTCATCCGCCTGCTTGGCTATGTACCTGATTGCCTTACAAGAAGGAAAAGATTTTTGAAAATTTCCAAGCTACGGGGCCCTCAAAGGATGTTATGTCTGCAAATCAGATTTATAATGCATAAAAGCTGAAATGTTCCATTGATAATAAATGAGCTTAATTGAAACAGTAGTGTAGAGTTTTCTTACATGCTGCCAACACAGTTTATAGTTTCTAGAGAGGCCACCAAATTCCTTCTGCTTAAGAATACAGACAATGAGTATGAATCGCTTCGTGGTGGTCCTGTCAATGTGTTTTATTTGGGGGCGGGATTAGAAGAGAGGGAGGGTCAAATGGTATTTTAGCAGACAAGCATTTTATGATTCTAAATGTTAGCATTTGCTTTGATACTTCTTTACACAAATAGAAAACTTCTGATTGTGTCTATAGTTCGAATGGATCTACTCATTTAAGCTACTAGTTCTGTGACAGAAAGTAATATCTTGGATATGTGAAAGAGCTGTTACTTGGCCATTGAACTTACACTTGTTTCCTTAACAAAGACATTTTTTTCTACAGACTCACTATGGACCTTGGTACATGGTGGTTACCTGTACGGACTTAGATGAATACGAATAGGAAATTAAATCTGTCCTTTCACAGTGATTTAGTCACTCACTCTGGCCTTCCATCCAGTGTGGCTAAAGTAAATAGTCTCATCTCTAAACGACATTGTCATACTGTGTCACCTTAAAGCACTTCACTGACTCCTCCATCTGTGCATATAGCTGCCGCATGGGCTTCTTGCAACCTTCCTGTAAATTATGTCCTAGGTACCACAGGACAAGACTGGACCGTTGTTCTAGTCACAGCATTCCACATCTGCTAACAAGCGCAGATCATGAGGAATTGCTCAGCATTAAGAAAGAATCAAGTTATAATGTAAGAGCAAAGTTTTACCCTTGTTGATAATGTATATGACGGCTTCTGCTCCCAGGGTATCATACAGGGGGACGGCTACCATGGAGTACGTATAACAAGCTAGCTCAGAGATGATCCACTGTAGGAGACAAGTTCAAGTAAGGACTGGGGAACACGTTGGAAAGCAAAGGTATTCATTTAGTCATTTAGCCAACAAGTTCTTATTTGATTACCTTGTATTTAAAAAATCACTGTGGGGCCCTAGGGACTGCCACGGCTAATGCCACAAAGTACAGTAAAATAAAGGAGATAAGATAGGCACAGAGACAATGAAAATACAAAGGTAGACCAGGATACAAAGGTGGAGGGTGATAAGTTCTATCCATATGAAGTATGAAAACAATTAGGGAGTTTTAAGGAGGCAGAGGTCACTTTCAGGGGTGGGGTTAAGACTACCTGGGATTACTTTGGAGAGAGTGATGACAATTGAGCAGGGCTTTGAAGGACTGGTAAGATTTGGTTATGGAGGTAGAGGCAGAGAAGGCATTTAGGGAATGAAGAAAGCAAGACAGGATAATAAGGCATCTCTGTACATACATCAGGAAGCATGAAGAGTGACAGGAAATGAGTTGGGAAGGTGGATCAGAACCTGCTAATGGGAATCCTGAAATGTCAGTCTAGTGTTACAGGCTGAATTGAAGCCCTAACCCCCAAAGCCATTGATTTTGGCAAGAGGGTCTTTAACAAGGTAATTAAGGTTAAGTGAGGTCATAGGGTGGACCTTAATCCAATATGACTAGTGTCATATCGGCCACATTTATGACATCGTGTCACATTAATAAGACAAAGAGACACCAGGGATGACAGAGCAAAGACCATGTGAGGGCACAGTGAGGAGGCAGCCATTCGCAAGCGAAAAAGAGAGGGCTCAGGAGAAATCAAACTGGCTGACACCTTGATCTTGGACTTCCAGCCTCCAGAACTGTGAGGAAATATATTTCTGTTGTGTAAGCCACCCACTTTGTGGTATTTTGTTATGCCGGCCCTAGCAGACCAAAACACCAGATTTGGTGTGGAGTTCCTAAACTAGAGCCAAGGATATCTCTTCTTATTGAGAGGTGGTGTTACAAAGACAGAGTATGTAGATTCACTAAAAAGTGCAGCCAGCGCCCTCTCAGGTTTTTGGTTAAGGAGCTGGCTCTAGTGCACATATGTCATCCAACTTTCTGAAGCCTACAAAGACTTTCTCTGAGAATATTGGGTCTAATGACTTAACTTGAACTTGGGGATAAGTTTAATTCCAATCATCTTAATGTCTAAAATCAGTTTCAATGGCCTATTTCAGTAGCAATGGATGCCGTGGTTTACTAGTTCAGGAACAACATGCAAGTTCCAATTCTAATGTGAATACATCTCTTTCCAAACATCCTCAAGTTCCTTATAGCTTCCTTATTTTCCTCATGCAACAAACAGACTGACTTAAAGTGACTCTTAATGGGCTGGAAAATAAAGTCCAGTCATCTACTTTAGAGCACTACATAGTCAACCGGGAATCCAGGAGGCCCTGGGTTGTAACTCTTTCCAGTGTAAGAATATAAGATCTTTAAATAGCTCTGGTAAGTCATCAGCAAGTGTCAGAGTCCAGGATTAGAGGTGGGGTTTAAAGTTTTTAGATTTCGTTCTGACTCATTTCCTTGAGTTAACTGCACCGTGGTTACCTCTGGCCTGTTCTGAGCAAAGATGCCAACAAATTGGTCTGGTGATGGCTTATAACCTTTATACAACAGACAGGAGCCCAGGTACTCTGCTCGATCAGACACCTACAAAAGAGAGAGAGAGAGAGAGAGAAAAAGCAGTCAAAACCCAAAAGAGACCAAGTTTAACTCAGGATATCACATTAGCAAAAGAATCTCTCCCAAACCATGGGCCTGACTTACCTGTTTGTAGGACAGCCATCGGTAGGGCTGCTTTGGTTTTCTATATCCCAAGCAAGGCCCATTGTCTGAAAATATAACGTTAAAAGAAAATCAGCTCCAGTTGCAAATCCTTTGGATCAGAGAAGGCAAAGGGGGTTAGGAAGAGACAAGGCACAAAGGATAAATCTCGGAAGAATCTGAGCTTCTCTTATATGCCAAGGAAATTCAACGGCAGAAAGTACTCAGTTCTCCAAGGCAAAGAGAGTCTTACAAACTACTCGTGAAACATTTAGGAAACTCTACAAAGCAGGGGTGGCTCAGTGTTGGCATATGTGACCTCCGTGGTAACAGGCATTCAGAGAAAGCCATGAAGATGGACTAGCACACATAACGTGAACCAGTAAAAGCCCACAAGTAAACACAAACAACCTGTACTGGATAATATTGAACTGAGCTTCCTTAAAACTAAAAAAAAAAAGAAAAAAAAGATGTATGCTCATAAAAATCTAGAAAAATATCAAAATATGAGTTGTCAATAATTTCATCAAATAAACACCATTATTAACACTGATTTTCTTTTCACAGCTCCTTTGCATAGTTGTACATGGTTAAATTCATTTGATGTATATATTTGTACTGGTTCCATTCTCTGTTTGATATAAATATTCCCATGTTGTTATTGTTTATTCTCTGTAGAGATTTCAGTGGCCTTACTATGGCCAACCGATGACGGGTTGGTTCTACTGTAGCTGACTTTCCTCTCATTGTGGATATTTAGATTGTTTCCAAGTTTGATACCTTAAATAATGCTATGATAAATATTTTCAAATTAATCATTTCTGACTTACAACATTTTCTTAAAATAGAGTCCCTAAAATGAAATAACCGGGTTGGGAAGGGGCGAGGGTGGTCAGAATAGCTCAGGTTTTTGATACCTAATATGACATTGCTTAATAGACCCATTGTGAAAATTTGCTTTTCTGCAACTAGGAACATATCAAGTCATAGACACTAAATTGTATCTTTTTAAACATGTCTTCTGGTTTGATAGTAAGTTTAAACATTTATTACTTTAGTATACGTTTCTTTAACAGCTAGTAAAGTGGGACCTTTTCCTGTGTTTGTTAAATTTTATTTACTCTCACGAATCATCTGTTAATGCACATTGCCTGTTTATATGAGAGTGTCTTCTGAGACACCAAGGCTCATTGGAACTACAAGAGCATACACACACGAGGACACACACAGGTGTACACCCATGTATATTTGCCTTCCATATTTTTACAATCATGTCTTACGTTTGATGGTTGAAGAATTAGACTTTTGAACATCTAAACTACTCAGCCTTGTTAAAATTAAAATAAGTGAAGGAACATCCACTTACTAGAGTAAATAGTAATGTCAGCCACAGAAGCCGTGGAAGTTGTGAAATGAGGCTATGAAATAAGCCTAACCCGCAGAGATGCTTCCACATCTAAGCCAAAATGAGACCAAGTTATAAATCAAAAAGCGGAAGGGAAAGGAATTTGACATAGAGGCTCTAGCCAGATTGCTGAGAGGAATTCAGGTCTTGCCAAACGGAAGCATTCAGAGAGCGGGTTACTAGGAATTCAGAGGTAAATATGTAAACTTCCCAGACTAAGTGACAGAGGAAAAAGGAAAGGAAGCAGGAAAGAGATAGCTACTCTGATTAAAGAGATATAGAAAAATGAATGAGGAGACTGTCCATAGGAAATGGTAGCCCTTTTTCTTCCTGTTGAAATAGATACGTGAAAGCTTGAGAAGTAGTCTCAGAATGTAATTGCCATAAAGCCAGGCAAGTCCTGTCCTCTTAGGTGTTCACAGCCACTGTTGCAGCCCAGAGTGTGTGCCCCCGATGGTCTACCAATGAGATTGTACTAACATTAATCACTAGTGACAGCCACCATTTCTAGAATGCTAACTCCATGCTAGGCTCATGCAGTCATTTGGCCTTTCCAACTATCATTATCCCCATGGTACTAAGAATCAGGAAGGACTGGGACAGCTTCTTCAAGTCAACTCAATAAATGGCAGAGATGATGAATGTGGAAAAAAACATACTGCATCTCCTTATCACTTCCCTATTGATGAAATTCTAGTAGAGGTTATGGCCAAGGAACAAGTCAAGTAATTGGCCCAAAGGGGCACCGACTGAGGTCTCATTAAACTCTGTGCCCTAATCAGCTTCAGCCTAATTAGCTAAAGTCTTGATCAGGCAACAGCCTAGTCTTCGATTAACTTACACAGCTCAGATCTAGTTTCTGTTCTAAGGTACGGTCATGTACAAAGAGACGACCCATTAACACCTCTGCAAAAGTGTTACCCTATGCTAAACAGAGTTGAAATTCTGGCATGCAGAACCCCTCCTCCAAAGTCTTATTAAAAATTCAGATTCTTAGGTCTCACTATCAGTAATTCTGACTCAGTTGAACAAGGTAAAGCCAGAGGATCTATATTTCAATCATTACCCACAGGTGAGTCTCATCATGGACCATCCACCGGGTAGGGGTCAAAAGTGCATGTCAGGCTTGATGTATTCAGCCCCAGTTGGGACCAGAAGTGTCATTTTTTGTGTGGAAATAGCCAGGCCAGATTTCTCATGTCTTATGTAAGAGGCCATTTTAACTTTCTCTGTTTCATTTTAATTTAGTATGGGAAAAGAATTCTAAAGAAATATCTTATGCAACATTTTCTAGTTCTGGTCACCATCAGAATGTCCTTGAATCTCTGAGTCTTCATTTCCTCGTTTTAAAAAATAGGAGGGTGTGGGGACAGAGTCCCAGAAAGCAGTTTCCAGGCTAATGGCCTCACATGGAAAGGTGCTGGCTTGGTTATTAGATGGCCATCAGCTGTAATCAGATGGCCATGTGCTATGGCTGGGTGGCCATCAGCTGTTACCGGTTAGCCATTAACCACTAATATAACTGCCATGGCTAGGCTGGGGGTTGGTTAGATGGCAGAAAAGCAGATAGTGGATTGCAGATTGTATGCCTCCTGCTTCCTGTGTCCCCAACCCAGCCGCCAGCAAGATTATACTGGTATGGTCCCCCTATCCATGGCTCCGTTGGTGTTCCTTTTTGGCCTCACCATGTCCTGTGTTCTTAGGCGGGGAGCAGGAGCCGAGACCCTGCATGACACATGGCGCAGTGAGCAGGGTTCCGACCAGGTAGGAACGGTGTCTGACTCTGGGCAGGAGGACCTGTGGCCCCCACGCAGTGTGTGGTGTCTGGTGGCCACTGTTCTCATGTGCTGGACCCCCATGGAGGGGTGGAAGGACATGGATGGTTCTCCAACTAGCATAGGCCGGAGAAAGTGGCCATGTGGGCTGGGAAGTGCTTGCTAAGGCAGCCCAGGTGCAGGACTTGTAGTCCCAGGAGGAAACGCTTGCTGAGCCCTCGGTGGAGGATGTGGGTGAGGTCAAGGTCGTCCCTCACCCCCAGGTTGGGGAGGACTTGGAGCCCTCGCCCTGCGGAGAGGGCACACATTGTGGGGCCAACACACAGTCCTGACAAATGACTGAGGACTATGGGGAATTGCCTTCCATCCCTGATTTGATGGACCAGTTGACTGTTTGCTTGGGAATGTACCACCATGTAGTGGAACTGGTGGATGTTTGCTTCCTCTGTCTCGCCTGGCCGCCAGCAAGACTGTGGTGCAGGAAGAACCCTTGCTGGGGTACAGGTGGATGTTGATTTCCTGTGTCTCACCCAGCTGCCAGTGAGGCTGGTGCAGGAAGACCCTTTGTTGGGGTGCTGGCGGACGTTTGCTTTTTTTTGGTGTGGGGTAAGGGGAACAGGACTTTTATTGGGGAACAGTGTGTACTTCCAGGACTTTTTTCCAAGTCAAGTTGTCATTTCAATCTTAGTTGTGGAGGGTGCTGTTCAGCTTCAAGTTGTTGTCCTTTCAGTCTTAGTTGTGGAGGGTGCAGCTCAGCTCCAGGTCCAGTTGCTGTTGCTAGTTGCAGGGGACGCAGCCCACCATCCCTTGCGGGAGTCCCACCAGCAACCTTGTGGTTGAGAGGATGCGCTCCAACCAACTGAGCCATCTGGGATCTCAGTGGCAGCTCAGCTCAAGGTGCCATGTTCAATCTTTAGTTGCAGGAGTACTGCCCACCATCCCTTGCAGGACTCGAGGAATTGAACCGGCAACCTTGTGGTTGAGAGCCCACTGGCCCATGTGGGAATTGAACCGGCAGCCTTCAGAGTTAGGAGTGCGGAGCTCCAACCGCCTGAGCCACCGGGCCAGCCCCGGATGTTTGCTTTTTGTATGTGGACTGGCCACCGTTGAGAATATGTAAGCACTTTGGCTGGGAGCCACTATTGTTCCAGCACAGTACCCTGCAAACCCTGGCTGTGCCCAGGAAGTCTGGCTGTGCCCAGAAAGACTGGTGGTACCTGGAGAAACCCTGGCTGTGCCCAGAAAACAGGTGGACGTCGAGGACACCCTCTGGGACATTACTTGAACTGGACTAAAACTTTTTTCTCGTGAACTGGGTTCCTGACACAGCACCCCTCATGGAAGACGCTTGTCATGTAGATTGTGATGCGAGACCCTGGAGGGGTGGAGTTTGGGGACAAGAGCCCCAGAGAGCAGTTTCCAGACTCGGCCTCACATGGAAAGTTGCAGGTTCAGTTATTAGATGGCCATCAACTGTAATCAGATGACCATCTGCTGTGGCTTGGTGGCCATCAGCTGTTACCCGTTAGCCATTAGCCACTAATATAACTGCCGTGGCTAGGCTCGGGGTTGGTTGGTTGGCAGAAAAGTGGACAGTGGATTGCGGATCGTGTGGCTCCTGCTTCCTATATCTCCAACCCAGCTGCCAGCAAGAGTATAGTGGTATGACTCTCCTATCCATGGCTCTGTTAGTGTTCCTTTTTGGCCTCACTATATTCTGCTTTCTTGCGAGGGGAGCGGGAGCTGAGGCCCTGCATTACAGAGTAATCTCTGAGGTTTAGGGTGGATTAACTAGATAATATATGAGCAGAACCTATTGCATAGTTAGCACTAGGCAGGAGTTGGTAGTAAATATTGTCAGTCATAGTTAAAAGCAGAAGGGAAGGGAGTGCTAAGAGGTCACACAGGCAAACCTATGCCTGTACAGAATGTCACCCCAAAGAAAAAAAGATATAGGGAGAGCTGTAAGCTAGTAGTTTTGGAAAGGAAACGCACCTAGCATTGTGTTTAATGATTCAGCACATAAATACTGAGGCTTGATATGTTCCAAGTGAATCCACCAAAGCCCATGTGGTGATATTTCTAAGAAAGTCCAAAAGAGAATTGCCTTCTGTGATGCTAAGAGTAGCACCATGGGCTCATACGATGGTATTGGGGTCAAGGACAAGGTAAGAAGTCAGGAGACCTACATGCTAGTTTTGGCTCAGATTCTGCATCCGGGGAATTGCATTTATGAAAAACATGTTCCTAAACAAATATAATGTGCTAATGTACTAGTGAGTTAATCAAAATACTTTTCTACATATTATTGTTGACTCTTTTACAACAACTTAGCAGGGGAGTTCTTGTGGTAACTAAGGAACAGATTCAGAGAGCCAAAGTGGTTAGCACAAGGTCAGAAAGCTGGCAATGGAAGAACTGGGTCTCAAACCCAAGGCTGTCCTATGCTGTTTCCTGATACTGTGATTTTTTCTGATTCCTGCAACCATCCTGACACTGTGCTAATGTCCCCTCCATGTTGTAAGTTGGAATTCTATTCAGACCACCACTGGGGGTTTTAGAAGTGAGGCAGAGAAGCAGAGGTATGGACTAAGACCCCATTTTGGTCTTCTCACAGGCAAGGTGAGACTACGAGGCTTACCAGATACAGCCAGCCCTCTTTGGAAAGCTTCGTACATCGTCTTGGCATCTGAGAAGTAGTAACGGAGCAGGTCATTGCTCTTCTCGCAAGCATTCTTCCGTGCTCCTCCCTAAGGCACAAAACCAAGTTTAGGCCAAGCCTGAGTCTCTCCCCACCCTTTCTACGCCCTTGTGGGTTGAATTAAAGAGAACATAAATCCTGACCGTTGAGATCATAGGGATTACCCCTTTTGTATTCAGTCAATTTTTAAACTTCAAAATTGTAGTATCTTCACATCATTGAAACTCAGACTCACAGTTATATTTTTGGCAATCTCTACCCATCCTTCTAGGCATACTACACACAGACACACACACACACACTCACTCACACACTCACACTCACATATGAGAGATAATATTATAGTTTTATATACTTTGACAAAAAGCATATCAAGTTTACACTTCTATAAAATGCATGCTATGTTCCAGGCACTCTGTAAATACTGCAGACGCAAAGTGAGTTAAGACAAAATCGCTGACCATGAGCACCTCAAAAGGGAGAGTTTTTTGAATGGGCGTAGGGTGAGAAGGGAAAAAACACACAAATATAATATTGTGATACACATGCTATGAGAGTAATGAAGCAACCAATTCTGTATTAAGTAGAAAGGCTGCAGAGAAGAAATGATATTTCAATATAGACTTTGAAGATAAGTAAGCATTTACCAAAAAGATGTGGTTTTGGTAGAGGAGAGGGTTTGGTAGAGGAGAGGGAAAGAAGACTGATTTAGAGTGAAGAAACAGCCTGAATAAAGGCACATAAAAAAACACATTGTAGAATTTTGTGGGCGCTAAAGAACAGGGTATTTGAGAAAGAAGGAGTAGCTAGGGATGTGTCTAGAAATGTCAGCTGGAATTACAGGATCAGGCCCTGATATGGATCGTGCAGTTGTAACAGGAGCTACAGGCATGGTCCAACCCTCATGAAAATTAGTCTAGAGAGAAATAGGCATCAATTAAACAAACATACTAAAGGGGCTATAAAAGTATAGAGTAACACATGAGGCTATAACAAGACATCTAACTTGTCTAGAACATGAGGGAAGATTTCCATGAAACGTCATATTAAGTCAACATGTCAAAAATAAGTTCCTTGTCTGGTAAAGAAAGATAGGGTCTTGTTGTCTGTTATCATAGATGGGCTGAGGAAGATGGAAGAATGAAAGATGATTCAGACTCAACTTTAAGCAACTGGATAAGAGAGATGCATTTGAGATGGAACAGGTGGGGAAAGATGAAAGGGTAAGGTGTACGTGTACGCACATAGGGAGAAGATATGCAATAAAGACACTCATTGAACTTAAGGTACTTGAGTGTCACTGAGGTGGACTGGAACTTAGGGGGAGAGCTCAGATCTAGAAAGTCAAATTTGGGTGTCAGCCTTTTAGATACATTTTCAAGTCATAGAAGAGGAGGGTTTTTTCTCAGCTTTGAGGATTTAAAGCAGGGATTGGCAGATTATTATCTGGGACCACATCTGGCCTGTCAACTTCTTTTATAAATAAAGTTTTATTGGAACACAGTCATGCCCATTCATTTAGATATTGCCTGGTGGTTTCACCAGCAGAAGTTGAGTTGCGACAGAGCCCATATGGCCTGCAAAAAACTGTCTGGCCTTTACAGAACATGTTTGCTAACTCTTGCTTTAGAGGAATCAAGAGATGATGCAGCTAAAACTCTAGGATGAGGAAAGAAAAAGAATCTAAGTGACAAAGAGGTGTCTCGGAATTAGGAAGAAATCTCAATGAAGGATATTACAAAAGACAAGAGGAGAAGTTGTTTTAAGAAAGAAGAAGTCTCAAGTCAATTGAGAGGGAGGCTGCAGAGAAATCATTGAATTTAGAAGTTAGATTATGAGTGACCCAGATAAGCTTGCAGAGATGGTAGTGGTAAAGGTCTGATCTCAGTGGGTTGGAGTTCAGAAGAGGAAATCAACACACAGACTACTGTTTAAAAACACTCTAGTGGGAAAAGGAAGGATTGAAAAGAGGTGGTGGCCTGAAGCAGCAGGCTCAGCAGGAGAGGACAATGTCAGGGAAGGAGAAGCAAACGCACCAGAGGAAAGGGGAGGGTGATGGAAAGAGGAGGTAACTTGGAATAAGCGTCCTGAACAGAGGAAAGAAGCTCATAAAAGGATCAGAAGGGGTTGGCTTTACAAAGGAACAGGATGCTTTTTTTTTTTTCTCTGAAAAGGGCTGAAGGTGAAAAATGATGAAGAGAACATTCTTTCAGTTTTCCCTTTGCTCAGAGATATAGGAAGCTGTGTGGTTTCCTGAAAGTTAGAGAATTGAGAGGAAAAGCCCAGTTCAATTTCCGCCAGTTTTAAGAATGAATATGAACTCAAAGCTGGAATTTAACTCAATAACTTCTTTATCATTCTCAGACACTGAGTTTCTTAATGAAAATGTTCCCCTGCCACCAAAGTAATGACTGTATCATCTAGATCATGGGTCAGCAAACATTTCCTGTAAAGGGCTAGATAGTAAATACTTGAGGCTTTGTGGGACTCATATGATCTCTTCCTTTTTTTGATTTTAACTTTATTTTTTTACATATCCCTTTGAAAACGTAAAAACCATTTTTAGCTTGGTAGTCGCACAAGAAAAAGTGGATTTTTCCTGAGGGTTGTAGTTTGCCAACCCCAAACTAGATTACTGGCATATAAGACCTACCTGTGGTTTTATTTCTGTTATAAAGGAAAATGTGCCATTAATAGAAGTTTAAATTTATAGATTTTCTGTTGATTGCTAACCTAATAGGCTTACTTTCCCACACTATACCCAACCCCCTTCATGAGTCATCTTGAGATCTTGAATTACAGTTTGTGTTCCATCAGGGCTGACCAACGAAAACGGTGACTGGTAAATTACCTCAATTCCAATCGACTGTTTGTTCAGATCAACAATAGGCATGACTGACTGAGGTTTGTTGATCAGCCACAGGAAGATGGCAGCTCCCAAGGTCAGGATGCAGATCAGTGCCGGGGTTGGAAGTGGGGAAAACAAGAAGTTAAAGATGAAAAGCATCTTTGTGAAAAGCAGCAGGAAATTCAGACCTAAAAAAAAAGTACAGAAAAGGTTAGAGGAAATAGCCGTATCTTTTTACTCAATAGTTCTATGTTTACAGAAGTGGACACACACATACACACACATGGCTTCTAATCTTCCAAATAGCCAGTGCTGGACCACTCAGGCAGCAGAATTTCTCCCATTATTTACCTTAGAGTGAGTTCTCCACTGCTACTTGACTGTCCGTCCTCCCACAAGGTGGAAAGGATCAAAGGAAACAAGTTAATCATTTCCCAGACAATTTTGAGAAATGACTGCCCTTTTATTTCTGGCCCACAAAGCCTAGAAGAAGACCCAACATTAAGTGAGTAGTTAGAGGAGGTCTTCCCCTGCCCAAGCAGAACGAGGGTCAGGAAGGACCCTTCCGGTTGGATTTCCCTAGTATAAACCAAACAGAAGAGGGCAACTCTGTAGAGGTGACAACACAGATTTTAGAAATCAAGCGTCCTGCACGAAGGACATTTCCTGCTGGCCAGATATGCCTTGATCATTGCTTTCTTTTTGAAAGTGTCCGGTGGGGCTCCGAGCTCAACAGCATCACAATTTGCTATGTCCAATGTCCTCTCCTCCAGGGAGTCTGGAGGCACCATTTTTATTGGAGGCAATGTTAATCAGATATGCAGAAAGGGTGCTGGAAAATGGGGCTGACACCTGGTAGCAGGTGAGCGTTAAAGATGTAGGTCAGGAAGAGATCTCAAGGAACCAAAAAAAACAAAGGCTTTTTCCAACCCAGCTTTTCTCGTAGTTCTCAGCCAAGTTCAGTTTAAACTGCTCTAATAGGAGGAACTAACTCTTGCCTCACAGCTTTCAGACCTGATTAGGAGAACAAAAGCAGCAAACACAAGCAATGACTGTATGCCAGGCACTGGGCTGGGTTGTTTGCACAGATCATCTAATTTAATCCAACCGAGGTCATGAAGCAGCATTTTACAGACAAGAATACAGAAGTTCCAGGGCCAAAGTGACTTGTCCAAATTCACTCACCATTTCCATTGCTTCTTCCCCGTTAAAATCTACAACTCAAATCTACAACAAAACCACAGCTCCAAATTCACTCACCATTTCCAGACTTGTCCAAATTCACTCACCATTTCCATTGCTGCTTCCCCATTAAAATCTACAACACAAATCTACAGCAAAACCACAACTTATTTTTTTCTTATAGAGACCAGCCGCAGGGTTCAAGGAGACTCAATGTGTCTGGTACCTCACAGGTAACAGCAAAGGAAGTTCGGAAGTTGCATGAGTCAAAGGGAACTGCAATGCCCCTACGGAACAACAGCTTGGATATGAGGCTAAACTTTTTCACTCAAAATCAAGAGAGCAAAGCAAGCCCAATAAAAAGTTTTATCAGATCAAGACCACAGTCCCCCTTAGAACTCTGGGGCAGCCGCCATAGCTGGCATCTGGAACTTTCTCATCAAGGAACACACTTCACTCTCCTCTAAGCAAGGCTATAAAACTTAGGAATTTTGTGTGAGACCAAGAACAGTCGCAAGTAACCCTGAGTCACTGTTAATCATTTTTCTGTCCCCCGATTGGTCATTACCTGAATTTGGAATAGTCCCTCTCCATTTTATGGAGGAAAATTAAACTTCCAGAGACTGTGATGACTGTCCCCAACTCCTTGGTGTCTTCCACATTGTGGGTAAGGGAAGAAAAGGAAGACAAAGCAAAAACAAAAGCAAGGCCCCACAGGTGTTAGGTTACGTGACAATAGGCGTTACCGTGAGGATCTGCCAGGATTCTGAGAGCTGGGATTTGTGGAATCCAGCCTCACCTGGACTTGTTTGGTGAAGTGGCACTCTAGGGGGCAGACCTTGTTCAAGAGCCAGCTATGCAGGACATAGTTCTAAGGCCAGCCACCCCAAGTGGAGGAGTGCCAAAGGGAGCAGAAGCCTGCTTTGTGCTCACCAGCCTGCCCACCATCAAGCCCCGCCCTCAGCCGGGGACACTGCTACCAGTCTGGGAGTACCTCGTGCTCTAGGATTCCTCTCTGTGCCTCAATGCCGCTGCCAAATTAAGAGTCTTACCCACACCCTCCTTCTTAGCTATGGGAACAAATTGTTGCGCTGAGGACTCTGTCCTTTCAGATGGCAGATGTACATTTTAATGGGAGACTTTGCAAATAATGTCTTTAAAAGAGGGTCTAAAGGTGAAATTTATGTTCACATGTGGCAGAATGGGATGGGGGAAGGAGGGAGGGCGAATAGCCTGGCAGATAACACAAAGGGGTGTGTAAGAGAGAGAGAGGCAGCAACTGTTCAACCTCGACTGAATGTCACAAGGTAGTACTCAGAGTCACCAGATGGTCAGATTTTTTTCTTCCTAGAAAACCTGGAGCGCTGGATTTTTATGATACCTCAATTTTAACTATTGGTTCAAATACTAAGTGTCTGGTTTGGGATTAACAAAAAAACACATCTGGTTTAATCCGGACCATGGTCTGTCAAGTATTGAGCATGCCTTTAGATATATTCCAGTCATATTGTCTACAAATGGGATGAGATAGACCACTTCATTACAAACACAGGAGGTCCCTACGAATGCCAAGACCACAGTTTCCTGGGAATGAAAATACCTCGCCTGCACGGGATTGCAGAGGACACCGAAGGCTGTATTTATTTGTCAGCCGAAATAGTTCACTCATTTTGCTATTACTGACCAGATAATCAATCTAAATAGGATATGCACAGAATTTCAAACAGTTCCTACCTGCTGCCCCACATTGTTTTTGATTGAGATAAAATTCACATAACTATTTTAGAATTAACCATTTTTAAATGTACAACTTAGCAGCATTTAGTACATTCACAGTGTTGTGCAACCATTACCTCTAGTTCGTTCCAAAACATTTCATCATCCCCAGTTTTTGGAAACTCTGTACCCATGAAGAAGTAACTCCCCATTCTCCCTTCCCCCAACTCCTGGCAACCTCAAATTTACTTTCTGTTTCTGTTGATTTAGTAATTCTGAATATTTCATAAAAATGGAATCCTATAATATGTGACTTTTTGTGTCTGACTTCTTTCACTCAGAATAATACTTTCAAGGTTTATCCATGCTGTAGCATGTATCAATTCTTCATTCCTTCTTATGTCTGAATAATATATCATTGTAGGATAGACTATATTTTGATAGATATTTGGGTTCTTTCCACCCTTCGGCTACGGTGAATAGTGCTGTGAACTTTGTGTACCATTTTGTGTTTGAGTACTTGTTTTAATTCTTTAGGGTAAATACCTAATAGTGGAATTGCTACGTCACATGGCAATTTTACATTTAACTTGGGAGAACCATCAAACTGTTTTCCACAGTGGCTGCACCATTTTACATTCTAACCAGCAATGTAGAAGGTTCCAACTTCTTTACATCCTCATTAACACTTGCTATTTTTCTGTTTTTTGATAATAGCCATCCTAATAGGTATGAAATGGCATCTGGTGGTTTTTTGTTTTTGTTTTTTTAAGAATCTACAGTGCTTCACATGTTTTATTTTGTCATACAGTCTTCTAGAAAGCAGGTTCATTTTTCCAGTTTTGTAGAAAAATAGATGTTCCAGTCACCAGTTACTTAAAAGTCTAGTCTTTTTTTTTTTTTTTTAATTATTAGTTTCTGGTGTACAAAACAATGTAATAGTTAGACATTTTACCCCCCAGGCATCTGGTGGTTTTGATTTTCATTTTCTTAATGAATAATTGATCGAGCGTCTTTTCACTGCTTGTTGGCTATTTGCATTTCTTCCGTAAAAGAAATGTCTATGCCAGTCCTTTTGACCATTTTTAAATTGGGTTGTTTGTCTTTGTGTTGTTGAACTGCAAGAGTTCTTTATATATTCCGGATACTAGACCCTCATCAGATATATGATTTGCAAATTTTTTCTCCCATCTGCTGTCTTTTCACTATCTTGATAGTCTTTTTGTTTTGTTTTTAATGCTGAACACACACACATTTTTAACCTTATAATGCTACCATTAGAGAGGATTTGTAATGATATCATGTAACTCTCTCATTATTTAAATGGGACAAACTGAGGGCCTGAGAAAAGGTGAGACTTTCAGGTTGGGTTATACCACTACTAGACTGGGAAAATTTGGTTCTAACCTTTAGAATCTATTACCACTTACATATGTGCTCAAATAAATGAGGGGAAAAGCCACTATTCCTCCTGTCATGTTTCCTGTGTCATTCAAATTACAATTCTCTTTTGGCCACTTCATACACACCCTCCCCACCCCTAACCCCCCTGCAAGCAGAGGTGTGATGGCATCGCCTCTTCCCTTTACATCATTTTTAGTTGGGAAATTATGGGGTGGGCAGGGAGAAGTGCAATAGTGGTAAAGAAAAGAGGAAAGAGTTATGTTATGCTGTATCTGTGAGTTCCTATCCCAGCTCATACATAGATGGCTGAGCAAGCTACAATACATGTTAGGATGGCCCCAAGTGGCGCCTGCTTCCGCTTTCTGATGTGATCATAGTGACATGCCTCTGCCCCACACCCCAAGGATGCCCATTGGTCCTCAGCACTTCCCCTTGATTCAATCCAGGACCCTCCCTTCCTCTGTAGTATGGATGGCCAAAGTCACTCATCTTCTGGTTCCTAACATGTTTAATTCCCAAGCTAGCTGAAAGACACCTTCTGCCTTCACACCTGCTTGCAAGCTCCCAGGACCAGCCCTGCTGTCTAGGTTATAACCACGCCATGTTCAGCTTTGGGTTTTGCTTCTTTGTGGATGTGGAACAGCATTTCTTCATTAAGTCTAATTTTCTTTAGATAAAGTCCCTAAATGGCTCCATTTGCCCTAACATACACATTTTTTGTCAACCATAAGTCCATTTCTACCTTAGAGCCTCCGTGTTTGCTCTTCCCTCTCCCTGGAACACTGTTGCCCAGATCTGCAATGGTTGTGTATTGCTTATAGGTCTGGTCTTAACTAAAATGTCACTTCCTCACAGGCTCACTCTGATCACCCTATTAAATGTTGCCCTCTCACCCTAGTCACTACCATGGGCCTTGCATCCTCTTCTCCATGACTGCTCACTATCTTAAATAGTCCTGCTCCCTTACTGTCCATTGCCCCTACTGAAATGATGCTCTAACTTGAACAGGGATTTTTGTTTTGTTCACTACTGGGCCTCCCATGCCTGTCCTGTGCCTGGCACAAAGGAAACTTTCAGTGAGTGGTTGTTGAATAAGTGACCAGTTTCCTGGTTCAGAATAGTCTGTTCTAAACATTCTTAGGTAACCCATTTTCCTCCTAGTAAAACTCTCCCACCCCCAAACTACCCAAAACTTAGATCACCAACAATCATTCTGGCCCATCTTGAGATAGGTACTCCCACAGAAAGTTGTTGTCCAAGTGTTGGGTTGGGGATGGTGGGTGGTGAAAAGGATGTGTTTCTAACACACATCAAGGACCTCTCAGGATCAGTCAACTCCTCTAGGCTTGGAAGAATTTATAAGATACATCTTATCAAATTAAGTAATCCACAGTAGTAAGTAGGTGCAAGGTCCAGCTTAGAAATACTCGAAAATAATTCTGTTACCCTGGGTTTCTGGAATTCAAAGGACAATAGATAAATTATCTTTTCTTTTAAACCTGAAGAGCTATTTTCTATGCAATAATGACATATAAATTGTAATTATAAGCTTTTCAAAAATTTTTTTTAAAATCTGCCTCCTAGAAAGGGACACACTCATTTGAATTTAATTGGTTTCTCTCTTCTCTTGCATGTATGGGCTTATTCTGTGGTGCTAGAAAGCTCATTAAAAGAGAGGCCAGAGTCCTCAAGTTCTTACACCCAATTAGTTAACACATTCTTCCCTTCTGAATGAATTACTCTCTCCTAGAGACGATGTCACAAGTTTTCACAACTCATAATGATTCGAAAGGGGCCTGCATGTTATTTGGGAGGCCGTACACCTATATGGAAGTTTTGCTTTCTTGGTTAAGCTTTAAGTTGCTAACTCAGCCTCCATTGTTATTATCCTTAAATTCCTGCCACCCTCAATTTAGGACACCATCATCTCCGTCTTTAACCACATAGGCAATATTTCTAGACAAATTCCAAGGTAATGGCAAAAGGTGAATAGGACATTATAAACCAATAGCTTTGTGAGTACACTTGGAAAGATCTGATAGCCTTTCCTAACTATGCAATGAGTGTGAACCAGAGTCACACTGAATTGCAAGATCCTTCACCCAATTTCCTCAGAGGCCTGGAGGTAAGGGCTTTTCACCTTTCCTTACATGAGTGTATTGTTCTGCATCAAATGTAATTTTCATATACTAAGAAATAAAAGATAACATGATGTGAGACAGTGATCCTGTTTCAAAAAAGCTTAGTCAGAGAACAGCCTGATATGGAAAAGCATTGGTTGCTAAGGAGAGTAAAATCTCAGCTATTCATGCTATTTTAAATGATTCAAAGATCAGAAAGGCCTACATTCAGTTAAATCCGAGATAAAAATTTGTTGTCATATTTCCCAATTAAATACAAAAACAGTTTATTGGGGAAGCTTAAAAACTCTGTAAGGAAATAAGTGGCAATTAGAAACTGGGAAATAATTCAGTAAGGTGGCCAGTTACCAAATCAGTAGCCAGAAAGTCAATAGCTTTCCTATATTGCATGCCAATAATTAATTTGAAAATAATGGAAAAGATGCCATTCACAATGGCATATATAAGAATACATGTTTAAAACCTCTATTTAAAAAGTTTACATCTGGGGGCAAATGGGACTTGAAAAATGGGAAAATATACCTAAAATAGTCAGTAGGGGTAGGGCCCCCCTAAATGTACCTGTAAATTTAACGCAACCCTAATGAAGAGCAACAGGATTTTTTTAGGAACTAAAAAGTTAATTCTAAAGTTTGCCCCCAAAATAAAACTTACAAAATGAGTCAGAAAAATTTGGAAAAAATAACAGGAATTGGGTGGGATGGCAGAGAGGTAAACACAACAAATTTGCTTACTATACAGCTTTGGAAATTTTCTATTGGTCATGAATAGAAAAATGTATGTAACAAAATAATCCTGAAACACCCCCAGTGGGTCTATACAAAATTATCACATACTAAATTACATTTCAAATCAAGATCAATTTTTTTACTTATAATAAATATGTCAAAACAA
The DNA here is from genome assembly GCF_036562045.2 of Rhinolophus sinicus. Classification (NCBI taxonomy): domain Eukaryota; kingdom Metazoa; phylum Chordata; class Mammalia; order Chiroptera; family Rhinolophidae; genus Rhinolophus; species Rhinolophus sinicus. Next base: position 15,081,605 of record NC_133757.1, read on the forward strand.
CTGACTAGCTGTTCAGAAAGGGCACACAAAAGTGATTACTGTCTTACTCAGAAAGATAAGTTCAAGATGGATCAGAGTTAATATAAAATAAAGAAAACCAAAAGAGTATTTGGGCATAAAAAGTCTGAAATAATTTTTTTTATAATCTTGACGTGGAGAAGACTCAAGGCTGACACAAAACCTAGAAGTTATGAGGTGTGATCAAACAATACAGTGAATGTTTAAATAAAAACAATTTTTCACAGTAAAAGACACATTGCCATTAATTCCCCCTCAAAATACTTCCCTTGCTTCAAACACACTTATCCCATCATTCTTGCCACTTTCTGAAGCAGTTCTGGAAGTCCTCTTTCCTGAGTGTCTTTAGTTGTGCTGTCATGGCTGACTCGATGTCCTGAATCAATTCAAAACATTTACTTTCACTGTCATTTTGAATTTGGGGAAGAGCCAGAAGTCACATGGTATCAGACCCGGTGAATAGGGTAAATGAGGACACACTGTAATTTTTTTATAATTTATTTTTTTAAATTTTTATAAGTTTCAGGTGTACAAAACAAAGTAATAATTACACATTTACAACCCTCACAAAGTTATAACCCCTCCCCCAATCTACTACCCCTCTGACATGGTATATAGCTGTTACAATACCATTGACTATATTCCCTATGCTGTATTTTGCATCCTGTGACATCTATATTATTCTAGTTTGACATCAATATTATTGATGTCTAGTTGACATCAATATTATTCTACTTCAGCTTCAGGTGTATAGTGCAGTGGTCAGGCATCTACACAGTCTATGAAGTAAGTGATCCCCCTGATAAGTTCAGTATCCATCTAACAACTTACATGATCTTTACATTACTGATTATATTCCCCATACTGTTTTTCATATCCTCAAGACTATACTGTGACTACCAATTTATACTTTCTAATCCATGCACCAGAAGCAATGTGTGACACAGAGCCTTACTGTTGTGATTAAACAATACAGTGAGTGCTGCTACCAAGGGCCATCCAATGGAAAAGCAGGGATCTTCAATATGGGAAGTGGCACATCGAACCTTAGTAACAGTGTGTGACAAGTTTCAACTTGTTCAGTGCAGTCAGTCAGGTGTGAGCTGCGGTTGAGAGAAGGTGTGTTTTAAAGTATGCCTTAAATTATCCTCCATCATGACAACACTCTGTGTCACACATCGCATCTGATACAGCAATTTCTGTCAAATAAAAACATTACGGTGTGTCCTCATCCACCTTATTCACTGGACCTGGCACCGTGCGACTTCTGGCTCTTCCCCAAAGTCAAAATGATTCAGGACATCAAGGCAGTCACGACAACGCAGTTAAAGACACTCACAAAGGAGGACTTCCAGAACTGCTTCAGAAAGTGGCAAGAATGATGGGATAAGGGTTTGAAGCGAGGTGGAGTATTTTGAGGGGGATTAATGACAATGTGTCTTTTACTGTAATAATTTTTTTATTTAAACATCCACCATATTTTTTTACCATACCTCGTATAGACACAAATGTTGCAAGTTTTAATTACATAAAATTAAAAAAATTATATATTTGCCCTACCAAAAAGATACCAAAGACAAAATCAAAGATAAACTCGGAGAAGTATAAAATACTCCAGATAGGCAAAGAGCTCATTTCTTCAATGAAGCAATGCTTACAAACCAGTGAAAACAAAAACACAACCCAGTAAAACAAAGGGCAGAGGTCACGACCATGAGAGAGTTTACAGCAAAACAAACAGGTAACTTAAAACTAGGGAAAGACATTCAACTTTGCTTTCAGTTTTAAAAAATGCACATTTAAATGAAATGCTTCCCTGCCCCCCCCACTCCCCACCCCACCCCACCCTTTGACTAGCAATGATGAAACTAAAATGCTCTGTTGATCACGGAAACAAATTTGGTGCAGACTTCTAGTGATGTGCCCATTGCCCTCTGCCATAGTTTAGGATGTGTGCCCTTTGACTTAACGACTCTACTAGTAATTTGTCTCGTAGAAAGACATCAGTTCAATCAAGTGCATCACAAATGGCTCAGGTAGTGATGAAGTTTGTGGGCTCTGAGTCAGACTTGGGCTCAAAGGCTGCTTGGTCATCTACTTTGTGACCTGGGGTAGATAACTGCTGTGTTGTTCCTAATCTGTAAGATGGCAATAATAAAGAACGCTGTCACAATGATAAAAGGGAATAACATATCTGTAAAGTGCTTAGAACAATGCCTGACACTTAGAGTCACGTATTAGCTATTCTGTTCCTAATCATTAGATCTATAGGATTGTTTATAATGCCCGAGACCAGGAAACCCTTCTTGATAGGAAAGTAACCAAATAAATTGTAGTACTTCCACACTGTGGAACTCTTTGGCAGGTATGAAGAAGCATAAAGCAGGTCTGTCTGATACGGAAAGCTCTCTGTGATATACGAGTATTACCAAGTAGAAAGGAAAAAAAAAATGCTTGGACAATGTGAATTATGAGAGGACTGAGGCCAGGAGAACCAGTATCAGAAGTCCACTGCATTTGATAAGAAAGCCGGTAAAAAAGATAGTCTTTTGTGTTTCGGAGGGTGTAAGCCTCATGGGAAAAGACAGATGGAAGAGCGGAAATCGTGAATGGATTGTCCAGAAAGTTTGAGTCTTTGATCATTCAGCGAGAGAAATTTAAGGACGTGAATGTATACTGGGCATCATTTTAGGTGCTGGGGCGATAGCAGTGAAAAACGCTCATTTTACTGGGGGATTTTGACAACATGTTTGAATGATAACCAGGTTATATAGTACTATGGAATAAAAAAGTAGAGAAGAGGAGGAGTGAGGATGGAGCTGAGGGTGCGTTTTAATCCGGGAGGTTAGAGTAAATCTCATTGGGAACATACACTTGACAGTATGTATCAATCTGAAATATGCATGCCTCTTTTTTATTTTTATTTTTATAACCCTAAAACGAACAACTCCAAATTAGCCCATCTCTGACTCAGGCAGCTGACTTAGAAAGTTTCACACCTTGGCTATCGGCATTTCATGTGAATACACCTGAGACTTCCGCCTTAGCTTTGTTTCTAAAAGTGCAGCTCTCCCACCCACCAAAGCCAACTCAACACAATGTCTTTTCCCAGCACTTCAGCCTTGTATAATGCTACTCAGCTGCTGAGTAAGTCACTCTGGACAGCAGCTCTGGGGGTGGAAACGTTTTTCATTCATTTCTTTAGCAGATAAGAAACCGGAACAAAGGTCAAGTTTTAAGCACAGGGCCAAAGGGGCCCTGAAAGTGCGTCTTTCAACATTTACAAGTTGCTGAGGAGAGGGCCGGGCATCAGCTCCTGACCTATGAGCCTGCAGATAACTTCACAGCCACTCACCAGCGCCCTGGTGCTCAGGCCACCTTACATTAGCTTTCCACCAAGCAGGGCCATGTCACCAGGTTCAGGTGGCTCTCCACATGTGGGAGCCTGGCACCTAGTGCGCTCTGAAGCACACACACACCAGGGGTTGTCCCTAGGCAGAGGACAAAGGGCATCCTTTTTATCTCCAAGGGGCATGCAGGGCAGAATAAGACAGCATTACCAAAGGAGACCCCTATCAAACCCCCGGGGGGGGGGGGCGGTGAATGAATAGTCCTTTCCACACCATGGAAAGTTTAAAGCATTAAAACAGGAAAATGATATGAAGCTCCCACATCTCGCTCTTCCTAGCTCAATTCTGCATCTAACAGTTCCATTGTGTCAGGCAGTTGGCAGAGAGAAAGGGCTAGGCTTGGGACAGGTTCCCTGGCCCACCAGCAAGCACACCATAAATAAATGGTTAGGGTTTCAATGCATGTCCATTGGGGATATCCTTGCTGCTGAATCAGATGGAAAAAGCTACATGAACCAAAGCTCAGGAGGGATGTGAGAAATGAAGTAGGATCAGCTCTTTTCTTGAGTTCACATCTCCGAGAGGCTTCCTTGACTCAGGGAACAATTTGGGCCATGAGCACATCCATAGCTTTCAGATTCTACTGTGCCCAATATGGTGCCTGAGAGACAGTGGGAACTCATCAAGTGTCCTCGAGTCACCTTTCCCTTTTGTTTATCATTGGCACAAGTTCAGAGAAAGGCTTCTAGGGAGGGGATATGTTGACGAAAACAGGTTGCAAAATTCAATCCCGTAATGACACGATGTGTGCCTATACACAGAGGGGGACAAAGTTGTCTGAGCCCTCCTCCAAAATGCTACAGCCAGGGGTTTCATGCCAGCGTGAGGGCAGTGCTAAGCAGCCTGACTCTAACGAGGCCAAGGTGCATTCATTCTTCAGGTGCTTGAATATCTGAGCACTTCCTGTGCGCCAGGCAGTGTGTTTAGCATGGGGAAAGCACACGTAGAGTTCATAGTAGGGGACAAAGCTAGTTCCCCGGCAATAAACCATTGCTCTACGGGAGGTAGCCAGGCTTTAGGAACATCCAGTGGGCTGGAGAAAGCATGCATGTGGCAAGAGATAAGTTTACTCTCTGCACTTAAAATTTACTTATAATAAGGCAAACAAAGATCTTGGACCCACTGTGTGCCCAGCAGAGTGCCATGTGAAAAGAAACTAATACTTAGAAGACATAGCTTCTGCCCTCTGGGGACTTAAGGGTCTACTGAACACTAAAAACACTTAGACAAGGAGTCAGTGTGTGGGAACCAAGCTAATGGATTTGAAGAAGGGAGAGGCTAGTAGAATGGAATAGGTGAAGACAGCAGTACAAAGCTCTAGACCCTCAAGCATGTGTGGTCCTTGATCCCCTGGCTTTATTGGCAGTAGCCTCATTTCCAGGGACAATCAAGGATGATGACCCACCAATGACACCAATGGCTAGTAAGACGCCCCCACTATGATTTCAGCCAGGGTCACTGTCACCAACCATCAACTGTTGTCTGTGTATCTCCATCCACTTTTTCCATGGAGAGTCACCACATTAGGTGGAGTGAATCTCGGTGGAAGGGAGGAAGGGGATACAGAGATGTGGGGTAACAGGTAGTATGGCTGAAAGCACAAAAGCAGGACAAGCGGGACATTTGGGGAAGGGAAATGGTGAAGAGGTATTTCTGATAGAGGTAGAGGATCCATCTTTAGTTGAAAGAGAAACAAAGAAAAAGCCTCCAAGAAAGCTGAATGAGACAGAGTCTGGGGCTGGTGTAAACACTACACCACTGGAGTCCTTTCAGTTCACAGACACCAGAGAGCCTTGGGGAGCCAGGCCTTGGCCAGTTGGGCTGATGTATTTAACAAGAATGCCCTCATTAGGTCAAATAACACCGTCCATAAAGATAGCATTGGATTGTTGTTGAGCCATTCACAGATAGGCTGGTGACAGGCAGTGACAAATCCGACTGGATCACAGATTGACATAGTCAACCTTGATCTTCCACTATGCTTCCAACAAATCACAGTCCAGCAGCTCAACTTTGAGGAAAACCTTGTACTCCCAAAGGCTTCTCAAGTCTATTGCTGACCAAGTGAATTATGAGTGGACTGAGGTCAGGAGAACCAGTATCAGAAGTCCACTGCATGTGATAAAAGAGCCTGTAAAAAAGATAGGCTGGACAAAGTGCTGGGTCTCTGTCACCCATGCCAGGATAAAGACAGGGTGATGCAAGAGGTTGGGAAAGAAGCATTCCTGTCTGGGCTCTCTGCAGAATCAGCTCTCACGCTACCTGCTTCAGCCAATGATCAGGGATCACTAGATTTATATTGCTTTTCCAGGTACCAGAGCAACAGCTCTACAACTTACTAGATGTGTGGCCTTGGGAACAGTTACTTAATGTCACTGAGCCTCAGTTTCCCTCAACTGCACATAAGAAGAGGCAGGAGATAATTCCTACTTAAAAGGGATACTGTGGGTAGACCGTCTGGTACACTGTTGGGTACGTGAGAAGTCCTCAGAAGACTACCTTTTCCCCTCTTCCACTTACCTCAGTTTCTATCTCTTTGTCAATATCAGACGTTCTATTTTGAGATGTCCCAAATGAGAAGACATGATCACGGTCTTTATACTACACCTGCCCTTCAACTTATATGCAAAGGTCTTAATAACTCCTCAGATCTATTTAAACAGAGGATTTCTAGTTGGAGAGGGCATGGCACACTTCTGAACTTTGACCTAGCCATCTTCCCCTACCGCCCACCCCCACCCCTGCGTCGTCTTACAAGCCCCTCACAACCTCATAACTCTTATAGAGCTTGCCTGAAAAGGTGCGATACCATGGCCTGGCCATAGCAGTACAACAGCTGCCTGACCTTCCAACACTCATGTGTTTATTCAAACAACATAATTAAGAGCCTAGAAAACATCAGGCCCTGTGCCAGAGGCAAGAAAAAGTGAGAGAGCTCATGTCTGACCTCAGGACACATAGTCATAAGGGAGAAACAGACCTAGAAGAGTTTACAGAAGAGTGTGACAAGAGCATTGATGGCTAACCTCAGGGCTGCTGGGGACACGTCACCCTTGCAGGATGTTGCCAGGATGCTGTTGCATGAGAGTGACCTCCGGCTGCACCCCAAATGATGGTCAGTGCATCTGCTGGCCAGGCATAGTAGACAGACAGAAGCAGGAACTTTATTCCTGGTTTCTAAAACATTGTCAAATCCTGGTTTGGAAATTCCCCTGCCTAGAGGTGGGAAGATTTCCTTGTTTGAGGTGCAAGTCACCAAACATAAAATTAACCATTTTAAAGTGAACAAGTCAGTGGCACTTCGTACACTCACAATGATATACAAATACCACTTCTGTCTAGTTCGTAAGTACTTTGATTCCCCCAAAGGAAAACCTGTACCCACTGAGCAGTTACTCCCCATTCTTCTCTCCTCCCAAGCCCTGGCAACCAACAGTCTGCTTTCTGTTTCTCTGGATTTGAAATGAGAAGATTCTCAAAGGAGAATTTCTTCCAGTTTCTAATTCTCTGGCCCAGGTACTAAACTAGATTCATCAGAAATGGAGGCACGGGGCCGGCCCGGTGGCTCAGGTGGTTAGAGGTCCATGCTCCTAACTCCGAAGGCTGCCAGTTTGATTCCCACATGAGCCAGTGGGTTCTCAACCACAAGGTTTCTGGTTCAACAAATCAAGTCCTGCAAGGGATGGTGGGCTCCGCCCCCTGCAACAAAGATTGAACACGGCACCTTGAGCTGAGCTGCCGCTGAGCTCCTGGATGGCTCAGTTGGTTGGAATGCGTCCTCTCAACCACAAGGTTGGTGGTTCGACTCCCGCAAGGGATGGTGGGCTGTGCTCCCCGCAACTAGAAAAACGGCACCTGGACCTGGAGCTGAGCTGCGCCCTCCGCAACTAAGACTGAAAGCACAACAACTTGAAGCTGAACGGCACCCTCTACAACTAAGATTGAAAGGAAACAACTTGACGTGGAAAAAAAAAAAAGAAAAGAAATGTTGGCACCACCTGCCTCAAAACTAAATGAGCCGAAATTCAAATTCTAGCTGCAATCTCTTCATACTGTGTCCAGTTTCTTTATTTCTAAGCCTCAGTTTCCCCATTTTTGAAACAATTTCTTTCACTCATAGGACTGTTTAGAATGTCACAAGAGAAAAGCCTCATAAAACGGTAAGCACAGTGCTGCCCCATAGAAAATATTCAATGAGTGGTAGCTATAATATTTGCAGTTCTAGAAAAATGTCAACCTGAAAAATATCTAATAAATATATGAACTCAATATCTGCCCAGGTCACCATACTTGAACCTCTTTTTACAACTGAAATCTAAAGAAAGGCTAATTCTAAACATGAATGGATGGAGCACACGTTTGTAGCATCACATCGACTGCAGCTTCAGTTCCACTTTGCAAATTGGCTGCTTTGTGATCTTGGGGAAATTGCTTTACCTCTCTGAGCCTACTCAACCAAAAAAATAGTGAAACCAACCACCTCATTAGATTGTCTTAATTAAATTTAAGTGGAGCACTATGAGCTGGTGCTTCACTGGCTTCATCTTTCCTCTCTCCACTCATTCCCCAACCCTCTATCCTTCCCTGACCCCCAGCCTCCTGTAGAATCTGTGGCCCACCACTGCATATTTAGCATGTAGGCCCTCAATGATACATGGATTTTATTGTAGGTTTCTTTGTCCTCAAAGAGTTAGAATATAGCCTGGGAGACGAAGATTATTTAAGGTCAGAACCTAGCCAGAGGCCTGGCTGAAACATTCTGTTTAGTATGGATAATGCTTGTAAAGAAAAAAAAATTAAATTGAAACGTGTTTTTCATTTTGCCTTGCATTTTGCCACAGTCGCCCCCACCTACATCTATTTACATACCATTTACTTTACTTCGCTATATTATCTGCCTATCCTATAAGGATTTGTGACCCTTATTTTATTTAGGTGTTTGTTCCTTTTATTGTGCCAAGCGCACAAGTGGTGCCTACAAAATTTTATACCATGCCACTTCCAAGATTATTCTATGCTCATCTCAAATACTTCTTAATTAAAGGGACCCCCTCCCCCCCTTGCAGAGTAATTCTCATACTGGAATATAGAGAAAGGGATCAAACAAAACCCATTACTCTATTTCTTTTAACTAAACCAATCTTTTGTTTTTAAAATTAAACTTAGTTTAATTTAATCTGATTTTATTATTTTTAACGACTACCTCTGTTAGAGAATACCAATCACCTACATGTTGGAGCTCTATATTCAGTCTTGCTTTACCAACAGCCAGAAAGGGTGATACCCACAGAAGCAAGCAAGCCCTGACCATGGAGTCCCTTCCCAATGCTCGCTCCTTGAAGTTCATCTGAGATTCAATCTGATGAAACTCCATCAAAAACCGTTCCGTCAGTCACTCATTCATCAGCTCTTATGCCAGGAGAGTCAAAGTCTACCAGAGCCCACATGGGAGCTATGGCAGATGCTAAGGCCCAGAAAACCAGGTCTCAGTTGTGGTTCACCTCCCCCAACAGAAGCAGGAAAAAGAAACCCTGATCCATGCCCCCACGTTCCTCCATTTACCCCTGATAAGCAGGGTTTAAAGGTGCCCCTTAGAGACCTGGGAGAGAAAGCACTAATGTGTGCCTGGGGCACAGCGAGCCCTAGATTCGCTGAAGCTGGGGGTCAGGATACCCTCTTGGCCTCTGCTCCATGCTCTCAATACCCCTTGCTAAATACCCGCCGCTAGCAAGTCCCCTTACCCTGTGGGGGCAGCCTCATCTCTTGGTATTTCCAGCAAATGGGGCTTCCTGGCTCCGAGTTCTTCCTGGTACATGAGTCCCTGTTCTTCCCTCACCCCTGTTTCCTCCAGGGACAGGGTAACTTCAGAGCATCCATGCAAGCCGGTGCCCACGGCTCAGAGCACGCCAGCTCTGCCCAGTCTGCCTGCCCTGTCCGGAGTCAGGCCATGGCTGGGCTTTCTAACGTGCTCGGGGACTTCACTTCCTGGTTTTTCGTTCACAACTGAAAGTGGAAGCAACCGACCAGGAGGAAGAAATCCGCCAAAGCTACCCTGGCTGATTTTCAAACACTTTAACCCCAGCCCCTAATGGCTGAAACAAAAGCCAGCCCACATCCACACATTCCACCCTTTCCTCCTTGAACTACCTCTAAATGAAGACCAAAAAAAAAAAACACCAAAAGGAAAAAAAAAAGCAAACAAAAATGACATGAGGTGCCGCCTCAGACCACTCGTGTCAGAGAAGTGACGCTGCTTCCCTCTAGATTCTCAGGACAGGAAGGTCCAGCCAGAGGCATCTCAGCCCTCACATTCCTCCCGAGACCGCAGGGGCACCAGGAGGCCAGTCCAGCCCCGCACTGCACCCTGTCACTCTCTCTCCAATCCCCAGTATACCTGCCTCAGTCCCTGAAGTCGTTCTGATAAAGCCAACAAAACAATCAGATCAGGAATGACAGGGGCAGGGATGAAGTCTTTGTTCTTTTCCTCTGACACATCAGCTCATCCTTTTCATTCCTCAGACTTTAAATTAAAAATATATTCTGTTGCCTCCCTCACTTCCCAAATAAAAACCGGGAAAATTTGAAATCATAGGACCACACAAGCACGTATGCCATTAGCTGTCAGATTGACCCCACGTCTTGTAGTTTCTGGAAAACTCCACTGTAAGCACATGAGACAATGACAGTAGAAAAAGCAAATAACTTCTTTGTATTGTTATAAAATCATTTTGAATGTGCAGAGCCCCTGAAAAAGTTGTGGGGATTGGTCTACACGGTACCGGGACCTATATAGTCTCACTCTCACTGGATTCACCTGACACTGGCCACAGAAGGGCCCAGGGGCTTCCATTCTTAGATTTGGAAGCAGAAATAAGGAGGTCTCCTGCTCCTTCCCATCCACACCCCTGCCTAACACTTCAGTGACACCCCACAATCAAGCAGCACTTCCCCCAGCTGGCGCTTTATTAGAGCTAGATTAGGATTTCTTCTTTCTACAGAGAGGAGGTCTGAGAAAGCTCAAACTGAAAATGCTGGGGTGAGCTGTGCCACAATCTCAGAGAACCTGGGCTGGTCCCTTGGCCTCAGGGGAGCCCATTGCAGACATGGGAGAAAGACGAAGTACAGGAAGATGAGAGTAGTCCCTGCCATTCCATCTTCTGGGGCATCTCATGGCTAGAGGAACACATGGCTGTGCTTAGTTTCATCAGATCATGTCCTCAAGAGGAAGCTTCCTTCAGCGGAGAGCAGAGGAGGGCAGAATGGGTGTCAAGTCTTAGCCACTCTAATACCACTGGGCTCTTCTTTTACCAACCAGATGAAGAGCTCAGGTCCAGGAGAAGACAAGTCTTTCCTTTGTTTTACTGGTTTCCTCAAGAACTGAATGCTCCAATTCAGAAGAATCTGGGACATTCTGAAGCTCTAGCATTCTTGTATTCCTGTTCAGTCCTATGTGTACGTGAGTGGCCTCCCAAGATCTGAGAGCATAATGGAAGATTTGGCAACACACAAGAATTCTGCATCATGCAGCAGCCTGTGGTCACAGACTGATGAGGACTCAAACCCTTGTCACACCATCTCTTTGCTACGTAGCCCAGGACATGTTGCTGAGGTCCAGAGGCATATTATTTAGTTATGAGGAGACACCAGCTACCTTACCGGAGGTGGTGAGCCAATGAGGTAACGCATGTCCCACATCTAACAGAGACCCCAGCACCTAATAGAATGTCTGCTAAGTTTCCCCCTTCCCCTTCTTCCTTCCAAATGGAAATCACTGCCATCAACAGCCAATAAATGCCCTATCTCACTGTATCAATACAGAAATTTCTGAATGGAAGATAAAGGAGACCCACATCCTGGCTTTAAAGGTGGTAAGTCTGTTTTAGTCACATTTAGTGAAATTAATACCTTTCTCTTCCAAGCCTATCTCCTGTCAGCATTGAGATCACTCAGAGGTCTCTACCTAGTTTCCAATAGATTTTTTTATTTCTTGTGCCTCCCACCTAAGTCAGCAGAGATTACTACTCAACCAAATGTAATTTCATGTTGTAAAAGAGCCTTGGGTTGAGAATAGACACATGTCCCACCTTCCTCCCCCTAACCACTCCCATCCGTGCTCTCCCATAGATGTGTAAACTCTAGAACAGGCAGCATTACTGCAGCTTACCTTGTAAGAATACTCTCACTTCCTGGGTGCAGGAAATGTGTCCCTCACAGCTGGCTGTACTGGTTCAGCACCAGAGTCAGGCACCTCTGCTCTTTCCACAGCAACTGGGACGAGGCCACACCTGAAGCCAATACTTACTGTCCCGAGAGTGGCCAACAAGCTCCTCTGGAACCTTTGAACCTATTGCAATAGAGGTTCAAAGGTAGAAGTTACCTGTTCAAACACTCGTAGTAACCTCAGACAATGAGAAGTATAGAATTTGGCAAAAGGTTAAAACGGGATTGTTATGCAATGGGCTTAAGAGGAAGAAAAAAAAAACCAAAAAAAACACAGCACAGCCCTTAGCTAAGAAAGCTAACGTTTAACAAGCAAAATCTTTTTTTAGAACCTGTCTGCCAAGGAAAGGAAAAGGGGTAGATAGCGCTTTGCATCTGTTTTGGGGGCAGAATCCTTGACATTGTGATAGAAAAGGGAAGATCTAGATAACAAGAGGGAAAAGGTGCTCCCTGAATTTAGACTGAGAGAAAAATGAGAAGCCACTCTGTCTCTCAAGCTATAAGTTTAAGATTCAAATAGGTAGAGATCTGTATTTAGAGATCAGCCTTCTTCCAAAAGGGTCCAGTGACCCCTGCAGAATTACAAGGTCTCTTAACCAAATAAGGTAAATCACTCTAGAGTCTAGACGGAGGGACAAGACTAGCGAGATGGTATTTAGAATGTAGAATTGTAGGTCCAGCCTGCACCACCCACAGCTTTGCAAGGCCCTGAAAGAAGCAGAGTTGCTGTTGCATCACTCGTCTGCCTATCCTACTCTCTCTTTCCATTTTAAAGTCTCTAGACACCACCCGGATTCCAAAATCTTGAAGACTCCAAGGCATCATTACTAAACAGCGATGAGGGGTGGAGATGAAAGAGCTCTGGAGATTGTCTTTAACCTCTGTTTTTACGGGTGAGGCTAACAAGTTCTTTTCAGGTGAGAAAAATCACTCAGAATCACACAACCCGTTCGTCATTGAGACAAGACCTGACCCAGGGTCACAGACAACCACTGCGGTACCTCTGTCCCTATATGGTGCTACACTGTTGATAAGTGTTCACTTAACCACCAGCAGACCATAGACATCTGAACACTTTCTGCGTATCAGGCCTGAAGAAATTCGTGGAAATGCAGCGTTAGGTTTCTTCTAGCTGTATTGGTCAGGCAGCCAATATCAAAATCAGAAGCCAATACCACTTCCTGTTGACTCCGGCCTGGAGGAGTGGCTACCACATCAACACAGAGGTCTTATTAAGCTAGATTCTCATCCAAGTGCATTACCTCTTTACGGTCATTTCTTGCCACAGAATTTTAGGCCCGTCTTAGTACCTGAAAGAAAAGGGATTCTAAGAAGTGGCTAAAGAAGATGCAGTTCAATGGAAACTGGGAGCACGAGGCCCACTGGTTGGTCTAATGCCAGCTTGTATTAAGTAGCAACCCACTGAACACCTTCTGATGCTCTGATGCTCCAAGCCAGTGATTCCCAATCTTCAGCAGGCATCGCAATCCCCTGGACAGCTTGTTACAACACAGACTGCTGAGCTGGCGCTCAGTTTCTGGTTCAGGTGGCCTGGGTGAGGGCCTGAGAATCTGCATTTCTAACAATTCCAGGTGACGTGGAGGCTGCTGGTTTGGGGACCACACTAGGCGCACCACTGCTCCAAGCAGCCACCTTTCCTTCAATGGGCTCAGCTTCTGAAATGCTGAAAGGGACTGTATTGTGGGTAGTCTGGCTATGTTGAGTGTAGCTGAGAGGACAACTTGGCACCGAGGGGAACTCATTATGTGCTCCAGAAGAAAGGTGTTACTCAATATCAGTGGGCAGACCAAGTCCCAGAGTAGCGCTTTGGCAAGAGCAGAGGTATTGCCACTCATGCTCCCACTTCTCCTTTAGGTAAATATTATAAATCAAAGCCACACGGCATCCCAGCTAGACAGCCCATGTGGGTGTGAGTGTGGGTGTGTAGGGAGCTCACCTGATCCCACAGCCTTAATTTTATTCTTGAGGGTACCTGAGAGCCCAAAAGGCAAAGTAAGGTAAGCTGTCGATTCAGTAGGAGAAAAACATCCAGAACCCAGGTCTCCAGCACCCCAGCCCACTACCCCACCTCTCAATTAATCGTTGTATCCTATGGAATCTCTCTCAAAAAATGTGGTAGATAAAGCCTCCTTTGCAATACTTTTCAGTTCTTCCTTCCCACAGCCATATGCGTTTAGAATTCAATAAAAAAGAAAAATTCTTTTGAGATTGGGTATCCCATAGCCCCTAAAACAGTGCAAACCTTCATTGTTGAAGGTCATTCATAGATGACGTGCCCGAGGAGTTGAAGAGTCTAACCCATTAGCTGTGGTTCTGACACTCACATGCTGCTCTGGTTGGTTTGTATACATTCCCTCCCCTTTCTTAGGGACAAAGGAACCACACATTTCATATCCAGTAGCTCTAAAACACTAGAGGCCAACATTCCAGAGTTTTGTAACAGAGCCTGGAAACAGTCAAGATACTTCTTATGATAGGCACTGACAGTGCTTCAGAAGCAGAAACCAGGTTTTTCCCATTTTTGAAAGCAGGGAAGGACAGGCCTTATAAGTGGGCCAACTTCACATAGTGCCACCGTGTATTTACATAGTGCCTCCCAGTTTATAAAACACTTCCAGACTATTTCTGAACAAACCTGTGAGATGTAAGTGGGGACAATACCTTCAATACCCAAACCTTCCATGGCTGCTGGGAGCCAGGCCCTGCGACAAAGACTTCATTTGGGCCCCACAGGAAAACTGCCAGGTAGTTATGATTTATATAGATGAGAAAAATGGAAGCTCAGAGAAAGTTCATCACCTTCCCCAGATCCTATAGCTTGGTCATGGGGTAATGATGGTGGTGGTGGGGCCAAGCATTATTTATTTTTTTTAAATAATTTCAGGCTATTTTGTAAAGCCAGGTGATTTGTAGCTTGTCTGTGAAAAAGAGCCCTTCTTTAGAGGGCATGGCTGTTTGCAAAGCAGATTTTAGAGCAGGTTGTGGGGAGAATGAATCAGTCAGGGTGCCAAATATTATTTAAAGGTTTTAGGGCGGTGTTTCTAGGTTCCAGGCAGGTAGCACTGAATTGATGAAGTCCTTCTAAAGGAAAGCGGAGTTTCTCCTTTTAATAAAACTTCTGCCCTCAGAATCCAGAAGAGCCATCTTAAACCTCTGGCTCCTCTGCGTTAGAATACTTCCTTAGATTTAGATTATGCAAGAGCTACCCAACAATGCTCATCATAAGCATTCCTGGTGAGGGCAAAGAAGAAATGTGGAGATGAGAAGGAAAAGGGAAAGCACAACATGTCTGGAGTAGCTGGGACATACGGGCGTGGGTACACTTGTTTAGGAAGGTTCTTAATCTGCTTTGACAGCAAATCCAAATCTTCAGAAGTTGGGCAACATGAGCCAAGAAGAAAGAGAAGCAGGGTCCTAGAAGTAGAGGCTGAATCAGTTCATGTTAACTGAGCAACGATGGATCAGAAAGAAAGGAGGCAAGATGCCCCTACCTACAGGTAGCTGTACAGCAGGGCAGAGGTTGTGATGGCCAATGAGCAAAAATAAAGCTGTGATGGACTGACCTTTAGCTTCCCACATGGCAGAGCTGACGTTGAAGTTTACTCTTCTACTGAGATGTGAAAGGAAGGGGCGAAGTTCCTTAAACTCTTAACAAGGGTGCCATAATTGGCCCTTCCAATTATCGTAGTTCCATACCCACCCTTTCCTTCATTATCTGATGTTTCCAAAGGCTAATGGCGCTCAAAGGACGTCCTCCAGGGGAGCAATCTTATGTCAGCTCCTTTCTGAAGGCCTTCCAGGTGATCATGACGTGGAGATTATTAAGCACTTCCCCTGGGCTGGCACTGTGCTACGAGCTTTGTCTGCAATATCTTATTTAACCCCCTAGTAACCCTATGAAGAACTTATTATTATCATTTTGCAGAAGAGGGAAAGCTA
This sequence comes from Rhinolophus sinicus, assembly GCF_036562045.2. Classification (NCBI taxonomy): domain Eukaryota; kingdom Metazoa; phylum Chordata; class Mammalia; order Chiroptera; family Rhinolophidae; genus Rhinolophus; species Rhinolophus sinicus. The sequence continues at coordinate 15,097,213 of NC_133757.1, forward strand.
AGAGAGGCCAAGTAACTTGCTCAAGGCACTTGGCTTACAGGTAACACAGTCTCAGCATCAGATTTTGAATCCAGAGCCCAAGCACGTATCTGTGATGGAGTATAATCTATTCCATACCCCCTTGCAATCTTTTGTATTTATATATGCATTTCTCTCAGCAAATTTCGTTGGTCTCCCAAAGAAAATTAAGAACTATTGCCCTAGAGGAAGTAGGATCCAATGCCAGCCACGTGAACCTGATGGCAAGGGTGAAACAACAGCTTCCTTTTCCCTCCTCAGAAGGGCATCCCATCTGCCCGAATGTGCTTCTTACCACGGAGATCATTTCCCACAGAGTTTCGATTCACTCAACCAGAGGGGGCCAGTGTATCATATATTCTGCTGTGCACACCCCACCGCCCAGCCTTTTCTGCTTAGTTGTCTGCTGTGCCGTGAAAACCCACAGCTCTACGCTGGCTCTGCTGTCAATCCTGCACCACGGGGCTTCACAGCGCACGGGGGAGAAGCTGGCCCCACAGCTCACTGTCTGTAGAAGCTCGTTTTGCTCAACTCGGTCACTGACAGCAACAGTTTGGGTACCGGAGTTCTTGCGGCCACTTGCTCATTATTTGTGGGAAGGAAGTGTTACTGAAGCATGAGCACGGGCTCGACAAGAATGGTTCTTGCACAGATTGCAATAAAAACTTCCCCAAACCCAGATATGACCCTCAACCCCCCGACAACACACACACACACACACACACACACACACACACACACACAAAGCAAATTGCCTTGCAGACTTAGATCTGAGCTTCCCAACTGGCAAGCCATGGCACACTGATGGGCTAAGCAATACTGACCCTTCAGCCCTCGGAGTGGCCCGGTGTGGTCATGGATGGCCTCATCTAGGGGTCTCGGTGTGCCATATAAACACTATTATTCTCAGGGTCTGCAAGGTTGGAACACAGTGACATAGGCAACCTACTCCTTTATCAGCAAGAACTTCCCAGGAGCATTTAAGAATCAGACGGAAAGTGTAAAGGTCCCTGAGAGAGGTGTCAGTTCTAAGTGCCCAGAACCTTCAACAATCCCACAGGAAATTAGGAGCAAGTTAGGAGTATAGCTCAGAGCGAAGATGGAGACCTCACCATTCCACACATGTGACCAGTAGCTCCATGTGGCTACTGAGAACTTGAAATGAGGCAAGTCTATATTGAGATATGTTTAAGTACAGAATACACACGAAATTTTGGAGACTTGGTGTGAAGAAAATAACATAACTAGGTAAGTAATCTTACGGGTTCCTTTTACTTTTTAAAAAGTGTCTGCTGGAAATTTCTGAATGACATAATGTGGCGAACACTCTTATTTTTCTTGGACAACACTGATTTAGACCAAAGGTTATCCGCCTTAATACTGACAGAATATAAGCAAAAGGTGGCGTTGCCTGGTGGCAGCAGTGAACAAGTTATAACTGCTCCACAGGAACCTGAAGACAGCCTTGAGTTTTGCCTGTCCCTCTAGTTTCTGTAGTAGCAGTGGTTTGTTCTTTTGTGTTTGTATAGCATCCATCCAATGGAGTGTGCGATCTTGACTGAAACAATAGTCCCTTGTTATAAAACTGCTACCACCCACTGACTGTTTGTTCAATGCCACACACCATGTTGTGTGCTCTACCTGTTACCTCATCTAATCCTCACGTGAACGCATCAGGGTAATTAGAAATGAGGGAATTGAAGTGCAGACAGTATATAACTTTTCCAAGGCAGCTGAAGTTTCATTTCAAACTGTGCTCCCAACCATTCTGCTCCTCTGCTTCCTATAGGAGGGCGTGGGAGAAACCTCTGACAGAAGCACCAATACTTGGGGGGAAAAACCGCTGATGGAAGCATCAATACTTGGGGGGAAAAACCGCTGAAAGCAGCATCAATACTTAAGGACATCGTCCTCTGCGTGGCAGCCTTGGTTCCCCGTGCTCACAGCATAGAGAGCAGCTCTGAGCGTCTAGCTAGGGAGCTATTTGGGAGGCTTTAATGTGAGCCGAGTGGAAATGACAGGAAATGGGAGGGGTTCTGGTCTCTTCAGACAAAAGCTCAGGAGGGTGGAGGAGTCAGAAGGGACATCCTGCTTCACTTTAGAGAAGTCACCCAGACACCAAGTCTAAGGCCACACAGGTCCCTGATTGGCTCGGATGGAGAAGCCAATCCTTCTCTGTGTAATCAGCAGAGAAAGATGGATTAAGCGAGGACAGACGCATTGTTTATTCGCTCAGTGTTGGGACACTGTGGCAACAAAGGGGTTTTTAGAAAACTTAACATGTTATGGAAAGTAATTATATCACTGTTAATCATTTAGTATCTTTGATTATTGAGTAGCCAGAGCAAGCCGCTGCCCCATCTCCCCAGCACTTTCAGGAAGTTTTTCCTCTTCATGCCAGTGCTTTATTGGGACACGGGGGCTTTATCTGGGAGGCAGGATCAAAGACAACAAAATAAGTATTCAGATCAGAAACCTGGCATTTAGGCCAGACCAACCTGCTAAACTTCAGATTATTTTGTAGCCAGACTAAAACTGGAAAATATTGATCAGAAGCCCCGGATGGTCAAAAAAGCAGCTGCTCAGGTATCAAAGACACTACGTTCCTGGTGGAAACAGGTGTGGGCAAGAGCACACATCACAGGCCAGAGGAAGAGTCTATTTCAGCGCACGGGATAAATACTGGGTGGCTGAAGTACGTTAAGAGACAGGTGGAGTCCCCAGGAGGGAAGGTCCTCTTCCCCTCACACAAACCTCTTCAGAAACAGGACCAGAGTGTCCTCATCAGAAAGCCAAGGCCAGTGCCCGTCCCCGGCCTTCTCGGAGTAGCGTGTGTGCGGTTACCAAAAGGAATGGCTTTTGGATCCAAGGACGTTGCGTTGCTGCAGATATAAGACATATGATCTCCTGCTCTGTATCAGTTCAAACTCTGTTCCACTGTTTCATGGCTCCTCAAACATTTACTCACTAGGAGCTTCGTATTCAGTGAAGTGAGCTCAGCTGTTTGCAAGAACTGAGACCGTGACAGGAACGTTTGACGTCCACACCCCAACAGGTAATATAGCCGCCTTTTATTCGCGCTTCCTAAGCTGGTCAGTACAAGGTGTTCCAGACCTTCAGGAAATCTCCCCTTAGGCATCTGTATGCAAATCCCGGAAAGGAACCTGCTGTACTGCCAAGGGTGGAGTCCGTGGGTCAGTTACGAAGCCACCAGTGTCCTAGGATTTTAGGACAAGAAGCTGGTAAGGTCACAGATCTCTGCCCCCTGCCATTTCCCCACGTCATAGAAAAGGAAACAGAGGCTCAATGACAGGCTTATTCACTCAAGAAGCCTGAGGCTGATGCCTTTTCACATCCTGAGATTTGAGGGAGGGTGTGAGGGCCGAGGTGATGGCTTGTCTCTCCCTTTGTCTTTCCCTCTGGGATATGACAGGCTCATCTCACTATTCCAAGGGGGCCAAACACTTTTTCCTGCCTCTCACTTTCTGGAGAAGTTCTCATCCACACATTCTAAACCCTCACTTTTTCTCTAAATACGGTCAGACCACTCATTTACAAATTGAAGGGATGCAAGGGGAAAGCAGGAAAGGAGGGCAAGCAGCTGGGAAAATGCTAGAGGTTTTATGAAAACCCCACAACCCTGGGTATAGCCAGTTTTATCTGATCTTGGATGTTGAACAGCTGGCCCTGTGTCTAGTTTATGGTCCAGGCTGGTTAGCATCAGGGAAACCATAAGTCAGGCAGAAAGAACGCTTCCTCTGTAATAGTCTCTTCAGGAAACAGAGGTGGGATAAAGTAGCTAGGCATCAAAGCGCCACCCCCACTGACACAGAGAATCAAGCTCTGCACTCCCGCTGGCCACGCACAGGCTACCTTTGTTCCAAAGTATTGTTGGATGAAACAATATGGCCTCTTCCTTCAACCACCATGGTACTTGTAACTTGTAGGCACAAGAATCTCCTAGAAGGAGGGAAGGACTGGAGAAACAAAGTGGAGAACATCGTGCTCCCTCCAGCAGCCACTGTCCCTGTAAATCCCACTAAATTGATTTTAACCTCAGGCATTTCCACTCCAGCCAATGAAGCCCTATGCACAAAGTGGGTGGGCCTGTTACTATAGATAGTAATCACCTAATGATTTCTAGGTGATTGCCATTACCTGGACCACAGCATCTCTGTCTCTCTCCTTTTCTAGGGCCAATGGAGAAATGGAAGGGGCGGGCTGAACTCAGCAGAGGTAATTAGAGCCCACAGAGGTAAGCCAACTGCCTACAAGTGTGAGGGCCCAGGCCAGCATGAGGTGCTCCCGACCTGAGAACTCAGACAGCGTAAGTTGAACCGCCATGCTTTCACTCCACAAACGCAAGTCTGTAGGGTTTCATTTTAATTAAAACTTTCACTTGTATTCCTTATCGCAGGTATGAAGACAAAAATATGAAAATGATGATAAGCAAAGAGAATAAACAGCACTCATAGGTCCCATCATCCAGAAAGAGCCACTTTTAGTGGCTTGGTGTATGTAATCTTTGCATGCAACTTTGTGTGCTTTTTTAAAAACAAAAACCAGCAAAAAGGGAATACTATACCTGTTGTTTTATAATGTGCCTCTTTGATTAATACATTGTGACCATCTTCCTAAGTCCATAAATGCATTCCTTTTTAATGACTGCTTGGTCTTTAGTCATATGGATTCCTCTATATTATTTATCCAGGCCCCCGCTGTTGGACATAAAAGTTGTGTCTAATTTTTGACATATAAACAAGTACTGTAGTAAAATCTTATTATACTACCTTATTTCTTCAGGATAAGTCTCCAAAATTGAAATTTCTGAGTCAAAGATGCACATATTTTTAAGGCTTTTGGGTGCATATTGAAAAATGGCTATCAACACTCCCTACCAGCCGTGTATGTTTATTTCTTCAACTCTCACCAATGCTGAACATCTTCAGTGTTTTCTTCTGTTTTTATTTTGTTTTCAATTAAATGTATTCAGGTGACAGTGGTCAGTAAATTTACATAGGTTTCAAGTGTACAGTTCTGTAATACATCATCTATATATCACATTGTGTGTTTACTACCCAGAGTCAGTTCTCCTTCCATCATCAGTGTTTTCTTCTTGTTCTGACCACGCTCATTTGTAAGCACTTATGAATACAAAAAATAAACACCAAAAAACAAAAAACTTACGTTTATTACGATTAATATTAATTTGCATATGTAAAGGCCCAAAACTATGCTGGATCTGAGGATTCAAAGAGGGACACATAGTCTCCTGGCTTCAAAGATTCTCAGGGAAGGGAAATCTGAAAACACAAAGAATCTAAAATGATCCAGAGTGGGAGTACAGATTTTAAGAAGTTTATATATGAGAGGGGGAGAGGGAACACAGAATATATAATAAAATATTGTTCCTAGAATCCTACTTTTGAGATCATGACTTATATAAGACACACCCATTAAGAGTGTTTCTTTACTGAATTTCTACTAAATATGAGGCACCACGCTAATTATGTACAAGTAATTTCACAACATCCCTTGAGGGAGGCATTGTTAAACTTATTCGGAAGGTGAGGAAACTAAAGCACAGATTTAACTGACTTGCCCAAGGCCACATATATCTTGGTAAACATCTGAGGCAAAAAAATCCAAGGAATTCTGCCTGTGATTAGAGCAAAGGTGTTTTCAGTCTCAGATAGAGATGACTTTGCAAATTGATACTAAGCTGTCCTACCAAGAGGACAGAGAGGTTCTGAGGCTCAGTGAAGAAGCAGTTATGGTGAATTTGAATTTGTTTGGAGAAAAGCAATCCCTCTAACCCGTGGTGTTAGAAATGGCCCCTCGAGGGAAGCCAGCGCTAAGGCAACTGAGGAAATAAGTAGAGAATAATTATCGGCTCTTATTTCCCGCTTCTCACTTCAGATTGTCTCGGAGCTTCTCAAACTTTAGTATACTTAGGGATATATGATATTAAATGTGGATTCCCAGAGCAAACCCAAGACATTCTGATCATAGGGTCTGGAGTGGGGCCCTGGAATCTGTATTTTCCACATCAGGAGAGACTGATGTAGGTGGTGCTTAGATCAAGCTTTGAGAATCATAGCAAGTCTTCTGTGCTAAAATACATAACCCTGAGATGAATGGCAGATGCCAGCTTCTTCCGTCAGGGAGATCCAAAAGAAAGTCCATGATCGGTGAGAACTGAACCCTTTATATTGATGTGCATTTGCCCGTTGATGGCTGGCTCATCTTCCCTGGGGATAGCAATGGCTTCCCAAGGGTCTTGCCATCCCTTTAATGCTTCATATGAAGTAATACTTTATATGTAAAGTGTTACATCTGTAATACTTCACATGTAATTCTTCAACAAAGAGCTGCCCCTGGCTCTTTGCCCTGACCTGTGCAGAAGGAGAGTTAATATTCATCTCTCAGTAACCTCTCCCTGGTGCCCTATGCCAGGGTGAGGGACACAGACTGTGCCAGTTGTGAGTAAACCCTCTCATAGCCATTAGATCCCTTGTTCTAGAAAAATTAGAAGATTAATTCAACGGGTGATAATTATTATCATTATTACAAAATCACCATCATCAGTCCAGCATCAGTCTTTGTCATTATTGTCACCATCGTCACTGTCAGCTAACATTGACAAAATGACTCTCTTTGCCCAGGCATTGTGCCAAATGCTGGATTTGTATGATCTCTGTTAATCCTTACCATATGTTTTGGGGAAGATCCCATTACAGTTTTACCCCCATTATGGATCAGAAGATGACGACATAGAGAGAGGTCACATGAGCTAGATCACACAACTAATTATGTGCCAGAGTCAGAATTCCAGCCCAGGCCATCTGCTTACACTTGAGTGGTTTCCATGATTCTCTTTTTGCTCGTGGACAGGGATCCGAGGTTGGGGGGGGGGGTTCCGTGACTTGCCTAGGACCATAAAGTTGTCAGTGGTATCACTGGATCAATTACCAGGGACTTGCTGGCTCCCTGTCCTAGCTTCTTTCCTCAAGACTGCTGCTCCTAGATGTGTTGGGGCAGATTCTGAAAGGGAAGGTTTCAGTTAATTAATGGCACTGAGTAGAAAGCAAGCTGTGGTCCCCAGGGAACTCTGCATTGTCATTTAAGCTCCTGGCATGAGTGGTCAGGAGGCTACGCCTCTCACAGATTTGCAGTGAGCCAGGAGTTGGATGTCATGCATGGCTCCCAGGACTGGTGCTGAAGCCACACTTAGATCTGGGCTCTGTTTGGGGGTCGGATGCCATGATGCCCACCCACTAGTTCTGACACTCGTTGTCACTGTGCTGGTGACTTGTCTTGCAGCTGCTAAACGCACTGTGGCTTTGCAAGTTCCCTGGAACAGCTCCCATGCTTTCAGTGTGCAAAGGCTCGGTGCGGGCCTCCAAACTGCCGTGGACAAGATCAACTCCGAGCCGGTGGACCTTGGAAACCTCAGCTGGGAATTCACTTATACCAACACAGCCTGCAGTGCCAGGGAGTCTCTTGCTATTTTCACCGACCAGGTCCAGAGAGAACAGATTTCTGCCCTGTTTGGACCCACATGTCCAGAAGCAGCAGAGGTATGCAGCCTTCTGGAAGCTCTAGCTGAGTTTCCATTGGAAGGGGTGGTCTTTAAGATAATGGTACAGCCTTGAATAATCTCTTGACAAGGATGGCTTTATGATAAATTACTGTGTAGGTCTTGGGTACCACTTCTTTGAGATGGGAATTAGACCATGCAATTAGAACAGTTCATATTCTCTTTTTTAAAAGCCTTTGAAATAAATAATTATAAGTTCACTCACTAGATTGTGGGTGTCACTAACAACCTTGTTGATTGTTTGGACTAATTCTTCACTCTAATATTGTCAGCCATGTGGCTCAGAAAAAATTAAGAGGAAAATGAGTGCTTGATTTCAAATAGAAAAAATGTCATTTGTTTGTGTAGGTTTCCCTTTGGTGCACATAATAAATTATTCAGTGATGGTAACAGTAAGTGGGAAAGAATGAAGTGTGACAGGTGACAATAAACTAAGGCAAGACAATGACAGAAAGGAATGACTTGTATTTGTTCAGCTAATGGGGTTGGCTTTGTGGAAGCTCTTGCCTGTCTTGTGCTTTGAGAGGTATTAATGCAAAGGCTGAAGAGGAAGGAGAGTGTCACAGGTCTCACTCTGAAAAATACTGCAGAACTCTCATTAGTCGGTGCTGTAGACTCAAGTTCACCATTCAATTTGAATCTTGTTCTCTCCTGGAATTCTCCATTTGATACATTTCTTGCTGCCCAAAGCCGACCCTACTAAAATACCATAGAGCCCTTCTTCATCCCTCCATCCTCACTTCCACATCCCTAATTCCCAAATCAGAAGTAATTTCTTACTTTCCTAACCTCCTATAAATCAATTGACTATAAATAGTGAAGGGTATATTTAACCCTAAAGCTGTTTTTATATGTCTTAGCTGCTGTAATAGATCATAAACTCCTTTAAGAGCAAGGTCTCCAAAGTTCCTTGTAAGTTGTTGGCTCCTAATGAAAAATAGATGAGAAATGAATAAGGAACAAACTAAGAAAGAAAAACTAAGAGAGTAACTAGTAGCTATGAGTGTGGGCTCTGGAACCATATTTGCCTGAATTCCAATCCTGCTCCACTATTTGCTAGCTTTGTAACTTACATCTCTGTGCCCCCAAGTTTTCATCTATAAAATGGGATAATGATCATACCTACCTCATAGAAATGTTTCAAGAATTGAGATGATATGTGTAAGCTCTTAGTAAAGTGCTTGGCATATAATAAGCTCTCAATAAATGCTGTTTTTATGCTTCTCCTCTGAAGCCTTGCATCCTCAAGTTGGTTACCCACAAAACATTATCTATCAACAATATTCCAAAAGAGAAGCTCCAGTATGACCCATAGCATCTCTGAATCCAAAGTTTATGCAGATACCATTCAATTGGGTTTGAATGTAGCATAAATTCAATAATGAAAAGACATCCTTTTGGTTACTTTCAAGGTTATCGGTTTGCTGGCCTCTGAGTGGAATATCCCCGTGTTTGACTTTATTGGACAAACAGCAAAACTAGAGAATGACTTCTTGTATGACACCTATGTGAAACTCGTGCCACCCATGCATGAAGTTGGTGATGTTCTCCGGAAATGTCTCTGGTACCTGGGCTGGAAGCACGTTGGGATGTTTGGAGGTCACTCTGGGATTTCCTCCTGGCATAGAGTGGATGAGTTGTGGAGGGTTGTAGAGAATGAACTCAAATCCCATTTCACCATCACTGCCAGGGTGAGATACACCAACCATGACGTGGCCCTTCTGCAAGAGAATCTTAGGACCATGTCAGCAGTTGCTAGGGGTAAGTAGGAAAGAGTCTTCTGTTGCTTACGTTTGGAGAAACAAATAGGAAAAGCAGATAGGAACTTTTCATTTTTCTATGGATGTAAAAAGCAGATGGAAACGATACAAAATTAAGGATACATATAAGCAAGTTTCCTGTTTTACTCAATATCACCACCAACAACAAATTTTTTTTTTTTTAAATCTAAAATGAAATCCCACATGCTATAGTGTTATGATGCACTGAATAAGTTCTAGAAGCATCTGCCAGGTGGGCTGGATACTGGACTTGGGCTGTTGTGCAGAGCATGGGCTCTGGAGACAGATAGCCTAGGTTTGAAACCAGTCTCTGACCCTTTCTAGGTGTGTGCTCTGTGTGCCTCAAATACCTTATCTGTAAAAGGAAGATAATCATCCTACCTACTTCACAGAATGGTGAGGATTCCACAAGGTCATGCCTGTAATGCCCTTAGCACCGTGTCGGGACATAGTAATCAGTCAGCCTATGACAGCCATTGTTTTTGTTGTGGTGCTTCTAAGGGTCTGCTTTCTAGTAGGAATTAATAACTGACACCCTTCTGTTCTTCAATAAACTGAGAGTTTCTGGCCTTGGCACTTTGGGACTTGCTGATCCCTTGGCCTGGAGTGCCACCTGCAACCCCGTTGTCCCCCATTGTTCACTTGTATAGTGTCTATCTGACTGTCAGCTCCGTGAGGGCAGGAGCCTTCTGTCTTGCTCATTGCACAGTGCCTGGCACATGGTTGGAGCTCAGATAAATAGATGATAATTTGTCTCATTTAAAGAATGTCACTATTTCATTCGTGTGTCCTCAAAATGCAGGTTGACAGGTTTGGGTGGAAGGAAAAAGTACCATGGCCTACTCCGTTTCCCCACCATCCCAACTCAAAAATTCTGAATGCTCCTGATCTGAGGTCCTCTGTCAACTCCTCCTGTGTGGCTGAAGACTAACAAGCCAGATCTGTTGTTCTGAGTCAATGAAACAGAGAAACTAGAGCACAGAATCGGTCTGAGACTTTCTTGACTTGTGCTTCGGGAGAGAGCTGCAGCGAGTCTTCTGTTCCATCTGGCAAAAGCTGCCAGTTTGTGTACTGCTGGTGGTTCAAGAAGTGTGCATGCTGGGAATAGTTTGGGCATTTCTCTTCCCTAAAGCGTGTTCAGGGAACAAAGAGTTCATGTCTCATTTGGAGCAGTTTTAGGCTTGACTTTAAAAGTGTGTGTGTGTGTGTGTGTGTGTGTGTGTGTGTGTGTGTGTACGTGTGCATGTATGTGCGATTGACTTACTTTGTTTTCTCTTATACTTATCATCTTAATCTGCAGTTCAGAGGATGCAAAAATTATTCTGCTGGCTGCAGAGAACCTGGGACCCAATACAGGAGAATTCGTTTTCATCAGTTTGCAGCAGTTGGCGATGGGTGTTGATGACCCCTGAACGGCTCCTGCTGTAAGAGGTAACAAGTATGGAGCATTTGCCATGTGCCAGCTGCATTCGCTCCCTGAAGACTCACCACAACCCCATGAGGCAGGCACTCCTGCGTCTTCATCTTAAGATCAGGGGACTGAGCTGAAAGCACTTACCAAGAGTTCTTTGGCCCAGTTAGTGAGAGGCTGAGCCAGACCTTGAACCAGGCTGCTGGCTCTGGAGCCTGGCCCTTTGTATCAGTCAGCAAACACCAGCTGAGGAAGAACTGCCACTTCTACCAGGTCACTGAGTCCTCCCCAAAAGACTCTCAAACACAAGTGGCTCTCACTTCCTTTTCTTGTACGGCTGCCTCCCTGTATCCCTGTTGGTGTCGTCACCAAGGCCTGCACAGACCAACACACCAGTCTGATGAGCCAACTGTTGGGTGATTTGGTGCTTTTGGTAACAACAGCAATGGCTCTGATGCTCCATGTGCCTCCTATGAGGACTGAGCTATATGTTTTATATGCACCATTGCACTGATATTCCCAAGAGCCCCCTGAAGCAGGTATTCCATGCCTTACCTGCGTGCATCATCACATTCAATATTTCTAACAGCCTTGTAAGGTAGATATTATTAGCATTCCAACATACAGATACAAAATTGAGGCTTAGGTAAGTAAGGTACCTTCTCCAAGATCTCAGAGCTCCCGAGGAGCATAGCTGGTATTCTAAACCAGGTCTTTTGGACTCTGGGACTGACTGAGCCCTTTCCCCCAACAGCTCTGGCTTATGGAGAATTTACTGGGTGCCAGGCCCCACTGTGAGCTCTTCATGTACTAAAACTCATTTCAGCTTACACCACCCTCTGGAGGCTTTTATTTTCCTCATTTTACAGGTGAGGAAACTGAGGCCCTGAGAGGTGAAATAACTTGCCCAAGTCCATACAACTAGTAGGAGGAAGAGCTAGTATTCAAACCCAGGTGGGACAGCCTCAGTGTCTGTGTATTTAACCTCCACTTTACACTAGCAGGCTTCTGAAAAAAGTCACTCACACAAAGTTATGGACACGCTGTATAATTTTTCCAGTAGCTTTATCTTTCTTAAATGGGCTTGTTTTATATGACCCTAAGAAGCTGAAGTGGGACAAAAAGAAATAAAGGAAGACGTACAATAATATTCCACATTCCTTTTATCTTTTCATCCTGAAGTGGTTTGGATTGCCAAAAGTGTCTCAGATTTCTATGGGCAGCCAGTGTGGATTCTAAACCTATGGCAAACTACCCAGAACATTTTCCTACCTTCCTCTGCCATTGCTGTCCACCCCTTTCTCGTCACTCTTCCTCTTACCTCTCCCTTTGGACAGATGAGGAGAGGAGAGGATGGGTCAAGTCTTAGCATTGGCCGGAAGCTCTTCCGGAGCCCTGGTCGCTTTCTCCCAAAACCTTGATGATCAAATTCCAATTAGTTTGTAGCGGCAGAAAGAATATGGAGCTAACAATGTACCACACAACATCTATGCGATGGAACTCATGCTGCTTTAAAAAAGAATCACACAAATCCATTCTGTAAGAGTTCCTAATATAGGCTTATGGGCTTCAGTGGGGAAAAGAACCACGCTGCACAGCAGCATTATAGTGTGATACTATTTATGCAAAATGCACACATGCACCTATGCCTAGGACGTGTGATGACTTCTCAGAATGCACAAGAGAGAGCAGTAGGGAACTCGGGGGAGATCCCACGATTTTATATACATATATACACATAAATATGATATTATTTTCATAATAGTAATATTATAGATAATGAAAATAACAAACCACTTAAGCCACAGCAGAAAATCAAGAGTTGGCAGTCCTGTTTTTAAAGTTTTTACCACCCATTTCTAACAGGTGAGCTTTTTATATCTTAGCTGCTTGCTGTCAACTTGATTTTATTTATTTATTTATTTATCTATCTATCTGTCTGTCTGTCTGTCTGTCTATCTATTCATTCATTCATTCATTCATTCATTCATTCATTCATTCCTTGGCTCCCTTCTCACTGCTTCAATGCCAGGCAGAAAAATGTGGACCTTGCATGTCATACCTTCCAGAGTCATTGTGATTCTGAGGATTAGAATGTAGAGATTCAAATTCAATCTTACCTTTTCACAGTTACTCAGGGTATTTTTCTACAGGATGACTACATTGATTTATGATTTTTCAGGACAGTTTTTGGAAGGAGGCATTGACCAATCCGAAGGGGATGCACTTCTCCACCGTCTATGAGTCCATGCTTCTCATCGCCCTCAGCTCCTATGGAGAAGGCCCTGCAGATGAAGGCTTCCAACAACATGTCTACTGAAGGCTGAGGGGTCCGCCCTTCCACAGCTCCATCTCCACAGAGGAGCAGGTCTGCCGGGGAGTCATCCTGTACAGGCCCCTGCCTTCCCTTCTTTGAGGATATTTGTGTTTGGTTTTCACATTCTCCCTCTTAGCTCCTCTCTTCTTTCCCCACCCCCTATCACACACACACACACACACTCTTCCTCATCTTCCACAGCCCAGAATAAACAGTGGTCTGATGCTGTGTTGTGAAATCTACACCCCAGGAACCATGGAGGAGGACAGAGGTTACTAGGTGAGAGGCCAGGTGGCTTTTGGAGTCAGAGACATGGGCTCCCATTCTAGTTCTGCTATTTACTATCTGTAGGGCCTTGAATTGAATTGCTTAACGTCCCTACATCTCAGTCTTTTCACCTGAGAAATGGGACTGATAATGACGTCTGCCTCCAGGCTGTGGTTCTGAGTGTCTAAGAATGTATGTAGCACATGGCAGCAGCAGAACAGAAACCAGTAAGACTCAGACCATGACAATTTCCTTTCCCAGCAGGATACCAGGACCGAGAACCAGAATGGAGCAGTCAGCAATGTGCAGCTAGGACATGGCAAGGCAGGCCGATGGCCTGGGACAGGGAGAAGGCAGTCAGAAAAGAGAGGATCAACCAGTGGTAGTCCCAGTGTGTGTGGGGTCATGGGGCAAAGTGTCGCCCCACAGAGAATCTGTTATTGAGAGACCATGGGCCAGAGCTGGAGCTGCTTCCAGTGTGGGGACAAGCTGAGCCTGAAGGTGATGGATGACAGGCCACTGATGACAGGGGCTGCATTAAGAACAAGGCAGTCGATTGTGGACTGCAACACACACAAAACGATGATCAATCAATGAGTATTTGGCGAGACATCTACTGTCAGCTCTGTATCAGGTCTTATAAGGAAAACAGTACCTACAGCTTAGTAGGCACCTATACGTTTGTTGACTGAATAGTTGAGAACATGTATTGAAGACCTACTCTGTACCAGTTAGTGCAATAGGTAGTATACCTATCCTGCCTCATGTAACTAGCCTTATACTCAATAGGACAGTGGCTAACCCTATTTTATAAATGTGTGAGCTGTGATTCAGAGAGATTCAGAGGTTATGGAACTTACCCTAAGTTTCACAGCCAGTAAGTAGCAGGGCCAGCCTGGCTCCAAAATCTATCATCTTTCAATTAAACCATACTTCCTCCTGTCTATGGGCCAAAGAAATGTTCCTGACATGAAGGAGCGTGTGATCCAATCAGAAAAATGAGGCCTAAAGAGATAAAGCAAAAATTGCGATCAGGTTATTAGCACCGGCCCAGGCTCATGGAGGCCCCTCCACTTTCTGTGGAATGGATGGAGAACATGTATTATGTTACACTGTACAGAGGCTGGAGAGAAATTCCTCCTAACTGAGCCAAGGGCTGTGAGTCAGCAGGCCGTGGGCCTTTTAAAACCCTGTATTTGCTTCCCTCCTTGAAGGTGAGCCCTTACTCTGCCTACCTTCACGACGCGGTCCTGCTGTGTGCACAGACCGGGAAGGACATGATAAAGCCTGGAGGAGATTTCCGGGACGGGCGGCAGCTGGGCAGCACAGTGAAAGGTTCCAATCGGACTGCACTGCAGGGGTAGTGGCTTGACTGCTGGCGGGGTTTTGTAACTCGGGCCTGCCCCCCAGTCAGTGGGGCTCTGAGATGTTGGGCTTGTGGTTTAAGGCCACCGTTAGGGCCTTCCTCACACTGAGTTATAGAATTCCTCCTTCTTGTGGGGATTCCAGTCTTCCAGAAGGGTGGTGGAGGTTAAACCTCCTAGCTGCCTTAGTCGACTCTTCCTGCTCTGTCCAGAAGGCTGTCAAGACCAGGTGAGGGGGCCTCTAGGGCATCCTATCCCCTACCCCCACCCCCACCCCAGAAAGTCTCTCTTATAGTTCCTTTCAAACTGGTACAGCAAGAATAAAACTCCAGAGAGTGGGACCTGCGTGCTGGGGTCTCGTTCACGATCCCTTCCGTTTCACAGCCAGTAAGTAGCAGGGCCTCATTCATGACTGGCAACCTGTAAAGATGGGGCTTAGCCTACTTGACTTTCCTTGCCAGGGCGAGGATAGGCTTGGATGTGATCTGTTTTGAAATCACCCTGGGGGTTGACCGGTGCTGTCATCTTTTTGTATTCCAGTTTTCTCATTTGTAAGACAATACCTCCTACAGCATATAATAATAATAGCTAGCATTTATAAAGGGCTTACCTTTTACCAGTCTGGGTGCCAAGAGCTTCTGTGTGTTATCTCACTTAATCCTCACACAACCCAGGAAGTAGTACTATTACTCTCTGTGTTATATTATGAAGGTGAGTAAACCCAGGGTAGAAACGTTATCTACTTGTTCAGAGTCACCAGGTTACTACATGGTAGAGCCAGAATTCAGAATAAGGCCGGCCTTTCTCTAGGGCTCATGTCTTCACTGATGTATAACATTGAAAAGTAATTAAAATGTATCTAGGGCTTGGCACATAGTATCTACTCATTAAATGGTAGCTATTTATCTTTTGTTTGGCTTATCATTTGCTTAATAAATTATGACCTAAACTTTATAAAAAAATTTAAAGAGAACAGCTGGGGCCTGCCCTTTGGGGTTTTCATAGACTCAGTTCACATTTGCCCTGTCAATACCTTTTCCAAGTAGAAATTTTAACCTTCTTCCCTCCCTTCTTTTCTTCCTGACCCTGAAGTATTTACTTAAAAAAAAAAAAGGCGGTGAGGTGAGGGGAGTCTGTTTTCCTGCTCTCAGTTTAATCTCCTCTGCCAGGTCAATTTATTTCCTCTTTCCTGCCCTTTTAGAAATTCCTAATGGTGGGAGTAGGGGCAGATGTGAAGGGCAGTGAGGCCCTTCTGGGGTGCCTGGGCTCCTTTCAGGGACTCAAGCCTGGATGGCTCACCCCCCCTGCCCCCCTTCCAAGCTGGCTTCTGCTCCCTAAGAGCTGCAGAACCGGACCTTAACAGAATCAGGATATTTGTTTCTGCTTCTCGTGTTCATTTCTGCCATTGTATCCAGCACAACAGCCACAGAGCTAACCAGGGCCAAAGGCCTTTACACCAATTGGGAAGCGGCCCTCGGCGGAGGAGGTCAAATTAGAAAATCGAGGCCTCATCCCTTCTTTGCGCAGTGAACGTACTACACGCTGAGAGCAGCGACCCTAATTGTTGCATAGGCTCCAGCCCCTTCCCTGTGTAAACCTCAGAGGGAGCTGCACTTGAAGCCTACACGCAGTACACCAGCGCGCATGTGTGCAGCCGGCATTGTGGGGCGCTGGGAAAGACATGGTACTTGAGGCCCAAAAAGCCTGCCTCTTCCTGTGTCTGGAAACTAGGGGGAGTCTTGCTTCCAAGCCGTGTTTGTTAGGAATGGATTGTGGTGCCTCCTTAGCAGGGTCAACAGGGACGAGAGGAGTGAAGTCATCAGAGCCCACAGTGCCGGGCACATAGTAGGTGCTTCACAGATGGTAATTTTATGTCCTGTCCCCAGTGGAAATAAATCAGCAATAAGTCTTATGTCAGACCACGAGTCCTAGTTTGGGGTGTGGCGGAGCTGCACTTCACTCCTCTGGGATCTCGGATGTGTCTTTTGTGCGTCAGGTTGAGCACATCCTAAGCAAGAACAAAGACCACACTGGGGCCAGGACTGAGAGCCCGGCCAGTGCCCCAGCACAAACCAAAACCAGGAAGGAAGGGCGGCTCTAAGGACAAAACTTGCAAACTCCTGCCCCAGGGCCTGGCAGTGTGGAGGGGGTGTGGTGAGGAGGGTGGGAGGGCCCTGGAGGAGGTGGCTGTTCCCAGGGCCAGCCACCTGCCTCCATGTCATTGGGCCTCCTGTTGTCCTACATGGTTGTCCTAGGGAAGCATACATCTTGGGTTTTATGGGAAATTACTTAGAAACTGTTTTTGTTTTACATGCTAATGGGCCTCCTCAGCATCCGGTAACAAAGTACAGCTGGCTGCTCAAAGTGGCCCCCGAGGCCCACCGGGGTACAACCTCTGAACTATCCCTTTTTTTCACTCTCCTTCTTGACCCTCTGTCCTAGGCCCTGAAATGGCCTCACAGCTAGCTTTCCGTGCTGGCTGCTGGGGAGGGGTTTCTGCTGACAGGACTTTGAGTCCCAGAGTCCTCTCTGTCTTCCTCACTGTGTGGAATATTCTCTTTCTAGGAATTACTGGCCCCGTGTTTGTGGACTCCCGGGGAGAAAGGTGCATGGATTACTCGGTCTATGCTCTACGGAAATCCAGAAATGGGTCCTTCTTTCTTCCTGTTGTTCATTATGACGGCTACCAGAGAGTAAATCAGGTACTGATGGGACATGTCTTCGAGTTTAGATCATACTACAGGAAGAGACCTGAGAGGAGAGGGAGGGCCTGGGAGCCTGCTGGGAAGCCAATTTGGGGTCCAGTTCCTATAATCCACTACACATTGTCTGGTTCTCTCTGAATTCCCAAAGATTGACTTTGGGCCTTTAAGGTGCTCTTGGCCTTGATTGTGGTTGTCGCTTGGCCACTTCAGATTTAAGTTTAGAACACAGCACACTTACCTGCACCTCCAGAGGAGCCTGGGCCTCCTCTGAGGATCCAGTCGGGCAGGTTACACTAGCCTGTGGTTTGGAGGAGTGGCCCTGGCCCAGGGTGGTGATGGAGCCCAGGGCCCCCAAGGGGGTTGGGTCCACAGTCCGTGAAACAGACTCTTTCAGTCAGCCTGCCTCCAAAACAGGGAGCCCAGTGGACACCAGGATCTGGATGCCATCCTGGGTTCCCAGTACTCAGGAATCCCCAGAAAAAAAAATCTCTGCTTTTGTTCTCTCAGTTATAAATCAATGATAAAACTAAAAGGAAGCCGAAAGCTTAATTCAATATCTGTTTGCCTCCACTGTCACCATCCCCAGTCCAGATTTGACACTTTCTTCTCTCCTTCTCTTATGGAATTTAAATGTATCAAAATGGCTTGGCCCAGAAAATAAAACAACCATGGCAAACAAGGTCCCCAGTATTATAGAAACCGGCATTCTTCACGCAGGGGGAGATGTTTTGGTCTGTGAAATGTCAAGCTGCTCTATAATAAGATTTACCTGCATCAAACATGGGAGAAAATCCCAGCAACATTGCAGAATTGCCACATTATCTTTTAAATCAGAAGGGACGTGGTTTAAATCAAAAGATTGAGTCAGCTAGCTATGGTACCCCACAGAAAGATACTGCATTTCCTTGAATTAGAGTACCTGAAAGCTGGATTTGAAGGGTCTAGATAAGGTGGGAAAATTGGATGGATCAGCAGACATTGGAATTAAGAGATCAAGGCCTGCTTTTTGCAAATGACGTGTGTTTTATTTGCCCCTACTATACCTGAGGTAGAGACAAGTAGGATAAATCGAGTGGGCACTGACCTTTCATTGTCTTTTTTTGTTGTTGTTAAGGCCCATGAGGAATTTCTCCACCATTACTTGGCCCCATGGCTCCTTTACGGAAGGCAGACCTGGCTGTGGATTTTACAATGAGCTCTGTGAAACTCAGCCTACTTTTACAGGTTAGTGTGGGCACTCAGGGAAGATAGCAGGAAAGGATTCGCTATAGCAGGACTTCTCAACAGCAGCAGCACTGATGACATTTTGGGTAGAATAATCTCTGTGTGTGTGGTGGAGTGGGGGGGTTGGGGGATGGGGCTGTCCTGTGCATTGTAGGCTGCTTAGATGCCAGTGGCTCATTACAAGCCAGTGAAACCCCCCAATTGTAGCAACCTAGAATGTCTCCAGATGTTGCCAAATATCCCCCAGGGAGGCAACATCACCCACCTCCCCTGTTGAGAACCTCTGCTCTAGGGAAACTTGGCTCCTGAGATTTGAGGCTCAGGAACTTCATTTCTAAGGAGGTAGAAAGAGTCTGGACAGGAGGGTGTTGCCCGATGTTTAGGGGTCCAGCCCTGGAATTAGATGGATTTATAGCTGAGAACAACTTTAAGGAATTGTTCTCGTTTATTAAACGTAGTAAAGGTTTTAATAAAAGGCGGTGGTGGTATTAGAAGTTATCACTGTTCTCCCCACTGGAAGTTTCTATACAAAGGGAGAGGTGAGTGCTGTTGCTACGGAGACCAGAGAGGAGGTCAGAAAAGCATTCCTGGAAGAGACAAGTCTGAGTGGACTCAGTGTGTCCTAACTTGGACGTGCACCTGGACAGCTTTTGAGGCATGTGCTTGGCAGGGCCAGGCTGGGGCCAGAGTGTGCTCACTTCTCTTAGGCAGGCCTGAGTAATGGGTGATATGTCTCTGCCCTCCAGCTATGACTGCTGTGATTCTCACCATAACCCCCCTGATTTCTGTTTTGGGAGCTGTCATCGTAGGTCTGATTTTAAGGATGCAGAGGGGAAAGTGGCTGAGACCAAATCAAGACATTTGGTGGCAAATCGATTATGACGACATCACCATCCTGCCCCAGAGCAAGGTGAGGCCACACCTGGCCCAGGCATCCACTTTGCTGCTCACTGCCGGTGATTTGTGGAAGGGACATCATCTAGGAGCTTGTGAGAGCAGAGGCTGACATTTATAAAGTGAGAAATCTCAAGCCCTGAGTTCTGGCTCTAGGCCTACCACTTCCTTGCTGCATATCTCTGAGGATGTCATTTCTGAACCTCAGTTTCTGAATACTTAAAAATGATCAGGCGGTCTCTAAAATTCCCCTTCAGCTCTATTACCCTGTGGGTGTAAAACTCGGTATATCCTGCTAAATATTAAAGCTGTCTTCTGGGGAGCATCTAGTTCTTTTCAAAACCATATTAACTCCTTTAATCTGATGACTAAAACAATAAGGTCCATTTGCTCAATTCACGTGTTGCACATCTACTGTAGGCGAAGCGTAGTGCAAAGCATGGGGATACACTACAAATGAGATGCCTTCAGAGGGAGGCAGGTGCTCTGAGAGGTGTCTTCAACGTGAGACAGAAGCCTGGCAGGTGGAGGAATGAAATGTCTCAGCATTGGGAAGACTTCAGAGAGGAGGTGTGGGGGCAGAGCCCCAGAGAGGAGTTTCCAGGCTCTCGGCCTCACGTGGAAAGCTGCTGGCTCGGGTTGTAGATGGCCGTCAGCTGTGGCCCTTGAGCCATTGGCCACTAATATAACTGCCGCGGCTGCGTTAGGGAGTGGAGTCAAGGGAAGTCGAGGAGAGAGTCGGTTGGTTGGCAGAAAGCGGATAGCAGGTTGCACGTTGTGTGAATCCAGCCTCTAGTGAGACTATAGCAGTATGACTCCCCTACCTATGGCTCCGTGGGTGTTCCTTTTTGGCCTAGCCGTATCCTGCGTTCTTATGTGGGGAGCGGGAGCTGAGACCCCACAGGCCGCCCCACACGAGGTGGGGCGTGACATTTGGGTCGAGTGGGTTACCAAGAGAGAAGTAAATAAGGTGTGCCAAGGTGTAGGGTGCTAGGAATGGGAGGCTTGGCACACACATAATAAGCATGACATTATTCGATAAGTATTAGGTTGGTGCAGAAGTAATTGCAATTTTTGCAATTATTTTTAACCTTTTATACTGCAATTATTTTTGCACCAACCTAATATATAACATTTATATAACTTCAAAAAGTACTGCCCTGCCTGTTCTATATATTTTAGCTTGCAATTTTGGAGTGTCTTTTCTTTCTTTCCTTTTTTCTTTTTTGTTTTGTTTTTGTTATTGATATTAAGCAGTATAATCTTTGCAAGTGCATCTTGATGATTCTGGAGCATTTATTGCCTTATCAGAAATGTTAGTGAGAAATGTTCTTTAGAGTATATAGACTTGAGTTTGTATACTTTAATAAGAGCTGTTTGTTCCTGGGAAGAGGGTGAAAGAGGGGATGAATTTCACTTTCAGCTCAATTTATTAAAAACCCACAATTGAAATACATTTTATTTTAAAGATCAGCAAATTCACAATGTCAAAGTGCTTGCTCAGGAGTACATGCTACGCAAGATACTAAGAGAATAACAAGATATGTAGATCTACTGTTGAATCAGAATTTATGTGCTTGAACAAATATGTGAATCTTAAATATCGCAAAGCAAAAAAAAAAGTGTTTTAGAATGTTATTGCTTGTTTAAAAAGTGCAAAAATTAGACTGAGGTGTGCAGGTTGGTTCTATTGGACATTTAGGTTAATTGTAAACATAAGGAATGGGTCAAAATCAAACATTCCTCTTGTGATATGTATATCTTGTTCCTGTTATATTGGCTTTATTTTCAAAATTGTAGTTTGTAGAATTAGTTTCCTTTTATTGGTGTTCTTGCATAAACTATTCATTCAATGAATGAGTTATGACCTTCAAAATAGAAAAAGGTGACTTGGCAAGTACCAAGTCTGGGAGTCTTCAATATACTAAGACCAGGGGATGGGAGTTCATTAGTAAGTCATTTTCAAATGTCCCTGGGGATTCTGGGGTGCACTGGTCTGGTCTTGAGGTGAATAATTGATTAAGGGTGCAAGTGTGGTAGGGAGGAATTCTGAGCCTTCCTCTCTCCTTTTCAACCAAAGCAGCTCTGATGTCCCTGGTTTCTACCTTAGGGTTCCAGGTGAGACTCTCCTTGAAAAACAGGTTTCTTCAGCTGTAAGACATTCCCTGTAAGACATGGTGAGATGTCCACTTAGGAAAATAACTCACGTCACACATGTAGTTAAGTACCAGACCAGAACTTGAGTTTGGGTAGTCTGACTCCAGAGTCTGCCCTCCTAACCATGACACTATCCATGGGGGTACAGACACAAGAGCAGTGTGTGTAGTAGTTGGGCACTCACACCTCGGGTCAGAGAGGTCAGGGTTCATGTCCTGCCTCTCCCATTTATTATCTGTGTGACCTTGGCATTTGTCTATCAAATGCACATTCTGCAGTGCTTGGTCATGCTATTGAGCGTGACTGAATCATATCCTGTTTTACAGCCACCCCAGAGAGGGACACCTGTGTCGAAAAGGGACAGTGGCAACTCGGCTAGTGTGATGATTTCTGGGGACTTCAGCTCCTTTGTCAAGGGAAGAGCTCCTGTATGCCCCAGTAGGGCTTTACCAGGTACTTTTGAGATCAAGGTGGCTGCATGAAGGTCTTAGTGTGTGTACCTGTCCCATTCTCTGCATGTCCTTTCTGTCAGGCTGGGTATTCTGCATCAGGGGACTTCCTCCAAGTAAAAACTAGGCAGTATTGTAACTCCAGACTGGTGCTTCTCAACTTTCATGTGCGTCGGAATCATCAGGGCTCTTGTTACAAAATAAATTCTGGTTCAGCTGGTCTAGGGTAGGGCCTGAGAGTCTGCATTTCCCTTAACAAACTCCCAGGTGATGCCTATGCTGGCTTCTGTATTAGACTCAGCTGTGTCCAGCAGAACTTTTGATGAATATGGTAACATTCCACATCTGCTCAGTCCAATATGGTCGCCACCACCATCAGGTGACTATTGAACATTAGTGTGACTGGGGAGCTGAATTTTAAATTGTATATCATTTTAATTAATTTACACTTAATTGGCACCATGGGGCTAGTGACTATCTTATTGGCCAGTATCGTCCTAGAGCATGAATTGTTTCACCCTTGGTGCTTTCGCCCTGATAAATCAGTTGTGGGTATTGATGCTTCTCCAGCAGAGAAGTCTGCAGTGGAATTCCTTCCCACCCGTTCTTACCCTCTTTTCCATCCCCCCAACCAGTATGGTTGCTAAGAACTCCTTCAGAAGGTCAAAGGTCCTGGGGGAAAATTTTGTAAAGCGAAAAAAAAAAAAATTGATATTTATTCTTTCAAATGAAAGTCCCAGAAAGTAAGGGCAGAAAGCTCCAAGCAAGGGAGGATTTACGCTCTAAATAGGGTTTAGCAGAGATTGGAGCCAAGTCACTCCCTAGGCAACTGCACCTATTTTTCTAAATGTTTACTTGAGTTTTCAAGCTACAAAAAACCTCCTTGGATATTATCACCCATAAACCCCTAAGGACCTCCATTCATACAAAACTGTGTGTTATACAGTCAACTCGCCATTTCGAGATGGAAACCAACAGTCGACAGCATATCACTATTGGTTAATCTTCCTAAAATGTTTCCCCTCCTCTCCCTCAAACCTCATACATCATACAGTCAACATGATTCCCCATGTGTGTTGACTGTAACACAGTTTCCAAACTCTTTCACCAGGGGCTCAAGGCTCTCTACAGCCTAGCCCCAATCTACTTGCAGAAGCTTTTTTATTTTTTTCTTGGCCTAGATCCTATAGTCATCCAATTGGTCTTGCTGATTATGCCATGTATGTTTCATCCTCAGAAAATGCGACGGCTGCTGCCCCCTCCTCCATCCCATCTGGAACCTTCTTATTCTTCACTGTTCAACTTAGTCAGCACCTCTTCCGAGGAGACTTTCCTTCACCCCATAGGAATCCCTTCCTCTTTGGAACTCCCATCCTAGTCCTGAGTCCTTTGCAATTAATTCCATACTAAAAGTGGCAGATGTCGGGTTGACATTTAACTCATACTGAGGCTTGCCATCTCTTGTGTCCAGATTCTATCCCTTCTTCTGCCCAGATCTTTCCAGGTTGTTCTATGTTCTATGTGGTGATTAAGTGACTCTACAAGCAGACTCAATAAGTAATAACAATAAGGTATGGCACGTACTGAAAACTTGATATGTGCCACGCATTAAGTAAACAGGGTTACATAGTTTAACTGATTTAATCCTTGACACAACCATATGAGATAGGTATTACTTTTAATCTCCAGTTTTTAGATGAGGTGATGGAGGCTTGGAGGCATGAATTCCTTGCTCAAGGTTATTCAGGTAGAAAGTGGTAGAAATGAGCTTTGGACTAGGTGTCTGACTCCAGACTTACACTGATGACCTCAACTCACTATTTCTCTGAAGGATAAAAGGACATTATTGCAGAATAGAAAGTGTATTATTGGAGTCAGATGTTCTGGTTGTACCACCTACAAATGTGTGACCTTGGACAAGTTACCTAACCTGGGCCAGCCTATCTGAAATGAGCTAATCATTCCCACCTTGTAGGACTGTGATGCCTAGTAAATGGGATAGTCTATGTTGAGCAGCTAGCTCAGTGCCAGGACATAGCATAGAGCCCTCCCGATGGCTGATTTGGGCATTGGGGAGCTTGACTATGCCTTTCTTAGGCTGATTTCTTCCCAGTCTTCCTGTTCCCCTTCCTAGCTGTTTCAGAGTCGAGCTTTTTCTGGATCATCTTGGGTTAAGAACATTCCACTTTATCTCTGGTTCCAGGGAAACCATGTAGCCATCTGCTATGTTGGTAACCAAGCGGAAGCCTGGATCAGGAAGCCATCTGTGCTGCAGGAAATCCGGCTGGTGAGGCCCCGGCCTCTGGGAGGAGACCAAGTGGCGCTGCTCTCCTGCCCTCCGTTGCCATTTCCCTGTCCCCCCTGGGGTGGAAGTAGCCCCAGTCCAAAGGAGCAAGGGTGGAAAGCAGCTTCCCTTCACCACTGCCACAGTCCCCTGACGGCCCCTACTTTAGACCTCAGACCCTTTGGCCTGCAGGTCCCCAAAGCCTGGGGTCCCTCCTAGCCTCGCTCTTTTCCCTTAATTCTTCCTGGCCTTAATTCTGCCTCTTCATCCTTTGTGTCTGTGATGGCTGCTCACCTCCCTTGAACCTGACTCTTGGAGGGAGTCAGGTTCATAGGGTTCGACTTCTTGCTGCAAATCTACGATCTGGCCCACACACTGGCATTGACAGCCATAAACACCGGGAAGCAGGGCTGGGCCTGTTGACAGTGATGTGATTTTAGTCAATCTCCATGGCTGAGGTTAGACTTTGATCATTCCTGTGGTTTATTTGCTGGAGGCAGACTGCCTGGATTTGCCTCCCAACTCTGCCACTGATAAGTTGTATGACCTTCCACCCGTTACTTTACCTCTTGAGCATCAGTTTCCTCACCTGTAAAATGGGAGCATTCATAATTCTTATCGCACAGGGTCTTTGCGAGCATTAACTGAGAGTATGTAAAGCACATAGCATAGTCCCCAGCACAGAAGGCATACTATAATCATAAGCTATGATTACCATTATTATTTTCAGGTGTATGAATTAAGGCACAAAAACATTGTTCCCTTCTTTGGCATTTGCACAGAACCACCCAACATCTGCATTGTCACCCAGTATTGCAAAAAAGGAAGTCTTAAAGTAAGTGAAATACAAATCTCACCTTAAGTTTGATTAGCAGCGGCTAATAAAGAACCTGATCAAGTTCTTTCGTCCCTTCCTCTAAGAACAGTTACTCTCTGGTCTAATTGCAAGATCTGAATTATCTTGTTGGGCCAGTGGGGATCAAATTATCAGTGGAGTTGCCAAGTGTCTGGTTTCCTTTGTCCTGGGTGGAAACTGTCTGAGCTTGGTTTCATCTCCAAGGCTGTCACAGCTACTCCTGAATTGCATTCCTGGGCCCATCCTACCCGTGGTATGTGACCATTAGCTTTTTGCTGGGAACAAGGAAGTGTTTGTAAAACTCAAGACTGCGTAGCTTTCTCAATATTGAGTCAGGTTGTGGTATTTCCTGGGAAATATTCATTTACTAGATTTAGAGTGCTCTGTGTCAGCTTTTATTAGTTCTGATCAAAACCATCCGATGTATTAGAACCAAGTCCATTCCATATATGAAGCTCACTGTGCTTCAGGTTGAATCACGGGTGATATTTTATATACTTGTTTTTCAGGATGTTTTGAGAAACTCAGATAATGAAATGGATTGGATATTCAAGCTCTCATTTGCATATGACATCGTCAATGTGGTATAGCATAACCTTATTTAAAGAACAAATACCATAGTGTTTTGGAGTTTTTCTGTGCCTTGGATTAAATTGAACTGTAATCTTTCCTGAAAATTCTGGTTCTCCTCAGCTCTCTTCTCTTCAAAGTGATCCCACTTCTAAAATCTACCATTTCAGATTGTCCATTCTTTTCTCTCTCCCTGATCTCAAGTAAATATCAAGAGAATAAGTATTTTGCACTAACGTTGGAAGAGATGCTAGGTTTACCCAATCAGGAAAGAACTGGGTACGTATTACATTTTAGGGTAGAACCTTTTACTCCAAAGAAAATCTAATTAAAGCAAGCTGGAGTTGGGGATTCCTAATACCCCTTCCTTCTCCCATGTCCAGAAAATTGGGATCAGTGCCACAAAGCTGTTACCCAAGGGACACAGATCTGCAAAAGTATATAAGGAGGCAGAATCTTTACTTTGGGCAAAGAGGGCTGTGGAGGCTGCAAAAAAGAGGCCAATAGTAATAATAATAATAGCTCAAATATATTTAGTGTTTTTTTTGGCTCAAATACTTTCTAGCACTCTGTATATATTAATTTGCTTAATTCTCACAATAAAATCTAAGGTAGGTCTGTTATTATCCCCATTTCACAGATGGGAGGTAAGTCAGGTGGGCCATGTCAGCATGGACCAGCATCTTGAGGCTGATCTCCTCAAACTGGGCTGAAATATAGCTGCTCTTTCTAAACTCACGTTATCTGTTTTTACCGTAAGAGAGGAAGACGCCAGTGAGCTAGGAGTGGGTGCTGGTGAGCAGGCCCCAGTCTGACACCTGGGCAACAGGGCAAGGGCTGGTCATCATCTGCCAATCAATAGTCCATCCATCGACCAATAGTCTCCTGTGAACAAGACTCAGCCTGGGTGTTGTGAGGGGGACATTGGTGAAATATAATGTCCTTCTGGAGCATAGGGACAGTGACTCATTGAGTGGCTTCTGACTTTTGGTCGCTTCTTTGGACCTCCGCTTCCCTGTAGGTTTAATATGAGAGATGAGTGTGACCTGATTGACAGCCAAACGCTTCTCTTTCTCAAGGATTTAATTGTTCTTTGTTTCTCAGGAGCTGAATCTTAATGGCCTTGTGAGATTTCGATGGCCTAGGCCCTCTTGGGTAGCCAGCGTATTGTAACCAAGCAAGTTAGACAACCAGAAGCCTCCTGTGATTGCGTCTCCATGTACAACACTGGGCCACCACTGTTATCATTTCAGTCAGCTTTACTGAGCATCTGTTAATAGTTTACCTTACTCTGGGCATGTCTGTAGGAAGACCAGGACTGTTTCCAAAGTTAAATGGCTTAAAATCTAGCTAGAGAATAAAGTTAAAAAACAGGAAATATACATATAAAATTATTTCAGTGGTGGTGGTACAGTTACAAAACAGGAGAATCGGATGTAGCATTCTCTCCTACTCTGGGTTCCTCTCTCCTTCCCTTCTGCCAGTTTTCCCTTCCCTCCCCAGCAAGCTCAGGGACATACTCTCAACTTCCAATGATCTGTCTCCTGCCCCATTCAAAACAGTTGACATCATTTATATTGGGTGTGAAGAGAAAGCTAGTAAATTCTCACCAAGGTGTGCATGCCCAGTACATTTAGTCTGTGTCGGTGTGGGCATTTGGCTTTCAAGAAGCATTAAGCCAAAGGTTTCTCTGGAGAAATTCTGGAGTGGGTGAGAGTGACAAGGAAAGACTCTCCCTGATGATCATCAGCTACTCCGGGTCACTGAGTCTGTCCCCTACTCCATGCCAGAAGGACAGCTTGGCACCTTGCTTCGGAAGGATCGCTGCCTCTCGAAATGGAGTGTGCACCTTACGGGCTTGTGTGAGGAAGTCACAGTAAGCTAGGTCAAGGCCCAGGTAGGCCCCTCCAGGCCAGTTACTCTGCCGGCATTCCTGGAAACGGGACTAAGAATGACAGAAATGTCACTGCAGCCTCTTAGCGCTTTGCCGTGGGTGCCTTTGACATGAACCCAGTCACTGAGTCAAGTTCTGTGGTCAGGCTGTGCTTCTGCCTGTCACATACCAATCATGAAAGCAATTCTTCTCCTGACGTCTATTTGACGAGAACTACCTCTGTACCAGGTATCAGAGAGATTAATATTAATATTTACTCCATTTCAAGAAGACATAAAATGAGGCTTAGTAGGTAAAGTAACCAGCCCAACTGGTAAGAGGCAGATTGGGGCTTGCAGCCCATCTGTCTCCACAGGTTGAGTCTTTTCTTCCACGCTACGCTTCCTCCTTGCCAAGTACCAGAGAGCACAGATGTGGGATCCAGAGATAGGGGCCCTGTGGGCCACCCCCAACTTTCCAATAGGGAAATGAATATAACTAACAGACAGGTAGGTGATAGAATTGCCAAAATGCATAAAATGTGGTTCATAAATCGTGCATCTCTCATATAGTTCTATCTGTTCTATGACAATATACGTAGAGTCATGCATTTCCATCAAGATAGAAAAACAACAACAAAGAGATACGTGCTGTCTCCTGGAGAGCACTATGTAGGATTCCGGGTGTCCCCAAGCAAGTCACTTCTGGAGCTCATTAATGGAATGAGCTCTGCCAATGTCCTTAGATGTCAGGGGGATTCGGCGGTGACCAGAATGTTAGATGGCTCATGCCTGGGGGGAGCCTGGCACTAAGAAGGGCAGGGACGGTCATGTGTGTGTGTCAGGGGCCTGCAGCAGTCTCCCTGAGGTCAGACAGAACTCTGGATTGGACATAGGTGTCCCCAGATTTCAAGCCCAGACCTAGGCAGTTGGAGAAATTCCAGAGGGAGCCCCAGCCAGGTCCGCTCCAGTTGAGTGGGTTGCATTTCTAAAATGTGATTCAACTTTATAATCTCAAAAACAAACAAGCCACATTGATACAGAAACATGACCTCGGGAATTTTTTTTTTAGTGGGGGGTGCATGGGTGATGTATCCACGTCCTACGTGTTTCCTTATTGCTTTCTGTATTAGCCTGTACTTCTAATGCAGTATTGGCTCGGGGCTCTGCTAATGCGGATGGTGACTCAGCCTGTCATCACTGCTGGAGGAAGAGGTGAGTCCCCCAGCCAGTGCGCAGGAGGCCCGAGGACCCTGGCCCTGGGTGCACTAGTCCATTAAGAGCCCTCGCTTCTGTTCCTCCTTGTTGGAACATTGAGGGTCAGTGCTTCCTCATGGCCACACCCATGGGTGACTTCACCCCCTTCTCAGCTGGGCTTGAGAATCATTTGAACCTGGCTGTTCTCGTATGAGGGTGTTACCTTTGACCCACCCTCCCCCTCCTCTACAATCACCCAGGGCCCTGGAAACAATAAAATCGAGTGGTTTAGAAGTGGCTGGTTTTCCAAGGCAACCCAGCCTGGCTGTATATCTCAGCTCTGTCCCCACTCCTTGGGAACAGTTTAAAACCCCAAGTTTCCTCACTGGGAAAGAGAGAATGAGAATATTAACCTGCCTCAGGACAAGCTAAATGTATAAATGTACTCTCTTCCCAGAACCTCAGTGCGTAGTGCAAAATACGTCTCCTATAAAGGTTTCTTGTTATTTATTTGTTCATCACGAATCCATATTACAGTGTGGATGTCCATGGAACCTTGTGGTAAAAATGAAATACTCAATCACTTCTCACTTGCTGCCCTTCATAGGCGTATCTCGTCAGCAAAGGGGCCGTTGGGCCATTGGTCACCGGGGTGGACTTGAGAATCACACTGCAGAATCCCCAGTGCAGCCCCACGGCTGGCCAGCTGTGTGACCTGAGCCAGTTTCAATTTCTCGGTTTTCCCCTTTTCTCGCCTGTAAAATGAGGTTGACAATAATACCACCTACCCCCTCAGGGTCACTAGGATTACATGAGCTAGTTTAAGTAAGGGACTTAGATGGATACTTGGCATAGGGTTAGCACTCTAAACTTAAAAAAAAAAAAAAAAAAAAAAATCTGTTAACAGCTTTGAGAGACATTGTCGTTTTTATTTTTGCCCTGAAACCTCTTGGCTGAGGCAGGTATGAGGAGGCCCAAGCTACCCAGGCCAGTGCAGGTAGAGTGGCTCCAAGACAGCCCGTACCGGTGACATACTGAGGCTATCGGCTTTCTGTGAGTTTCCAAACTTCAGAAAGTATTCTGAAAATGAATGAGTCAGGGATTCAGATGAAAGATATAGGAGCCTTGATGTCAGCATTTTAAGTCCAAGACACTGGAAATGTTGAATGAATATTATTTAAGTGCTTTCTCATGAAGTCATCAAAGAAGGTAAAGTAAAAAACAAAATAAAACTTATAAAATAAACAAAATGACAAACAATGGGTCCCGCTAGCTCCCCAAACTATTACAGTTTGCTTCTGAAATGCAGTCGGGTCTTTCCCTTTAATCTTCATTTCACCACTTCTAGGTCTGCTCTTGGAAATATCGGAGAAATACAAACGTCTATTTCTCTAATCACGTTTCAAATACAACAGTCCTCGTTTTCCAAATCGATCTCTTCTGCTACCTGTCCTCCCAATATAATTGTTTTTCTCCTCAACTCGAGCACTTTCTTCGAGCCCTTCCCTGCCCGTGGAAGGACCCACCCCCTCTGCCCTCATCTCCTTGTTGAATGAGAATTAACTCTGCCTTTCTTTTTTAAAATTAAATTTATTGGGGTCACATTGTTAATAACATAAGTTTCAGGTGTACAGTTTTTATAATACATCATCTGTATGTTGCATATTCACCACCCAAGGTCTAGTCTCCTTCCGTCACCATATATTTGACCCTCTTTACCCTCTTTATCCTCTCCCCACTTCCCTTCCCCTCTGATAGCCACCATACTGTTATATTTGTTTTGTTGGTTTGTTTGTTGCTTTCTGTTTTATGTCCCACATGTGAAGTCATATGGCTCTTGTCCTTTTCCATCTGACTTATTTCACTTAGCATGATACGCTCTAGATCCATCCATGTTGTCACAAATGGCAGTATTTCATCATATTTTATGGATGAGTAGTATTCCATTGTATATATGTACCACATTTTCTTTAGTCATCCATCGAAGGACACTTGGGTTGTTCCTATGTCTTGGCTATTGTATCACTGCCTTTGTGACTCACTTCCCTTAGCAAGCTTTTCTGATTAAACACATATTCTTGATCATATTTGCACAACATTTGCATTATAATTTACAGTGGATATTTACTTTGTGTCATGAACCATGCTTGGTGTCTCACATGCATTATTACATTTAATTTCCACAGCTACCCTATGAAGTGGGGATCATTGTTTTCTCCATTTTGATGAGAAGAATGAAGCTTACCTGCCCTCTACAAAGTGGTAGAGCTGGGGTTTGTACTCAGGAGTCTGACCACTAGGCTCTGTTTATCTGAAGCTGGCCTTGCCTTCATCGCTCTACACAGAGAGGCTAGAAGTTGTTTTCTCCTTTTTGGGTGTCATGCCCAGGTTGACCCTTTGGGTGAGACACTGTGTCAGTGGCTCTTGAACGTAAAGATGGGCATGGGCCCTACGCCGGGTCTGTGCATCTGTGTTCCTGTTCATCTTCTGGGGGTTTCCTTCGGCACCTGCTCTAATTCATTTGCTCATTTCACTCTCCCAGGGCATGCTGTTCCTCCACAGGAGCCCACTGGGGTCCCATGGCAACCTGAAGCCTTCCAACTGCCTGGTGGATGGATGGTCAGATGCAGGTGAAGCTGTCAGGATTTGGGCCATGGGAACTCAAGTATGGTTGGACGTACAAAACCTGTAATGAGAAGAAGATGGATCAGTCAGGTAACCACTGGCAGGTCTTGTACCACTAGCTATCGGCAGTGGTCAGGGCTTCCTTACCCCCTCTCTGTTTCCTGATGCTCACGTGCACAGGTGCCTGCACGTGGGGTTTCCTCTGTCGCTGACAGCATGTGGCTGTTCGGTTCAACCAAGGAGACGAGAAAAAATAGCCCCACGGGTGTCATGAGTCCATAGTGTGATGTCTGAGTTAGGAACTAGTTCTCATCCCAGCTCAGCTGGGCGACCTGAAGCTAGTCACTGTCCTTCTCTGGGGTCCTCTGTGTCCCATCACCTCTTCTTCTCAGCGTAGAATGACGATCTGCCAGACACTTTAAAGATGAGGAGTTCGGCAATCGTCTGTCCTCTCTGTGCTCCAGTATCACTTGAGAAGCTTTTAAAAATATGTAGGTGGCTGGGTCCCACCCCCTATCAACTGAATCAGAATATCAGAAGATGGGGTCTGGGCGTTGTATTGTTTTTGAAACGTGCCCAAGTGATTCTGATGCTCATCTCAAGACCAGACCCACCACCTGGAGGGTAACCCTCCTTTTCACATGAGCAAATTGAGTCTTGGGGACTCTTCCTATGTGTCCAAAGCTGGCTGAGCGCTCATGAGTCTCACTCACACACAGCCGTGCCCTGTGGAGCCCAGTGTCCTCAACCCTGACCGCCTGTCTCTGGAACAGCAGTTTTGCTGAGTGCATGTGGGGAGGCTTCTGTAACATGGGGTGAGATGGTGTCGGACAAAAACACAAAGGGAGCAATTCTGAAAACTTCTTAGTAGCCACTCCCATGGACCCATCTCCCAATATATTTTCTTTCTGTGATTATATCCTACAGTAACATACACCTATCCACCTCCCTGCAAAAAGAAAGGGAGGTATATAAAATATCCGTAATGGACAGAATGCAGACTGGTGGTTCTAAGGGGTTGGGAGCAGAGGGGAACAGGGAGAAACCGCTTAATGGGCACAGAATTTTATTTTGGGGTGATGGAAGTGTTTTAGGTAGAGGTGGTGGTTGCACAACATTGCGAATGTACTAAATGCCACTGAAATGTTCACTTTAAAATGATCGATTTTATGTTATGCAGTCAGTACAGAAAGGGAAAAGGAAAGTGAAAACCTCCTGTAATTGCACAGCTCTGAGTTAACCACCGTTAACACGTCAGTGCGTGTCCTTCCTGATTATTTCTCTCTATTCCTGTCCACGGACCCCTAATGCCCTGTAAGTCAGGCACCATCAGGGCTGACTTCTCAGGAGCTGGATGCTTTCATTTCCCCTGCGCTACCCTGAGGCACAGGGACGACTTCCCTGATCGCTCTGGCAGCTCTCTCTCCCCATGTCTCGTTGCTTTGCAGAGCTTGATTGGACGGCTCCAGAGCTGTTGCGGCTCCCAGAGGCACCCCGGTCAGGCACCCCAAAGAGAGACATTTACAGCTTTGCCATTTTGATGAGGGAGCTGATCCACCATCAAGACCAGGGACCTTTTGGCGATCGCTGCGAGACACCAGATGGTAAGGCTGGGAGCGTCTCCTTGGCAGGCTTTGGTCATGAGGGTTAGCTTGTAAATGATTATTTTATTGATTGTTTTAGAAAATGTTTATTCATTTGCAATTTAGTTCATTCTTATTTTTTTTCTTTTTAAAATTTATATTAAAAAAAATTAGAAAACAATTGCAGTTTGGTTAAAAAAAAAATCAAGGAACTCAGAATTACGTAATTTATTCTAGAACAGCAGCCGGATCCCATTGGACGACCAGTCAGATAGCGTTGCTTCTCTACACCACATCCTGCCCTGGCTACCCATTTGGGGCATGAGAACTAAGTCCTTGCAGCAGGCACAAGACCACAAAGGCCTCTAAATTAGCCTCGGTGACCTTCTGTGTTACCGTCTTAGGGCCGGCGTCATAAATTACCACAAACCTGCTGGCTTGAAACAACAGAAATTTATTCTCTCACAGTGCCAGAGGCGAGAAGTCCCAAGTCAAGGTTCAGGACGGCTGTGCCCCCTAACGAAGCTCAAGGGGAGAGGCATTCTTTGCCTTTCCCAGATTTCGGTGGCTGTCTCAGCCTTCATGGGCTTGTGGCCACACGGCCTCCTCCACTGAATATCTCTTCGGTTTGTATCACATAGGACACTTGTCATTGGACTAGGGCCCACCTGGATAATCCAAGGTGGTCTCCTGGACCCCAGCTACTTAATTCTATTTTACAAAGACCTTTTTTGTTGTTGTTGTTGTTGTTTTTCCAAATAAGGTCATGGCCACAGATTCTGGGGACCAGCACATGGAGGTCTCTCTTTTGGGACCACCATTCCTAATTCGGCTACAGAACACTACGCCTTTTTAATTCCATCTCCCATGGCTCACGTTGTTCAGTCCCACTGGCCACCTTCACGGGCCTCCAACACACCAGACACATTCCCACCCCAGAGCTTTTGCACATGATGTTTTCTCTGCCTGAGGATCTTTTACCTCATATTTGCATATAGAGGTTTGCTTCCTTCTTTCTTAAGGACTACAGACTTTTTCATTGTAAGGACATGCCATATATTACTGATGGATAACACATTTTGGCTGTTTGCCATTTTTTGCTATTGCAAATCACTGCAATTAGCAGCCTTGTATCTTTGTGGACATGTGTAACTGTTTCTTCAGGATAGATTTCTGTCCATGAAAATGAAGAGATAAGTGTATGTTAAATATACTTAAATTTTTTGATATATGCTGCCCAATTGTCCACATACAAAGGATATAATCAGGCTTTTTTGTTTCGTTTTGTTTTGGTTCTTTGCTAGGTTGTCTCTTAACGCATTCCACTAGAGAACTGTAGTAGGAAATAGAGGAAAATTTGATCAAGATTAGAAAAATGGAACCCCTTGGAAGTGTTATTGTCCACCTTAGCTGCACATTGGAATTACACGGGGAACTTTAAAAACTACTGATACCTGCATCTCAGCCTCGGAGATGCTGATGCCTGCCCGGCATCACGGTTTTGAGAGCTCCTGGGGGTGCTAATATGCAGCCCAGGTTGAGAACCATTGTCTTGGAGAGAGGATAGGGGTGTGTGTGTGTGTATGTGTGTTGTGTGTGTGTGTGTATGTGTGTGTGTGTGTGTGTGAGAGAGAGAGAGATTGTATGTAAACCCAGCCCACCTTTCTCTCTTGGTTATTTTTTCTTTTTCTTTTTTCTTTTCCCTTGCCTACCATTTCTAGTCTGTCCCCAATGGTCCATCTCAGGTCTCATCTTTAGATCACCATGCATTCCCTGGAGACTTTTCCAAGTCAGGGGCCTGTCCGAGTGTATGTAGTTGCTTTGAAAGCAGATTCCATTGTCTAATTTGTGGCTAAAGGGAGCAGAGATGAGACTAATTCAAAAAGGTTAATCTAAAATCCAGGTGCATCTGACTTTGGAACCAAGCAGCTATACAGAGCTTCCCAAACTGAGCCCAGGCAGGAGCCCGCCTAACTTGCTCAGCCGCCATCGGATTGTGCCCACGGGGGTTGGCGTGAGAAGACTGAGGACAATCGGTCTGTTTCCCCCTCATTGTGGTCCTCTGCTCACAAGGTTAAATGACAGCTGGCCACATGGGACTATGTATACATGGGACTGTAACCAGGAAAAGTGCATTGTATACCTAATTACTTCCATTAACGTCTCATACTTTTCTACAAATAATCCTGGTGCAGGGAACTGAATATCAATTCTCTGTGCACACTAGACCAGTGGGTCTCAGATGTTAGTGTTCCTCAGAATCACCTGGTTTGTTAAAACAGAATTGGTCCCCCCTCAGGGTTTCTGACTCAGTAGGTTTTTTGGGGTTGGGTATTTGCATTTCTATCAGTTCCCAGGTGATGGCGAAGACCACAGTTTGAGAAGCACTGGTCTAGTGTGGTCCCTGGACCAGCAGCGTCTGTATCACCTGGGATCTTGTTAGAAATACAAATATGTAGGCCCTGATCCAGAACTTCTGAATCAGAAACTGTGGAGGTGGGTCCAGAATCTATGTTTTAGTAAATCCTCCTCCGCCAGGTGATTCTACATAAGGAAATATGTGTGTGTATACTAACCGGTGTGCATACATACATCTAGATCTACCCGTCTGTATTTATATGAAGCTAAACATGAGTTCATACTGACATCTCCAATGTCATTACCACTTGGTTTATTTATTTAGTCTCCCCCCTATCGCTTCCCAACAGTGAGATCCCGGCTGCCTCCATCCGTTTACTTATTTGTTCAATCCCAGTGTAGGTGTGTAGTACTTCCAGAGTTGTTGATCTGTACCTCTGGAAGAAACAATCTTACCAGCTGGAACATAGTAATTATGAATAATTCCTTTTGTATTTAGTCTTATTGTCTCTGCTCATTTCAGAAGTTAAGCCAGCAGCTCCCCCACCGCTTTTAGTGAGGTTGTGTCATGCGTTTGCAATATAGTTAGATTCTTTTGTCTTAAGTCGATCCTGTCTTGAGGTCATCCAACCTCCCAACTGATATTTTTAAAAGTTAGCATTCTTTAAGGTTCATTCTTTCTGCCGTAAAGTTCTATGGGTTTTGGCAAATAGATAATGTCATGTATCCACCATTATGATATCACACAGAATAGGTTTATCACCCTGAACAAATTCTGGTCCTTCACCTATTTAACCTTCTTTCGTCTCCCAAACTCCTGGCAGCCTCTGGTCTGTTCTCTGTCTTTATAATCTTGCCTTTTCCTGAATGTCATATAAACAGAAGCATATAGTTTATAGCCTTTTCAGATTTGCTTCTCATACTTAGCAAGATATATTTAAGATTCATCCATGTTGCTGCATCTACAGTATTCTTATACTAAAATGTGTACATTGTTCTCAAAATATTATTTCCTTTACAAAGCCTAGTTAAGCAGAATATTTAATACACTTTGGTAGAGGCTCATGAGGAAGTGAAAGAAAGTAGGTTTACAAAGTTGTTGGATACATAAGCAGAACATGGTGGTAACATTTATTATTTGTTGAAATATCTTTTATGTCACATATTGTATGGAATGCAAAATTGTACAAAGCACACTTTGGGAATTTCTAATACCAAATGCTTATACCATTCTGAAATCATATAGATATATGCTTCACTTTAAGATAAGTTCTATTAGGAAAAAAGCTTAACCTAAAAACCAATTAATCAGGGGGTACTTGTATGACTTACATTAAGATTCTTCATTTTTCCAGGAAGATTCAGAATATTTCTTGTAAAATACTCATATTTCTCTGAAATTCTAATTTGTTCAATTTACTTGGAAGCCCAGTTTACAAATTTAAGCACCTATCTGTTTAAAGTGAGGTATGCTAAATAACACAAAGTTCAGAGCTTTGTCTATCTAAACCCAAAGTGAATTTCAGAAATCATCAGCGGAATCAGAGACCCCACAGCATTGGTTCCACTTCGACCTTCCCTGTCAGAGGAGCAGGGCAATGAAAAGCTCGTGGTCTTGGTGAGCGCATGTTGGGATGAATCTCCAGAGAAA
Source organism: Rhinolophus sinicus (assembly GCF_036562045.2). NCBI lineage: Eukaryota > Metazoa > Chordata > Mammalia > Chiroptera > Rhinolophidae > Rhinolophus > Rhinolophus sinicus. Next base: position 15,134,396 of record NC_133757.1, read on the forward strand.
AGACCCACGTTCCCTTCCATCAAGAACATTTTACGGGAAGCCAGCCCCAGAGGGTGAGTTAGGTGTGCCAACAGACATTTTCCGCTAATCATTTAGCCATTAGAATTTTGAAACTACATGGGTGTGGTTGGTTCTACGTGGCTTCCTTGCTTCATTCATTCATTCATTCATTCATTCATTCATTCATTCATTCATTCTCTCCTCCGTACAATCGTCCCTCCCTCCCTCCCTCCCTCCCTCCCTCCCTCCCTTCCTTCCTGCCTTCCTTCATCACGTGCACACTCGATGCCTATCACATGCAAAGCACTGTGCTACATGCTGGTGAAAGTGGGGTGATAAATTCTCCCTTTATTTCATAAAAGTTACAAAAACAGATCAGACATTCATACTTTCATTGCCCTCCTTTGTCCCTTCCAGAAATCACTAATCAGTCAAGGTCCTCTGTCCCAGGGAGCTGTGACATGGCCTTAGTATCAATTGGGGTTGAACTATGAGGTTAAAAAAAAAATTATTCACCAACCTTAAAGTAGGTGATTGACTTAAATTAGTCCTACCTCTCAAATAATTTTCTCAATAGTACCTCGCTTCAAATGAGGATAATTATATCATCATCTGTCACATTGGACATAGGAGGGCACAGCCATGTTGGAAGTAGCTTGAGTTGGTAGAAGGAGCCCTGTGCCGGGGGGTCCGGCGTCCACTCCTCAGTGAGCCAGTTCACTGTGCATTTTTCCCACAACCGCCCTGGATTCTACATTCTCCATATCAGAATAGTTTGAAATGGTATGTCTCAGGTCAGGTCGGTCAGGACGTTTTACTCAGAAAGTATGATCTCCAATGTGAAGGCAAGGTCACTTCCCAGGTGAGCCTCAGTTTCCTCGTCTGAAAAATGAGGAATGGAAATGATTTCTCCAAAGACCGTTTTAAAACGAGAGCCTACAGGTTCTTGAAGTACCCCTGATATCTTTCATCTGAAAAGAAACCATTTGGTGTCGTCATCTGAAAAGAATGACCTGTCCTACAATGTACATTTTTGATTGGCTGTGATGATGGCATGTTGGCAAGTGGGGGAGGGCAGGGAAGGCCACCATTTTGCAGTACCCGCTGGGTTCCAGACATGGCTCTAGGTCCTTGGTACTCATTATCTCCCTGAATCCTTAGAACCACCCACCCTGCAAGGTGTGCATTATTATCCTCATTTTCCAAATGAAGAAACTGAGGTTCAGAGGAGTAAAGGGAGCAGCTCAAGGTCACAGAGCTGGTAAACGCCATGCTCTGTCTTGCCACGTGGTCTCATTGTCATTTCACTGTGGTCCATTGGCAAGCCTGAAGTAGGAAACCTTAAGGGCAAGATATATTTTCTTGGAATGTATAGCTGGAAATTGTGTTCTACTGTGGCCCTGAAGTTCTTGGAAAAAGATGTTAATGTGTGGGTTCTTTGAAAGCCACGTGAACATATAGACAGTATGGTGAGCAAGCTGGAAATATACACCAATCACCTGGAGGAGGTGGTGGAAGAGAGGACCAACCAGCTGATGGCAGAGAAGAGGAAGGTGGATAAGCTTCTGTCCACAATATTGCCCAGGTATTCCAGAGCTCTGGGGACCTTGACAAAGGACCCAGGAAGCAACAGCGTCGCCCTTGAAGAGGCCCCATATGGACAGAGTATTTCCTTTGTTCTTTTCTGAAGAGGACATCAGATTCTCCTAAAATGGATCAAGCATTTTGCGTGTACTTTGGTACACACTGTAAAGGGAGATAGAGGCAAAGGGCCTTGAATCCGTAGGAATATGGAAGATGGTGGATGCAGCAACAAAGAGTGCCCACCAGATGGCGCCCCAGTTCCATGAGTCCGGTTAATTGCTCACTTTCCAGTAGTACTTCAGATTGTATATCCAAAACCTTTGCAATAATACAATATGTACCCATGACTTTAGATTCAAAAGTTGCTTCCTTTTGGGCTCTGTTTTCACCTGTGCACTCTCTAAACACGTGGCAGAAGCATCTGCTGTTAAAATTTTTGCACCCTTCCTATATATCTTGAGAAAAGAAAAGGGGTTGGGGATTTGAATGTGTTAATATGAGATTGGTTGATTGAAACAAAAATATTGATTTATGGATCAGTGCATGCCTATATTTGCTTCCACATCTGTAGACCGAGTCTTTATAATCAAACCCTAATAACCAATAGGGGAAACTGAATGCCTCTGGGAGAAAATCTTTTTGTAAAGACATTGGTGATTTGCTACTCTCCCCGCCCCCAATTTATAACCACCAGTTAAACTCTCTCTTTAGAGAAAATGCAGGTGGAGAAATGGGTGTCAAAAAAATCCCTCCAGATAATGGATTTTGTTAACCGATAACCCACCGAAGCAAAAGGATCTACCAGGGTCACCTTGTAGGGGGTTCTGTAGGAGACAAGCTGAATATGACACTGTTAAAAAACGATCCTTTTCTCTGGTTTCAGCTTCATTGGAGAACAGCTCATAGCTGGTGGGTCCGTGGAATCAGAACATTTTGAGTCCGTGACCATCTTTTTCCCTGACCTTGTTGGATTCACAAAACTCTGTTCTCTCAGCTCCCCCTTGCAAGTTGTAAAGCTCCTCAATGACCTGTACAGTGTATTCGCTCACATCATTAAAACTTGTGACGTGTATAAGGTGAGGCACCTGGCTGCTGGGTTGTGAGGGACAATGTGCTCCTTGTCCGCAGTCTCCTGTGCGTGAGTGAGGATAAAGCTGCCCTAGACGTCATCCAGGAGGGGGGCAGTTTATCTCAATTCGTGGCAGAAACTTAATATTTTATTCCCGTTTGTTTTCTTAGAAAAGGGCTTATTTTATCACAGATGTATGTACTTATCAAGAAGTATCAGTTGTTCCCTCTGTTTCCGTCCACAATTTTATCTTATAGTAAACACACTTTTTAAATTTACAGTGAATACGTTTCTAAAAGAGGCATTGGCCTTCTACTGGCGAATTCCTCCAGTTCCCTCCTGAATATTTCCTTCAGATTCAGAGAGTCTCATATTTACTCTTCCGTAAAGGTTGGATCTTATGTGAGTCTCACTTCTGTTACCGTGATCCTTAGCAATTCAGGAGAAGATAACTGCCCACGTTTAGACTGTCAGACTCGTGGCTAAAGGAAAGACAGCTGCTTGCCCAGTGCCACTCTGGGTGCGTATGAACAGGGTCACCTGGAGTAAAAGTGACTGGGGGGAGGCTAAGAGAAACTGATAAATTGGCTTCATTCAGGTGGTGGTGACGATGGCCACCTTATGTGCTTTCTGACTGTCCAGGTAGAGCTGGATCATGAGTCCAGGGTGCCCATGTTCACACCTGCCTGGTGGGCAGCCACAGTGCACCAGCTCGGACCATGATTCCAGGGCTTTGCCCTGGAAATTTGGGGGACAGCATGGCATGACCCTCAGTCACATGTCCTCAATGGTTATCCCCCAACATTCCCCAAAGATGTTGCCTCTGTTAAAGGAGGAAGGAAATGATGGTATGGATAATTTCAAAGACCAGATCACATATATCCAACAAAAGTCGGACCTGCTTGGCTCAGGAGAACCGCCTTTGGGACTTCCGCTTAGTGTTATATTCTCAGTTGTGTTTTGCGTAAGCGAATGCTAAAAGCAGTTTGTATTTCTAAAGGATATGCGTGTAATGGGAAGAGGTGGCCTCAGAGCAGTTACTCTTGTGGACTAGTTGACTGTGTAATTGCAGGGTCAGCAGGAGACAGAGGTGTTCTTACTGCAGGGCTAATGCCTGAAATTCCTCCTTTTCCACAGCACCTTTGGATTCTGCTAAAAGGCAAATGTATGTAGAAAGAGCTGTCACTTTAAGCTTATACTTGTCATTTATTCTCTGCTGTGAATGAGGGATCTGAAAGCTGATTGTATTAGGCTCGGGAGAAAAGAAGACAGATCAGGCCAATACATACATTTACACATGTGTATAAATGTATATATTTTGTATAATGTATCCATATACATATATAGAAGAGCCCTTGTGTGGAGTGAAGACATTTCAGGTTGGGGAAGATGGACTCCACTTGATGGCTCCATATGGTCCTTCAGGATTTGCCCCGTCAGTACACGCTGCCTGGCAGGGTTTGCACTTGAGTTGGCAAAACAGCATCACGACCATTATCAGGTTTCAGAGGAGGAAGCAGTGACTATGGTGAGGAGGGCTCAGGGGAGGAAGGCTTTGTGGAAGAACCAAGACAAGAGCAAACTTAAAGAAATGCTGAAACTTGGATGGTGTGAGGTCGGAGAATGTGACACTTCAAAGTATAGGGGCCTCGACGCTGGGGTCAGTAATGAGGGGCCTTGGTCTGTGACCCACCTCCACCGCCGTGGAGCACACTAGACCACTTTTTTGCTTTATTTTCAGGTTGAAACCATTGGAGATGCATAGATGGAGGCTAGTGGCCTTCCCATTCACAACCGAACCCAGCATGTGGGCGAGATTGCCACCATGTCCTTACCTTTCCTCAGTGCTGCCATCCACTTCCAGATTGGGCACATGCCTGAGGGGAAGCTCAAACTTCAGACTGGCCTGCACACAGGTAGACAGCACTGATGGCACGTAGCCTTATGGTCCAGGTAGTTTTAAATTCAAGTCCTAGGTCCTAGGCTTTTAGGAACCCTGAAACTGAATGCTAACATCTTAAGGAAATAAAAGGGTGAACTGGTATTTCTAGTTAGCCAGCTGGCTTGGCAACACCAAGGACACACAAAGACTCCAAGGTAGGAAGAGACCAAAACCAGGACAGTTATATTGGGCTGCTTTTCCTCTACGCCTCTGCATCAAATGCTCTTTGATCTGTTCTGTTCTTGTTAAACTCCTGGACATGTGACTTGTGCAGAAATGACCTGCACTTGGTTTAATGCTCTTTGTCACTGTCTTGAAATTCTTAATAATTTGCAGATGAGGGGTCTCTTATTTTCATTTTAGACTGGGTCCTGCCAATTATGTAGCCAGACCTGCTCCTAGCTACCATCGACGGCTTAACTAAAATAAATTCTAACCCCCCTCAGAATGAATCACTCTCCTCTGTGTGCCCTGTTGCTTTGTTTACGTCTTCAGTACGCGAATAACATTGTCATTAATGTGTCTTAGCTCAGTTGTTGTAACAAAATACCATAGACTGGAAGGCTGAAACCGCAGACATTGACTTTCTCACATTTCTGGGGGCTGGGAAGTCTAAGATCAGGATTCCAGCGTGGTCTGGTTCTGGTGAGGCCCACTTCCCAGCTTGCAGACGGCCGCCTTCTGGCTGCGTGTTCACATGGCGGAGAAAGAGAGAGCGATCTGGTGTCTCTTCCTCTTCTTTTATGGGCACTAATCACAGCATAAAAGCCCCACTCATGACCTCATCTAACCCTAATTGCCCCCCAAAAGCCCCACCTTCTAATACCATCATATTGAGGAGTAGGGCTTCAAGATGTGAATTTGGAGGGGACACACAAACATCTATAACAACTAATTATGATGCTTCCCCCAGAAGTCTGTGGGTTCTGTAGTTTGCCTCTTTGTCAACCCAAAGATCTACTGCCAAGCTTTGTCCCAGAGGGCACTTGACAAATATTTATTGAGTTGCATTTGTTGACTTGATGTGCATTGTGGGAAAGGCAGACTGGTCATGTGCATTGGTTGTTCCCTTTGTAGGTCCTGTGGTGGCTGGCGTGGGGGGAATCACCATGCCCAGGTACTGTCTGTTTGGAGACAGTGTGAACATGGCACCCAGAATGGAAAGCAGCAGTTTGCGTGAGTATCACTTACAGCACTTTGCAAACACAATATGGCTGTCCTGCCAGTCCCCTAACTTTAACCAGAGGGTATTTTTAGAAGACCCATTTGCATTTTGTCTACTGGTTTCCATTCGCAGGATAAGATCATTAGCCACTTCAGACAAACTGGTCACGAGTTTTGTAGACGGGGTTTTGCGCTGTCTTCTCTATGGAGCCATGTAAACACACATGACTGCCTCCTTCCAAGAGTATCCATTTTAAGCAGTCAGGCACACGTGTAATAAGGTAATGCAAATGAAGAGCAGTAGTCAGCAAACTTTTTCTGTACAGGAACCAACAGTAAATATTTTAGGCTTCCGTGGTCATAGTTTCCATTGCAGCTACTTCACCGCTGTTGTGTGTGAAAGGGGCCTTTTACAATATGTAAATGATGGGTGGGGCCAAGTTCCAATAAAACTTTATTTGCAAACACAGCTGGTGGGCTGGATTTGGCCTGTGGGTGGTAATTTGCCTGTCTCTGACGTATAGTTGTGGTGACCACAGAATAAATCTGTAGCCAGGAACTTCAGGGCAACATCATGTTTTTTTTTGCTTCACAGCAATTTTATCTCATTGCAAAAACCTCTCTTTTAGTTTATCCGTAAAGATTTTAAGGATAGATTTTGAAAGTGGAAAGGCTGATGTAGGCTCCAAACCTGACTCTGGTTGCACTTCTGGTCACAGACAACATTGTCAGTGGTATGTCTGAGCTCTGGCACCATCCCAGGAAGCCTGAGGAACCCAGCGGACCTCCAGCCGCGGGGAGGGCCCACTTGCTGACACTTGCTGACATATGGAGTCAGTTCTGTTTTCTGGTTCTAAACCGGAACATAGTAAAGCTTGAGCAGCACCCAGCAGTGTCTGAGCAATGCCTGGATGGTTGGGGGTCCCAACGCGTGTCCCAGATTTCAGAGAAGTTATCTGTGATTTGCTTAAGGAGAGGTGCTGGCAGTCCGATAATTAGAGCAGTGTAGCGTCCCCTCGCCACGGCAGCCCCTAGCCCCACTGACACCGGTATCAAAGTCCAGGACCAAGGCAGTAACTAGGCAATACCTGGTTTACGGCAGCTCTCTGGATTCACGTCTCTCAGAGCACCACAGGCGCCCTGCTGGCATTGGGAGGGTATGATTTGCAAAAGAGAGGCACCATTCCAGTCAAGGTAAGAGCAGGCTGATGGCATCCCCCTTCGCCATGTAGGTCTCTGATGGAGACGTGGAGGCACTTGACGGGATGAGTGAACCTTCATGGTGGACGTGAGTCTCCCATGGTGCATGGACATCCCTAAGGTCCACGTGGAGGCGCTCACGACTGGCAGATCTTCTTCCTTCAGAGAGGACTGTACCGCTTCCCTCAATGGTCAAACCTGGAATCTGGGATAGGAAAGGACTCCTCTCCTACCTGGACCAACCCCTGTGGGATGCCTCCTTTCTCTTTGCCACAGAGGGTCTCCTGGTTTCTGTGTGAACACCCCAGTCTAGTCTTCCACACGTGTAAGGCCAGCCCAGGCATTGTAATGCCTACATTTCCTCAATTTCTCCCAAGTCTAAAGTGCCCAGGTAGAGGGCACAGAAACCTACTGGTTTGGGGGGACTAGGATCTTATCTCTGTACATTTAAATATCTCTTCCTTTTCCCTCTGCCTTCTCCTCCACCCTGGCCTTCAGTCTGTCCCTGAAACGTGTCACGAGACAGTTTCATCTTCCTGATACGTGTTGCCGTTTCTGGGGACAGATTGCTTCTCTCGAGATGTTCTCAAGGAAATCTTGGAGATGTTCACAGTGGGAGTGGTGGGTGGTTACTATGACGCTGGGTGTTTGGGTGGATGAGGGGGTCCAGGGAAAGACCTGAGAGGGAACAGGGTGGCATCTACTCCCCAGTTTACTGAGTCTGGTCGTGGTAGCTGTATTTGATCAACTGACTTCCAGGAAGAGGAAGATTTTTCTAGAAGGCAGTAATGTAGACCTAGATTTGAATCTTGTCCCACTACTTACTCACTGTCTGATTTGGCAGCTTAGTTTTATCCTGTGTAAAATGGGAAGAGTGACAACACTGCAAGGATGAAATGTGTGTGAGTTGCTTCGCCTGGGGCCCTCCTCAGAGTAAGAGCTCAGAAGTATTTATTCTTATTTTTTAAAAGATTTTCTTTGCAACAGACTTTAGCCTCCACGGGCCCTCACCTTCTAGCCTGTCACTTACTGTCCATCTAGGCTTATCAGCAAAGCCCGGAAATCATCCAGATTTCATCTATAACACGGTCTTCCCCTCACTGAAGCAGCTCCTGCCTAGTAGCAGTTCTGGCTACAAACAACATCTTCAGTAAGGGAGGCCCGAGTTGTCTGCTCCAAGGCCTCCCTCCACAGGCAGCCTCTCCTCTGTCTCACCAGCGCTCTCCTTTGCTTCCCACAGGCCAAAGAACAGACAACTTCCTGGCTGAAAGGCAAAGAAGGCTTCACTATTCCACTGCCCGAATTTACCGAGGAAGAAGCTGAACTCCCAGAGATCTTCTGAGGTGAGTATTTTCGATAAAGATGTTTGTGGGATCCCAAGATAATCTGTGAGGTGCCCTAGATATCCCATTTTCAGGGTGCCATTCTGGAATATTGAGTCAGTCTCCCAGTAGGGGGAGCCATCTACCTGGCCTCTTTGTCCTAATCCAGACACGGAGGTCTGTGGCCTGGAGCAAACATGGAGTTGGATGAGCCGGATATAATGAACTCATTTCCTGGGGGACCAGGGTTGGGCTGTTACTCCCAGGCCTGCCAGTGAGCCTGCCCTAGCTGCCAGACACTTCCGGCTCATTACCTTGCGCCTTTGCAGTGAACCCAATTTCATTCTGGGAGGAGGGAAAGCTGGAGAGGGAAATCTGGGGCTACCCACAAGTCCAGCCCCGCCTGCCCTCCTTGGCAAGATGGCGCTCCCTAACCTTTGTGTTTATTTTCTTTATCAGTTACTCAGCCTGCAAGGAGAGAAGAGCCCACACAGAAGGCATCTCAGGAATGTTTTCTGGGAATAAAGTTGTACCTAAGGTGTGAACGATCCCTGAAATCCAGTAGGACTAGGCCACTCCACACAGACAGGACCCCTGCAGCCAGCCGCTGGCAGGCCTGGTCTGGAGCTCTGACTGCTGTGAGCCCTGTAGCTTCCAAATGGATTATGTCCCGTTTTCAATTTATTGCTTAATTTCTTTCATATCCACGGAGCAAAGGATGCAATCGAGGCTTGACTTTTAAGTAGAAATTTTCATTCATTTATGATGTGTTTTCATTTTTTGGGTAATCTCCAGCAGACAAAGACGGGCTCATCCATTCTGCTATGAATATTTTCCCCTTTACACAAAGAATGGGATTCCAAGTTCTTTTATTCAGTGGTTCTTGTAATAGATTTACTGAATCACTCATGCATTTATAGCACTTCTTTTCTTTTTGTTTTATCCCTCACAATTCCTCACATCCAGTTTATCTTCCATGTAGCTGCTCCTGAGTATGGCAGAGCAATTTGAATGCTGTATCATATTTGAGACCTCCTATTGAATGTCCCGTGACAGAAGAAGGGAAAACCAATGGGACTAGGAAGGTTTTCTTTCTTGCTTGACTCCTGAGCTGCCTTTGTGGGGATAGTTTTGAGCTCTGTATAGGGAAATAAAATACGTTTCGGTGGGTTGAGAGACTTTAATAGCAAATTTTACAAAAGGTTTGGTGGAATGTTTTCCTTTCTTCAGAAAAAGGGATGCTGTATAGGGGCCGGGGCAAGTGCTTTACAGTCTCCACCGAGCTCCTGAGCGTTTCCATTGGCAGAACTATTCGTCTGCCCAGAGGTTTCTATCACTATCTCCATATCTCTATCTCTCGATCTTATTTATCAATCAATCAATAGACATTTATGTGATGTGTGTACTCAGTATATATGTGTGTGTATATATGCATGTCTAAATATACATATATATACATAATATACATATTTTTATACTACTCAAGGTTTGAGAGAGTCTTTAGGGATGATAACCAGGAATTTTGATAACAGCAGTTACCTAAAATCTATATCCAGTGTTTTTTTCTGTGTCAACCAAGGATACCTAAGGGAGAATGTACTCTCTTCTCCTTCTCTAAATGTCTCTTTTGTGTTTAGCACTCATGAGAACTTGCAAGAGAGACTATTTTGAGAGCGCTTTCTCTTAGTTCCTTAACAGAGGAGTTACGAGACGTGAAGGGCTCTTAGTTGACTGTTAGTCAAAACACATCCAGTTGTTGATAGACATTAGGGTTTTAGAGACAGGGAGGACCAAAAAGACTTTCTGCCCCCAAATGTTAATCATATGAAATGGCTTTACTTCCTTGCATCAGAAACCCAATCCTGGAATTTTTGAATTGTAAATATCAGATAGAATGGTGGAACGTTTGTGGTATACACGTGAGAATAAGAAGGTCTAGTTGTCAAAACCATTGGGAGGGTTGAGGAATTGGCCATCAACATGATATATTAACACTGTTAGCTTAGTCACTGGTTATTTATTATAAGGCATTTTATTTATTCCATAGCACCAAGTGAAGATACAAGATCATTAAACATTATTATAAAATAAAGCAAAACTACTCTGACAGCCAAGGATTGTGACTATGGCTACGCATATACTAGCTAAGAGTTTTAAACTAGAACCAGTCAATTGTCTTCTGTCTTTTCTGACTACAGAAATACTAAATTTACAGGAAGAAGAGATGCCAAACCTATTTGAGACCAGCTTCGAGACCAGTTTAGAGCACATTGAGTCATTTTAATCTAACCTATTGCTAAGCAAACATGCACTTTATGTTTCCAGACATTTGAGGACATTTCTCAGTTCCCTAACACAGTTATAGAAAGCACCTTCAAACTACAGATCTCAAAACTTCTCAAATACATAAAATACGGAGATACAAACTGATGTATTTTCAAATTATAAGCCCACTAAGTAAGTGTGTACAAGTCTAAGAAAGGAACTTAGAGCTCTGGCTTTTCCTATCTCACGCCAGCCTCTAGCTTCAAACTGCGGTCCATGGTGCATTCGTAGGGATCTGTGAATTTTTGACCAGGATTGGTTTATTCAGTTTCTGTTTTGTTGGCCATGTACATTGCTAATGTCAATGTATTCTGGGTCACTGGGGCAGGAGTGTTATTAGGGTGTGGCATCACATGATTTCATGGGCCATGTTTTGCAAGTGTGGTTCTGATTTTTTTGTTGATTCCATTCTAATGATCATAAGTTTGTGAGAGAGAAAACAGATATGGGTCTGAGTGTTGAAGTAAAAGCTAAATGAGACCAGATCACTTGTACAGATGAAGATTTCTTAGTAGAGCAAATAGAAAAAAATAGTGAGAGCATTAGGCATCGCCAGGCCTATGATAGAATGGGGTTGACAAGCTTCCGAGGACCCGTCACGGCTGTCACTCTGCAGTCATGTTGCGTAAGCAGCAGTTTCGTTTAGGCAAAGCTATATTATGATGTTAAATGAATGTCAGTGTGAGTTTTAGTCTTTTTGCAGCTTTATTCCTATTTAATTTGTAATTTTCTTTTGATTTTAGCACTATATATCAACAATAAAATAAGGAGTTTATACCTATACAATGTTTATACATATTTAAGAAACCCTGTAGTAAAATAATTTGGGTTAGCCCTGGGGGCTCTCAAGAATCGTTTGCCTTTATATTACTCAAATTTGAGCAAAACTATTGTATTCCACTCTGATTCCCACATCATCGTTTGAAAGGTTGGAACCCTTGCCTGGTGGCCCTGCTGTGGTCCTCAGATGAGAATTGCATGGCACCAGTGACCAAGGCCCCTTTGGCAGAGTTGGCTATTCCTGTGCATTCTGTACTTGGCACTGGCTTCGTGGTTATGCCCTCCAGTCTCCTCAACATGCTCAGCTGCACTTGGTTGGCTGTGCTAGTCTTTTAAAATTCGAAGAGCTTTCAAAGGAGTCCAGCACAGCCCTGCCTTGAGTATGGGGAAAGAAGACCCGTCCAACAGCCACAGGGAGGGACTGCAGGATCTAAGGGCCACAGGAAGAGACAAGAGGAAGTAGGGCACCAAAGAAGAACAATCACTGAAATTCACAAAAATCATTGGAACACATATTTGGCAAAGCACTATTGTCTGTTCCCCAACAACACGGTCTTCTGTTTGTTCTTTTTGGCAGCACACCAAGTGTGAGTTTGTCATCGACAAAGGAGATGGTCTCGGATGGAGGAGCTGCAGCTGCCTGGCCGGCTAGCTCCTATAACACGGCCCAAATCCCCAGCATCACGATGAGGTGGTAGAAAACGTCTGTGAACCAGACAGGAAAGGAGACAGTACACTCAGAAACAGTTCAACGAGGAACAAGGACAACTCAACAAAAGAATCAACCTTGGGGTGTTGAGTACCATTTCATAATAAATTCTGCACATTTTTATGCCAAGTCAGTTTTGTTCATCCCTTGGGGTTTGTATAGCTGACTTTTATAAAAACTCAACAGATAAACCTAGGATATGGACCTCTGGCAGAAGGGAATCTGAACTTCGATAATATAGTGGTGGTACATTCATTCCACTGTAAGGCTTCAGCTGTAGAACTGCCTTTAAAAAATTAGAATCAGTCACTTCTTGGCCTTTTGGCTAAGATCGAGTGTAATGAAAAATTAGAATCTGGGATTGGATTGGAGTCTTAAAAAGTTGGTTTACACGGTTTCCTCTAACTGCGAGAGCAAAGTCTACATCTGTGAGTTTATTCGTAAATAGAACTGTCTTACTCCATCCCAAGTCTTTGCGTAGTTGCCTCCTTCTCATCGTTCAGGTGAGATCTTGGGTCTTAGCTGAAATGTCTCTTCCTCTGAGAGGCTTTCCTGGCTGCTATCTCTCCTTCCCCCACCCCAACACTTCACAAGTATTAGGAAGGGCAGGGACCTTGTCTGCCTCCCATTGCAATTGCTATACTGCCTAGAATAGCGCCTGGTACAGAGTCATAGTAATTATGGCTGATCGCTAATGGATGTCTGCTGTGTGCTGGGCATTGTTTGGTGCCCTTAGCTATAATATTTAATCCAAACAACAGCCATGTGCAATGGTGGCAATTATTACCCCAATTTCATTGAGGAAACTGGGGAATGGACAGGTGAGGTCATTGCCCAAGGTCACTTAGTTGATGGGGGGCAGAGTCGTAGCAGAGACTCAAATATTTGTTGAATTAACAGATCATTGAAAATCACATTTTCTAAATGCAGGAACAAAGCAAAGCCACCTAGTGATGTGTTTGTCGAGACTTGTGGGATCCAATTCTGCTTGATCCAATTTACCCCAACCTGTCCCTCCCCTCAGAGCTCAGGGACTGGCTGGAGAAAGACTTCTCTACCTCCATTTCCCTCTGCCCCACTCAGGTGTGCTTTAAAGAGTAATTTTCAATTCTTAAAGGCTTTGCTGGGGCCAAAGGTAAGTGTCTTTTAAACACACATCTGCATGTTAAATGTGTTGCCCCATGATATTTCCCAGGGTTGCCTTTTTTCCTTACCTGAGAAGTTATAGAGACTCGAGAATCCCCTGCCTGTAGTGGGTAAAGAGAGAATGCCGAAGGTTTAAGAAAAGATCATGGAAGGAGAAGTCTCATAGCTGTTTCTAAAACACAAATCTGACTGTCTTCCCTCTGATGAAACCAGCAGGCTCTCCATTGCCTTGAGAACAAAGTTTATAGGAGGGTTTACAAAGGGTTCATCTCACCCCATTTTCTTCTTGGCCCTCTAAGGCATGGGTTGGTAAACTTTCTGCAAAGGGCCGGATAGTAAATATTTTCAGCTTTGCGGGCTGTGTGATCTTTATTGTAACTATGTGATGCTGCCAACTTAGCTTGAAAGCAGCTGGAAACAACACATAGATGAACGAGTGTAGCTGAGTTTCAATAAAGTTTCTTTATAGAAACTGAAATTTGAATTTCATATAATTTTGATATATCATGAAACATTGTCCTTTTGGTTTTTATCAAACACATAAAAAGGTGAAAATTGTTCTTAGCTTGCAGGCCATAGAAAATCCGGTGGCAGCCTTGATGACCACCCCCCTTCTCCTCCACCCCCACAGCCGTACTTCGGTAACCTGAACTCTACAGAGGTCTTCCCTAAGCCCTAGGCTAAGGGGAATCCCTTGTCCTGTACGCCCAGAGCACCCTCCAACCTCTCCCACCGCCATTGACAGTATCTCCTTTCCCTTTGCATTGAACACCTCTCTCCTTGCTAGATGATAAATTCTTGAGGACAAAGCCCATGTGGGGCTCCTTTCTTTTTGAAACCCCAGGGCCCAGCCCAGGCCAGGCACAGCTCTGGCTACTCAATAATGACTTGACTTGCACTGGATGTTCTCAGTACATTTCTATCTCTATTATTATTATGGATGGCAGGCTTTATCTGGAAGCACAGCATGCCCTAATTCCTCAGGGACATTGGAATTTAGGTTGTAGGTAGAGCTTTTCAGGGTAGTTAACTAACCTCACCGCCTTGGTTTGGCATAAGCTACCCAGCCCCCCCATTAAGAAGACTCAAGTTGCAGGTGAAGGTTGTGTCTACAGGCACAACTGGTTTGGCAATTCAGTGAAAATGCTCCAACCGGCTGTGCCTGTGGATGCAGCCCAGAGTGAACTCAACCATTGGGAAAACAGAGACGCTTACTACGGAGGGAGAGCTCCACGACCAGGACACCTCCTGTCTGGTCCCGGAGGAGGCGCTTCCGTTTGTCACAAGTCTGAAGACTCAGGAGAAGCAGAGATGAGAGGAGGGTGGAAGATGGGATGGGAAATGAACACAGGTGAGAAAAGAGAAAGACAAAAGATTAAAAAAAAAAAGTCACAAACTTGAAAGAGTCAATATTCCCCAGCTATCAGATAGTAATTACCTTATTTCTTTAAATAACCCAGAGGGACATTTTTCTTCCCGTCTTTAAGTTGAGAAAAGAAAGGTTTATGTGGTTAACTTTTCAAGATGGAAGAAATCCTGCTGGAAGAGGTCATTGGGTGTGGGAGGAATTGACAGTTTGTTCTGGTAAAAAGGAAGGCTTTTACCTATTTGAGAAGTGGACACTTGCAAAATGTGTTCTGGTTCATTTTCTTTTTTCGATGTCCTGCCGATAATTATGCTTTCATCAACTATTAAATGCTTCTCTTCTCCCTTCCCTTTCTCGATTTGTACTCGTGAGTGACCATTTTCTGGCCGAATTAACTAGAGATTATACTCATACATCTGTTGGTTACTATAGGCGATGTGAGTAGATACCCTATTCAGAAACACCGTGTCCCCCTCACCCAGCTCTCTAGTCCAAATGGACTGGAGGAGGTCACAGTTTAGGATTTACCACTTTTAGGTCTCTAAAGCAGTGGTTCTCAAACTTGAGCGTGCCCCGGAATCCCCTAAAGGGCTTGTGAAAGCACAGATTGTGGGGCCTACACAGAGTTTCTGAATCAGGCGGTCTGGGGAGCCAGGGTATTTGCATCCCTAACAAGTTCCCAGGTGAATCTGAAGCTGCTGGGGTGGACCGCACTTTGGAACCACTGCTTGAAGGGCCAGGTTCACACCCACTCACAAGTGAAAACTATCTCCCACCTGAATTTGCTACGCATGTTGATTGAAGCTGCAGCAACTTCTAGGTGTGGGATGCACAGGGGAAACTGGCCAGTTAAGAGCTAAAAATACGCACCTTTGGGCTTCCATCCAAGGCCTGTTGATTTTTAATTTCCCTTGTGCTTTTAACTTTTTTAAAACATTGCCATGTCCATTATTGCTTTCATGTTTACCTACCATTGCTCTCTGAAAAAGGAAGGGCCACCATTACATCTCACCACTCTATCTTTAAAGATGAGAAAACCAGACTCCGGAGGTTAAGGGACATGTGCCAGACTGTATAGCTTGTTGGTTGACATTCTGAGCCCTGTCTGCCCCACACCCAGTGTCCTTTCCTCCAGCGTGTCCTCAACACACACCTAGTCTGGTCTGGTTACGGTTTCCCAGCTAAAAATACAGCTTCTCAAATACCACCCCCCCTCCCTTGGGTAACACTCTCGTTCTGGCGCGAGGCGGCTCACCACGGGGCAGAAGAGCTTCTCACTGTCACAGATGAACGTCTCACAATGTAACCAAACCTTGGAGAGTTTAGGGATGTTCTGGAACCGGAAAGCATTGAATTGGAAGGTCGCCCTGTGGTCTTTCCCGTTCTCATGCACGAGGATTGTTTCATCTGTGGGGCAGCTGAAGCACAAAGGGTGCGGGGAGGGGGGAAGAGAAAACATTACCTCATGGATGACAGTGAGGGCTTCTGAGGCAAGTTCATGTGCAGCAACAACACTTCCTTGGGCTTTTGTATAGCACGTTACCCTTCCGAAGCACTCTGGCTGGTAGCATCTCCCTTGGACCATCTCAGGTTGGACCATGGGGCCAACCTGAGGAGCGACGGGATGGGTGTGCTTGTCCCCATTCTACAGTCAGGCTAGAACAGGCAATGAGGAGGTGACTTCTGGGAAGCCACACACCTGGGACGTCACCACACCTCTGTCCCAAAGAAGTGACATCCCCGAGATAAAGCCCCCCGGAGGACTGACTGGGATTTGTACAGACTCTCAGCGTGTATACAAGATAAAGACGATGATGCTGGGGACAGCATTGCCCAAAGTGCTGCCACAGCCACCTAAGCCCAAGTCTCACCCAACACATTTCTCTGTGTGTATTACAAAGTTTGGCCTCTGGGAATTTGAATTTACGTTATACTACTTAAATGCTGTATCTATTATATGACATAATTACCTTTGTAAAAGTGTGGGCATAGTTTTAACATAAGCACAGAAAAAACTGGAAGGCTACCATCCAGATGTTACCACTGGCTATTACGGAATGATGGAATGATGGACAGTTTTTCTTCTTTTATGTATTTCCTAAATTCTCTATAATGAGAATGTAATAGTTGGGAAGTTCCAAAGTCCCAATGTAACAGTTGCTGTAAAAGAAAAAATAATACACAGCTAGGCATCTGTTGAAGCCATTTGTTCTCACCTGGGGGCATTTGCCCCCCAGGGGACATTTGGCATTGTGGTTGGCATGACTTGGGGAAAGGTCTTATTGGCATCTAATGAGTAGAGGCCAGGGATGCACATTGTACAAGGCACAGGACAGTTCCCCCCACACCCCCAACAAAGAATAATCCAGCCCAAAATGTCTGTGGTGCTGAGACTGAGAAATTATGGTTTAAGCAAAGCACTTTTTCATTTACCACACCACACAGATTCCCTATTTAAGGGCCATTCAACCAGGGGTTGGGAGCAGATACAGTCATTCTTGGGAGTGTACAGGGAGGCCCACACAAGAGTGGGGCTTTATCGTCTGCAGGTGACAGGAGCACCAGACTGTCATCTGTGGGAAAGTTCTGTGGGTTCAAAAGCTTGAGACCAGTGGACACACCACAGTGGTTCCTAAAGTTCATGCACCTCCCGGAGCTTGCCTGTGACTCTAGGGTTCATTCAAATCCGCACACACCACAGAGCAGTCCAGCTGCCCCAGGGAACCTTCATGATGTCCCCTCCCCCACCCCATTCCATCAGAACCGCACATTAGGGCCAAATTAGAGATAGGGCGGAAGGCATTACTGTGGGACTTAGTGAGGGAAATGAGGGGTGAACCCTGTGCTTTCGATCTAGACCCAGGGTCAGAAGCTGCCCTCTGTTTGTGGTGGCCTCTGAGCAGTGACAGAGCTGGGGGTATCTTCCAAGCTGTGAAATAAGACTCTTGGAGGATCACTTGGTCAATAAACCTGAGATTCTTGTACGAAACCAAGACATGAGTCCTTAAAATAGCTCCTTGCAGCTGGAGTGCTCAAGGCATGGTGTCAGCCAATGGAAAACAATGTAAGAAGAGCTTTGTCAGGGGCAGGGAGGAGGCCTTGCTATTGCTGCCTCTGGGTGCCACTGTGGCACCTGCCCCTCTGTGACAGACATCTCTGGATGTTGCAACACCCACAGGGAGGCTTTCACACTGTCACCATAGGAGTCTCCTTCCCCACAGAGGATCACACTTCCTGATAATATATTTACTCTGATCTCGCCAGGCACTCTTGAAAACTAGGTTTTCCTCCAAAAGGGCCCAGTGTGAACCGAAAGCATGTGGGGAGTTGTGGGAGCGGATTTCCTCATTCTCCCTGTTGGAACTGGCCTTTGTGCATGTATCTCCAACGTCAAGTATCTCGACTAGGCAGAATATGGAAATGGATCAGGACTTCTTCCATATGGCTGTGCTTAAATGCAGGTCCCCAGGGCTCACCCAGGGACCTTCGGGAGTGATAGGCTTACTGTGTGCCTGCATGTATAATAGGTACCTTCAGCAATTCCTGTGTATAGTCGAGTGTGAGGACCCTTGTATGGACCACCCGAAAGCCACAAGCTTTCCTTTTTCTGCCATATTACACATCTGTCAGATGAAAGCAACTGGCACCACAATTATCTGCAGGGAGGAGATCCCAGGGTGTGGCAAAAGCATTTCCCCAGTGTGGCTATTGTCTGAGAGAGGACACCAATGCCTGAGGGTAATTTCAGGTCCTGGCAGGTCAATGATTTATTTCAGTATCTCCCCGAAGTCCTTGGATGGTGCCATCATCAACAGAACCTAAAGGAGTCACTCAATGACAGACGTGAAATAAACACCCAAACTCAGCTCCCATCTCTGCAGGAAGCTTTGCTGGGTTGCTCAGATGTGGCTCTGCTGGCCTGTCCCATCCATGCCACTTAGGAGATCACGCCACCTGAGTTTGAACCCAAATCATCAACCCCCTTACTCGCTCTAGACTTTGGGCAAGTTTCAGAACCTGTCTGTACCTCGGTTTTCTCATCTATAAAATAGAGATGATTATACTACCTACATTTTGGGGTTTAATAAATTAATTTTTGTAAAGCACCTACCTAGAGCAATGTCTGATATGTTGTAAGTGCTTTACAAGTGTTTGTTGAATAAACATAAATAGTTAAAGGTCCAAAGTGGCTCAACCTTTTGTTATCTAATCATTTTTGTCCCCGGCCCCCCTGTTACTTAAGCTCTGATGGGTTCCAGTAATAACAAAGCACATTGGTCTGCTTCGTTTTGGGGAATGGCCTCTCCTGTGTTTACTGTTCATTGTGTGTAAGATGCCCCACGTCTTAGCCTAGCTCCACCTCGCCTCTGTTTTCCAAAGTTCTAATTCTAAGTGTGTCTGGACAATTTCAACCTCAAGAGCTCAGCATGTTATCCCTGAGCTCAGGGAGAATCCAAAGTCCCTTATCCAGAAAGCCCCAGCAGCCAACAACAAACACTTCCTCACATGCACAATATCTTCGTCACATATTCCTCAGACGTGTTGCCCTGTCTTTCCTTCCATTTCGTATCCAATTAGTTGCTTTTTTTTTTTTTTTTTTTTTTAAGTCATTTCTCCCTCCCTTGTATGGTCTATCCATTTACTTGGCTGCACCTTAGTTCAGGTATTATTGCATTCGGTTTGCTAGCTGCCATAGCCTCTCATCTGCTTTTTTTTCCATCCCATGTTTCTAAGCCATCCTATATATGACTTCCAGAATCGCCTTTCTATTGTGCAATTCCAATACTTCAGTCCTCTACTCAAAACTTGTAAGGGCTCTTCATTATCTACTGAATTAATAATGAAAACAATGATGGCATTTAAATCGATTGGATACCGACTGGGTATTCCGTGCTAAGCTTTGTATGTGGATTATCTGATTGAATCCCCACCAGAGTTCTGGGGTCAGACTGATTGAATTTGAACCTACTCCCCATAGACACACATCCACAAACTATGTGACGTACTTGACCCCTCCTGGGCCTCAGTTTCCTTATCTGGAAAATGGGGATGACAGTAATAATACCTACCTGTTGTAAGGCAAATGAGTTAATATATGATAAAGCTCTCAGAACATGACCTGGTACCAGAAAGCACTATATAAATGTTTGCTAGTATCGGTCCTTAGCCTGGGAGCCCAGAGGATGTTGCTGAGGCTCTGTCTCTCCTTCCCAAGCTACCCCAAGCCAGTTGCCCCAGATTCACTTGGCTCCACGTGTGCTCCGAAGGGCAGTACCTACCCCTTGTTGATCAGCTGCCACTGTAAGGGGTACATGAAGTCAGCCGAGGGTGTGGCCCAACAACTGTTCAAAACCACTTTAAACCTGGAAATGAAACAGTACACACCACTCTGAGCCAGAGAGTTATATGCCAAAAACCACCCAGTGATTAAAAAGTCTCTCAGCTGGTCTTTTTTTCTTTGTATTAAAAAACATAAGCATGGAGGAAACGTACTTACCTAACGCTTAACCCTTTGGCTTCTACTCCTGCAAACAGATCTGAACCAATTTCGGACGTCTCCAGGACAAAAGGGGCTTCTTTCTTAATGGAGAACTTGGCATTCTTTGGAAGGAAATCGACACTAGGCATTATGACCTCTCAGACTGAGCAGGTGGGTCCAACAGGAGCAGACGAATTGGGGTGGGGTGGGGGTGAGAATTAACCCAAAAGGCACAGGTACATGAGGCCACATTGAGAAACTGCAATTGTACATAGAATGTTGGGGAGCACTCATTGAGGCTGTGACATTTGAATCAAGACTTCAGGGAGGTGACGAAGCCTGTGCTTCCCCACTAAGTACTGACACCGAGAAACACTTCTGCAGTGCATGAGGGCATGCAAGGAAGGGTGTTGCAGCCAAGGCAAAGGCCCTGGGGTGAGAGGGTGGGAAAGTGGCTGCAAGACAGTAAGGAGGCCAGTGCTGGAGCATGACGGAGTAAAGAGGGAGAGTGGGGGGAAGGTAGAAAGTGAGTGGGGGGCAGGAGATGAAGTTGGAGAGGCTATGGAGATAGATCCAGAAGACTGGTTTCAACTCTAAATCCAGCTGGGAGCTGTGGCCATGACTAGAGCACAGAAGCAGCAGCCTTTGGTCACCAGCCTGGCATGTGTCGGCTTCAACTGTCATCGTCATTAGGCAGTTCTGGATGAGTTATTAGGGATAATAGCCAAGTTTTCAGTTGACTTACCCAAAGGAGGCTGATTTCTCCATTCTTTGCATATTGGGTTCATTCAACTCTAGTAACGACCTGTAAACTACTCTCCCAGTTTTGCCTCCAGAGACAAAAATATCATAATGGAAGGACAAGGATTCTGTGCTAATCCTAACTCCCACCACTAATTTGGGATGAACAATCAACCTTTGGGGCCTCAGTTTCCCCACCAGCAAAAAGGGAATAACCTTTGCCTTCACCTGTCTTGTAGAAATCTTTTTATGATGCTGATTTTATGTAATCGAAGCATAAAGCTTAAACCAGGATACTAGTTAAAAGATTGAGGTTCGTGGACTTGGAGATTTGCAGAGCTGCAATAGGTAAACACTGGCGGCAAGGATATCTGGTTAAAATGGACTTTAACCCCCTAATGGTCAAATTCAGGGAATTTGCTGAGAGGCCCCAGAATCATCTTCGAGTGCCTCCTATGTTATTTTACTGATTGCAAGTCTGGCCAAAGTTCCTGGACTCAGTCACCCAGAAGTCATATGTTTTCTTCCCATATGTCAGCCCCCTTGCACCCTTTACGTGGTTGCAATAATTAAACAAGAATGTTCTTAATCACAAGTGGCTTACTAGCAGGTCGAAATGACAGATTTACAGTGGTTTTTAATGTTCCTTGTTATTTTCTGAGATTTATCATATTTCAGGAGAGCATTTCCAAATGTGGGACCTGACCTGGGGGCCATAATGCAGTCCCCAACTTGTCCACAGGTGCTTCTCTCAGCTCCATCTCCCAGGAGCCAGCCAGCAGAATATTGTGATATTGGAATAATGCCCCTGCTCTCAGGTGAACCTGCCTGATTCTGTTTCAAAGTGGAGAACAGAATCTACACAGTTAATTCAATTTCTGAGCAAAATACTTTTAATGGTCAGCTTCTTCACTTCATACCCTATCGCTAAGGCAATCCTCAGCACGAGATCCCCCTACTTTCTGTGTAAGAGGAAAATTAGGGACCTATTTCCAGAGAGCTTCACCCTGTAATACCTGTAGAGTTTGGTCTGGCATCCCTGGAAACATAGAAACACCACATGAACTACTCATGCATTGGAAAGGATGGAAGAGCACCTTGAAAAATCATGCCCTTCACCTGACCAAAAGATCGAGTCATAACCAGCTAATGACACAAGTGCATCTATGTTAACAGAGTTCGTATGGGCAAGATCTGGGAATTGCTTCTGCTCACAAGCTCAGTGTGAGACAGTGGTGAAGGAAAACTTCCCAAAGCTAATATTACCCTACAATATGTCCCTAGAATCTTCTAGAACCTAGATGGTCACCTCTGACTCACTATGCCCTGCATTGGCCTGACAAGGTCAAGAATATAACATTTCAATTCTGGGCTCTGCTTTTACTATAGGGGCACTGAGTGGGTGATACTCAGAGAAGAGTGACCAGGGTGATGCCTGGACCACTAACCGTGGGCAGATGTTTCACTTGGGAAAGACCAGCTTGAGAGAGTTGAAGGACTGTCAGCAACGTCATTACCCAGTATTATTTCAGAAGACAGAACCAGGACCAATGGGCCGGAGTTCAGGAAGTCAGAAACCACATGCTGATCTAAAATGGAAAGGCCCAACTTGCTACTGTCCTTGGGGGAGGTAGGGAGTCTACTTCTCAGCAATCTGGCAGAAGGGATTTAGACTTTGGTGGGGGGGCAAGGTTGATCACCTCTGGGGTTTGTCTTGACTCTGGAATTCCAGTCTACATATTTTGGCCTCTATTGCTTGCCTTTGTTCCATCCCAAGCTTTTTCATTTGTCTCTTTCTAATTAAGAGAAATGACCAGTATCATTTTTATTGAATATAAATCAGCCTAATCCCATACTGACATTGATATTCAGTCCCATAAAGGTAACAATGCTAGTGCTAAGAGCTCTCAGTTTCCACTTTAAATGGGTCAAAGGTGAAAATAATAAGAATGACTACTCTCATAGGCGCTTACTTTGTGCCAGGCACTGTGGTAAAGGCTTCATGAAGAGTATTTCATTTCATCCTCATAACAGACGTATGGGTGAGTGCGATTATTATCCCTAGTTAACAAATGTGTATGTGGAGGCCCAGAGTGGTTAGAACTTGCCCGGAGTCACACAACTAGTAAATGGGAGAACCAGGCTGCAAAACAGTAATCTGATGTCAAGGGCGACTTTCCTCCCACAGTGCTAGGCTACTTCTGCGAGCTGACTACCTTCCTTTATTTTTGGATTGGGAAGCAAAACAACTTTTTGACAAGAATACCAATCATGAACCATTGGCAGGAGTGAGAAGGAGGGGAGAGAGAGAGAAGAGAGGAAGCCTGGTGGTTTTGGAGCCCAACGTTTGGAGCTCTCGGAATTCAAAGCAATTAGCAGTGCATTGATTCCATTGCATTGTGCAATCTAGGGCACAGCTCAGTCGCTGGTAATTTGATGGAAATATATGCAGGGAGCGGCTGTTGCTTCAGAAACACACAAGAATGCTCTCAAAGTGGAATATGGGAGGAGAAGAAAAATACCAATCGCAGGGGTCAGGCATAGGAAATGGAGCCCATGGTGGGAATATCCATGACTCTATCCTAACATCAGAGCCCCCTCTTTGATGAGTCTGTTCTGTGAGGATCTTGGTGGACCCTGGGGGAGACCTTAGCTTTATTTCTAGAACAGTTCAAGGAGGCATTCAAAGTCTATCTATTCAGCCCAGAGGATGGTCTGGGTAATGCTGAGAACATGCCTCTTAATTTTTTTTCTCTCTCTTAAAAAAGAACAGGCTCCTTCCTGTTCTAAAATTGGATATTTATGTCTGAAACTTAGCCCAACATGGCTGATGGGGGGGTCTTGATATTTGATGATCCTGCTGCCTCTCCATTTGCAACTGTCGTAAACTCTTCATAGGCTCCTATCTGTAATTGTATGTGGTTAATTAAAGTAGCAATCATGCACTTCCAGACAGGAACGCTGTAGTAAAGACAGCCTGTCATCAGGATGTCCCCTGAGGCTGTTGTCAAGGCGTGAAGCCTATGTTTTGTCTCTAAACCACCTTCATCAGTTACTACAGTGGTTTGCCATCCTTTCAGCACTCAGGTGGTCCACGCTGTATTTACCTTCCTGATGACAGGTCAAGGGGTTATATAGGATTCCTCTTTTTTTTAGATGTAACCACTCGTGGCGTGTGGCCAGGGTCAGATCTAGATTTTGTGGGACCTTGAGGCTTATGTAATTTGGAGAGCACTCTTTAATTAAAAGAATCAACATTTTGAATACAAAATTAGACACGTGGCCCTGAAAGGAGCCTGCGCACGTGACAGATCATGAGACTTGAGCTTCATTCCCTTCATACTAAGTCTGCCTCTGAGAGCAGAGTTAGGAGATGTGTGTCCCAGACTGGGCACTGCTCTGAACTACCTGTGGGATCTGGGGCAGATTACTTCCTCCTTCGGGGCTTCAGATCTTCATCTGTAAATGGACTAGGTTATTCTAGGGTCCCTTCTGACTCTCGCTTTCTGAGTTCAACATGGCTCATGGCTTCCATGAGCAAGTAAAGCAAGTTCAAAGTCAGTGGTGTTCCAGATGCCATGCTTTTCTTTGTGAAATGAATGGACTGGAAACAATGGCCTCTAAGGATATCTGCTTGTTATAATGTTCTATGTAAAGGTTTCTGTTTCTGCCCGAGTCTTCCTCTAGCGCATTGGGCTAGTGTCACTGGTGTGTGCCTCCTCAGTGGAAGCCTCAGGTGTAAAAAAACAAAGCACCCCTTCTACACAGGAGGGCAGCTGGGCTAATAGCCATTGCAGTTTTAGTTTCTCTGGAGCACTTTATTTTGAGAGTGACCAAAATGTGCCTTTAGCTTTGATGTCAACATAAGCAGAACGCCCCAATTAGACAACAAGGAAGCCCATTACATGAGGGGCTTTAGAGGCCAAAGAACTAGGCAGCAGAGGCCAAGCCCAACCTCTCTCCTTAGCCCTATCCCAGCTAGGATGCTCACTAGTCTGCCAATGTTTTAACAAGAGCTAGATTCTAATATAAGTCTCTAGAGTGGGTTGTAGTGGAAACTCATCTTGATAAAGAGTAAAGACACTGGCTGTCTTACTGTCTATTGACGTTTAGCAACTCACAGGATTTCTCTTGCCTCAATTTTCTCATCTATAAAATGGGAAGGTTGATCTTTTATTTATTTTTTTGGCTCTGTGGTACTTTTCAGCACTTTTGTTTCATTTATAAGTCTGCCTTTCTGCTGCATTTAGTTTTGAAGGCGGTTTAAAGCTAGACCAAAGCTTATGTCTCAACTTGAATTTAAGAATGGGGTTCTACATGGAGCTTAGAGAAGAGCAAATCCTGAGAGAGCATCCCATCATCTCCTGGAAAGTCTGCAGGGCGATAATGGGAACCTAAAGACCACTTACAGTATAGAAGTTGAGAGACAATTGGCTTTCAAATGTGCCCATGCTCCCGTTCTTCACGTGAACAGTGGCCACTCTGAAAAGGGGAGAGAATTTTGCATAAGGACTGAAACATGCCTGATTGACAGGGACTGCAGAACACACGCAAGGCAGCCCGCCCTCCACTCTCAGAGCAACTTACCTCTGGTCGAAGGCAGCCTGGTTCACCAAGTAGGTGGAGTGGTAGGTGCAGGAGAAGGAATAGTTCACGGGCTGGTTCTTCACAATCACGGTGCTGTCATTGGAAACGATGTGGCTGTAGAAGTGGTAGATGGGGGGCTTGTACTGGAGAAAGGAAGAAGGCAGTTAGGGTAGCCCTCTCCTCCCATGATGAGAATGGGGGTCCTGGGAAAAGTGATTGAAGATGGGCCAGGAATAAAGCCCATGGGGAGACATGAACGTCTGCCATTGAGAGTAGCACCCACTCTTTTTGTCTGATCCTTTTTGTAAAGTGTTCTTGAGTCTGTTCAACTAAGATCATTTAAAATAATCTAAGTTGAATGTTGTACAAATCCAAGAAATCCATATACTCACTAGGCTTCGGACCCCAGAGAACTGGCTCAGGAATCTTTATTTCCCAACATCAATTTTTTATCCATTTCCTTTGTCCAAGATCTTACGTGACTACTTTCACCCATTTAGGGTGATTTCTAGAAATCTCCCATTTCTAGAACATTACTGTCTAGTTCTTTGCTCTATCCTTCCAATCATGAGCACTATTCCTGACTTGTTGAAAGCTAAAATCACAGAATATTAGAGTCGAGAGGGATCTTCAACTTCTGCTTGAGAAGTGACCTACCTAAGACCACACAGATACTTTGTAGTTCACTTTACTAGGATTCTCAAAGACGTGATTTTTTTCGTTTGTTTGTTTTTTTGTTTTGTTAATCATGTCCTTGACTCTTTCTACTTAATCACTGAATCCTTGTGGGGCCTGTAGGAAGAGGAGGTGACCCTGAGAGTTCTTTGGTCCCATTTTCTGAGACCCAAGGCAGTAGGGAAGCTAGCTGTCAGCAGTGGAAATGCTACCTTCATGACTACATTCCTACTGGTTGTGTGGCCCCAAACTAGTAACTTTATTGGGAGGTCTCAGATTTCTCCTTTGTCATATAAGATATTCACAAGAGGTTGTCTGTGGTTCCTTTTAATTCTGATCACTTTTCCTGGGTATTTCACAAAACCCAATTATGAATAGTGTTGTACTTTGGTTACCCATTTAAAATGCCCTTTCAAATGCACTTTATCACCACTTCAAAATCTTAGGCAGAGGATGTCTCGTCCATCCAACACAAGAAGGATGGCAGCTCATGAGCACAGGCTCAGAACTCAAAGCAAGGTAGAGGTGGGAAAGGTACGTTGTTCTACTCACAGAAGGTGACCTAGCTGGCTCTCACAACAAAGTAGGAGAATAAAATTCAAATTCAAAGAGTCACTTAAACTAAGCAGAAGAGAAGAGTTTAAATAACACTAACACCCCAGGAAATAAGAGTCAGGATTGACTCTTAAAAGGAAACTGGTGAATTTGGAATCCATTGAAGGATGGACAACAGATGTCTCATTCTCGGTTCCGGTTGTCTCATCTTAGTGACTCCTCACTGTGTGGCTGGGACTTACCTCAGACTGCGTTCCACAGTAAGACTTGTTTTTAGGTGACAAATCTGGGATTACAAATTGGTAGTAACCTCCTTCATGGACCCCATTGTAACACAGCCCTCCGAGGGCCAACTGATGTACTTCCCATCCATAGGGACACTCAGGGATTTTGGTGATGATGGTTTTGGGATAACAAAACACAAGAATGACATCTGGAAAGAGGATACACAGGGTTAGAAATCAGATATGGTAATCATATTACTCTACATAAACAACAGTGGCTTCCAGTCACACCCAAGCATACAAAACACTTTCCTGGCTATTCTTCATGAGCTGTGAAAAAAGTTTCACCCATCCTCAGTCACTGAAGTTCCACTTTTTTTGTTTTTGCTATATCTGTGTAATATCTGCCCTACGCTTAATAAGTATTCAAAATTGGTCCACTTTTAAATCTTAATCTATTTTAAGGAATAGATCTGTGAAGCTAGATTGGATGGATTGGAGATATATATAATATTTTATATTACATGTATTAAAAATTTTTTAAATCCCATGAACACAAGCACATAACTTAAAAAACTATCTCCGTTTCATGCACAGTGCTGCAAAACAGTAATTCATGGTACAAGACAGAAATTCAACAGTCAAGTAGAAAATAGGAAAAAATGTGGAGATTTTATCTCTAGCTATTTATCCATCTATCTAGCATTCTCTAATTTTAAAAAAAGTCTAAATTTATCCAATGCATTTTTACTTCCTGTGGTAAAAGTCTGATTGGCACTGGAGGCTAACATGCTTCTGTTGGCTACATTATTGCACTTTCATAAACACTATAGGCATGGAGCCCTGAGCTTTCTTTGCAAAGGGAAGCTTTAGGAAACTTTCCTTTCCAGGCAAGTGGACTGGCCCCGGGGCATACCTGCTTTATTTGGAGTGCATGATTTCGCAGAGGCTTCCACAAAGACGGCCAGCAGCACAAAGGCCCTCAGCACCATTGCTTCTCAGAACCTGGTCTTTGCCAGGTGGCCAAACCAAGCTGGCCTAGCGATCACCGTCCCGACAGGGCCTGAGCCTTGATCATTCTAGGTCAGAAACACAAGCGAGCAATTAAAATGAAGGGTGAGAACAAAGCAGCACACACAGCCTTGGGGGGTATTTCGAAGGGAGATCCGTAAGGCCATTTGCCCTGTTTCTAATGGTTCCTGGTCTGCGCTGGGAAGCAAAAAGTGAGGCTCATACCACTGGGAGCGTCAATGACACACGCAGTTGCTCATGTTCCCAACTGTTTCATTCTCTCCAGACTGTGGACGCTGCCTCTCAGAAGCTGCCCAAATCTCCAGCCCCAGTCCTAGCTTGACTTTATATAGGGCGAGGGTGTAAAAGAAACCGGCTCCAGATAAATCACAATGAACACACATTATCCACTGCGGGGGGAATAAAGGGGACCTTGCACAATAATCCGATGGGAAGCTCAGTTACGGCCACTTGAGTCTAATTTCTTTTACTTCACAGAGTTGGAAAAACTTTTGTTTAACCACTTCAACCAGGATTGGAATTAAAAGTTGAATTTTTTCCCCTCGTACAAAAATATAACTTGGATTGGAGGCAAATTCATTTCTGCACTTTTCTAGGGGAAAGTTTTCTTTCTTCATGTCTTGATTTCTTTGCTTTATTTCTTCCTTTCTTATTTTTTTATGTAGGCGATCTAAACTTTGAACTTAAGAAGACTCAAGTTCAGCAGTGTTACACCTGATAAACAAACACTAGGCTGTTTGTGTGATGCAAACATGGTCAGGGTTTTTTCTTTCCTTGAATATTTTTCAGTAAACTCTGAATTTCTGGAGTTCCCTCCTGAAGTTTCTCTAGAACGCATTGTGAAATATAACTTTTCATTGTGAAGCTCTAGGCTTTTGAAGTTTTGTTAGTTTCCCAGAGCAATGACACTGGAAGAAGGAACTTAGAAAGACCATCTTATGATTCAATCCTTAGTCACCAAACAAGATCCAACTGGAGAACAACAGCTAAAATGCTGCTTCTGGGAAGCTTCCAAATATATGGGGATTGACCTGGGGATTTTTAGCACCCAGAAATTTAAGAGTGAAAAATCTGGGTTTGTTTTAATTTTCGTTTTAGAGGAAGCAGGGCCTTTTATCAATCAACTGAGAGTATATTTTACATTAAGCCCTTGGAGAGACAGATGTAAAAAGTGTAGAAAAATACCCAGCCTTATAGTGCTTTATAGTGTAGCTGAGAAACTAAATTATCTATACACAATGACTCACAGTTAGAATACTGGGTGAGGTCATTGCTTTGCTACTTATCACATGTCTTTCACTTTATGACACACCTCCCTCCCTCTGAGCCCATGTAATGTAATGTCTCAGAAACACTGGGCTATGTCTTTTAATCAATATGCATATAGAAGAGGGTAGAGTTTCCTTACCTTCTCAAGACCTATGGTTAAATTGATGGTATGCCTTACCATGATGGTGTCTAAGGATTGTGGAAATAGCCATATGGCAAGCCATTAACAATTTCTGTGACTCAGTTTCCTTCTCTGTAAATGGAGGCTGTAGCCCTGGGTTTCTCTCTCAGGGTGGGAGAGCAATGATGTGAGGCTCTTATAAACTGTAAAGTACTAGATAAATAAGTAGATAATATGAACAGACAACTAACACATTTCAGCAACATGTATTCGTCCCTGAGGTATTTTTCTTTTTCTCAAAGAAAAGTACCGCAAAGTGTCCATTGTAGCTTCATGTAACATGAGACACACCTGTATTGTATAACACACACAGACTTAATATATTTTATGGATAAAGATTAAATGGGCTGAAGAGGGGAGGAGGAGGGAATGTATTAAATTTTTTTTTTTTAAACTAAGGTTGAGTTTAGTGCAGCCTGGAAATATCAGCACATTTATTCTGGTCTCCATAGTTCATTACTACATGAGCAGAAATCGGCCCTTGAACCTCACGAGTCTGTGTGGTTTCTCTGAGTTTCTTTCCTAGGGCTTAGCACTAACTCTGAGCTTCTTCCTCCCTCCATTTTTAGAAACATGTATTGAGCCCCTATAGTATAGCAGGCACTGGACTAGGTTCTGGGAAGACAGGCAAGTCAGTGGACTAGGAACTGGGTGGGTGGGTGAGGGGATGCACAGAGCCATGGAGGTCTGTCCTGGGAATGTGGGGTGGTAAAGAGGGAAACAGGGAGAATCAACATGCTCAGCAGAGGAAGTAACAAGTAAACCAAGTCTCAGAGGCCTAAAACAGCCTAGTTATATAAGGAACAGCCCCTGTAATCCTTTCCTGTCTTCCAGTGGAAATGTCTGATGGGCCCCTGCAAGATGCTGTGAAGACGTATAGGGTCAGAGTGGACAGATAGACACTGCAGTTGGGCCTGGGATAAAAAACCCAGCTCTACCACTTCTTAACTGTGTGTTCTCGGGCAAGTGACTTAGCTTCTGTGAGCTTTAATTTCCTCCTCTCCCGAAAGGATAATGTCTGTGACATGGTGTTACTCAGAGTATTAAATGAGATATACATAGTCCCCCCTTATCCACGGGGAATATGTTCCTAGACCCCCAGTGGATGGATGCCCCAAATCTCACATAGTACCAAACCCTATACAGTATATATTATGCTTTTTCCTATACTTTCATACCTTTTCACTTAAGGGAAACACTTTATGGCTTCTCCTTAGCATACCCGAATTGTCAGCATCACTATTCTTGCTCTTTGGGGACATTATTAAGTAAAACAAAGTTGACTTGAATACAAGCACTGTGATACAATGACAGTAGATCTGATAGCTCGATGGCTGCTAAGTGACTCATGGGTGGGTAGCACACAGCCTGGAGATGCCGGAGAAAGGGATGATTCATGTTCATGGTGGGACAGAGTGGGATGTCAGGAGATTTCATCACACTGCTTACAATGACATGGAATTTAAAACTTAGGAACTGTTTATTTCTAGAATTTTCCATTTAATATTTTTGGACTGTGGTTGACCATGGGTAACTGAAACCATGTAAAGTGAAACTGTGGAGAAGGAGGGCTTGCTATAAATGGGTTTGCATAGACATGCTTTATTTTTCTCAATAGGGGCAGGGCGTCAGGGAAGATTTTCATTTTATGCTTCATTCTGTTTGGGAAACTCAAAGAGGGGAGCCTATTAGGAATGGATCACTGCTAGATAATATATATTATTGTCATCGGTGCTGAGTTATGTCATATGTAACTAAAAGCACAGGTTCTGGAATTAAGAGGTCATGGCTTTGTCACATTTCCAATTGTCTGATCTTGAGCAAGTAATTTGACCTTTCCAAGCCTTTAGTTGGCAAATCTATGAAATAGGCTTCCTACCTCCGATGCTGTTGCAAGGACCTAATGAAATAACACACGTAAGTTGCTTAGCACGGTGCCTGGCACGTTGTAAACGTTCAATACAGGTTTGTTGCCAGAAAGTTTATTCGTTTGAGGTTGGTATCCTTGGCCTGGAAGGGCATGTCAATAGCGTTCCCGTATGAACTCTGGGTGTTTTCTAATGGGAATATTTCTTTCTTTAGAAGCCCACCTGAATAAAGAGCAGGTGCTTTTGATTTCTAGAGAAGGCTGATAATGATAAAATCTCGCCTACAATTTCTTGGAGGGGGGACCCAGCTAACAATCAGGTACATGATACTCTTTTCGAGGGCAAGTTGAATAAAGTTGGGAAGCGGAGTCAACTTTTGTGGCAGGCTGGTTTCTAGATGTTGTATTTGCATAAGAAACAGATTGGGACAAAATGTACTTGGGCCAAACAGTATTTGATACTTGCCCTGATAAAAGGGAGGAGGCTCTTATTTTTTTCCCCCGGTAATTACCCACCATTCCACTGCCTGACCCCATCCCCTGTCTGCTCTCCTCCCCCTTCATCCTGAGATGAAGATGGAGTTGTAGAGGTGCCACTGGGAGACATCCAAAAGCAACATCTCCCCCTGAGACCCACTGCTATTTCTCCGTAAAACACAAATAAAACTGATGGGAAGATTTCACAATCCCAGGATCTAGCAAGGGTTTGATAAAAAGGATTTTATGGCAGACTCATCTGAAAGGTGAGCTTGGTGAGCTTGCAAAAAGTGTATCTTTCTTTTGCAAATTGCCAGCCAATAGAGGGTGCCTGTTCTATTTGAAGGTCTTGTAAGATTTGTGAAAACTCGCCCAGACACAGAAAGGTTGTCATTTGCAAAATTCCAATCAACATTTTCATTCACCACTAAATCATATGGGTGATTAATCATAATGATAAACAAACTGGTAAACTCTGAGTGATCAGATGATACTTTAAAAAATAAAGCTAATAAGCATGCATTAAAGTTTAAAAGGCTGCTCTATTAACTTATTTTTTGAAGCACATTGTTTTGAGTTCATTAAATGTTGGCTTTGTTAAATGGGCTCCATTGTTTCCTCTAAGCCCTGAATCAAGCCTTCTTCTATTTTGTGGGAGAGACTGTTTGCCAATTTGCAAATGAGTGGGTGTTCCCATGCAGGCTTCAATGGCTTACTCCTCCAGGAATTAGCAGTTCTCCTGAGAAAGCAGTGTTCCCCTTACAGAAAATACACTTTATAAAGGAGAACTGAGAAGTGAGAAAAGACCCTCTGCTGATAGTACATCAGAAATTCAGAGCAATGAGCTCTGCCTCCCCCATCCCATTCCAGACCTTGCAGCCACCAGTCTCAGAGAACCAGATTGGCCCAGGAAGATCCCCCTCCAGGAGATACTGGAGTCTTATTATGCTAATCTCCAAGCAGGGAGTAAAGCCCCCCCCCCTTTTCTCAGAAAAGTAGGGACCATCAGCTCCTCCCTTTCCTGTCTCCCCATCACCCTTTTCATCTCCAATCATAAGGCTGAAGAAAAAAAAAACAGTTCCTCCTCAGATCAAGATTAGGGATCTCATTGCTGGTTATTTCAAGGTGAATAATTTATTCTGTTCTTGAAACTTCCCAGAGTATCATTCATTTATTCTTTTATTCATTCATTGAGTCACCAAATATGTAATGAATGTCTGTTATGTACCAGGTCATAATCATATATATGTAGATAGATACAGACATACATATATGTACATCTATCTATCTATCTATCTATCTATCTATCTATCTATCTATCTATCATCTATCATGTATCCATGAAAAAAATTTAGGGCCAAGAGACCAGAAATAAAGGCAGACAACTCCATCATTACACTAAAAGTTTATTAAGGGAATGTGCATAGAAGCGCGTCTTGGGTGACAGCAAGACGACATGATTATCCTCCACGCTTTCTACCCAGCAGACAGGAATGTGTGTTTAAGGAGGTGGGGGGGGGACTGCCAGGTGCCGAGAGCCTCTCGTACCAGAGCTGATTAAGAGACAGATAATGTCAAGAGCATCTCACTCCAGAGACAGAGCAGAGATCTGGGGGTGAGGGGATGGCAAGAATCAAGATGGCAGATCAGCTTGAAGACAGAATTAGCTCTGTCCATGCTATATATATATCTTCCACTTGGGGTAAATATAAGGATATTAAGTAAGGAAGGACACAAATCGGCTTTACATAAAAAGAATAATGGGACATAGAAGAGGCATCTAATTTAGACAGCCCGGTCAAGGAAATCTCTTTGAAGAGACTTAAGGTGGGGCCTGAAGGAGTGGAGATAGGAGCTGATGGGATGTGTGAGTGTGTATGTAGCGGCAGAATACTTGAGGCAGGGGTTATGGAGCCTCTGCTGTAGGTTGAAGGTGATACATTCACCAACCGGTGCATGCTTTTTTTATTTTTCAAGCTCTTTTCCCAGACACTCAAGGAAGTTTTCCTGTTTGACTTCCATACCATGAGAAATTCCATCCTTGGCGGATAATGCCATTATGAGTTTTCTTTCTCTGTTAGTAATGTTAGTGTCACTTTAGTTATAGATTTTTAATTGAGATCAGAGTAATTGTCTCTTGGATTTATAGAAACTAGAACAAATGCAAATTTACCCTCTAGGACCCATGTCTGTTTTGGTTGACTGATTTTTCTTTCTAGGAACTTCATGCATAGCCATTCTCTCATCCAATGAGCCACTCGTGGCTTCTTCCTTACTCCCAAACCTGATGCCTTTGTTATTATGCCAGATATGGACCGAGTTTCATTTTCCTTCATGTCTATGACAGTTTATTGCAGAGGTACCAATCCAGTTCTCAGATAGCCAGAGATAGATAGAAGAAAGAAGCAGCAGAAGAAAAGAAACTATGCCATTATCTTTTGCTCTACTGCTATATGACTGTGTAATTGTCTTCAAATGCCTACGTGCTCTGCATGGATACCAGGCACATCAGATGCACATCACACGTACTGCCACTTCCCTCTTGTGCATCCATGCCAGACATCGCTAATCAAGAAACTCTCCCCCTTTGACCTCAAACAAGACCTCAGAAGCATTCTCAACACTGTCCTTCAAATGGGCACTTTAATCAACTGGAATTAGCATAGAATTGAAATCCATTTGTTTTCCATGGTATAAGCAACCTCAGTGCTTCTGGGACAGAGTTACAGTGCATTCTTCCTCCACATTTATCATGATGTGACTTCACTTTTTTGCATGAAGCCTCCTTCACCAGACTGAACGCTCCATCAAGGTCAGGTTTACAACTGGGGGTTTGCTTAACCTTGAATCCCCCCTGGCTCAGAGCATAGTACCTAGAACATAGTTGATTTAGAAAATATTTGCTGAATGAATGAATGACAGAAATTTGTTCTTTGGAAGAAGCCAAAGTATGTTTGCAGCCGAAATGCAGCTGCCCTCAAACACTGGCCTCTGCCGAAGGGTATTATTCTGTATTTCTTTGTGAAGTCACTTAGCGTTTGGCCAGTTAGCATATAGAGACTTGATCAGACTCCTTATGAAGCCCTGAAAATGTGCTTCTAATGTTCTTTCATCCAGATCTTTGTAGTCAGTGCTAGTTCTCAGTACCAGTTGTGATTATTGCAGCTCCTGTGGGCACCACTGTTTAAGTATTTCTGAAGAGAAGGCTCTTTCCATATTGCATCAAAGGGGTTTCTGTATAACTGCAGTGTATGTACCTGCCAATGTTTCCTCTTTGCTCTAAGAACCAGGGTATCCTGGGGTCTGGGAAGGGAGTGTTTTCAAAATCCTGGAACTCCATTAACACTCTCTTTGTAAAATGCATGCTTAATGAAGTGGTGATCTGCATTTTAAATGATCTCATGTACCAAATTCTCAGTACATTTTTCTGTTTTCCCTGACCCTGCAAACGTGGGTGTCCTTGGTTTAATAAACTGGCAGAATAATGTGTGCCCCTTTTGAGTCTATTTTACATTTCAATGAATACATTGTGTGTTTCTGAACCTAGAAAATTACAATGTCTGTGTTAAACATTTGGGAGAGTTGAAAACTTGGGAAGTTACAAAGGTAGTTTCTACCATTCATATGAAATAGACACCCCAACTGTTTTGAAAGACTAAAGGACAAGAGTTTTAATTAAAACAAATTATAAATCATGGCAGAATTTCTATCATATCCTCTAGATTTCACTACTTGGTAGAGAGAAAGTAGGTCAGTAAGTTTATGTCGCAAACTCTCTTTGAATGGTAATGATTAAACTACAGAATCCTTTCGTTGGATTGATCAGCTTTTGATTTCTGAAATGAAGCTCTTTGCTAGTACAGCCAGAGGGAAATGGCAGTTAAAATGGATTAATTGAGTAATAGCTACAAGAGCAAGAAAAAATGCTGGAGCAATATACATGCATAATTATAGTCTAATTTATCAGCATTTTCTTAGAGCCACAAACCCAGGGCTGTGACAGACTCAAGGGGGAAAGTATTAAAAATTCTAAAGCTGGATGTCTTTCTTTCTTGGGCCAGGGCTTTGAGGGATGGAAAGTGGATATCAGGTGATTTCAGAAGGTTATATATGGCTGAGAGCCGTTGCATGGAAATCTGGGCCAGACCACATTGGCCGTCATTGGCAGAGACATGAGCAATGAGGAAATGTTAGGGAAGAACCTAAGTGTTCTACAGACCACGGAGGTGGATACTGAGTGATGGGGGATTTCTTACTGAGGTTTTTAAATGTGTGTGAGTGAATTGAGTCTCCATTATCCAGACAATTCATACTAAATCTTTAAAGACACGCTCAAAACCACCTGCTATGTGAAGTTGGCTCAGATCCCCCTACCTCCAGAGACTTTGAACTTCTGTTGTCTGCATCATGTCTATGGCATCTAGTGTATGCCCCCAATCTCAGTGGCTTAATATGATAGACATTGGGAAGTTACAAAGGTAGTTTCTCCCATTCATGTGAAGATTCATTTCTCATTCATGTGAAGATTCTATTAGGTATTCCCGGTTGGTAAGTGGTCTCCCCATGGTTATCCTGGGAACTGAGCTTTGCGTATCTCATCTCTCTGTTCTCTGAATCCTAAGAGATCTCTGTATTCAGCCAGCAGGTGGAGAAAAAGTATGGAGGAATCTGATAAGGTCAGGCCTAGAAGTGGTAATGTCATTCTACTCACAGTTCATTGGCTAAAACTCAGACATGTGCCAATATTTAACTTCAGCTATCTGGCCAGGGAACAGAGAAAATGGGTTTGGGTGAGCAGGTAGCAGTCAAATATATATAGCTACGTTTTGGAAGAATGAATATGTGTGCCTATGTATCTGTCTGACAGTGGGTTTTATTATTTTTATTTTACAAGTTGGAAAACTGACACTTGGGAAGATTCAGTCACTTGCTGAGGTGATGCTGGCGCTAGAATGTCACCCACGCTTGTATGGTTTTAAAGCCACCACACTATCGTTGCTTATTAACCTCATTTCTTACACTGTTCCATTGTTTTCTATTTCCCTGTCACCATTCTTATTCAGGCCTCATGACATCCTAACTTACCTGCTATAAAAGCCACAAGCTATGTCCCTTGATGTCACTCAACCAGGCAAATTATTGACAGGTTGTTGCTTGCTCTTCTTAAAATGCAGCTCTAACCTTATCAATTCACAGCCTGAATATCTTTAATAAATGCTCAGTAAATGTTTGTTAACTTACTGCCTAATGAGTAAAAAGCAAAGGTCTTGGCCTGGGTTCAAGGCCTGAGATTAGAGAATTATGTGGAAACAATTATGTGGGAGTATGTACTGGGTCCCAGAGTATCCTACTGTTGCATGTGTAAGCCTCAGAGAAGGCTGCGCTTGGAAGCATTGATTCTGGGTTGCTAAAGAATGACTTCTTTCCTGGTATCATTCTAGGGAGGGTTAGGTATCTTACACCGTGAAAGTCTTTAGATTTAGCCACACAGGTCTCTGTCTTTGGCAGGGAGAGAGAGGAGGGAGGACGGAGAAGAGAGGAGGGAGAAGGAAGGAGGGAGAAGGAGAGAAGAGAGAAGAAACTGCCTTTGGACGTGCCACACAGCTCTTGAATGCATTCCTTTGCACATACTCTACACTGGTTATGGGCGGGAAGGGGTGAGAGACGTTTCCTGAGCCTGTGTAGGGACTCTGTTTAATCAACCCAGTGATTTACCCAGAAAAACTAGTTTATGCACAATGGTGGCAGCAGATTTTCTAGAAGGGATTTGAGGCATCAATCTAGTTGAAAAATGGGATGTTTGAGTGATTAAGGGTAACTTACATAAGATTGAATGAAATCTCAGTTGTTCGTGTAGAAGATTGAAATGGTAGATTATAGATAAGCAGAGATCCCCGGCCCTCCCTACTATTTGGCACTACTGTCTAGGAGATACTTTTTGCAGTGCTGAGATTCTCTACCCCTTCTTTTTCATCTGGTACTTCCAGGTCTGCTTCTTTTGGCAATATTGCAACGTTATGCCTGTCAATCCAAGCTGCATTAGAAGTGCCCAATGGAGGCCACCTCCTAGGTCCTGGCCAAGCAGAACTGCAGACAGTGTGGTGGTTTCTTTGATGGCAGCCAACAGTGTGGAGAAAAAACAATAAACAATCAGCAAGGGGGCTCATTCTCCCTTTTCTGTCCTCCACTGCAGGCATCTAAGGAGCAGGCCCTGCAGAGTTCAAGGGAAGAGGGTTCAGTGTGAAGACTTCACACATTTCAGAGTGCTCAGGCCTTCCGACCCAAGGCACGCAAACCTCAGGCCTCAGGCAGGCTCCAGACTTGAAAGGGGGAACAGAAGAACTTGGGGTTCTGTCAGTGGCTGTCAGAGCTGGCAGGGATTTTGGTGATTATCTGTCTCAAACCAGCTAACATTGGCACAATGCTGCTGCATCCTCTTCTTGTGCCCAGAGCAGACATCTGCCAGCTCTACTGTCAGCTGAGTCCCTCTGTAGATTACTGGTCAACCCCGAGAGAGGGTCCGATTGGTAAGCCAGTACCTACTGGCAGAGCTCTTTTGCCAGGCCAGCAATCTCAGCGGGTTACTGACCAGCCGATAGATGAACCAATGGTTGGTCTAATCTGCTGAGATTAGAAGGTGAAGTTCCAGATGGATAAACTATGACGATCATGTATAAGAGAAATTTGTTTACCCTTTCTTTCAGATGCAAATTGGTTTATCTTACACTTTAATGGCTCTTTTACTCACGTATGATTTATAACACCATGAATTAGTCTTTTGGAAAATATTGGTCCACTGAGTTATGCCGATTTTCCAAAGGTTGACAGATTTCATTGTAAATATTTTAAAAAATCACCTGCCTTAATATCATCAATATCTAATCAGAAAATTCAATGAGTATTGAGACGTGTGATGAAATTGTTTCGTGATGATGGGGAGGGAACATAGTGGTGGGAAGACATGTGTGTGGTGATTAGGAGCCAGGGCACAAAAGTGAGACACGCCAGCTGTGTGTCCGTAGATATGTTACTTACTGTCTCTTTTGCCCACTTTCCTTATTTGGGAAATGGTGGTATGCCAACACCTGCCTACAAAGGTTGTTGTGAAGACTAAATGAGATACGGCAGATAAAGTACTTGGCACCTAGCAAGTACTCAATAAATATTAGTTATTGCTATCATCGTATTACCTTTTCTCAAAGTTCCAGTTGTAGGAGGATTGTTTTATGTGGCTCCTTCTTCTATGGGGTTCAGTTTGCTGCATTTAAAAGACACCTTTCATCGGAGCCCTTAGGGCTTCTGCTGGATAGACTCAGGGACTCATGTGTTTGGGGAGTTGGGGGCCTACCTTTGCATAATGCCAGCACAGTTGACTTCAAAAGTCTGGATGCTTCACAAGTCTCATGGTGCTTCCGGCCCCAGCACAGTCTTTCTGACCCCAACTTTGCATTTAAATCATATTCTATGGGACCATTTATCCTTCTTTTTTACCAGCCTGTGTCTGCTCATGTATTGGGAAATCAGGTCAAAGAAGAGCACACAGGGTTAGAGTTTGCAGGAGAAATTTAGGTCAACCCCCTACCACCTTTCACCTGTACGTCAGGGACACCTATGAGATATCTTTCTGGTTTCATTCCCATTTGCTTTTATCTTCATAGGCTGTCTTTACTGTGCCAATTGATTTAGTGATTTTGTGGTCACTGAATATTTCCCCAGTTCATTAACAATTCACAGTCAAAGGGCTTTGTCTGGCAGTGACCCAGTGAGCCAGTAGATTAGTCCAAATAATGTTATTGATATTCTGGGACCGTTCAGAATTGTACTCTTGTATGCACAGCTGTGAGATTCTTTATGGGAGAATATAGTGCAATAATTTTTTTTCTTTTGGAAGAAAATAAAAAGACAACAGAGTAGCCTAGTAATTTGAATTTGATCAACTTAGGAGCTGCATAGTCAGACCTGCAATTTTTTTTTTTTCAAGTATTGCAAATGTTGGAGAGTTCTGTGATTTTTGTGCCCTGACCTTTGTACCTTAGCTTAGACCATTTACATTATTTTAGTTTCTGGTTTGAAACCAACTCTGTTCTCTTACAGTTGGATTAAAAAAGCTATGGAAATTGATCCTTTCCAGTGGACTGAAAAAATCCTGTTTTGTCTCTGGGAACACTTCCAGGTAACCACAACACAACTTGGTGTTCCCTTGGAGAAGCAGGGGGTTTGGAATGGGGAAGGGCTTAGATTTACCCCTCCTCCAACTCCCCCAGCCCCAGTTTTGGTTCTGCCCTTAACCCATTGAGTATCTGGGCTAATTGCTCCACTTCTCTGGCTATTCATTTCCACCAAGCGCCTTATAAGGTTGTGATGAAGGCCAGAGGAGAAGCATACAATGAGAAGTTGTATATCAAAGTATATAATTATATATAAGGAATTATGCAAAAATCGGTCTATCTATCTATCTGTCTGTCTGTCTGTCTATCTATCCATCCATCCTCTGTGACATCTGTTGCTACTTAGTAGAGAGACAGACAGGTGGAGGGTGTGAAAGCATTTTCAAAACTATAAGGTCACATATGCATGCAGGTACTACTAGAGCTCACCGTTTCTAATAGTGAAGCTGGCCCTGTGGCTGGTGGTATTTTTATCTTGAAAAGCTACCACTAGACTGTTGTGCTGACTACAGCTGATTGGATGTACAAGTGTGGATGGGCCTTGAGTGGTGACTGAGCGGTGGCTTGCATGGCTGGGGTTAAGTTGTGATCTTTCCTTACGCCCATCCCCTACCGACCTCCTCTTTTTTCATGTCCTTGCCTTCCTCTATCCTCCCCCTTTTTTTTTTTTTTTTTTAATTTTTTCTTACTACAGAAATAATATGTGGTCATTGCAGAATATCTAGAAAGTTCATAAAATCTTAAAGAAAGACAAAAATCTATAATTCCATCTCCTTGAGGCAACCCCTAAAACTGTTCGAGTTCCTTTCTTTTGTTGTTGTTTACTGTTGTGTTAACTCTTCATTTAAAAAAAAAAATCATTGAAAGCTTACTGCTTATAAAATTTTGGTATCCTGCCCACCCTCACTTCTGATTGCGCTGTAGAACTTAGATGGCCTATCTCTAGGGTTGGATCTCAGGACCTTGTTGAATCCCCTTGTTTGCTGACACTTGGATAGAATATAATTTCCCCCAAAAAACTTTTCTTATTTCACCAGCAGTTTCCTCTCTGTTCAGGGTTACATCCCACTATTTTCCATGAACTAGTACGTGTGTGATAATAATTGCATTGTACTGTGTGGCCTGTTGACTGGGCTCCATCACTAACTATGAAACTGGATCCTATAACCCAGTTCCCCAGTACCTGAAACTCAAATTCACATGACCAGAAAGAACAAATGACTCCATGTCTTGGATTTTCAGGACCCGTGAACAGTTTATAAACCTCGGATATTCAACTGCGACTGCCAAGGGTATCCTGATCCCCAGACCGTTGAGTAAAAGGGGCAGTTCAAGATTTTGTTTCTCATCTGTCCTTCTTGATCTCCTCCCAGGTGGAGTTTGGAGAATTGGAGCCTCAGAGAATCACCTCACTTAGCCTCATTGCCATTCAGGGAGGAGCGACCCACAGCAAATGTCTTTATTTTCCAGCTGATGAAAGGGATTAAGGTGGGGATAACAGCAAGGTGACTGTAAGCTGCCCACCTGAATCTCTCATCAGTGCCCAGTAGAAGTTCCCTATCAAATGGCCATTGGGAAAATGCAAATGTCGACCTCTCCGCTCTGTGCTTTAGCTTATCCTGAGCGGAATCACAATTCTCTCCTCCACATCACTCAAGCCCATGACTTCACGCCAGGGCCTCCTTTTCTGAACACACTGAAACCATTCTCCTACTGGGCAATCCCTGTTTTCTTCTACATTTGTGATTTCAAGGGAGGTGATCGCATCATCCCCCATGGAGCGGGCCTCATTGTCGCAGGCTTTTCGGAACCCATATTAAGTACCTTCAAGGTGGCCTGTTAGAGGCGGCTTACACACTGTAAGAGAGAGAGAGAGAGTGACAAGAAAGTGGCTTTAGGAAAAAAGAACAAAGTCAAGTCAGCGAGTTGGTGAAACTGATTTGGGCTCAGGTTTCAGCTGTCCCAGTACCACAAAAAGGGCAGCCGCCCTCCACTGCTCCTTTCAGTGCACTCTACTTGTTTAATTAAAGGGAGGACATAATTTCAGGCTTAAGAAAAAGAGATTGTAGGGGTGGCTAGATTTTGTAAAATCTTCCTACTGCTAAGTGTCAGTCACTCCCTTGCTCAAACACGTTTAATGACTCCCTGTTATTTCCAGGATAAAATCAAATCCCCAGATGTCAATATTTGGGTTCCTCAGTGATCTCCCTTAATCTATGCTTCTAGTTTTGTTTCGTTCTTCTCCCTCCCTTTTAGTAGATTAATCACCATATCTCCATCGTGTTCCACTGAGTAACACCTCCGACCTTTGCTCAAGCATTTATACTCTGCTGGTAATGGCTTCCTTCCTCCTTCCCTACTTTCTTTTCAGGGTCATTTCCCACTATTAACCTAGTTTGTAACTATTCACAAAAGAGCATTCCCTTCCATCAGAGGTTACGCACAAGCAGGCCACAGGCTGTTTCAACCAGCAGACAGTGTGACTTGTTTAGCCCTCATAGGGTTTTATTAATTTGAGCCAACATTTAAAAATTGGGATATTTCACATAACAAGTTAACCTCTGACTTAACTTGAAGAATGATACGCTCTGGCAACACTGTGCCCACATTTCTGCACGGTGGTGGCTGTGTTTGCAGAGTACACGTAGTTCCTGTCCTCTGTTGATAGGTCGCACTCTATCTTGTTGTCACAATCCCTACCCCTCACTGAGAGTTTGTATGTGTGCTTCCACCTGCTTCTGCCCCTACCATTCATATTCCCAGTCTTGACTCTAGGAATTTGTCCTGGCAACTCCTGCTTTAAATAAAACAATAATAATTTAAAAATAATAAATACTTAAAACACACACACACACACACACACACACACACACACACACACACACAATCTCCTAAACACTATTAAAACAAATTAAAGCTGCTACCTAGAACATGACATCACAGAGTGAGAGGGGATGTCTGGATTGTGACCTTCTGGTGAAAACCCAAATCGCCCCATCTGGTTAGATCTCATCAGCACTCACATGCATGGGCAGATGGTGACAAATGAGACAGAGAGGACTGAAGGTGATGTGCAGGTTTTCATTCTGAAATTAGGAGAAGGGATTTGCTACGTACCCACATAGCGGAGATCGTGAGAAAAATGGGCTAGGAGAAAAATCCAGAGTTTCATTTTGAGCCTGTTAGATTTGATGGCTTATTAGACATCTTTTCTGAGTTGAATTGAGTCCCCCCAAAAGACATATTCATGTGCTAACCCTCAGTACTTTAGAATGTGACCTTATTTGGGAATAGGGTCCTTGAACAGGTAGTTAGTTAAGATGAGCGATCTTTACCCCACCTTCCTTTCCTCTCTGTGTAGAATTAGTTCTAAACCCCTCCCACTCAGGGCGAACCAGTGGAAATCCCCATGTGCCTTCCTTTCCTCCAGCTGCACAATGAAATAGATATCACGAATTGAACCTAGTTCTGAATTTGTAATGCTCTTCTTCAAATTATAAAGTAACAAATTCTTCAAAAATCTCTCTCTCGGAATGGAGGTGGCAGTGGGGGCTGCTTATGATTTGCTGGGGTCTCATCACGGTCTGGGCCTCCTTGACCGTTGCTAAGGAGCCACCACCCATTCCTGGTCACCATGTCCATATCTCACCCAAAGCAAGTCACATCTCTCTGGGTCCCATGTGTCTCTTTTGCAAAATGAGGAGTTTGGAATAAATTCCAAACTCCTCGTTTAAAGGTTCTCTAAAGATGCTTCATAGAACTGACATTTAATTGTTTTATGAATAGAGCTGATGCTTCAGTTTGTTTTTAAAAGTCTATCTATCCAGGAGTCTGTGCTTTTTCTTGCTGAAGATAAACTGACAAATACAAGCCAAAAACATCCTGTAGTGTTTTCCATGAGAAACAATCAGGTTCTCTGCAAGCCTATCTAATCTCTCCATGTTTGGTAGACTGTGGACCAGGAAGTGTGGCGAACAATAACAATGTAAGGTGTTTATTTCCCCCCCTGCAAATGGATACACTTGGGGGAGAAATGTGTGAGAACATATAGAATGTTCCATTTGGGTATCATCTAGCTTGTCCCAATAATATTAGAGTGATCTTGTAACAGTTAAAGTGTCGTTCCAAACGTCTTTTTGTAGCTTTCTTCTGCTTTTCACAAGGTCCCCTTTTAATCTCCAAAAGTGGGGGTAGAGAGGAGGGGTCCTAAGGGAGACCTTGACAGGTTTGGCTTGTTCCCTTTTCTCATTTTGGCCAATCCTCTCCCTGCCCCTTTTTCTCAAGGCCAAAATAGGGAGCGCTCTGCATTGGCTTCAAACATGGTGGGATGGGTGGGAGGGCAAGGGAGGTTTAGGGTAAAAGTGGCCATTTTCCAACTTCTGAAATAGCCTTTTGTGTTATAAGAAAACATGTGAAACTGGAAGGAAGAAATTTTTCTCAGAATTATGAAAGCAGAGAGGTGGGGGTGATGCAGAAGTAGGGGTGATGGAACAGTGTGAGCACTTCCTCTGGGCTGGTTTTAGAACCT
Source organism: Rhinolophus sinicus (assembly GCF_036562045.2). NCBI lineage: Eukaryota > Metazoa > Chordata > Mammalia > Chiroptera > Rhinolophidae > Rhinolophus > Rhinolophus sinicus. The sequence goes on from NC_133757.1 coordinate 15,178,786, forward strand.
CCTGTATACTGGCTGCATCTACATTTTCAGGTGGGTTGGGAGTGATTGAAAGAAGCAGGAAGTTGGTGAGTTGGTTCAGCAACAGATGTGTTGTTCTCCAGGAAAGCTCCATTGGATGGTGAGAGTGACACCTTCTCATTTCTAATAGATGATACCAGCCTGAGATAGCATCTGGATAACACCCTGGCTGCCTAGAGGAAGCTGGTGCTCTCCCTGGAATAGTAAGTTCCAGGGGTTTGAAAACATCCAAGGAGAAGAGTCTCTGCCCTTCTCTTACTGGTTAGAAATAAAACAAAATACCCACCCCCCTCTTTTTTTTTCCTAAAAGCACAGTATGACTAGATATTTCCAAAGACGTTCGAGATGGCACAAATCATGATTGATGCCTACTTGCCCCGAGCCTCACCCCTGGCCCAGGGGCTCCTTGGTCCTCTGGGCCCCTCTGTAAGGATTTCTCCCTAGATCTGGGCTGGAGGGCTAGGTCACCCTGTGGGTCTGTGACTGACTAGCTTGGGCTCATGGAGGGCAGATAATTCACTCCCGTCAGTACCTGGGCTTCAGGGGAGGGCTCGATTGTCAAATGTGGCCTGAAGCTTCTTGTGAAATCCTTTGCCAGGTCGCAAGCAGTAAATGATAGAATTCAGGTGAGGTTCCTGGTGTGACTTGAATGTAAGCCCATTCCTGGAATGGTGCCTGGATTCGTTTCTACTGTGTAGGGTAATAGAACTCTCCATCTTTTGTTATGGGACTCATTGATTGCAACTGCATTACCAGGGGAAGTTTGGGGCTAAATTGGTGAAAATGCTTCTACTAAAAGTCACTTCTAAGAGTTACTAGCTATGGAACATTGTTTGAGGCACGTAGCAGGCATCATGCCATTAATGTTTCAAAGCAATCCAGTGAAGTGGTGCTTCTGTCATCCCCATTTCTCAGATGAGGAGACTCAGAGTGTAGCGTTTAGGCTGGTGAGTAGTAGAGCTAGGATTATGGGCTCAGACAAGTCTGGCTTCAAAGCCGCTGCTTCTACCATGGTTGTATCTTCATTAGTGATGGAATAGATTAAATGGAATGTGTAGTTGGAAGGGACTTGATAGACCAGTGGTCCCAATAGACTCCTTTACTTGATGAAGAAACTGAGGCTCAGTCAGATTTCATAGTGGTTAACAGGATGCCTATATTTGTGTCCCAGCTGTATCCCGTACGAGCCCTGTGACTTTGGGCAAGTTACTTGTTTCTCTCTGCATCGATTCCCTCATTTGTAAATGGGGATGATAATAATACCCATCTCTGGCATTACTGTGAAAGTTACATGAAATAATCCTTACAGAGCATTTAATAGAATAAACATTGGCTATTTTTGCTATTATTGTTTATGATAATGAAAAATTAGAAATAAATTCCCAATAATATTGATTTAGTAAATCATATATGCATAGATACATATATTGAAATGTGTCTATAACTGCACAATTAAAAATATATATAATTGAATATATATATATATATATATATATATATATATATATATATATATAATATATAATACTGGGGGTGCCAAAAAATGTATACACATGACTTGTATTCATCTTTTGTCACCAGCATTATATTGAATATTATAATGTTAATACTTTTCCTTTCTTAATACTGTTTCCTTCCTTTCCTTCCTTTTCCTTTCTTTGTACATTTTTTTGGCACCCTCTGTACATATAAATACAATACAAATGAATGCAATAAACTAATAGAAACCATAATTTTGTATAATTATTACATGGGAAGATGCTCATAATTTACTGTTTAGTGAAAAAGTAAGTTACAAAACATTGTGTATAGTATGATTCCAAATTTAAATTATATACCCATACACATACATACATAAAAACAAGAAAAGCTATACAAAAATGCTAACAGTTATTCAATTATTATCTCTGGGAGAGGAGATTGTTAGTGACTGAATGTTCGAGTCCCTCCAAATTCATGTGTTGAAATCCTAATCACCAATGCTATGATATAAAGTGTGTGTGTGTGTGGGGGGGTGTTCATGGGAAGCAGTTATGTCATGGGGATTCAGTCCTCATGAATGGGATGAGGGCCCAGTGGGCTCTCTTGCCCTTCTCCCATGTGAGGACACCGTGAGAAGACGGCTGCCTAGGAACCAGGAAGTGGCCCATCACCTGACAGCAAATCTGCTAGCACCTTGATCTTGGACTTCCCAGCCTCCAGAACTGTTAGTTATAAATTTCTGTTGTTATAACCCACCCAGTCTCTGGTATTCTGTTATTGTAGCCCAAAGTGACTCAGGGATGATGGGTGATTTTCACTTCTGGTTTATGCTTTCCTGCACTTCCCCAATGTTATACAACAAAATAAATTGCTTTTGAAATGTAAACAGTGTCCAGAAATCATAAAAATGTTGTCATCCTTCATGCTTAGTTGATTTGCGAGCTTTCTTTCCATGGCAGCATATATAGTGTCTAGATTTCCTTCTACAGACTGTAAGAATGGCCGGCCCATTCCCTATCTGCCTCCAACATCATGAGGGCACCTGCCTCAGACTGTGGGGTATCCATGAAAGCCTTTTATCCTGGGTACAAAAGGGAAATGTTCCCCTAGGATTATGCAGCCCTGAAGCCTGGCACCAGGGAGCACTTAGTTTGTTGGCTGTCCCTAGCTTGCTTGATTTTGGGGCTAATGCTTTCCAACGTGAACTTGAATTTTCTCCCCCAGCTTTACATTGTAATTAATTTATTTGTTTTGAGTAAACTCTGACAGTCTGAGGCAGGCCTGGAGCTGACACAGATACACACCACATGAGATTTTAGGGAGATCATCCTGTCCTGTGTTTCTCAAACTTTTTCCCTTCACAATTGAGTATGTGAATGGGTTATGTCTCCACCCATCTTAAAAATCCACAAAAACTTTGTGCCATTGTAATATTTCTGTTTGCTTTAATAAAAGCAAAAAGAAAAAAAAAAAAAAAAGGCTTATATTGCCACTTAAAAAACAGCATGCAGAATACAAATTACATTAAAAATGATAAATTGGAATAAAACTGGCATCTCAGGAAAATGAGCTGGCTCACCCTGTATTTTTGGGTGTCCCAAACTCCTGCTGCATTCCTGAAAGGATACCTGTCCCTTAATTTGAGAAACAAGGGTTTTAACCATGTAACTCTATTTGAAGGGTGTGGAAGACCTGGAAAGACCACTCCCTTCAATATTCCCTTTGTGGCTGCTAGAGCAGTGAAGGCAGGCGTTTCCTTTCCTTTAGACCAGGGGTGTCCAAACTGCAGCCCGCGGGCCAACTGTGGCCCATGATCCATTGTTAATTGGCCCGCAGCAAATTCCAAAAATATATTTTGTTTACTTAAATAAACCAGGTGAGGCAATACGTACTTCACCTCAAGTGAGTGGCCCGGCTGTTTGTGTATTTTACCGCATATGACCCTTGGTGAAAAACGTTGAAAAAAGTTTGGACACTCCTGCTTTAGACAGAAGTGGTTGCAATGAAGCTTTTAAAAATATTAGCCAATTCTTATGCAGCAAATCTTTGATACACGATTTTGCTAACAGAATTTCTATCTCTTTTCTTTATCTTAATAAAGGCTTTCTTCCAGGGTAGCTGGGAACCATGCTGGAGGCAGGAGGTGAGGGAGGCCAACAGAGGTCCTTTCAACACTGATTTAATCTGATCTTCTCATCCTGATGGCCATGAACCTGAGGTCTGGAGAGAGGAATTAGGAGGAGACGGACATTAGAATTCTTTACCTTGGGCCAAGCACAGGAGTACATAGCTCTTTCCACCTTATGCCCCTGTTAATCCTCATAACCCAGTGACTGAGATACTGTCTCCAGTTTTCAGATGGAAACTTTCCAAAGTTACGCAGCCAACAAGGAGAACTGAGGTTTGCTGTCCAATCGACTTTAGAGCCCGGGATCTCTCCACCCTCATTGTTGTTCTTGAGCTCAGCACGCGCTCGATCTGCCTGCAGATGTGTCATAGGAGTTTCTAACATACATTCATCAAAGTGCTCATGTCAGAAAAGAATTAATTTTGAAATTAAATGAGGAGGAATCGCTGTTGCTCACATGCTCATGTGCTTTTTTGGTGGAAATGAAAGGGAAGGCAGAAGTGGGGGAGGAGTGTAGGGGAAAGGAGGGATGGGAGTCTGTGGTGTTATAAAGAACATTCTGGAACATGCTGTTAATATACACAGAGTGTTTGCAAATTCTCGTCATATTTAACTTTCCCATTCATTAAAAAAATTTTGTATGGGAAAGTCATTTGTTGTTGTTGTTATTATTATTATTATTATTGGTGTCAGAATACATGTTAAGAACTGCCACAAATCACCTGGCTTTCAGGGACTTGCCCAAGGCCACTCTGACTGATTAGTAACAGCTGGAATCAGAATTCCAGTCAAAAACTTGTAGAATATTGTCACTTTTCATATTGGCCTATGAGTGTTGACCTAAGTGATCCTCTGACAAGAAGAATTGGACCACCTAGCACAACGCCAAAGGCTTTCACAGAGACCAGTAAAATCAACAGACCCAATCTTAACAGTGTGCGCCTTGCAGACTTCTTTCCTTTGTTTCATGAATCCTTATAGCAAATGGTTACTGAGAACGGCTCCTTAACACCTGGTAGATGTTAGCATTCACGGTGGACTTAAGACACGGGTCTTAACCACGTTGGAATCTGATGAAAGCTGTGGATCCTTGTGGTAGACAAGGGAACACTCTCAAAAACATTCGTATCCATTTTTAGGGGTTCTTAGCCCTGCTGAAGTCTGTCCATTGTGGTCATGGACCCCCGGTGGTGACCCTTTGTCTACGGGTTCAACCATGAAATCAGACAGCTTTTCTTAAGTCACTCCTAACCTAGTTCCTTATTGCTCAACTTTGAATTTCACAGCCCATTTCATTTAAGGATTGATAAGCACGTTCTGCTAATGAAGTAAAATTTGCTTCTTATTACAATCCCCATGACTGAGAGGAAATTCATTTATTCTCAATCTTTTATGAGAGAGGCTTTATGCCAAGTGCCACGGAGGACACAAAATGTACCCCATACAGGCTCTGCTTTTGGGGTATCTTTTTTCCATTAGGAAGTATGGACAGTGACACCGAAACATAGCAACTTCACGGTCTGGTAAATGGGACAGCTGATGAGGATCATGGGTGTTTGGAGCAGGGAGGGCACCTGGTGGGCTCAGGTGGTGCTGAGGTGAGAGGAGGGGAAGCTGAGGTCAAATTCCTGCTGGCAGTCCCAGAACAGAGGCTCAGAGCAGGCTCCCGTGCAGGGTATGTACTCAGATAATACCTGCTGTTAAATCTCACCCCTAGGGCCCAGCATTCAATAGGACTGGAAATAATTGCAGAGTGGGGTGGGGGAGGGGAGGGGAGAGTGGGAACCATGGACCAGAGGGATCTAGGTGAAAACCTGGCTCTACCAGTCACTGCCTGGGTGTCCTTAGTCAAGTTTCCTAATTTCTCTGAGCCCTAGTTTCCTCATAGGTTGTTGGAAAAATTAGAAATAAGGTGTAATGCAGTATCCATGTGGGTGCTTAACAGGTTAAGGCTTGTAAGTTTTTATCCCTTAATAAGCCAGCAACCAGGGTAATGTTAGATCCTCCAATTTGGCCCAGGTCTGCCCAGCATTTCCAGGCAGTACCCATTTTATCAGACAATTGAGGGAAGGAGGAGGGAGCAGTGCATCAGAAAAACTGGAAGGTTGGTCCCAGTTCCTTCACTCATCACCTGGTGAGTAGCTGCTTAACACCCTGTTCCTTTGTTTTCTCATCTGTAAAATGGGATACGATATCTATCTCACAAGGGTGTTGTGAAGATAAAGTGAAAGAATACATGTTGCAAAAAATAATGTCATTGTGAATGATCCACAAGATGCCTGTTGACATCATGATGACCTCACTGAGTTCAGGAAGAAGTGGATGGACCAAGGCAAGGTGGCCTGGCCTGTCATCTCTGAGGACGGAGATGGCAAAATGAGGTCAGATAGAGGCTGGGGCTAAGTTTTCATGTATTCTCTCTTTCCTTGAGTTCATCAAAACAGAACCCTAAAGGGGCCGTAAAGGTGGGGGTGGAGGTGGGGAACGAATGTTTGCCAGACCTGCTCTATGCCAGACCCTGAGGCAGGTGCTTCGTGTGTCTGAGCTCATTTCATACTCACACAGTCCAGTCCCAAGGATTTCGTATGTTCATTCCACTTCAGAGATGATCAAACTAAAGCTCAGGGGACCCTCTCAAGACCCTCGTAATCAGGATTCCCCTTGCATGTAACAGAAGGTGGTTTGTACAGGGAAGGGATGGAGAGAGAAGACAGGTCAATGCAGGAGGAGAGAAAACACAATCCTCGATTGCTCTAGCATCGTTTTTGCAGAATTGTGTTTCATAGAACATTAACATTTCAGAGCTGGAAAGGAGCATGTGGAGATGACCCGGATTATATTCTCTTGTGGAAATTGAAGTTCAGAGAATGTAGGGGACTCACCCAACTCATAGCTACAAAGTAGAGGAAACTAGACTAGAATTTAGCTCTTGAGCCCTCAGTCCAGCCTTGCTCTGTTGTCATTTCATCCTTCTGTGTCTGACCAGGGAAAGGAAATTTGAAGAGGGAAATCACTTTTGAGCACATCACTCAGGTGAGCTCAGGAGTCATTGTCATGCAGGGTGGCATGCCGTGCCTCTGGTCCCGCTCCCCGCATAAGAACGCAGGATATGGTGAAGCCAAAAAGGAACACCCACGGAGCCATAGATAAGGGAGTCATACCACTATGGTCTCAGTGACAGCTGGGTTGGAGACACAGGAAGCGGGAGCCACAGAATCCGCAATCCACACTCCACCACACTTCACCGCTTGCAGGCTCAGCCCCCATCTTCTTGCTATCCCCCATTTTCACTGCTAGCATATCCACAGCAGTTATATTAGTGGCCAATGGCTCACTGGTTACAGCTGACGGCCTCTCTCCCAGTCACTCTTGGAAAATCCCCCTCAAAGACTTGCTTTGGCCAAAAGGTTTTAAATGTTCCAGGTGACAAGTTGAAGGAGGATAATGTAGTAGACCTGATAACTGCAAAAACAAAATTACTTGGAAGAGATCATTTAAAACTTGTGTTGGCAAAAATGGGATGTTTCCATGTGCAGCTGGATGCCCTCAAATTGTGATGATGCAATAATTCCTGCGACTGGGTTTTTTGGTATCAGAGGGAAGGGTTGAAATGTTTAAATGTTTCCATTGAGTTTTATTGTGACAGCATGCATTTGAAATACATAAAAGGTCTAGCCCAGGAGGCAGTCCTGTCCTTAAAGGATGAATATTAGTTAATTCGCTTAGACCTGAATGATGCTGCTTTGCCCTCATCTGTAGAACGGTCCTAACAATGACCAATGGGCATTGAGTCGTCTTCTTTTTTTTTTCTTTTTTCATTTTATTTTGGCTTAAAGTAACAGAAATTTGTTGTCTCTCAGTACTGGAAGCTAGAAGTCCAATATCGAGGTGTCAGCAGGGCCATGTTCCCTATGAAACCTGTAGGAAAATCCTACTTTGCCTCTTTCTGATTTCGGGTGGTTTACCTGAGGTCCATGGCTTTCCTTGGCTTACAGCTGCATAACTCTATTTCTGCTTTGTCTTCACATGTGTTTCTCTGTCTTTACATGGCATTCCGTATGTGGTTATCTTGTGATAAGGACACCAGTCATATTGGATTAGCACCCCACCCTAGTTTGACCTCATCTTAACTAATTATATCTGTAACAATCCTTATTTCTAATAAGGTCACATTTTAATATACTGGAGGTTAGGACGTCTTCATATCTTTTTTTTTTTTGAAGGGGGACACACTTCAACCCATAACACTTGTCTCACTTGACCATATTTCTTTTTAGGGCTTTCTACAGTAAACTTTATTTTCATTGAGATGTTATCAGTTAATCCTTACACTAATTCCTTGAGATGAGGCATGATTATCTCTCTCTTGCAGATGGGAAACTTGTGGATGGTCATACAGCTTGTAGAATTTGAAGGTACAGTTTGAATCCTCCCTGTTTAGTCGTGGAGTTGTTGTAAAGAGGAAAGGAGATAAAGAATACATCTGGCGGTAGTGACCCCAGGCCAGTTGTTCATATGAAAATGAATTCATTAAAAAATACTGAGCACCTACTGTATATTAGGCACTCTGTTTGTGCTGGGGAGACAGGCGACCATAATAGATTTGGTAAAGAGTGAACTTTACAGCCCGTGGAAGACACACACAAATACAATAACCACACAAATGGATGTGGCTAAGTACAAACTGCGATTAGCACTCTGAAAAAAGGGGACCCGATTTTAAAGAGCATTTCACTGGGAACTGGCCAAGACTGAGAGAGACTGAGACCTAAAAATACCACCATTATTAATGGGGGAGTGGCTTGGGTAGGACACTATGTCTATAAGTAATTGAATAAATAAGTAATCTAGTGTTTTTTTCCATACCATGGGATGTGGCATATCAGTGGATTATGAAATCAATTTAGTGGTTGCAATTGGCGTTTAAAAACCAAAATGGAATAGAATCAAATAGCAGAGTGCATTGCTCAGAGGAGGAGAGGTTTGTGAAACGTTTAGTTATATGTCTGTGTGTGTGCTGAGTGTGACCTGAGTCCCATGTAAATATGTTTCATAATGTGTTGTCATCATCAAAAAAGTTAGAGAAACATTAGATGAGCTTTTGTGATCAGGTGGGCTCCCAAGTTTCCATCCCAATCTTGTGTTATTTTTCCAGAGTCACTTTAGGCAGCTTACTTAATTTCTCCAAGCGTTTTCCTCTCCTGAAATGTCAGAGCATCTCCCTGACTAATCATAGGCAGAGAATGAAGCAATGCCCAGGAAGGGTCTAGAACAGCTGTCTTCCTTTCCACAGTGGCGTGGTCATGTTCAGAGGGTGCTCATCTAGCTAAGTCAGCCCCACACCCACTTTCCTCACACCTGTATCTTTCTTAGACAGCGAGCACCCAGGGCCTCTCACACCTTGAAGCAGACTCTTTTTGTGCCACATATTACAACACCTGGGCCCCCCTCTACCTTCAGGGCAGTGGTGGTGGACAGTTCTTTGCTCGTTGCCAGCATCAGAGCTTTCTCTGAAACTGAGGAAGCCTGCCCAGTCCATGTGTGGGTGTGACCTGGAGCTGGGGGTGTAACTGCACAGGAACTTCATTTTCTTAGCATGCATTCTGCTTTCATCCAAGCTCACTTTGTTTAGCCCCATAGAACCATCACTCACTTGCATCCTTTCCCCCAGGTCCTCCTGCCTATATATATATATATATACACATACTGTATGTCCACTTCTTTTAATCATTAAGCCCTTAGGACATTGGGTTCTGGGCAGCGTCAAACTCACTTAAGAATAAAGCTTCAGGTCCATCCACCATGACCGAGACACAACCAAACCTCAAACTAGAATAAGGCTTTAGTCAAACTAAAGTAAGACCGCATTGGCCTTGGTTATGTTTGAGCTCTGGACTCATGAAAGCAGAACGGCCCCACAGACCGCATCCCCTGGGTACCAACAGAACAAGGCTGTGATTGACACCGGGACCTGATGCCGTGATCAATCACCTCCTGCCTTAGCCCTGACCAATCGGCAGAGCCCACGACCCCAGCTCCCATAGCAACCATGATTCATGACTTTTCCCTTATACAACCTAGTCACCAGAGGCCACTGGGAGCCAGGTGTTTGAAAGCACTAGCTCTTCTGTGTCTCCGGGCTTGGCACCAACTCCTTAAATAGACCTTTACTTTCTTTACTGCAAACTCCTGCTGTTGTCTCTTTTTGGTTTGGATGCATGCAGGCAAGCGGACCCTTTGAATCTGCGGTAACAGGGGAAGTTAGAGTCCCTAGGGAAACTTTCTACCAAGAAGAGATGACAGGTACATGCCTCAGATGGACACTCCTGAATCACAATCCGTATGGTCCCGGGTGGGACTGGGCCCCATTTCCCCAGGTGGTAACCAGCTCAGTAATGCACCCTTCACTGGCGTTCTCCTTCTGGTCTCACTCTCCTGCATCCCTCGTCCTGCTTCCTGCGATCTTTTCCCAAGTAACTACTCCCAAGTGCTTATTTCAGGCTCTGCTTCCCCGGAACCAAACAAACACGTCAGCCCAAACAGGCTTGGAAAGGCCTTTTTCAACAGCTTGCAGTGCAGGAAATTCCATTCAGTCTGCTGACTTCCATTCACCCTGGACTAATGAAAGCTGAAAAGGGGGGAGCAGTGAAAGCCCCAGAAAATTCATACCTTTTTTTTTTTTGGCAGTCTTGTCAGTTTGAGCTTGAGGTTAGCCAAGGTTGGTTCATGCCTCACTTTCTTTTCTGTTCTGGACCATTCACAGGGAGAAGTGTTAATTGCATCATAACAAATACTGAAAATAATGATAGTTGTCATTCAGTGAGCAACTTGTATCTATTTAATTTTAAAATGTCTATTTCTATTAATTTCCATTAATTTTAATTAAGGTTTTTAAATTTAATTGCTTGTAACAGCTTTATTGAGATGTAATTCACATACCATACAGCTTACCCATTTAAAATGTACAATTCAGTGACTTTTAGTGAATTTACAGTTATTCAACCATCTCCACAATCAATTTTAGATTTTCATAATCACAAAAAGAAGCCCCTTACCCAACAGCATCCACCATTCCCTGGCAACCACTAATATATTTTCTATCTTCATGGATTTGTCTATTCTGGATATTTCATAGAAATGGAATCATTTGTAGTCTTTTGTGTCTGGCTTCTTTTACTTAATATAACATTTTCAAGGTTCGTGGATGTAGTAACAGGTACCAATGCTTGACTGTTTGTTACTACCAAATAACATTCCATTGTATGGATATACTGTGTATCTATTACTTTTTGATTGTCTCTTTTTTTCACTGTAGTATGCTAACATCTAGATGGGCGCCTGTCACAAAAAACTGTTGGATAAATGTATACGTGAATGAATGAATAATCAATGAAAGCTATCATAATAGTAATGAACCTTGGTCCACAACTAAGCTGTGTAAGAGGTATAAATTTCTTAATTTTTCTATAACCAAGTTAAATTCCTATTTTGAACAACGTCCCGCACAATTCAGGGTCCCTGGCCTTTTTTGCCTGAGAAGGTATGTGTCTCTGGGGTTATCACCTACTCACACTGGTATCCTCTGAGGTAACCTCATTCCTAAATGACGCAGGTAGAGGACTTCATCGGGCAGGATGCAGGCGGGTTGCCCCCTTTCCCAGCCACAGGTGCAGGAATTCTCCTTGAAACTTCTATGGCTCCAGCATGCAGGGCTTCCGGCCAGACTGAGGGATAATTGTGAGGCTGTCCAGATCCTCTCTGCCTGGACACACAGCCAATGGCCCTTTCTCTGGAGCCTTGCAACCTTCCCAGGTTTTGCAAACTGGCCCAGGACCACTGGATTGTTCACAATTCTTCTGACTCTCTTTCTCCTCTCCCTGACCACACACTTTTTAGCTAACTGTAGTGGGAAAAGCAGAGGCTTGATCCAAGTCACAGGGTCAAGTTCAGGTTCTACCAACCTAACTGTGATCTTGGGCAGTTCCTTTCTCTCTCCTGAGCTTCACTTTCCTTATTTGTAGGTTATGAGGGTGAACAGATAGAATGCACATGTCCCCTGAAATTCCACTGGCCCTCTTGACCCTATGGGTTGAGCCTGTTCCAACGTCAACACAAAAACTTAGCAGTTTTATACTTTGAATGATCCCCACTCTTATCCTACTTCTACTCTCAGCCCTGCTTCACTCTACTCCAGCCTCACAGCCAACTTGATGCTTCTCTGAGGCTCTGAGCATGTTGCCATTTCAGGACTTTGCACTTTTCTCTTTCTCTGCCTGAAACGCTCTTTTTCTAGATGTCTGCAAGGGCTGGCTTCCTCATTTCCATTAGTCATTGTCACTTCCTCCATGAAGCCCTCCCTAGCCTGCCCAAACACCACTCCTATTCGTTCCCCTTTCACATACCACCCACTCCATATGTCTCCTTCCCTGACCTGGGTTTTCCTCCCAGCACGTATCACTACCTACATTTGATGTCCGTCTTAGTCATCTGTCTCCCTCACCACATCAGCTGCATGAGAACAGTTTTTGATCTGTTGAGTTTGCTATTACCGTCCCAATACCTGGAACACTTTAGAGGTGTTTTGTAAGTATTTGTGGAAGGAAGGAAGGAAGGAAGGAAGGAAGGAAGGAAGGAAGGAAGGAAGGAAGGAAGGAAGATGTGGGGGATGGGGATGAAGGAATGAAGATATTCACCCTCTGCCTTCTGGGCTCAACCCTGGGTGGGGATTTCCCATCTGGGGCCTGGCTCCCAGCCTCTGTGCCTCCAGTTTCCCCCTTCCCCGCCCCCAGATTTCTAGATGTCTCAGCACTTACTTTTTTTGTGCAGCACTGCAGCTCCTTTGAATTTGCATGCCCCACATGAGGAGGCTGGCCAAATAGGGCCTAGAGTTCAGAAGGCAAATTAAAAAAACAAACAAAAATTATTTTCCCCTTGTTCTGCCTAAAGAGCTTATCACAGGCCTGAACAGAAGTGCACGTAGATAAGTGTGCAGTGCTGATGGCAGTGCCTACACACAGTAGGTGTTCAGGTGCTGAGGGGAACCATTCTGACAGCTGGGAATCAGAGGGGCTACCTCACGTCACAGCTTGAGATTGCAATGTGAGGTGCCAATCAAGCGGCATATTTAGGAATCTGAACATGCCCCACTCCACCTTCTTTAGTTCTTTAACGCTAGTCAAGGAAGGTGAAGGCAAGTCGGGAGGAATTGGATGCACACAGGTGCTGTGGATCACTGCCCACCCATCTATGCGCCAGGTCAAACCTTGAGGTTTGTTTGTAACGTGGAAAGGGGTCAACCAGCGGTGCCGACACAACACTTAGAGGGTGAGGGCTATGTCATTTTCTCCTACACTCAACACCAGTGCTTAAATATACTAAGGTGGGCGGTGGCATAATTTAAGATACTTGACGACTCTGGGGCCTGGGCAGCAAGTGGTCTAAGAAATCGGGAATGTTTGGATCTCACTCTCTACTCACCTCCAATATGCTGTGTGACCTTAAATAACATCCCTAGCCTCTCTGGGCATTTGGATTATCCTACGTAGATGAGACACCAGCAAATTAAAATATCAAGTGGTTTTCAAAAGCTGGGCTGCTGCTTGGTGCCATGATAAATGGACATATAGGCCTTTGTGTACAATTTGCCTGACACCTAAAGCAGAGGTGAGAAACCGTGTCAACTTCTTGATAAAGATGTGAACCTCTTCCGGCAAAGCTACAGGCGCTGATGACTTCTTGTGGGTATTTTAGATCTGAATGCACCGCTCAGTCGGGTTTGCCAGTTTTCATTTCTCCTTTGTCAGTGGGGGGACCTGGGGACTCAGGTGAGGAAGCTGGACGCCATCCTTGACTGTCTTCTCTACCCTCACCTCTAATCACCACTTTTGAGCAATCGCCTCCAAGCCACCATTTGTCTCTCTTACTCTGGACACCACCCTAATCCAGCCCCCTTGCCGCCCCCCACCTCTCGTTTCTATATCAGTTTCCTATCCTGTGTCCTCCCTGGTTTGCAGAGAGGCTAGAGTCATATTTGGAGCTAGACCAGGATCACTCCCCTCCTCTGCTTAAGCCCTTCAAGCCTCTCCACTGCTGTCCTGTAAAGTCTAAACTCTTCCAATGGCTCCCACCACCCTCTATGATCCTCTCTCCAGCCCCCTCTGCTCCCTGCCCGTTATCATCCCAGCCACATGGAATCACTTGAACCACCCATTTCCACCTCCAGTCCTTTGCATGCGCTGTTCTCTGGCGGGAACCACTGTCTTTACCATCTTCACTTAGGTAACAACGACTTGATCATTAGGTCTCTCTATTTGGAAAGCAATTTCTCACCTCAGTTTCCCTAACCCATTGTTTCTGGCTTAGGCTGAGATTTCATCTCTTGTACCAGCTGATTAACTGGAGGCATCTGCCTGGAATGCTAGTTTGATAAGGTTTTTGAGGCTGAGGTTAGTGGGGGAAGAGAGCTGTGAATGGTTAAAAGTGTTTGCAGTGGAAGGAGGGGTGGGTGTAGTGTATGCAGCCTGACCTGCAGCATCTTGAGGTGACCCCTCCCCTCTTCTAGGTCTGGCCCACTCTTCCCCATTAAATCCTCTGACTGCTTCTGCTTGCACTGATCTCGCCTGCTCCAAATGCCTTCATGTAGAATCAGAGCCACACAGCTTAGCCCGAATTCTTCCACAATTGTGTTAGGCATTGTCTCGGTCTCCTGGCCTGAACAGGACGTTCCTAGAAAATAAGAAGCTTTTATTCGAATCCTCTATGTTCCCATTCAGCAGGGCAGGAAAATAGTTGTTGACGGCTGGATGGCTGCTTGCACCCTTTGCTCTGGGTCCCAGTACCCCGCCGACGGCCGCTTGTCCTCTTCCCTACAGCCCCGAAGACCCCATGCTTTTAGGGCTCTGATCTCCTCTCCTGCTGTTGGCTGTCTACACCATGCCTGAGCTTCTCACAGCTCCCTGCTTCCCATCATTTAAGGCTCAATTCAAATGTTACCTCCTGAAAGACCCTTTCCTTTGTGACTCTCTAGAAGCTTACCCTGCTGTATATTTTTTATACCATGTGCCCACTTTCTGAAAGTATTTATTGATGTGTTTTCTTTTTCTTTTTTTCTGACTACCCACCCCATGCCCCCAACATATAAGCTCCCTGAAGACCACATTTAGTCTGTTGTTCTCACTGTATCCCCAGAGCAGGCACTGTTGCTGAACGAATGGATGAGTGTGTGAATGAATGAATGACTAAGAAATGGGCTCTTTTTTTTGAGAATGATCCAGTAGGAGAACTCTTTTACAGGATTGTTAATTTCACAGGCCTTTGGAAGTAGCCTCTGGCTCTGCAAATTCAGAATTGTAGATGGCCTCTTGTTTTCTAGGAGAAAGCAGAGTGTTTACAGGAAAGAAAAAAAAACCCACAAACAAAAAACAAGAAAAAGGAAACGGCTGCTAGATTGTACGTGGACTGGGCCACCTGAAAGGCAAAGAAGCCATCAACTGGCTTTCTGCTCTGCAGCTTCTCCAGCCTCCTGGAAAGAAAGAAAACCATGAAAGGGCCCCTTCCAGGGGCCATATTTGCCAGACAAATAATGAGCCACATTTCACAGCTGACTCACCAGAAAGGAACAAATACCGCTCTGTGGGGCTGGGAGCTTCAGTCTGGAGAATCCCCTGAAGAATGTTAAGGGGGTTTAATGTTTCTCAGCTTTGGGGGAAAGGAATAGGGAGTTACGGAAGCATTTTCCTGTATCCTTTTTGGTCTTAACAATCACGGCCTGTTCCTCAGTAGAATGCTTTTTTTTTCACTGCTGCAATTTTCATTCTCAAAGCCTGTTGTTCAGTTTATGCTCAAAAGCTGCCTTTCTCCAGGTCCAGGCGGACAGCTGCTTAACCCATGATTGCTGTTTGTTTCTAATACTCTTTACTATGATCAATTCAGAAAATACCACATAGAAGAAGGAAGAAATTAAAACAATCTATATTCCTAGTACTTCAGGCAACTCTTTAGGCTTTTATTTCTCTCATATGTATATTATTTGCTTCTCTCATGTATTTATGAAAATTGGGAACATGTCCTGTATACTGCTTTTTCATTTGACGATATATCATAAACAATCATGAAATTTTCTTATTTAAAAAAATGTTTGTGTTCTTATTACAAAATAATACACTTATGGAAAACTAGAAAATAAAATGAAATAGACAAAATAACAGCATAGAGACATGAAAAATATCTGTAATTTCACCAGAGATAATCACTATAAAATGTATATCTAATTATTCTTTAAAAAGACATTTGTAAAATATAATTATATTTAAAAACCTTTTTATATAAGGTAAAAATAAGGTCATATTGTATATTCAGTGAGGACAGGGAAACAGTCTCTTTTATGATCATTTAAAATCAAGTACATTTCATATATTACAAAATTGTTATATAATATGTACATGTCAGATCCTGTTGGTTCAGTGAAATCTATTTAGATCACCTTTTCTCTTGTCTTTCTCTACTATGGAGCCTGGAAAGCAAAACATACCCAACTTCCCTTGCAGCCAGGTAGCCATGTGGTTTGTTCTGGCCAATGAGATGAAAGCAGATTCTTGAGGATAGCTTCTCTTTCCAAATAAAAATACAATAACTAAAAAAAGGAAGACTTTTCATGTTTACACTTCCCTTTTTTTTCTTCTTGGGGTGTGGATATGATGCCTGGAGTACAGTAGCCATTTCAAAAACATGAGGACAAAATCCACAAGCAGAGGACAGTATACCAGAAAAAATAGTAGAAACTGTTGATGATTTCCATAACTTTTCCAGCTGAGCTGTCTAGCCTCAGAATTCATACTGAGTGGGAAAGATATGTCTTACACTTGTTTAAACCACTATTTGCGAGCTTTCTGTCACTTGCAGCTGAATGCTTTCCAAACTGATTCAAGATGCATGATATTTTATAAAATCTAGCATTATTCGTGTCTGTCCTTTATCTCTTCATGCCCCATGTAAAATTACTAACTCTCATATCAGAACTTGGTGGGGCCATATTTACAATAATATAGCCAATCCTGCAAGGTACTATTTTCGGATATTAATTTCAGTGAGAGTTTATAACAGCTGACTATTTCCACTCAATTATTTTTATGTAGGTTTATAACTGTTCTGTCCTCAAACCCCACTTCAGTGATCAACTCACCATCCCTAAATCCAGGGCTGAGCTTTATATTTCTGTGTATTTACCCATAGCACACACTGCTTTGTGAATGATAGATAATAAATATTAGTGATTTGATTGTATGATTTTAACTCTCTGATTTCTTGGTTATAGAATGTTTAAGAATTTCTGAGACTATTGATATAGACATCTTTACAGAACCCACAAGCACAAAACGATGTTTGTTTTTTAAAACGCTCTGCAGAGTGGTCAAAATGACATTGTTATACTGTTTGGCTTAAGGAATATTTTCAGCTGCCCATCATCCATCACTTAATTATTGTTACTAGCAACATATCTCAGTCCAGTGGTAAAATAACACTTTTGAAAGAAAGGTTATGTTTGGAAAGACCTGGAGATGATTAGTGAGGAGTCTGTGATTCTGTTCATGTCATCTTATCGTGATTGCAAATGGGATATGGTCAATTAGCTGAACTATTCTTGGTGCATCCTAGACCTTTCTAATTGAGGGGCTGGTGTTCTTGCCTGTCTGAACAGGTGGTGGTCAATAGGGAGCCTCATGGCCAGGAAGACAAAAAGGAAGAGGGCGGTGTGGTTGCCCAATGAGCCTTTGGAACAAATTGATCCGGGCTGTTTAATAGTTCCAAAAGCCACTACTTGCCAGGCAGTTCTCCTTGGTGTGCAATTGGGAAATGCTTAGGAGTGGGGGTGGGAAACTTGACTTCTGCCTGTCTGCCTGCAGCAGTAGGATGAGATCCAGTTACTCAATGAGTGTCGTTAGCTCATGTATTCATTTGCCTGGTTCAATCCATCTTCTTCAGCCGTGGGGAGCAACATGATTAGGAAAAAGTCACTTGAGAGGATAGTCTTGCTGTCTTCTGCCTTGCGGGAGGCCGGAGGGCTAGGAGCCAAAGCCTTTGGTGACTACAGGAGGTGACTGGGCTTTGGCCTCACAGTCAGTCAGATGAGTCACTTGAGCAAGAGAAGAACCAGGACTGCCAATGGTAGGGCTCCAGGATGGAGAGGTGCCAGCAGGGAGGGTAGAACAGGAGAGAGCGCTCTAGCGCTAGTTGGAAAGAATAGAATAGAGAAACCACTGAGCTCCGTTATAACCCCCTCATTTTTCAAACTAATTTTCTTTAAGAAGTTAAAGTTCCTTTATGCAAAGATCACATTTATGGAAACAGTGTAAGTCATTGTCTATAAGAGGAGGGTCCACAGGAAGTAAAGAGGAAGATGCTGTGTGAGTTAGAAAGGATCATTGACGTTTGCACATAAACAGATTTGAAGGTCATTTAGGCCACCAGTTGCCTTTTCTGATATTGAAACATCCAAGAGAAGGAAAATGGTGTGCCCAAAGTCACAGGGGTTCAGGGTACAAGCCAGCTTTTTGACTCCAAGCCTGGTGATCCTTTTCTACATCTCCTGTAAGCTTCCTTTTACATTTCCATTGGGAAAAGGCTCCTCACTTCCCTTCAACCTCTGGATTCTGACTTCTGCACTCTGCAAGACCCTTCTCTGTCTCCTCCTAGCCTCTGCTCATTGATGACCCTCTTTTGAGGGGAAAAGATCAACTTGGTTGCACAAGGGCACATGTCACGAGGTGGGGATGTACGAGGTGCTCAGGCAATGTCAGCCTGCTTCCTTCTTCAGCATTCCTTTGCTCTTTGGGGAGAAAAATATTATAAGGAAGCAACTGGAAACCCAAACTGGGTGCTTTGTATGTGCTAAACTACATGGCAAGCTATTTGAAGGGAAAGACTTTCCTTAGTTTCTCCTGTAAATCCAGGTCCTAGTATGGGATCTGACACATAGTAGGTGTTCAATACAAACTTGTTGAAAATATAAGTCAGTGTTACAAGAAAAATCGTATAATTCTCAGCAATCAGAGGAAGTGGAGTCTGAGCCAGGCTCCAAAAATATGGCCACTTATGAATCCTTTATTTATTCATGAAATATATTTAACTATTTAAATATTTATGGAGGCAGGCATTCTTCCACGTGGGGAGGGAGTTGTTATTGTATATGCAGAGTTCAGAGAGGATTCACTTATGAAAAGGGAACCATGTCCTGTTCTGTAAGAGATCACGGTGCCAGGACATCCTACTTGGGATTCTCTCACTCGTGATCCACTGCTCCATAGAACATTCTTTTTCCTTACCCACATAGATATCCTGTTAGTGAAATTAGGCTGGCTGGCTGGGAGGGTAGAATTGTGGAGTGGAAAGGTGTGCAGTGACACCTGGGCCAGGTGGCTTAGTGTCCTGAAGCTTTGAAGCTCAGGCCCTGGCTTTCCAGGATTTGACAAAGCGGTCTCCGCCCTCAGGAATCTTTTCTCCAGAAGCCAGGGGCACTCAGGTGGGTGACTAGAGGAGCTGATTCTCCATTGGGCTTTCCTCTGGGATTTTGAAATCATGGATCATTTGTACCTGTGAGTAGCAAGAGATTTTGGAGAGTGCCATGTTGTGAAAATATAGCACATTCTGCATTCTAAACTGGAAGCTGAAATTTGTTCTGGGGCAGCACCCACCTGTTCTGGGAGGGACCCCTGGGAAACCCCTTGTGGGGTCGCTGCGAGGTTGCCGCTTGTGTGGGATCACCAGCAAGGCCTCAAACAGAAGTCACATAAGGGACATCCTTCAAACTGAGCTGTTAAGTGTTCTGCTTAATGACACAGAGAATTATTTGCATTCTGCAGAAGTGATTATGCTATTAACTAGTCTGCAATTGTTCTTTGGATATAAATGAAGGGATGGTCCTGGAGGCTGGAAAACTTGGGGTGACCACAGTATAAACGCATTTCCTGTGGAGAAGGTTCATGGCTATCATCAGATTCTAAAAGGGTTGGTTGATACAAATGACAAAGTCTCACCTGTTTAATATTTGTAAGGGAACTTGGCTTCTTCAGGGCAGGGATGCTTGGGGATTGGCTGAGCATTACAAGGAAATGACAGTATCTGAAATTTGGTTTGCTGATATGGCACCCGAGCAGGACCATCTCCATCTTGGGCCTAGAAATTTATTTCAACATGAGGAAGATCTTAGTCACCTCAGTTTAAGAATAAAGGAAACGAGGCACCATGAGGGAAAACGCTTCACTCCAGGTCACAATGCCAAGTATAATTATAGGTCCCCAAGGGCCCCGATCATTCCATGACAACTTGTGGCTTCAGCATGGAACAGAACATCCTAGTTTGGTGCAGAATTTATTTAAATGATTCGAGAATAGAATTTTATACCAAATCTTCAGCTGTAACCTGAGTGGTCAATAGAATTTTTTTTTTTTTATGTGCAAGAAAGGGAACACGGAAGTCCCTGGTTATTAGCGGAGATCAGGCACTTCAACTGTTCAACAGTTCGGGTTCTCCAAGAAACAGGTGCTAAAGCAGGAGTGCACGTGCAAAAGATGTATTGGGGGAAGTACTTTTGAAGGCTAATGGGGGAGGGTGCAGAGGTAGGCAGGCCTTGGACCCTGCTGCAAGCCTGAGCCCTGTGAAAGGAGAGAGAGAGAGAAGGAAGGCTTGGGTAGGAAGAGCCTCAGACCGCAGTGCAGCTCTGAGAATGCCTGTGCTGGGCTGATGACACTTGTGCCCTCATCATACCCAGCCAGTGGCCAGAAGCAGCCTGGAGGAAGTGTAGCCTTCATGGGAAAGTGTGGTAGATCCAAAGGGGTCAGACCTAGATGCTGACAGTCACCTGCGCTCTTGCAACAGGTTCTCTTGAAGGGGAAGCTGAGAAGTGCACCTGTGTGGCTGCCGTGACAAGCACTGTTTGCCTGCACACGCTGTACCAGGCTCTGTGCCAGGCCTGGAGGCTACAGACATCTGAGGAATGTCGTTCCCATCCCCACGGAGCTCATGATCGAGGTGGGAAGACCAAACATACACACCTGAACAAGCAAATGTGCATTAACTAGTGGCAAAGGCAGTAATAAAAGGAGAGAGATGGACAGTCTGAGATTGCCAGGAACAATGTGAGCTGGAGGTTCAAAGAGGGGTCGCTGGAGGAACGCTTGGGATGTTCCCATTAGGCATTATGGTAGGTGTAAGTGCTGGGTGTTCTGCGTCATTTCAGCCTTCCCCACACCCACGGGTTCTCTCCACCCGTTGGGCATTCACTGAGTACCTACCAAGTACTAGGCTCTATGCCAGGTAGTGATTATGTGGGTCTCTGGCCACAGACAAGCTTATGATATCGAGGGGCTTTATATTCTGATGAATCATTTAAACAAATCTGTAGAAGTATGTGTATGTTCGGGTGGGAAACCCCTGACTAGAACCTGCTAATCTTCACGGTGCTGCCCAAACAATGGGTAAAGCCATTTGTTTACCTATCATATATTTGTTCAGCTCTGTAATGCATGATGCAGTTGTAGGAAGAAAGTCTTCCCTTCCCATTCATTATGAAAACATAGAAAAAAATTATAGAAAAAAGAGAATAATGAATTATATAATGGACCATGAATATACTCCTTGAATGGACCATGAATCACCATGAATGGACCTTGTTTCAATAACTATCAACTCACAGCAAATTTTGATAAACGTTTAGCCTCATTCACTTCCCACCTCTTGTATGATTTATATCATGTTGGAGATTTTGAAATCCTCGACATTATGTAATTTTACTCTATGTATCTCTGAAGGATAACGATGCTATTTTTCTTTGAAAATATATCCACATTACTACTGTCACGCATTTGAGCTTCCTGAGCCTCAGTTTTCTTACCTATAAAATGGACATAATGATATCTATTCTGCAAGGTTATTAGCTACATTTTACATAAAGTGCTTAGCCCAGGAGCTAGCCACAATCATTGTTACAATAATAATGCATATGATCTGTGCTGGGCACTGTGGAGGAAAAGGAAAGGACTCCAAAGCATGATTTCTTTTCGATCTAATTAGAAAAACTAAGAAATGTATTAGCTGTGTGTGCTTTCTGCTTTCACAGAACACTTTGCCTGGGAGATGATATTTGGTGAACTTGGTTTCCTGCCATAAAATGAAGTGACATTTTCATATGTTCAGCATCTATATCAAGATAGAAACACTTAAATAATTAGCGTAGATAACAAAGGACTAAACAGAATCCCAATTCTCTAATTGATCAATTCTTTTTCTTTCTAATAGAAATAAATTACTATTACCTGAATTTTTTTTAATGCTCGCACATATATTCCTTTTTTCTTACACACATCTAGACATAAACATCACACAAACATACAAAATGTGTCTTGCACTCACACGAATTTTGCATCCTTTTAATGAACTTTTGGAGATGGTGGTGGCTTTTGTAAGTTCCAATTATTGGCTTTTTGAGTTGAATGTTGTCAGTCTTATCAGTTCATATTATCACTGATGATCTTATGTCTCCAAGTCTGTGTTAATTCCCTCAGAGTATTAACCATTCAAATAAAATTTCCTGGACATCTATTAATCAACAAGAGGTTTTTCTGTTCCTGGTGGCAAGCGCTAGTTCATGCTAATACCCTGGTCTCTCAGGGTTTACACAAATCTGAAGAAGAAGAGGCACTTGAATTCAATAGCTTGGCCTTTCCTTTAATTTTCTGACTGCAATTTTAAGAAGTTGGTTTTTCTCTTATAAGCCATTTGGAAAATAAGCAATTGTTCTTTTCTGAATATGGTCAGGCTTCAAATAATATACAGGGGTCAGTGCTTAAGAATCATGATGAAAACTCAACAACAACAAACAAACAGCTGGATTTAAAGATAGGCAAAATGTTTGAATAGACGTTTCTCCAAAGAAGATATACAAATGGCCAGTAAACACATGAAAGGGTGTCTAACATCACCAATTGTTACGGAAATGCAAATCAAACCCACAGTGAGATACCATCTATCACCTATTAGGATGGCTACTATATTTAAAAAAGAAAAAGAAAATAACAGATGTTGGTGAGAATGCAGAGAAAATGGAACCCTTAAATACTGTTGGTGGGAACGTAAAATGGTGCAGCTGCTGTGGAAAACAGTTCGGCATTTCCTCAAAAAATTAAAAACAGAATTACTATATGATCTAGCAATTCTGCTTCTGGGTATATACCCACAAGAAATGAAAGCCAGGACTCAAAGAGATATGTATACACTCATGTTCACAGCAGCACTACTCATAGTAGCTGAAAGGCGGATGGATAAATGGATAAACAAAATGTGATAGATGCATACACTATTGTTCAGCCTTAAAAAGGAAGGAAATTCTAGCACATGCTACGACATGGGTGAACCCTTAAAGACATTAAGTGAAATAAACCAGTTACAAAAGGATAAGTACTGCATGATTTCACTTATATGAGGTACCTAGAGTGATCAAACTCAGAGAGACAGGAAGTAAAATGATGGTTGCCAGGGGCTAGGGGCAGAGGAATGAGGAGCTGTTGTTTAATGGGTACAGAATTTCAGTTTTGCAAGATAAAAAATATTCTGCGGATGAATGGTGGTGATGCTAGCACAATGATGTGAATATACTTAATGCCGTGGAATTATACACATGAAAATGATTATTCTGGCAAATTTTATGCTATGTGTATTTTACCAGAGTTAACATTCAAAATCCTGTATTAAAAAACTGTCATGATGATAATACTGATATAGCCCTTAAGATATGCCAGGAGCTATTTTAAGAACTTTATGTATGTTAATTCATTTGATTCTCACAGTAACTCTATGAGCAATATTATTATCCCCATTTTACAGATGATAAAGCTGAGGCTCAGAGGTCGAGTAATGTGACCATGGTCACACAGCCTGTAATTGGCAGAGCTGGGATTTGAAGACAGGTCATCTAGCTCCAGACTCTGGTTTCAGGGACCTGTTCTCAGTACAAGGACAAACAGGAGGCATGAAAAGTTCATATTAAAGGCAGGACCATTTGATTGATTATTGAAATGAGAAGAGGCTAAAATCATAGTATACACTCCTTGGTGGGAACAAAAACCTTCATAAGGAGTTGTTTGGACCATACCTCCAGATGGATTCCTTGAGAAGAAGGGAGTCAGGACTTGCAGCTCAGTGGGTAAGAGACTTGCCAGGCATCCCTGGTGGGTGCTGAGTCTGAGAGGATATACTGCTAACATTTAATGTAAGCTTAGCACATGCCGTGCTCTGTTCTAAGAATTTGTATATCTTAGTCAATACTCAGAGTAACCCTATGCAGCAGACACTTTTCTCATCTCTGGTTTAAAGATAAAGAAGTAAGGGGAGTGCTTAAACGACCAGCTCAAGGTCACACAGCTCACAGTGGCACAGGAAAGCACCATATCTGAGCCAGATTTTTGGAGTTTTAACCCCTTTCTGTAAAATAGAGTTGATGATTGGTGGCCCTGGAAGGTTTGTCTACAGAGAAAGTAAATACGAAAGGACTTTGGAAAGCAGCTGGATCCACCCAGATGTGGAACGGTGTTTGTCTTTTGCTGCCTCCAGGCTTAGCCGAAAGTCCCAGAATCCTCTGGTCTCCTCTCACGTTTTGAAAATTCAGTTTTTGAGAACCTCAAGCCTGAGTGTCAGGTTCCAAGACCCTTAGGAATGCCCCCAGATGGTACAGGAAATATTTAGGCTGTTCATGGACAGTTAATTGGTCCAGGCTGGGCTCCAGGGGAAACTGACAGGTGGGCTGTGACTCAGGGCAGCTGGGGCTGGGGCCAGAATCTCACACACCGACAAGTAGCCCCATTTCACACCCACACATCCTCTGCCATTGCTTAAGATGATCATTTCATAAGATTTCAAGGGCATGGGAAGGGGATAGGGAGAGGTGTGGCAGATACCTTCCCTACACCATAACTCACCACTTCTCTTCCTTGCCCACCTCCATACTGAGGCTGGAAAAGTGAGGCACTCGTTGTGGCCAGCCTCCTCTCCAGCTATGGGGGGGGGGGGGTCATGCCATAGACTTACGGCTAATGAGATATAAGCAGAAATCTGCAGGCGGTGGTGGTGGCCGTGGTTGCTTTTGCTGATAAAAAAGACAGAAGCCTGACACTGACTCTATTTACTCCTTTCCCCCCTTCCTTTGTTTTTCTTGAATGTGGATGTGCTGTGTGAAAGGGTGGCAGCCATCTTGCAAGCATGAGGCAATGTAGTAATCATTAGGACTAGTTGCCAAATGCTTCCAACGGTCCTTCTTGAGAGCATGTGCTTGTAGTAGAATTGTCTTTTCCCACCCTTTTTCCACCCCCTTTGAAAACCGGCTTGGTCATGTGATCTACTTTAGCTCAAAACTTTGTGTATCTATTATGAGCAAAAGTCACATCCTTTTTTGTGCATCATTCACAAATTTTTCTCCCTGCCTCAGTAACTGTGGGAACATGTGACAAGCTGGAGCCTGCATCAGTCTAGGTCTCTGAGTAACTATTAATGAGCAGAGTTCTCTTCCAAATCTGTGATGGATAAGTGGCATGTATGGGATCTTTCTTTAAACCTCTCAGATTTGGGTTATTACTGCAGCAAACCTAGCTTGTCTTGACTATAAAGGCAACACATCTGAGGACAGAAAGTCATCATACTAAGGACAGAAATTCAGAAAGTTTTTGGGCAACTAATCCAATGCCAGTAATTGCCTACTTCTAGACTCCCTGTTATGTGAGAAGAAATAACTCCATAATTATTTAAGCCAGTCATAGAAAGTGCTCACAAGTACGAATATTCTTCGATCATATGAAGGCCACTAAAAGGAAACTCTTATTTTCTCTCTACTCTCAATGCTTCAGTCACTAAAGCATTGAGTGTGATGTGTGTGTGTGTGTGTGTGTGTGTGTGTGTGTGTGTTTTCTACACCAACCAATTCTACAACACTAGGTCAGTGTCCTGCAATTCAATTCTGTCCTAACACTGGAGTTAGCATCAGGTCAAATAGGTGAAGGGCCCAAGTCCCACAAGACTGCCCCTCACTTGAGAGGCCAATTGCAAGTCCAGACCTCTGGTACTTCTGACCAGCTATAGACTGGGGGTGCCCATGACCCCCTCCTTAAGTTTGATAATCTGCTAGAGAGGCTCAAAGAACTCAGGAAAACCATTTACTCACTAGATTACTGGTTTATTATAAAGGATACAACCCAAGAACAAACAGATGGAAGGGATGCATAGCACAAGGTACGGGGAAAGGGCCCCAAGCTCCCATGTCCTCTCTGGGAGCATCACCCTCCCAGCCCCTCCATGTGTTCAAAACCAGTAAGCTCTCCAAGTCCTTTTGGTCACGGTCATTTATGGAGGCTTCATTACTTAGGCATGATTGATTCAATCACTGGCCATTAGGGATTAACTCTGGGGGTAGAGGGTCCAGCTGAAAGTTCCAACCTTCCAATCCCCTGGTTTGTTCCAATGGCAACCAGCCCCACCCAAGCACTAGTTATCTCATTAGCATACAAAAGACACAGCACTTCAGCGATTCCAAGGGTTATAAGAGTGCCAGGAAAGGTGGGAAGAGACCAAATACATGCTTCTTATTACATCTTATTATGTCATAGCCATCAGTTTCCTGTATTCTCTGGTCCAGATTTCCCCTTTTCAAAATTTCAATTCTTAATGTTGTAAAGATTATGTAGGGCATCCGATGGATACTTGTCTCATTAGGGAGACCACCTCAGGGATGATGTAGATGCCTGATCACTGCACTGTACACCTGAAACTGAAGCTGAACAATAATGAATGTCAACTACAAGTTTATATATATATTTACAAGAAATGGAGTACAGCATTAGGAATAGAGGCAGTGGAAATGTAATTGCTGTATGTGATGTCAGAGGGGTAGTAGGTAGGGGGAGGGGGTTATCATTGTGTGAGGGATATAAATGATAAATGTTTAACTATTACATTGTTTTCTACACCTGAAACTAATAAAAAAAAGTTAACAAAAAAAATTTCCATTCTTATTATAGTCACTATTTTGTGACAGTAAGATCCATTTGACTGTGTATTTGCATAAATTCTTCTCCCTTTGTTTTGACTGCAGGAATTCAGCAGGCATAAAAAGACTTACATTTATTTACTCATACTTTATTCAAGCTTGCTTGTCCCAACAAGAAAATCATCTTTAGAATGAATTGCAGGAGAGAAGCTCTTTCTAAGGAGAAAGGAGGGAGAAGATGTACGGTCTTACCTTGCCTTTCAGAATTACTTGGGGATCCTGTTAAAATGCAGATTCTGGGTTCTGACCCTAGGGCGTGTGGGGAGTTGCCTGGAAATCTGTGTGTTTATGAAGTACCTAGAGACTTCTGATACAGGGGTCCTCTGACCCCACTTCAATGTTTCCAGACTCGGGGAACAAGACAGAGCAACCCACAAGCCACTTGGAGGACTGGCCCTTGTAGTATACAAGTATTTAGAATCGTTGGTCACCATGCAAGAGTTTGTAATTACATGTATGTATGTGTATATTTTGTCCACCTTAGGGAACAAAAAATGGCAGACCATAGAGTGAATTTATCTTGCAAATCTGTGTGGATGTTTTGGCCTGAAGAATACTTAATTTCTTTGAATAGTTGCCAATTTTAAAAAAAATGTTGGTGATTTCACATTAAAATCTATATTTCCAGTCTTTCCTGAAGATAACAAGATCCGACAACACTGAGCATATGTTTTCCCACAGCAATATTTGGCTGGAGGTTGTATCCTAGAGGGGCTCTAGGCCCTTCGTTTGACGTCAGCCCCTACTAGTCCCTATTAATTACACCGAAGTCATTTTTCTCATTTACATTACCTGCTGGTGCTAAGATGCTTTTTGAAAATGTTTCTTTTATTTCTTTTTAATTTTTATTTTTTAATTACAGTTGACATTCAATACTACATTAGTTTCAGGTGTACAGCACAGTGGATAGACGTCCATATCCTTTACAAAATGATCCCCCGACAAGTCCAGCTAAGATGCCTTTGAATTTGCCATATATTAGACAGTCTTCCTACACAATTGATGTGTGTGTTGTGTGTGTGTGTGTGTGTGTGTGTGTGCGTGTGCGCGTGCACTGTCCTGGGGGCAGTGCAGATCAAGCCCAAATCAAAGAGAAAATATGATGGGGACAGCAAATCTATCCAGCACTTGGCCTGTGGGAGGTGCCAATAGATATTATTTCTTTTCACGAAGCTGCACCTACCGATAGGTACTTGCCTTACTCTGCTTCCTGTTCCCAACACTCTTGGTGCTCTGAAGTGGGAGCAGGTCTGACCTACCCTTTCATTTTCCAGAAGTGGATCTTATAGATAGCTCAGCGATCCGAGGGACCTGGAACTAGCTTGGCAGTTCTTAGAGAGCTTTTTCTAACCAACTCTTTGGACAGTGGTTTGCCTGGTGTGCATTGAATTCTACAAATCATGGGCCCAACGAAACCACATGAATGAAGCTGGCATGCTATCGGTACAGTGAGTCAAGATCCAGGAGCCAAGAGAGGCCTGGCAGATTCCAGACTTCCGGTCCTCCCATGCCCCTGCTGCTCATCCTGTGATGCCTCCTCCCAGGTGAGAAGCACTTTGCACTGGACTCTGCATCTCAGAGGTGAGCTGTGGCTGTGTGCATCACCTTTGCTCACCTGGCCGGCTCGGCCTCGTCTCTCCCTATGGAGAGCTTTGCCCTCCTACTTCTAGGAGGATCCTTCTCGGTGCTGCTCCACCAGGCTGTGCTCGTTGGTGGGGGCTAGACAGGTGATGAGAAGCTGGATGGACTTCCTAGCTCTGTCACCACACTTGTACCACGCTGGCTGATGTTTTTTCCACACCATTCCACCCAGAACATCTGTTGCTATTGTTTATCAAGTAACCTCAAGGACTTGGATGAAACATTCCTGGCCACAGGACAAACTGGGACCTTGGCCATCCGTTCACTGGAACTCTCCCCACGTTCTGTTTTCTTTCCTGCTCTTCTTCTCTTCGTGGTCATCTTTTCTCTGCCTCTTTAGACTTTCACGTTCCTTAATCTTCTTCCACAAACCCTGCTGCACATGGTGTCTCCTTCATCCAGACCTACCTTTACCTGCAGTCTCCCCTCCAAAGTTACTGCCCTCTGAACAACCAAGATCTCTACTGCTCTTGGTTAGAGATTAGGAAGAAAGCAAGCTGATCTAGCCTGTGTTTGGGAATCACATAGTATCTGCCTTTAAATCATCAATGGTTGCTTTACTAGCTCTATTCCTTTCGATAAGGTATTTAATCTTTCTGAGCCTTGCATATACATTTTTTAAACACAGGCAATAACAACTATGTGTTGCTCTCATGGCCATTGTCTCCATAAATAATGATGAAGCTCTTTTATTTCTCGATTCTTTTCTCTCCTTGAACTACACATTCTAGAAGCCAAGGCTGAGTATGTAAGAGAAGAATAAAGAGCTTTTTTTTGTGTGTGAGGAGCTGGAATAGAAAGAACACAAGGCTTCATAATTCTGGCTTCAATTCTCGGTTGAGTGACTTTTGGCAAGTTACGCAAACTTTCTTATTCCTTGTGATCTCATCTTTAAAATGGCAGTAAAAATAATGCATCCTTCATGCCTAGGGTCATGGGAGGATTACATGGGAGTGAATGTGTGATGGTGCTTTATGAATTATGGAAGTCTGCGAACACCGTACTTAGCTACTACTAGGATATTCTAACTTCTGGTGGAGAGAAGCCCTTCAGAGGCTAGTTTTCTCATCTGCTTTGTTTCCTTCTTGTTTCCCTGCTATGGGGTTGTGAATCTGGATAAAAGGGAGTGGACACTTGTACACAAATGTCCGTAGCAGCATTATTTATAATAGCAAAAAATGGAAATGATCCAAATGTCCAACAATGGATGAACAAATTGGAGTATATTCATACAATGGAATATTACTTAGCAATAAAGAGAAATGAAGTGAAACTTGAAAACATCCTAAGTGAAAGAAGCCACTCACAAAGACCACATATTATATGACTTCATTTATATGAGATGTCCAGATTTGGCAAACTCATGGGAGACACAGAGAAGATTGTTGATTGCCTAGAGCTGGGGGATGTGGGGATGATGGGGAATGGGGAATGACTACTAATGAGAAGGGATTACTTTTTGGGGTAATGAAATGTCCTAAAATTGATTCTACCGATGGCTAGGTTATTATTCACATAACCAAGGGTATCCCCTCAATTTCCTTTAAGCATTGAGCTATAATATATCGATGCATTTAAGGGTTTATTTACATCTCCTTAGGGCCTATAAGAACCTTATAGGGACCTGGCAGAGTTCTCCCATTTAATCATTGCAGCAACTTGGCAAGGAAGGGGCTAAGTGACATGTTCAAAGTCACAAAGCTGGAAATACGTAGGGCCATTATTCACTGCCAGACCTGTAGAGTCCCCAGAACCCACCCTCTTTATGACCCTCTGTGGCCTAACAGAGCACTGATAACATTGGAAGGGGAGGGTGGCTAGAAAGGATGACAAACAGAGAAGCTCCAAGTCACTGCTGATTAACGACCCATAGGAAATGCGTGTTGAGCAGCTCCAATATGTGAGAGCAAGACTAGGGTCTCCAGAACCTCTTCTTGGACACAGTCAATGAGTTGCATATCTGGTGTCAAATGTGCTCACCCCCTGGTGACCCAGTTCTGCTCAGCTCTGCTCAGGCCTGGTTTCCTGGTGGCAGCAGCAAGAACTCTGGACAATGTGGAAGCATCCAGGCTAGGAGCTGGGTGCCCCATGTGATCACTCAGGATACTCAGCTACAGCCCCTGGGCCAGGCACCTCCCCTGAGAAGGAGGTTCCTGAGCTCAGAGCTCCACTCCCCTGTTAGAAACTCCCCATCAGGCACAGCTAAGAAGACACCATCGCAGCATCATTAAATTATAACAAGCCCTGAAACTCACTCCAGAAGCCTGGGTCTGTTTGTCCTTGCAGTTGGAAGGAAGCATGTGATTGGCTGGCCGAGCTCAGCCTAGCAGGCCTTATCTCTAGCTGGTTATTATTTGATTAAAGAGGCTTCCTCCTCCTAGGGTGTTTCAAAACTGTGCTGGGAGAGTTTGCTGCTGCCTGGGGAATTTTTCTGGGGTTACTGCCGAGCACCCAAAGTCCTTCAGACTCTGGCCACACAAACAGGAACCCACTGGAACGTTTTATTCACTCCCACGAAGGCTGGGACTGTCTTCTCCAGAGTCTTGATCAGCTTTGTTCATCAAGTGGTTGGAAATACTTCCTCAGACACCACAGAGTCAAGGATACAGGTATTAAAAAAAAAATTTATTTTGGGGGAAACTAATTTCTTAGAATGTCATGACATTAGAAATGGGGATAACGTGGGGGGTGGCTGGGACAGCAAAGTGAAAAGCAGAGAGGCGGAGAAAGTGGAGGAAGGAAGGAGAAGAAAAGAGAATTCAGAATCTTGGAATTCTGCGGAAAGGCCAAGCCAAGACATGAGTTGTTTTCCACTGGAGCAAGGCATGAGCTCAGATTATGCTGTGCCATTCATGTCTGCATGTTTTGCTACCCATGAAATCCTTCCTGCGATCTAGCTCCTCTCTTGGCTTCCTTGTCACCTTTCCCTCTGGCTCAGAACCCCAAAGTCCTCAAAAGGGCTTGGACACTTTATGAGAAATCAAATTGCTTTCGCTTGAAACATCAAGTCTGATTTGCCAACGGCACATGGCTTTCAACGGCTCTGCTTGGTGGTAGCAATCTTTGAGATGTTGGCTACAGAGAAAGAGGAGTAAGGCCGAGCACCTCATGTCTGAGAGTTTGTGTCCCGCTCTGAGATCTGGGTTTGGTGTGTGTTGTCCATTTTCATTCCCATCAAACTCCCAACTCTGGTGTTTTCTGAGCTTGAGTTGGGCAGACAGAGCTTTATGTCGGAGGACTTTCTTGCTCTGGATGAAAGTTCGACTCCTTGTGGCACCAGCAGGAATTTGACCACCAGGAATTTAGATGAGAGACAGATGAAAGGGTGGCCTTCGTCCTCTCTAATTGTGAGCTTTGGCTGGAGGTGGCCGAGGAGGGGAGGAGGTGATGCAAAACCAAGGAAAACAATAATTTTATTTTGGCACTAAGTGGAAAATAATACTTTTGTGGTGTTCTTTTCCATGTAATGCCAATATAAATTTGGAATTCTTAAATTTATTTTAAAACTAAGTTTTCTTAAAGTTGATTTTTTAAAAATAAGTTTTTCTAAAACCGATTTTTCCCCCCTATGCATTTAGGTTAAGAAATAACTATGCCGGTTGCATTTTCTTTCTCTAGTTTTGGTGGCTGTCTTAATTCTCGAATGTTTCCATTCTTGCTGTCTTAATCCTCAAGTGTTTGTGGTTCCTGCTTTGTTAGCTGGGGGGTGGGGGTGGGTGGGGAGATGTTATCAAGGCTTTGTCTCACAGAGCTTCTCCTCAGGGAAGAGGATTCTTCTTCCTGCTGACTACTTTGTGGTTCCCCAGGGAGTTTTCTCTGCTGAGGCCCCACTGGATTTAGCTGAGACTAGTCAGAGTACTTGCTCTGAGAACTTCATTAAATTGAATCTTGCTTCCCTGTCATAATTTTAAGGGAAAAGTCAAGATGTGGGGGACAAGCCCCGTGCGGGGAGTTATACCTCCTGGACCCGATTCTTCTCTGCTCTGTATCCCTTCACCCCTCCCTTTACCATCATCTGAATGAATGGTCTGGGTCCTGCTTGTCTTTCCGGCCTCTTCTCTCATCACTCTCCATCTCTGTCCTGCCCTGTGGACACTCTTACCATGGTTGACCGTATTGCATGTTGTCCTTTCTGCCTGGAGCACGCTCCACTGTACGCTGCTCCCTGGTCTGGCCAAGTCAACAGATTGGGCAGGGCTCTGAGTAAAGCCACTTTCTCTGGTACGAGGTGAGGGATCCCTGGAATTCACCTTATTAGGTCACTGATCATATTGTTGTATTATCCTTGTTTCCAGCTCCATTGCCTCCACTAGACTTGCAGCTCTGTCTGGGCAGAGACCTTGCTCCCAGCCAGGCCCCCAGAGCCTAGCAATGTCTGGTGATCAGCAGACTATTACTGGTGATAACAGCTAACATTGATAGAGTGACTTCTACCTGCAAGGTACTGTTCTATGTGCTTCACAGTTATTATTCACTCAATCCTCACAACAAGGCTGTGAGGTGAGTGACAACCCATTTAACAGCTGAGAAAACTGTACGTTAAGAGACAACACAATAGCTGGTGGACTTCAGAGCCCGGGCCTTCACTCCTATGCTGCCATGCCTCTTTGGTGCTGAATGAAAAACAAATGAATGATATCAGGCTAATGGTCAGAATATGGCAGCTCTCCCACCTGGTCTGTGGGACCCGTTCACTCGGCTGAGCCTATGGCACACGCACCGCACTGCAGGTTGTGAGAAAGACTTTGACAACGGACTTAAGCAGGCACATTCACTGGCCGGAGATGCTTTCGGTTCTGAGCTCCATCCTCTCTACCAGGACCTGCTTTCTCCATCAGTCTCTTGTCTACCTTTGTTGCCAGGTTTCCCACCTAAAGACCGAAAGGGGGCAACAAATCAAGAACTTGGTTCAGCCTTAAAGGAAGTCCTTGAGGAGACTAACATTGGCTGGAAGCTCACAGTAGACCAGGCCCTTGCTAAGGGCTTTCCCTGGCATCTCATTTATCCTCCTAGTGAGGTAGTGGGGTTAGCATCATCGTGCTTTAGAGGAACAAACTAAGGCTTAGAGAACATAACTAACCTGCCCAACTGGTAAGTGTGCGAGCTGAGACTCAATTGTTGAGGTGTCTAGGCTCAGAGCCTGCCCTTCCCACATATCAGGGCTTTCACAGACCCTTAGCTTTGTACTCACTGCCTCTTGGTGATTGGTCCTATCTAATATTCCTTCTAGGCAGATATCCCTCTTTTGCTGTCTGTCTCCCCAGTTGCCGAGTGGGGGTTTCCTCACTAATGTGCGGTCCTCAGCTTCATCCTCCCTGTCTGGACCCAGTTCTAGCACCTGGCTTGACAAGACTGGGCACCTGCTGGAGGACCCCAGCTCTCAGCTGCCCTCAGGCCTTCTCCTCCTCTCTCAGTGGGTGGTCTTGGGGTATCTTTTCCTAGAACATCATAGCCAGAAAAGCCTAAACCAAGGCCCCCAGCTTAAGGGAATCTCCCAAGTCTGATAATCTTCATTAGAACAGTAATACAACATGGGGGAGAGTCATTCAGATCCTTTGCTGAATTTTGCCTTTTCTACTTGTGATTTAAATTGTCTAAGTGCCAGTTTCCTCATCTCTAAAATGGCCACAAAACTTCTCCTACAGGATTACTTTGAGAATAGAGATTCTGAGTTTACTAAATCTCAGCATGTGCTTACTGTGTGCCAGGCACTGGGATATAGCAAAGAATGAGGCAGACAAATCTCCCTGCCCTCGTGCAAGTTATAGTTGAATGGGGGTGGAGAGCAATAGGCATTTTTAAAAATCACACAAATAAAAAGGTCATTCTCATCTGTGATGAGAAAAAGAACAAAGGACCTAATTTAGATGGGGGTGGGGAGCTAGTCAAGAAAGGCCTCTCTGAGGAACCCACCGCTTGTGAGCACCTAACATGCCGCCTTGAGCAGAACGCAGTAGGTGCTCCATACGTGTGACCCAGGCCAAGCGTACACCACTCCCGGGGACTCAGAGTCTGTGAGTATAAAGTGAAGGGGTGGACTGAATGATTCCTAGGACTGAGATGCCAGCTCTGGCACTTAGGATTCTCTTGGCAACAAGATAGAGCCAGATTAAACAAGGGCCTCCTGACTCCCTCTCCGTTGCTCTTCTTCCCCAGCTGTCTCGGCTGCTGGAGACAGGCTGGGTGCAACGTCAAAGATGTCAAGAGAAAGAATTGGCCAATTCTGTCTCCGAGAATCCCCTTTCTCTTGGCACCTCCTTCCTATTCTTCAGCTGGAGGCCAGCGTCCTCACTCCCCTGGGGTCATTCCTCCCAGATAAAAATCTCTAGGTCCCTTTCCAGGGTCCTTGGACAGAAAATAGGCTCTGTGTGTCCTTCTCCCCTTCTTCCTACAAGTCCAGCCCGGATGGCTAAACAACCTGGGGCAGTCATCGTTTGTGAAATTTGAAGCACAGGCCGGTGGGAGGGGAGCAAGGAGCTGAGGATTTGTGATGGACCCATTGTCTCCCTCGGCTGCCCTCCTCCTCGCCCATTTGTCCCCACCCCAGGAGCACCATGTTCCTTACTCACCATACACAGTGTCTTTTGTGAGCTCTCTGGCCAGGTCTTTAGTGACAGCTCTTGTGAAGCTGGTTAGCATTTTCCCCAGACAAAGCCAGGAATTCTGGGAGGCAATGACAAGGCTAAGCTTTCAGAGAATGATGAAAGACAATGACTGACACGAGAGAATGGTGATGTCAGCATCTTTAATTCTCTCCCATCTTCCCCTGTGGGTGACCCTGTCCCCTGGACCTCCAGAGGCATATTCATCGTCTCTCCATCTCCTCTTCCTTCCCTGGGTGCGCTCTTGCCTTCAGCTGTCTGTTAGCCAATCCCCACCTATTGTTTGCTGGCCACAGTGCTTAGCAGAACCTCCCTGGGACATCAGTGCTTTAACCAGTGATACCTGAAGGGAGCAATTGTGGTGCGAAGACAGGCAGTAGGATTACTTCGAGGCACACAACTGTCTTCCCTGGTATGCAGGGTTTGAAAACCTGTTTGGTGGAGTCATAGAGGATTGGATGTTGACAAAGGAACAGAGACGCCATGCAATAAACAATACACTAGACCAAGAGCATTTCCAAAGAGATTTTGAACAGCAAGTTGGAACCCAAAGCAAATGCTCCCCAAAAGGTCATAAGAGGAAAATGGCAGGATATTTGCAATGGGAAACCCACCCTCACCGTTCAGCATTCAGTTCCTAGAACCAGTGCCTTGCTAATCCCGCCAATGTGGGAGGAGCCAAGTGGGAGTTGCATTTCAGACGTATAATGAATGGAAAGGCCCCATCATCACTCTTGGGCTCTTAAGCGGTGGGGGTTGGGGGCAGGAGCCCTCTCCCCGCCTGTCCTACCCCTGCCTCGTGCACTTGCTTAGTGAGCTTTGCATTTGGCCTCCACCCATTGGGCGGGTGGAAAGTTTAGCTGAGGCTGGCTCTGTGCATTGGGCTTCAACATCCTGCCAGAAGTCAAGTTGGCTGAAAAACCACCCAAAATGAGTCTTGAAGGAAAGCAATATCTATTTCCCTGTGGGCTGGGCTTTCTCTACGGGAAAGGGGTAGTTGCTATGGAGCTTAACCCTGGCGGCTGCTGCTAACAGTGTGGATGATGTTTTCTCTGAGTCAATTCCAGAAAGTGACTATGAGGAACGAGGGCCTGGGAAAACTGAAAAACTTGGGATTGAGAGCTCTTCTTCAACTTGGCTGTGAGAAAACCAGGGGGATCAAACCACTGGCAGGCCGGAGGTTGGCTGGCCCCCCACCCCATCCCTGCTCCTGCCCAGACGGCCACAGGGACCCTGGGAAAGGAGCTGAGCTTTTGCTCAATAGTCCCCTGGCACCTGCTTGGGGCAGCAGTAGTCCTGACCCCAATCATACTCTCCTTTGGGCACATTTTAATTGTCTAGTGGGATGATGCTTAGGGTGAGCCTGCCAGGTAGGATGGGGGTGGGACCCCTTCCACAGCACCAGTCAGAAATGGCACACACAATCGGATAATAGAAAAGGTGCCCTCTCTTCCTCAGATGTTATGGGTCCGTGAAGCAGCACTGTGTGTCCCTGGCTTTGCCATCATTCCTTCAACTGTCTGCTTCCTACGCCACCACCACTGCCCCACATCTAATTAGCTCCGTGACTCAGGGCAACAAGGTAGTCGCTACTCTCAAGGAACTCAAAGCCCAGTGGAAGAGACGGGTAATTAAACAAGCAATTCAGTGGAGCATTAGAGCGTGGAAAGCGCCACCATAGAGCAGAGTGGCTTATTCTCAGGGCAGTTCCTGTTCTCCATTGTTCCACCCCCTCACCCATCCCTGTCCTTGCCCTGGAATACCTTCTGGGTCTCAGTCCCAACTCTTTTCCAGGAGACTCCAGTGGTTACTCACAGCACTCACCTTCCTGACTGGAGAAAAGTGCTGGTCTATGACATTTTTTCCAGTCTAGGGTAATGTAAGAAGTAAGGACAAAGTAGCAAGTCTTTTTGTTTGTTTGTTTGTTTCAGGTGTACAAAGCAACATAGTGATTAGATATATACCCCACAAAGTGATAACCCCAATAAGTCTATTACCTATCTGATATTGTACATAGTTATTACAATATATTGACTACATCCCCTAGGCTGTACTTTATATCCCGTGACTATTTTTTAAACTATAGTTGACATTCAATAAAATTTTATATTAGTTTCAGGTGTACAGCATAGTGGATAGACATTTATATAATAGCAAAGATACGGAAACAACCAAAATGCCCCTCAATAGACAATTGGATGAGGAAATTGTGGTACATATGTACAATGGATTATTACTCAGCCACAAAAAAGAATGAAATCTTACCATTTGCAACAGCATAGTCAAAAGTAGCAAGTCTTTAATACAGTTATCTGTATTCAGTCTGAGGAACTTCTCTTTGTTCTGAGAGTCTATCCTTCCTGCTTGTTGAAATGTTCAAACACTCTTTTATCTACTGATGGTGTTTTTAGATAGTCAATTAATGTTTACTTTACATTCAATATCATGGCTGGGCAGAATTAAAAAGTTAGCATCCCTTAGTTTACTGCAGTGTGATAGCTCAGAGTATGGGAAGCATTGCCCAACAAGTTGCTTGTCATGAGGTTAACACCCATGTCCAGACCAAGTGGGAGCCCCTGGGGTGTCTTTCTTGGTGTCTGGTTTCCCAGTCTGCAGCAGAGTGGTAGAGCTGATATATTCAAATTCCACTCACTTCCCCAAGACACTTAGCTGACCGTGGCAGCCAAATCCTTAAATAGACACTACTGTTTTCTTGGCGTCCCAGGCTCCTGTATGTTTAATGCCTTGAGTATCTGATTTCTGGGCCAAACTCATGAAAATCTAAAGGGGAATTATCCGTCTCAGAAAGAAGTTGCAATGGAAATAAAAGCCATTAGTACCCAGTGTTATCAGGATGTTTAATTTTTCATTGAAATTTCAAGATAAAAGTCAATCTTCAGAGTTGTGTTAACCCAGATCTCCAGCTTCTACTTAGATGCACCTTAGAGACTGCTGGAAAAGATGCCAGTCCTCTTGTTTGGGATAGACTTTTTTGGGCCCTCCATCTGTCTGCTTAAGTTAGGGGATTTGGGGGGGGTCAAAGGATCTGCTATAGTTCAATGAAGTCCCATATTGCATCTGGTTATCTTGTCATTTTAGATATGGTCCCGCTCACTAATGGATAGAAAAAAATGCCCATCAGGTGAGCCAAATCCCAACAACACAAGTCGTAAAGTCCAAATTCTTGGGCTCTAGTTGAATGTTTCTGTGCTGAAAGTTTTTTAAAATAAGTAAGTTGTGCTAGGCTTAGATATTTAGCTGTAAGGAGGATTTTGTTTTATCGATTTCGCAGTGTTGGCTTTGCGCTGTGATGACAATTGCAAAGGAGACTTTCATGTGTGGACTGAGTGCTTCTTTAGGTCAAGGGTTGGCCTTGTGTGTGATATCGATGGACACCGTCTTCTCCTGCCCATCTGTCCCCGGGGACCCAACACATCTCTTGGCACTTAGGAAGCCCAAAGGTTGTCATTAGTGACAATGATGATGGAAATGACTAAAACGTGTTGGAGAGAATCAGTTGCTGGCCATTTCTACCTTGACTTAATATGATCACATAATCATTAATATTTTTAACTTCATATTTAATTATTAAAGGAAAATTCTTCCTTTGACTTGATAATTGTGTGCTGATTCGCAACCCTGAGAAAAGGAAGGAGCGGGAGGTCAGTGAAGCTGGTGGGCATCAAAGGCCTCTAGGTGAGCACTCTGTTCCTGGGCTTGGTCTCCTCGTTCTCTGGAACCTCCCCTGGCTGCTTATAGAGAAGATGATCCAGACTGCGGAACAGCAGGCTCCATCTGCTTGACTTTATCTAATTGTGTTTGGTTTGTCTGGGCTCTTAGGCCAACACAGCATTTCCCACTGAACCCATTCCTCTCGTGGAGGCAGCCCTCTGGCTGGTCAGCAGCTTGAGGTCTGGCAAGAACATTGTAGAAAGCTTCCAGGGATATTTCTCATCATGGCTTTGCCATCAACCAGTTGTATGGGCCTGGGCAAGTCTCTTTATCTCTCTGGGTCATGGTTGCCTCATGTTGGACTATATAGGAATTTCTCAACCTCAGAACTATTGACATTATGGGTGAGATCATTTTGTTGTGACACTGTCCTGTGCACTGGAGGATGTTTAGCAGCATCCTGGCCTAACCCACTAGATGCCACCGTATTCCTCTCTTCTTTTATGACAATCAAAAATATCTCCAGACATTTCCAATGTCCCCAAAAGAGCACAATCACCCCCAGTTGGAAACTATTGGATCAGATGATATCAACCTCAGTTTGAGAAACCACATTAATAGTTGTTAATTCATCCTATTTTATTGAGCTCCTACTGTGTGCTAGACACTGTATTAAGTTTAACGGTCTAAATATTTCTTAGAAATTCCATTGAGAAAATGCCATCTACTTCACGGAATTAGAGCTAGGTTGGTGTCTACACAGGCATTGAGCTAGAGTGAAATAAAGGTAACATTCCTGTTTAGATTTTTACTAGCCTCGTCTGTAAAAACGTCAACTTTTACATACTGTTAGCAGGACCTAATGCTCTCAGTGTGTGTCAAAGCACCTCGGTCATAGTAGACATTCAATAGTTAAACTCATTCCCCCTCTCTCTTCCTCCACTCCAAAGATCTGCACAAACATTAACTTTACCAGCCTTGCTCTGCTATCTCTAAGAATCTACTCTTACCCCACTCAGTGTCCCCAGCCTCTTCCCTGGTCAGGCCAATACTGATGTTTTCTTAAAAATCTCTGTTTCCTGAAGAGCCCCCACATCTCTTGTTATCACCAGATTGTTGACTTGGTCTGTCCTTAAAGGGATTGTCCCTCCCTAGCAAAGAAAAAGATTCTCCAATAACCAGAGGTTTGCAGACATCATTGTTTCATGTTTGCTTGCACACAAAAATGACAAGAAGGAATCCAAGATGAGAGGACGCCTACGTGTGTGAACCCTCACCTCTGCACTGCTCCTCCAGGGGCACTGAGTGGGCCATGGGTTTGGTCATCTCTCCTGGGTTCTCAAGGGCAAAGGCCATGCATTGGACGTCCATGGCAGCTCCTGCACCATCTCCTCCAGGGAAAATGTCTCGGTATTTGGTAGCCTGACGTGGTGAAAGGCACCATGGAGTTCAGGGCAAGGCATTTTCCTCTTGGGTCAGACATGGACCAGGGGCTACAGAGCACATGAAGACAGTGTAGTTCTGAAAAAGAAAGAAAGAGAAAGAAGGGAAGGAAGAAAAGAAAGAAAGAAAGAAAGAAAGAAAGAAAGAAAGAAAGAAAGAAAGAAAGAAAGAAAGAAAGAAAGAAAGAAAGAAAGAGTTTCAGGCTCAAATCCCAGCTCTGCCGCTTAGTCTGCTTGACTCTGGGAGATTTATGTCACCTCCCTGAACCTCAGCTGTATGCAAAGTCTGTGATCACAGGGGTGCCTCCTGATAGGGAGATTGTGAGAATTAAATAATAGAACACATGGAAAGCATATGGCACAATCCTGGTAGATACTAAATGCTCAGTATAAATCCATTTTTATTAATACTATGAATCATGTAAAATAGTAGCTATAGACAATAATAAATATAGCAAATATTAAATAGACAACAAAGAGATCAATGTTTGGGTGGATGAAAAGGTATGAGATTGACTCATTCTGTTACTGATAAGAAAACAGGCTCAGAAAGGGGAAGCGAGGGGAAGGGGTACCCAGGACATCCCTGCTGGTTAATGGTGGCGCTGGGGCAGATCTTCCATCTCTAGATGCCCCTTCAGATGCTGGCTCTACCATGCTGGGGCTGCTTTCCATGTTGGAGAATAAAACAACAAAAACTTCAGCAATGCTTATTAAATATGGTAAGGCAGACTATATATAGGATTTTTGAGATAGGTATAGGGACCACCGCCATGGGATTTTACAGTGGGGGAGAGAGATTGGGCTCAATCTTAATAGAGCATATGCCAGTGGGAATTTATGGCCAAGGAGCAGAGAGGGGGGTCAGTGGATGGAAAATTACTAAGAGGAAAGAAACATCAAGGGTCAGTGGGATTTGGGCTGAACTGACTCAACAGGATTCTTTGCTGAAGACAGACCACGGGGATCAGACATTACCTGGGAGAGGGGGGAGGATGAGGACCCTGATTAAATATCAAAGGTGGGACTTCTGGCTAAACTGACTTAGCAGGGCTCTTGTTAAAACTGGACTTTACAAATGCATAGTCCAAGTGCATAGATGGGCCTAGGAGAAGGGTGAGGAGCCTGACTGAAGTTAGAATCTTTGTCACCTGCTCAAACATTTAAAGCCTATGTTTAGAAAACTACATACAAATGAGAAAAATGCACCTTTTTGTTTACAAGCCACGTGCTATTTACAGAGGGAATCTTTCCTCAAGGTATGAGAGAAATAAATGTTTTGTCTAACGTATTTCTAATCACCTAGGAGAGAAAAAGAGCGCTGACCCCTCATTCCTCAAGGCTCCAGCTCACAAGCCTGTCACTTATGCACAGACAAGTGTTTTGTTTTTTTTTTATAGAAACCATCCCCTTTGTCCCTTGTCTCCCACTTTCTAAAGTTCAGACTTTGCCTCCCACCCCAGACCCAAGGGACTGGTGAGTTGATCTTTTGTTTTAGTGCTGATATGCGGTCTCGGCAGATCTTCTGAGTGATGACACAGTGAACACCAATAAGGTTCACGTCCCAGTGAGGCGGCAAGAGGTTTGTCCCTCTGGCTCAGACCTGGGATTCATATCTTGTCTTCCACCTCTTGTCAATAACTCATACAGTTGCTAGAGAAGTAAAGACTGCACGTTTTAGGCTCACAGGTGGAGAGAGGAAGAGGTTGAATGGTCCAAGTGACCTGGAGTACCTTGTCCTTTGCGGACTGTTCTGGGCCTGCACGGGATGGGACTTTGTGTGGATCTGTTCGGGTGTTGGCATGTGAAATCATGTATAATTACAATATGAATGGGACCTTGTTTAAAATGGAATACCTTATTTGAATTAAACTCTGTCATCTTAAGTGATGGTTACCATTCAATCGCGAAGCTGAATCAGCAGAGTCATAATTCCTACCAGAACCCTATTGCCGATTTTGCCTTTTTTCACCTAGTTTATGCACCTTCTGTCTTTCTTATTTGAAGAGGGCTCACCATGCACTGAACACACATTTTAATGCTTTTCTTTTACTCCCTTTCTTCTTCTTCTTCTTCTTTTTTTTTAAACCCCTTATAACATCGTATATAGCATAATGATGTAAAGGAGAGATCTGCAAATTACGGCCCCTGGGCCAAATCCTGCTCATCACTTGTTTTGTAAATAAAGTTTTATCGGCACACAACCACATCCATTTATTTATGTATTGGTTATGGTTGCTTTCCTAGTACAAGCGAGTTGAATATTTCTAACAGAGACCCTATGGCCTGCAAAGCCTTAAATATTTACCATCTAGCCCTTTACAGAAAGAGTGTGCTGACTCCTGATTTAGAGCATGAGTGGTGGAATCCAACATACCTCATTAGGTCTTGGTCACTTGCTAGCTTACAAGCTATAGCTTTGACTTTGGAAAAGCTGTATAATCCCTCTGCCACCTACTCTGTACCATGGGGTAATAGATAAATACCTACATTGGAGGGTCACTGTGAGAATTCAGTGAGATAGTATTTATAAAAACCTGCAGCCCTCTGCCTGGAGGAACAGAGTAAGTGTTTCATACATGGTAGCTATTATGATGATCATTCATTGCTTCATCCAATAAATGTGTATCAGGTGCATTTTCTGTGCTAAGCCTGGGGTCAAACTGTAGAAGGTCCCTGCTCCCATGAAGCTCACGTTCTAATGGGGAAGATGGACAATATGAAGAAAACAAATGAGTAGATTCTTTTCAGGTAATGATAAGTGCTATGAATAAAATAGGATGATACAGAAAAAAATGACAAGGCAGGGGACAGAAAGTTGACAACTGCATTAAGACTGGAGCATAAGAATGAATCAGCCATGCAAATGTTTAGAGAAAGAATGTGCCTGGCAGAGGGAACAAGAACTACACATCCTGTGCCAGGGATGCGCTTGGGATGGTCTAAGATCAGAGAGATGGCCGTGGAGACGGGGGCAGAGTGAGGGACGGGAGATGGGAGAGGACGAGGGAGCAGAGGTCGGCATGGGTAAAAGCATGTCGACACTTGCAGCCCCCTGAGAAGGTGTTTGGCTTTTAGAGGAAGGGGTGATATGTGAGACCATAATGGGGCAGAAATGTAACTGGGTCCTTGGCCTTTCTCTATGACCTGTGTTGTACATATATTATTCTTCCTCTTTGGTCTCTGGCATTGGGTACTGTTGGAAACAGGAAATGAGTGGGGGCCTACTGTGCCCTAGTGAGATGACAGCTTTGGTTGCGGCACGCTCATCACACTGCCCCGGCTGGACACGGCCACCTCACTTGGACTTTTCTCCTTACAGTACCCCGACTCACCCGAAAGATCTTCTGGCCAATGCCATTACTTCTCTGATATCATTCCTTATCAGGAGCCTCTATTGCTTCTCCAGGTGGAGCACTTAAGGTGAAAATCAGTTAATGTAATCTTAAAACACTCTAATAAATGTCCAGCAACATAAGACCACCAGATAATCATTTTTGTCCCTCGGGTCACTCAGAATTCACAGCTCAGTTCCCATCATTAGCATTTCTTTTGTGTTCGAATCCTTGAACAGGCGTGAAGAGCCCCAGTGATAATATTTTACCTGTTTGAGGTTTAAAAGAAAGCTGTAGATATCATCAGTTACTCAAACTGTCTCCAGAGTTGCTAATAATAACAGCTATACAGCACTTCCCAGTTTCAAAGCATTGCTGCATACTTGGCTCACTCAAAGGTAAAAGTATACCTTTCGTTTACCTACCTTTATCCATTTTGAATGACTCCTCCCCCTCCTCCTCTTGTTCTCTTCATTTTCCTCCTCCGTCATCATTATTAAAACCCTTTATTGGAAAGTACCTTGCTGGCTAATTGTAATTAATACCTCGTTTAGAACGTGTGAATGTGTGTTTCTGTCTCATCTTGCTTTAGACATTGTTAAAAGAACAAGATCCAAATTGGGCTACCTTCCAAATCATGCTTTCAAACACTGATTCTTAATCTAAGGTCCATGAATGACCTCAGAGGGTGTTATGAACCTTCTGAAATTGAATGTAAACTTTTACACGTACGTACATTTTTTTCTCGGGAGAGAGTCTCGAGTTTCA
Source organism: Rhinolophus sinicus (assembly GCF_036562045.2). NCBI lineage: Eukaryota > Metazoa > Chordata > Mammalia > Chiroptera > Rhinolophidae > Rhinolophus > Rhinolophus sinicus. The sequence continues at coordinate 15,222,957 of NC_133757.1, forward strand.
TGAGATTCTCACACTGTTCCCTGAATCCAAAAAGTTAGGAGTTACTGCTATAAAGATTTTACTGACTAAATCCAAGTACAGTTGCTCCTCGATAAATGATGGGGTTACATTCTGACAAACCTATCATAAGTCAAAATTGCATTTGATACACCTCACCTACTGAACTTCATAGTGTAGCCTAGCTTACCTTAAATGTGTTCAGAATACAACATCCAAAAAAATGCTGGCAACACAGAGCACTGGACAGTGTTGGCTGTCTATCCTTGTGATCTCCTGACTGACTAGAAGGTGGGGCTCACTGCTACTGCCCAGCATCGTGAGAGAGTATCATTCATATCACATATATTGCTAGGGAAAAGATTAACATTCAAAATTTGAAGTATGGTTTCTACTATATGCATATTGCTTTCACACCATCGTACAGTCAAAAAATTGTAAGTTGAATCATTGTAAGTCGGGACCATCTGTATAGTTATCAAAAGAAAACTATGCAAACTTATAACTAGAAAAGGAAAACTTGTTATAGTTGGCTCTGGGGAAGCCTGTGATTCTATAATAACACATTTATGGATTATGACCTGTGAAAGCAAGTGGGATTGATACCGGAATCAAAGGTAAGCCTTCTTTTTTGAGGACTAGACATTTTCCTGGGAACGTTTATACCTACATTTGGCCACTAACTCTTATTTGCCCACCATGTGCCAAGTATGGTCCCAGTGCCTTGCGTATTTGAACTCTTAATCCTCACAACAACCTTATGAAGTAGGTATTATTACTAGCCTTGTTTTACAGGTGAGGAAGAGGAAGCACAGAGAGGAAAAACCATTGATTGAGTTTACATTCAACATCCCGAGACCCTTCACAGTTCTGGATAATGTAGTTTGTCAAGTTGTAATTAATGGTTCAGAATAATTACCATTTTAGATGTGTCTGACTGGCCATGATTACGACATGGTGGCCTAATTAATAACAGGCTCACTATATGTGTCACTTCTGGTTTTGTAAATAAGAACAGACGGCAGGTCACATGTAGAGGAGAGCCAGCTGACTCCTCTGCTTAATTAGAATTTGGCTAAGAGATACTATGGTTTATAAAATGGGGTTACTGACCAAGTAGATGATTTTATTGTTATAAAAATTATCACCACTAAAAAAATAACTCTGTGTTTATAAGGCGTGCCATAACCCTGTAGAGTTTAAAATTAACTAAATCTTATTTCTGGAAGATTAGAATTTCAGTAAGTCCAGGATTCAATCAATTGATGGGATTTTTAGACACCATGTTTCCCAGAAAATTAGACCTAGCCGGACCACCAGCTCTAATGCGTCTTTTGGAGCAAAAATGAATACAAGACCCAGTCTTATATTACATTATGCTAGATAAGACCTGGTCTTATATTATAGTAAAATAAGACTGGGGCTTATATAAATTTTTGCTCCAAAAGACGTATTAGAGCTGGTGGTCTGTCTAGGTCTTATTTTCGGGGAAACAAGGTATAATTCACCCTTTGCCTAGATTATATTTGTTCAATAATTAATGAGCAGGTGACCTAGAAATTTAGACGGACTATCCTCTAAAAACATCACTTATGAATAATACAGAGAGAAACCAATATTGAGGATATTAAAAGTTCATTTAATCCCATCCATATCTATAGTGGTTACTAGGAATTCTATAATACATGTACATGTGTTAAATTTACATAAGTGTTCCAGTGATTTATGGGGGTGAAGTAGGAACCCTGGACTAGAACTGAAAGCCTCTGGAAAAAGTAACTAAAATAATTTAAGAACGGGGGAAAATATTTTGCCATCTAAGTAGAATTGGATATGCAATAGGAATAAGTGACGTATACACGTAAGTCACCCTGAGTGAAAGGTCTGGCTCAAAGACCCACCCAATCAGCTGTATAAAAAAATACGGCTCAATGAAGGGATTATACCCTGTGATCCTGGGTGATGGAAAGCCTATTATCCAATGTCTTGCTTTCATATTGGAGACCATCATTATAATAAATTCCAGATTTGGTTAAAGCCACAGTTAATTGGATTATGCTTATTTGGGTTTTGCTTTACAACAGGGAATTTAGATAAGTGGAAACTGGGCTGATAACACTCTTTACTTTGGAAACCTCTTCTTTTAGGAAATCTGTAAATTAAAGCTAAAGATGGTTACAAGGAGTATGTTTAGAACATCTGAGACAGTCCATTTTCCAAGAGAAAACTGTGGAGCTTCTATGTCCCCAAAAGCAATAAAATTAAATTTCTTTAAAAGTGTTCTAAAAACAAGTCTGAATTGAACTTACATTGATCTTCCTTCCAATTAGACTTAATAAGGTTCTAGCTAACTTAAAACTCATTAGAAAAAGAATAACCTAAATGCAAAGTACTTCCGCTTCTCTTGTCCTCTTCATGAAACATTTTTTTTTTTTTTTTGACAAAGACCCATTCTGAGGGAGAGAAAATAAAAGTAAGTCAGTCTCCAGCCATGTCTAGCTTTCCCTTTCAAGTGTTTTCAAATTCCTTCTTTCAAATGTGTTGGACATGTGTGTGTTTGCATCCCCGTCTCTGCTTTCTTTGCCTTGTTTTTAGTTGTGGCATTCTGTCCCATGGTGGGCCACCACACCCTGCGTTGCTGGTCACCACTGGAGACCTTGGCCCCTATTCTCCCTCGTAGTTATGTCACTCCCTCTACTCTGGCCCAGGGAGTGGCCTGGGGGAGGAATGGAAAACCTGCTTTTTATCTCTCTGTCAAGCTTAGCTACATGGCTTCCCCAAGACCTGTAGAGTCCTGAGCCCCCCAAAACTCTGATTCATGTGTTCCTTCTTGAATACTTCTATTCCTAAAGCTAATCTTGTCCAGGACTGTTGATAGTTGTGACAGCCATTTACACACTCTCCTTTATTAAATGGTTAACTAATCATGTCTTGTATTTAGACATTCAACAAATAGATCTGGGGCATCTGTTTTGTGCAAAGCACTGTTTGATGTTAGGAACACAGGAAGGGAATAGGAGAAGTCAAGAATGTCATTTAAGTGATAGAGGTATTAATAGCTAGTTAATGATAATTCTATAATTAAGTGTTTAATTATAACTGTGATAAGTCCCACGAGGGAGAAACATGTGACAAGGGGCCTGACTTAGGCTGAGGGGCAGTAAAGGTTTTTATGAGGAGGTGAGATTTAATTATGAAGCATGACTGGAAAGAAAGAGAGGATTGGGTGAGAGACCACTGCCAGCAGAAGAAGCATTTAGTGTAAGGGAAGAGTAGAGTCTGTCTTCCGTGAGGAACTGAAAGAAAGCCAGGGTGGCCAAAGTCGGAGAGAGAAAGGGCAAGTGGGAGGAAATGAGGGCAGTGAAGTCAGCCAGGACGGACTGTGCCCGGCATTAGAGGCCGTGTTAAAGATGTTAGTCTTTGTCCTAAAAATGGTAAGGAATAATTGAAAGGATTTTAATCAATCGGAGTGGGGATCAGGCAGAGAAACAGGGGTGTTTGACATAGTCAGTGTTGCATTTTCAAATGTTCATTCTGGCCAATATGTAGGATGCTTGGGAGGGTGATGGGTGGGCAGCAAACATGAAGAGTCCAGGTAGTAAACGGTTAATACTTCCTAGGGAAGATGGTGGCGGCCTGGATTAGGACAGTTCAGGCAGAGAGAGAGTTAAAAGGATAATGGGTTTAAAGCTACTTAGAAGGTAACATTGCTAGAAGTTGGTGTTGGATTGGAAGTGGGAAGAAGTTAAGAATTACTCCTAGGGCCTGGTCTACTAAGGAGAGAGCATGGAGCAAGAATGAAAGGAACCTTGAGCCAGCAAAAGATGTCAAGAGGAAAACATCCAGGTAGGTGGAAAGAAATGCAGGAGGGCATGGGCTTGTGAAAGCCAAGACAGGGCCTCGTGCCTTACACCTAGAGCTTAAACTTGCTCAACAAGCCACCAGAACCCAACAATCTGACATCAGGTTATACAACAGTGGAAATGCTCTGGGTAAGTCTGGGCTTGCACAATCTAGCCTACGTTAGGCTCCCTCTTCCAGAAGACAAGGTGCTTTGTTTCCAGCCAGCATCACAGCTCCATAAACCATCTTGGACATCTTCCAAGAACCAACAGTGATTTTCAGGGAAGTGGTCTTAAGCAATATTTAGGAATAAAAGTTTTCCCTAAAAGATATGTTGTCTTCAGACATGCAACTCTGGGCACAACCAACTTTAATGATGCCACGTAGGGCATCATTAGAAGCAACTAAATCTCTTCGTTCCAGATTGGGACCTTTGCTTTATCTAGCTCAACCAGAAGGTTCACTGAGGTTCTGGTAGTCATTGAGGGTTGTTCATAAATGCTTAGTTATCTTGTTGGGGCACATGACAAGATTATACTTCTTCACCCATTTGCTTCATTTGACGCTTTAGCTAATGAAATGGGAGTGGAGATGATGTACGGGTTAGGAGCCAGTCCATGGCTTCCTACTATCTGTTCCCAGCCTCAGCAAGGAAGAAAGACAGGATATGATGGAACCTCTCTCAGTGAGCTTTATGAGCAGAGATCCTAGAATAACCTGCATTTTACATGCACCACAGGCAAGAAAAAAACTTTATTATTTTAAGACAAAGTGACATTTGTTACTGTATTATAGCCCATCTGACTGATGCAGAGACACTCTTCCCAGAGCAAAGCAACTTTAAGGGTTCGTATGAGTTCCAAAGATGTTAGGACAAATCCTTGACCAGGATTCAAGCTCAAAGGTGTAGGATCTCTCTTTTGTCCCCAGAGTCGCTGCAAGAAGAGACTAAGAACAATATAATAAGAGCTACCATTTAGTAAATCTTAACATGTTGCAGGCAGTGTGCTAATTATTTTGTATACATTATTCCATTTCACCTCAAAATAAAGCAATAAGTAAGTGGACATTAGAACATCCTCTTTAAAAATGAGACAATTAGGGCTCAGAGAGGTTAAATAATTTGCCCAGGGTCACACAGCTAGAATGTGACAGAACAAAATTAGAACCCAGGTTGTTTGGCTCCAGACCCCTTGCAGAGCCCTCAGATATTCTGCTAGGACTCAGGATTATCCACCGGTGTCCCCATGAGCAGCTCAGTTTTGAAGCCAACCAATAGGAGTATCTTTATAGAGTGGGGTTTAACATTAAGATTTGCTTTTCATACCCAGGAAATGGTGGCCCAGTCCTAACTACCAGGCTTTCACTTAAACTGGCTGAAAAATATTTGGACTCTAGAGTCAGAAAAATCTGAATTCAAGTTTGGGTTCTCCCTCTCCCCTACCAGTGCCTCTCCCCATGCCTCAGGTTTCCCGTATGAAAAATGGGATAATAATAGTCCCTAGTTCATGGGGCTATTGGGAGGACGGGCCCCTCTTTTGTCTGTTCACCCTCAGATCCACTCCCATCCTTTCCTATTCTACTCTATGTCTTGAGATGGGAGCGGGGGAGGCCTAACTCATTCTTTAGGCTGTCTTGCTGTTTGCTTCAGCCACTCAAAGGGGCTGGCAGGTGATGGGAGGGCAGAAAGATGGAAAAAGCTAAGGAGGCTATCTCCTTCTTCTTCAGGTGACATCTCCAGCAGTGACAGTTTTAAAAAGCCCCTCTCTGCTTGGTCCCAGCTGTCACCTAGGTGGCTCTGGCTCCTGGCTCTGTTCACAACATAATTTGTCACTCCCGCTCTAGGGAGGGTAGTGATCTTTTCTTGTTGCTAATCTCTGGGCTGCGTCACCATCCCCTTTCGTCCTTTCAGCTCTTCCAAGACCTTTCTAAGTAGGTCTCAGTATTAAAGTCCCACTAGCAGCTGTCTGGCATGGACTGTGTTTTCCAGATTGTGCCAGTGCTGATACAGAGAGGATTGCTTGAGATAATGTCTATGCAGTATTTAGAACAGCGCTGGGCATATAATATGTGCTCAATAAACGGTAGTTTACAAAATGGCTTATTTCCTCTTACTGAGATTCTCTGCTGCCAATTTGTCCCAGGCAGGCCCCTGCCTACCTCAGCTCCCGAATCACTGCCCATTCCGCCTCCCCACTAACTCCACAGACCTGGGTTTCTGTTTTCATTCATCCTTCTCTAATACTTGTAGGGTGAAGGGCATGTGAATTCCTCCATGACATTTTTTTCCTCCATGTCACAATTTTATTTTTAATTTGATAAACTTCTTACTATGGTTTCAAAAGCCCTGCTCTATCTGGCCCCTCTGGCTTCCCAACCCCTCTCTCTGCCACGTTCCCCCTTCTTCCTCGCCAGCCCACACTGCTCGGTTCTCTCTGCCAAGCTCTGGTCTCCTTCAGGGCTTTGGCAGGTATCGTTTCCTCTTCTTAGAAAGGTCTTTTCTGGGCTTTTTCCGTGGCAGGTGCTTCTCACACCCCAGCCTCAGGGTAGCTGCTCCCCACTTAGTGAGGTCCTCCCTGCTCACCTTATCTAATGCTGGTCACCGCTGTTATTCTCTGTGACACATGCTCTTTGGATCTTCATTGTACTTTCCACAATGTGCTGCGATTTCATTTTATTTGTCTGTGTTTACTTGTCTGTTACTTTTTCCCTACTGTCTCCCTCCCAACACGCCACAGGCCATGAGACTGTTCATTCCACAAGTGCAGGATCTATGAGTGATATCTTCCTCTGTGTATTCTTAGTGCCTAGCAAAGATGCTTGGCGCAAAATGGGCTGTCAATCAATGTGTTCTGACTGAATGGATGTTCAATTAATCTCTCTAAACGGCTCATGTCAAGGGTCCCTAGAAGTCCAATGGTGATCATTTTTGGGGTTCCCCTCCTCTCCGTTATCCTGGCACTTATGCTGTGCAGGAAGCCTGAAAGCAGAGGCCCTGACTCGGTTCAGGCTGGTCTCCTTCATCATCGCTCCTTGTCCAGGCCCTGCATGGCTTATGGAGCCCCATTCCCTCCACAACACGCTCAGCCAGTGGGATGTTCACGGAGGCTCCCAAGATTCTAGACTCTTCACAGTGTCCCTTCTCCCCACTCCTTCTGAAGACTTGCCACCTCCAAGGGTCTGCATGGGAGGACTCTCAAGTCAGACCCAGGATCAGAACCCTCACCTGTAGCCCCTTCTTGGTGCCTGGGCTGTTCTGGCCTCTACCCCCTTCTCAGGCAACCTCTTCTTGCACAGTCCAGCTGGTGTTCACACAAAAAATGGAGGCCTGTGTAGGTTTTGTCTTCTTGGCAACCAACCTCAGTCAACAGTTTCTCTCTCTGTCTCTTTCTCTCTGTCTGCTTTCAGTAACCAAAAGGCTATGAACTGCAATTACTCAGCCTCCCTCAAGGGCTAAGGCAACCTCAGCACTTAAACCACAGCCCTGGCTGTACTCCTGGGAGAAGTGGCAAAACAAAACAAAACAAAAACAAACAAAAACAAAAACAAAACACCCTACAAACATCCTTTATTTCTTAAGAATGAATTAACAATTGTAAAAATAAAATATATTGACTTAAGCTGATTTCCTAACGACCCAGCTCTACCAGATATCCGCCCCAGTGCCCCAGTTGTCCTCTAGAACCAGTGGCTGGAAGCCTGGAACCCTTCCTAGCTCCTGCTGGCCTTCCTTGGTGGAGTGGGGCTGAGGAGTAAGGGGGTGGAGCCTTGTCACGTAGCCCCTCCCACAGGATCCCCCCAGAAGCCTGACTGTCTCCTGCTGGGATTATCTGAGATTTCTAGCTTAATCTATTGATAGAGTAGTTTTCAGTCAAGCTGGAGTCCTTGTTCTGCCACAAATGTGGTAAAAGTGAGTCAGAGGGATTCCATTCTCTTCTTGCCTAAGGTACTTCCTATATGTAAGCTCTAAGGTCACTTCCACCTCCAATCCCCCAGCATGACACACTGGCAGGGACGATTTCTCAACTCTCGCTCTTTTCCCCCCAATATGTTTATGTTACTCTAGAGGCCAGAACTGTGCTCAAAATTAAATGTGTTTGCCTGGGAATAACAGAAAACAAGATTAGAGTGGCTTAAACACAGTGATTGAACGAAATCCAGCGTTGTATGACTGGTGGTGTTGGGCTTGGAAATTAAGTTACAGAACACATAGAAGAAAAAAAAAAAAGTGAAAAGAAGCCAGGACAGCTGTGTCTGCTTCCTTTTACTGGGAAGGAAAAACTTCTCCAGAAATCCTTGTTTGGCTTTCTCTTGGGTCTGATGGCCTAGAGTTAGGTCATACTGACCATTTTGGATGCAGGAACAGTTAGAATATTAGAGAACAAGATGACCATAATTAGCTTAGATATTTGATTCATTCTTTTTTCCAGAGCTGGCAAAAGAACACCCTAAACAAAACCAGGCACCTGATAGCCAGAAGTGGGTGGGAATAGATATGGGACAGGCAGGTCTCAGTGCCTGCCCCAAATCAGCTAAGTGAATTCTAGAAGCTATATGTTGATGAACTTGATGATGAGTTTTGAAACTTTTTGCGAACAATTATTACTATTATTGTTGTTGTTATTATTTTAAAGAAGTCAGTCAGTGGGAGGAACCCATCTTAGATATGGCAGCTACTTAAATTGGTGAATTTAATACAGAAGAACTGGTGAGGATAAGACCAAAACACTAATTTCAAGTCATGCTACATCAATTTGTGGTTATTAATGCATGTTTTACCAACTTATTTATAATCTTTGAAGGCCAAAAGGAAGTTTTTGTTGTGAGAACAAAGCAAAAGTCACCTGTTTTTTGTTTGTTTTTTTAAGAGAAGTCTAACCTCAAGATTGTCCAAAAACCCTGTTTTTCTGGTTTCTCCCCCTCTTCCCCTCTGCAAATGTTTGACAGTAGGGAGAATCAAGTCAGTGATGAACTTAAGGCAGGAATCTACCCTTATTAAGTCTTTATGACCTAATTACTGTTACCTAATTATTAAGTTTATTAATTCACCCAAGCTCTGCCTTTCCAATATTAGGACAGAGTAGATGCTTTGATTCATGTTGGGATGAGGTTTATTAGAAAGGCATAACAAATAGAGCTATAAGATTATTACTTGGGAAAGAAAACAAGCTAATAAGGAAATAGAGCCAGCAACAGGAATATTGAGATAAAGTAAAGGAGGGTCAACAGACTGGAGCAAACAATTATTAAACAGGAGTTGTGTGAGTCTGTGAGACTGTAAACTCTAAGAGAGGGAGGTACTATGCTGGCTTCATTATCACGCAGTAGGTGTTCTATATGTATTTACTGAATAGATGAATGAACAAAAGGAATCTGGAGGGAAGTAGACGATGAAAACAGCATGGATTCAATCGGAATAATTCCGGCCAAACTTACTTTATTTCCTTTAAAAGTTTTTGATAGAATAATTGTCCTATTTGAGATCAGGGCTTGTCATAGTTGATCATTGCATTTCAGCAATTCAGTTGACAATGTTTCTCCTATGAGTAATATGCTTGCCGAGAAATTCTTCTGTGCGTGGGTGGGTGTGTAGAAGTGTATCCAGGTAAGTTTTGATCAACGAAACTGGGTCAGTCTGGAGGGAAGCCTGTTGAACAGGGACGAGTAAGGAGGCAGTGTGAGTTATTAGCCAGAAAAGAGGTTTTAGGAAGAGAAAGGCCCAGGTTCAAATCCCTGCTCTGCTACTTTCTACCTTACTTAATGGCAACTTACTTAATATCTCTGAGCCTCATGTTTCTTATCTGTAAACTGAAGATCAGAGCATCTTGAAGGATCATCATGGGAATGAGTCATGTTAAGATGTTAGCAGGTATGTAGGGTGGCAGAAAAAATGTAAAAATACCTTGAAAGACTGAAAAGTGGAAAATGGACCAAATAGAACAAAATGCAGATAGATATACATCACTTTCACAAGTGCCAGATGAGGACAGCCTGGTATAGTCGGTGAGAACAGCTTTTTATCAGATCTAATCAGACACCCCTTATGAAGGTGGGGACTCTGCCATCTTGAAAAACCACCCTGAATAAAAAAAGGCAAGTAGTTTCGGCAATGGAAAGACTGGATTACTACATATGCAGAACTTGTAGTGATGTCACTTTTTGCATCCCCGTTATGGGTAATGTGTGTCTTCTCTCTTTTTTAAATCTTATTGATCTGGTTAGAAGTTTATCAATTTTACTGTTCTTTTCAGAGAATCAGCTTTCAGTTTCAATGATTTTTGTCTATTATTTTTCTGTTTTCTGTGTCATTAATTTCTGTCCTTTATTACTTCTTATTTTTGTTTTGCCTACTTTGGGTTTAATTTGCTCTTCTTTCTTAAGGTTGAAGCTGAGATCGATGATTTGAGGACTTTCTTCTTTTCTAATATATGTGTTACACATTTCTCACTAAGTACAGCTTTAGCTATATCCCTCAATTTATGACATGTGTTTTCATTATCCTTCCATTCAAAGTACTTTCTAATTTCCATTTTTATTTCTCCTTTAAACTGTGGTATTTTTAGAAGCGTGTTAGTTTCTAAATATTTTGGGATTTCCCAGACACCTGTAAGTTATTGATTTCTAATTCTGTTGTGGTCAGATTATATATTTCATATGATTTGAATTCTTATAAATCTACTGAGACCTGTGTTATGGCCCAGAATATGGTCTGTCTTGGAAAATGTTCTGTGCGCACTTGAAAAGAAACCCATTCTCCTGTTGTTGGGTGTAGCATTCTTATAAGACAGTGTGCAGAGTGTATGCTGTAGTGTTCTTAATGTCCATTAGGCCAGTTTTGTTGATGGTAGTTTACAAGCCTTGTAGACATTTGCTGATTCTCTGTCTACCTACTCTGTCAGTTATTGAGCTGGGGGTGTGGAAATTGCTGTTTATAATCGTGGATTTTTCTATTGCTCCTTGTAATACTGTTAATTTTGGCTTCATATATATGGAAGTTCTGTATTAGATACACAAATGTTTAGAATTGATTTTCCTCTAAGATTGACCTCTATCGTTATGAAATGCTCCTCTTTATTTCTGGTAATATTGTTGTATTGAAATATACTTTGTCTGATAGTAATATCACCACCTGTATTTCTTTTGATGAGCTTTAGCCTGGTACAGTGTTTTTCAGTCTTTGACTTTTATTTGTCTTTATCTTTAAAGTGATCTTCTTATAAGTGGCATGTAGTTGGTTCATGATTTTTTCTCTAGTCTGATAATCTGCCTTTAGTTGGGGTGATTACTTACCTGTTTGGATTTAAATCTACCATCTTGCTATGTGTTTTTTCTTTATCTTATCTATTCTTTTTTTCCTTTGTCCTCATTTACTGCCTTCTTTTTAGATTCACTGAGTGTTTTTAAAAATAATTCCACTTTATTTTCTTTGTTTTTCTGTTAGCAATAACTGTTTGTTTTGCTTTTACGGTAGCTGCTTTAGGAGTCAGAGTATACATCTTGACTTATCAGTTTACCTTCCAGTACATTACACCATTTTATGCTTGGCATAAGAAGATTACAACAGAGTACTTTCCCCTTTCTGGACATTGTGCTGTTGTCATATATTTTATTTCTACATATATTATAAACCCCACAAAATAATGTTTTTATTTTTGCATGAAGCAATCATTTTTTAAAAGGGATTTTTAAGATAGGAAACCTTTATTTACCTACTTATGATTTTTTGAGATGTTAATTCCTTTGTGTATGTCCACATTTCCATTTGATTGTATTTTCTTTCTACCTGAAGGATTTTCTTTTAATATTTCTTATAGTAAGTGTCTGCTGGTGATGAATTCTTTTAGTTTTTATTTTATTTTATGTCAGAACATGTCATTATTTTGTTTGGTTTTTGAAATATGTATATTTGGGGAAAGAATTCAGATTGACAGTTTTTTTTTTCAGTACTTTAAAGATGCCACTTCCCTGTCTTCTTGTTGGCAAGTTTCTGACGAGAAGTAGGCTGTCGTTCTCATCTTTGTTCCTTTGCACAGCGATGTGTCTTTTTTTCTTTTCTCCCTCTGACTGCTTTTAAGATTTTCACATTATCACTAGTTTTAAGGAATTTAATTGTGATATTTTTTGGTGTAGGTTTCTTCATGTTTCTAGGTAGAGTTTATTGAGATTCTTGAATTTGTGAGTTTATAAGTTTTATAAAATTTGGAAAGTTTTCAGCCATTATTTCTTGAAATATTTTTTTTGGTCCTGCCTGACCCCTCTTCATATTTCTCCTTTCCTTCAGGGACTTCGATTGCATATATATTAAGCTCACTGATACTCTGTTTATTTTTATTTTCATTCTTTCTATTCCCTCTGTGTTTCATTTTGGATTTTTTCTACTGCAATATGTTCAAGTTTTTAAATCTTTTTTTTTCAGTAATATTTAATCTGTTGTTAGTCACATACAAGTGGAGTTTGTGTGTGTTAAAAAAATCTCAGATGATGGCTTTTATAATCTCTTTTTAAAGATTTTCCACATCGCTACTTAATATGCTCAATTTTTACTTTCTTGGACACATAAAATATAATTATAATTGTTTTCTTAATGTCCTTGTTTACTAATTCTATCATTTCTCTTTCAATTGATTGATTTTTCTCCTCATTAGGGGTCGTTCATTCCCTGCTTCTTTTTTTGCATGCCTGATAATTTTTGATTGGATGTCAGACATTGTGAATTTCACCTTGTTGGGTGCTGGATATTTTGGATTTCCTTGTGTTTTGTTTCGTGACACTTTGTTCTTGAAAACAGTTTGATCCTTTTGGGGCTAGCTTTAAGATTTGTTAGGTAGAACCAAGCAGCATCTACTCTAGGGTTAATTGTATACCACTCCTGAAGCAGGACCTTTTGAGTTATGAATTATGAGGCTTTGCAATCTGGTTGCCTGGATCAGGCCCTATTCCTGGTCTTGTATGATCATTCTGTACTTCCACTCTGTCCAGTACTTTCCACTCTGGCTTGTGCCAACAGGATAAATTCCCTGTCCTATACAAGCTTTGTATGTGTGGTTCTTTCCCTGGCCTTGGGTACTTTACTTACACTCACATCCTACTCAGCTGAAGACTGGAGCAAGCACTTCTGCAGGTGTCCAGAGCTCCCTCTTTCTCTGTATCTCTCTCCTTTCTCTGGTACTCTACTCCCAGCTTCAGCTGCTTTGGCCTTTCAGGTCTCTCAGTTCTATCTCCTCAGCTCAAGGGGGTCTGCCTAGTTCTTCCCGGATTCCCCCGCTTTTTACAGCAGCCTGGCCACTCTCTCTGGACAGTAAGCTGAACCAATCATAGTGCTGACCTCATTTGTTTTCTCCCCTTATGGACAAGTGTCCTGCACTGCTGCCTGTTTCATTCATCTTGCCTGGTCTGGTTGTTTATTTCAGTTGTAGCAGGAGAGAAAATTCAGTCCTTGTTCCTCCATTTTGGCTGCCTAGACTGGATTACTTTAAGTAATTGTGGTACTGTTGATAAAACAGATTGCTAAGGGTGTCACTTGTTCCCAAAATAATTCTCATGAAGTAACCTGAAGATGTGCAATGTACATCTCCTGCAAGTACAGTAACTCTTGTGCAATGGGTGTTACAAAAGAGTTGCCTACAAAGGAACTTGATGTATGACAATCTAGTTTTCCCCCTGGTTTACCTTTTAAGTCCTGTGATGTTTTCTCTGCTTCATTTCTCCTTACTTTCTCTTTACCAGTGATTCAAACCACAAGGCTTTCCTCTTTTTTCTACCCCCACCCCATTTTTTCTTTTTCTTTTTTTTGGTCAGGGACCAGTAATCTGTCCATAAAATGTCATGTTTTGGGATTAGAATTTCTTATTCTAGTCAACGTAATCCTTGAGTATTTAGGTGTCTGCTTGGAGGTAAGGTGTCTGTAGGCTTGATAAAAACAGTGTCTTTAACTTCAAGAAGCTTTAAAAAAAATTTAACAGAATAACCACTCCTACTGTTTTGGATTGTTTTAAAAGGGGGCCACACCTGTGTTTTGGGATGGTTTTATAAACAAGAGTAGAAAGTTCAAGAGAAGAAATTCTTGTTTTTCTTCTTGTTCCTCAGCTTCAACAGGTATTAATTTGAGTGTTTAATATAACAAAGCACTACAGGACTACCTCAGAGACTGAGGCAAGTCACTGACATTGATGATGAGTTCATTATCTTGTGGAAGAATGACACAATTTATAAAGATCCTAGGTGTGGTACCACAATCAATCTGTGAGATTTCACAGGAGGGTATGATTATTGAGGGCTGGAAGAGGTTAGGGAAGGCTTGGGGGTTTAGTTCAGGAAGGAGCGATAGGATTTAGGGGAGAGTGGCATGGTCCAGCTACGAGTTTGAGTGTCCATGGTGTGGCTCGGGACAACAGGAGAGGTTGAAGTAAGGGCTCCTGCTGGAGCACAGTGGGAAGAGTGGAGGTTTATCTGTGGATGCCTCAAGTGCCAGGCTCAGGCATTTGGACTGTGGGGAGCTAAGGATGGCTTTTGATGGGTAGCCATGGAGACAAATGTGTTTGGAAGAGAGGATGAGGGTTAATGTGTGCAGAGATGAGGACTGGTGGCAGAGGTGTGAGGGCAGGGACTCTATCTTAATCATCTTTGTATTCTCAGCTGCTAGTCCACACTTAATGCTGCTTAAGTGCAATGTAGAAGGTTATCTTTTATCTTCCAAATGGCTAATGCTCTGGATAACCACTGGCCTTGTCTACAGCAGGACAAATATTGTGAAAAAAACCTGTTTGTGCCCAGTGATACTTTGTCTGAAGGGTTAAAAGTAGGCAAATGTGGACTTCGACTTTTGGAAACCTTATTTCCTTTTGGGTTCCTCATTTTCTTCAAGGAAAAGGCACTCAGCCACTGTTATGGAAATTACGGAACAGGACCATTCCCAATCCCCACTTTCCGCATCCCTAATAAATTCTAGTCTTCCAAATCTCGTAAAAAAGACCACACACATACACAGAAACCCAGACACCCCACAGCGCACACTCCCACCAGAGCCTGGTGGAGACCAAGTCCCTGGTGACAGATGACACAGCGCAGACTTAGGTGCTCCCTCTCCCTCCCTCCCTCCTTCTCTTTCCCTCCCTCCCTTTCTCTCTCTCTGTCTCCTCAGCCCCGAGGCAGAACAACCATTCGTTTGGGCCCTGCTCGGCCACGGAGACACACACGTGTGTACACACACTCTGCCCTGAGATGCACACACAGAGCGCACAGCCACGTGCTGCCTGGCGCGGGCGGACTCGTGGCCGCAGCGTCACTGCCAGGCGCCCGTCGCGTCATCAGGGCGCGACGCTGCAGCAGCACCGGCGGAGCCTGGACGTGCCGCCGGCAGCTCAGCCCCCGAAGCCGGCTGCGCTGCGGTGCGAGCCGCCCGGGCGGGAGGCGGCTGCGGGAGGCTGCTCCGCCCCGGAGGCCGGGACAGGTGCGTGGCCGCCCTCTGCGCCGGAGCCCGCGCGACTCCTGCAAGTTTCCGGGGCGGTCTGTGCCCCCCTGGTCCCCGCCCCCGAGTGCCGAGGTTCCCCCTGAGAAATGGGTTCCGGCTCGTGCCGAGGTGGGGGTCAGGCGTGGGCTCTCTCTCCCCGAGGGACCAGGGTCAGGCCGGGTTTCCGCTCCGGACTCAGTACCCTCCGCGCCTGAGCGGGCCGTGGGGGCACTGGCTTTGGCGTGGAGACCGCAGGCGTGCTCTGAGCGGGGCTGGTGACGGGGACCGTCCGGTGACAGATGACCACTGACTGCACTGAGCGCTCCCTGTGTGTCAGACACTGCACTGTGCTAGGCGCTTTGTGTGTATTTTCCGGTCCTCCCAGAACCCGAGGAGGTAAGAGCTAGCGTAATATGCCCATTTTCCAGACGGCGAAACCAAGGCATAGAAGTTAACCAACTTGTCCAAAGTCCGACAGATGGGAAGCAGCGGTGTTTGAAGTCGGGTAGGTTCGGCTTCAGAGCTGGCCTCCCTGCCTCTGTCCCTTTCAGAACCCACAGTTGGTCCCCTCCGCCTGTGGTCTGGCACCCCCGGGTTATTTTTTTGTAAACTTCGCGACCTTGGATGAAGGCTGTGGGCAGGGAGGAGCGTAGCGTGGACTTCTTACTGGCACCAGACTCTCTCCCTCCCCTGCTCTCCTGATCACTGGGGCCGCCGCGTCTTCATTTTCTCAGGCGGCAACCGGCTCCCCCGGTTGTAGCTACTTTCTGCGCCTGAAACTGAGAGCTAGTGTTACAATACCGAAGCGCTTTCGTGCCAGGTGCGGTGCTTTCCTGTTCTCTCCTCTCGCCTGTTGTGTTAGATTGTTACTTACGTTACATTGTTAAGGACGTGGAGTTAATGCTGAGCGTAACAGTTACCGCAGCAAAGCCATGTGGCGATCGTACGGAAATCAGAGTGTGTCCTCCAAGGAACACTGTTAACCTGGGATTGACGTGTCAAGGTTTTAAAGGAAAAATTTAAGGCCCGGTGACAAATAGCCAAAAGCTATTTCGAAATAATTTCAGAATTATGTTAGAAAGTTTTTATAGTTTAGGTTAATGTCTACTAATTTTCTGTAGCAGTTCACTGTTAGTGAACACTTTCCCTGAGGGTAGGAAAAGGCATGTTGACAAGGATGAAAACTTATAAAACAGATATTTTAAATAGAGTGGTTTTGTTTTAGAGTTTTGTAAGTGTACTAAAAGGGCAAATATAATTTCATTTAAGGCAGCACAAGAAAATTAAGAGCTTAATTCAATTTAGGTGTGAAGCTTCCGAGGTTCTCTCATTACCAGCACCCATTTTACATTGCGTATTATGTATGACCAAAACTTTCCAGCGCATAATTAAAAAAAAAGATCTACTGTGTGCATACATGTAACTTATATTTAATTAAATAAACACATGCCTTTGTCCTCCCAGGAACTATTCAGTTATTAGGTTGGTGCAAAAGTAATTGCGGTTTTTTGCAATTATTTTTAACCTTTTAAATCGCAATTACTTTTGCACCAACCGAATATTAACACAAATGAAATAATTCTTGGTCTTGTACCTGAAATAAGCTCTTATTTACCCTTGCAAATTCATAGCTATTTTGTTTAGGAAGTCTAAAGATACAAAGGTTGATTTTTTTTTTTTTTAAATAAATCAAGGCTGCCTGAGTTCAGATAAACATACCAAAGTCTGTTTTTGTACTTTGAACATGGTGGAAGTTCATTTGACATCCTATTATATAGATCATGTAGAAGTCAGAATTTTGAGTTCTGGTATTTACTCTCTGGAGTCCTCATTAACTTAAATGGTATATATATTTTACAGTACATGATTTGGGAGTTACGCTTTGTGACATGGACGAATCTGCACTGACCCTTGGCACGATAGATGTTTCTTATCTGCCAAATTCATCAGAATACAGTGTTGGCCAATGTAAGCATGCGAACGAGGAATGGGTAAGTTTAAGATACAAATTCAAAACGTTCGACTTAAAGATGTTCATTTCAATATTGTTTACAAAGGTGGAAATGTTGGCGCCAACTTAATATCAAGTAGAGGGTAATATAATAGCTGCAGAAACGGCCTCCAGCTGTTAGAAGGTATGTTTATGAAGCCTAATGTTTAAAAATTCTAATGGTATCATGTTGACTGGGAAGAAAATATTGGTAAGAAATTTAAGTACAGTAGCTGTGTTAAAAAGCCAAATACTTTTGCATAGAAAAAAACCTAGTAGTTGTTTTGGGTGGTGTAATTATAAATTAAAATTTTTAAAATCTGTTTTCCCTACTTATATCTAATTATAAATTTTGTGATGGAAATAAAGTTTATTTAAAAAATTAAAAACAGGAAATAAATTTTAGTATGACCCAATCCAAAGGGCATGCATTATCTTGTATTCCCTATTTCAGGGTAACATGGAATGTTTAAGATATTTCTTTAACACTATTTTATATAGAAATGATGATGGAGTGTTTTTTTGTTGTTTATTTTCGAGAATGTTATATCAGTGGGATTTGAGTAACTGAAGAACCCACATTTGAGAGAAAAATGTTTAGAATAGAACAGCAGAGTTTGACCCTAATTGTATAGTACAGCTACAATTTCATGTTCCATCCTTTAAACTCTCTTGTTAGGGTGAAGGAATGTTATGTAAGTGTGCCTTGTTTTTCATTTAAAATAAAATATTTTAAGCTGTATTGTATAAACTTGCTTACTATGTAAGGCCTTGGTAGCTCTTTTGTGGGAGCGTGTGATTTCAGAGG
Organism: Rhinolophus sinicus; assembly: GCF_036562045.2. NCBI lineage: Eukaryota > Metazoa > Chordata > Mammalia > Chiroptera > Rhinolophidae > Rhinolophus > Rhinolophus sinicus. Next base: position 15,241,044 of record NC_133757.1, read on the forward strand.
GAGTAAAATGAACTGTTGGCATAGTAGTCTGATGCTATTCATCCTGCTCCAGTCAGAGGCTGTTTGACCTTTTGCAACTTTGTTTTTAAACCTTGACTGCTGCTTTGAGTGTGCAGTAGTCATTGCCAGCTATTGCTATTCTTAGGTGCTCAGCTTTTGCTCATGTTCCTGGTGTTGATCATGGAGGGAGTACCGTGAATGAATATCACTCAGAAAAACATAATACTACCAAAAGAAAAATATGTCATCAGTTTCCCTTCTATCTGAAATATCTTAGTTTTAGAGATCACATGGACAAGTATAATTCTCTTCCACTCCGTAACCATTTTTTCCTTAATATTTATTAGGGTGAGTGTGGTTTCAGACCTACTGTCTTCAGATCTGCAACCTTAAAATGGAAGGAAAGCCTAATGAGCCGAAAAAGGCCATTTGTGGGAAGATGTTGTTATTCCTGTACTCCCCAGAGCTGGGTAAGAATTACTGCTTGTTGACCTGAAACACGTGAAATATGTGACACAGATTCCCAACTTTGTGTGACTTTGGTATTGAGTAGCCTTAGTAGACTTGATTCATTTTTAGAATTTAGAGCCATGTTTATAAACCAAATAATCCAAATAAAGATGCTGACTAAATTTTTATTTCCCTTCAGTTATTCAGTAAATGTTGGTCCAATAGCTGATGCTAGGCAAGATTTTGGATTTTTAGTAATTTTAGTGTGACTTTGGGGGGGAGAGTAGATCTCACTTTCAGTTAACTCTTCCAAAGAAGTTGGTGGGAACTTGCATGTAACTTCTTGATGTTGAACGTCAGCACTGTGGTTTGCTCTACTCTTGCTAAATTTCTATTTCAGGGGTGATGGGGGAAGGGTGTCTTTTGACTCTGTGATAGTGAAGAATGGCCACCAAAAGGTTAGGTGAAGATTTAAAAAAGAGTGTGTATGTGCTTGTTTGTATTTTGGTGAAAAAAACACACGCCATGCAAAATCTTCCACATTACGGTGTTGGAGTCTGTATTTGAGGAGAGTTCATTGCATAAGAGGTATGCTTCTGCTGCAGCGTTTGCCAGAGGGATGAGTTAGCACGGTACTGTTAGTCTAAGGTGGCTGTGTTCTAAAGCAGGAGAGTTAGCTATTAAAGGTATACCTGGATGTTAAGCTCTCTCTGGGCTGGGCCACCTATCAAGACATAAAAATTCTGCCATTTAAGTGCCTGTCATTTATTGAGATTGCTTATAACCTGTGTGAATAACCAACTGCGTTGTGTGAATTTTCTACTGCCAAGGATTGGCTTGGCAGGAAATAGAATTCTAAGTCTGGTATAAAGGGATTTACTAACCTGGGAGAGATTTGTGTGGGACCCAAGCAGTTTATGTGAATGTCTTGAAATAATATTGTTCCTTTTACATCACAAGTGCCATGTTGCATGAATTTGATAGCTCTGAAGGATTATGGAAACTTCTAGTCCAGAAATAAAGCCAGTTCAGATTAATAGGCCAATAGAAATAAAGATTTAAATAGAAGATCATGTGGCTTTTCTTTTTAGATCTGGCGTCTCATCTAATTTTGAATGCTTAAAAGACCAAAACAATATCTTAACTCTAATCTGTTCTTAAGTCAAAATAGAGTATAGGCAATTATTTGGTAGTGGCAATGGTTTGGAGTGGGGGGGGATAGGTGAGTAATATAACAAAGAATAATTTTTGCTTAAATATAGTACCTGATGGAGCCAAACTTGATCTTAAAATTTTTCCATGGCATGTTTATTTAAAATAGTTTTTGTTTGACAATATTCTATGGTGATTTTTTGATATTTGCTACCTTTTTTCTGAAATCGTATTTTCCTCTTCTCTAAAGAGATTTCAAATTAAGTATTTTTACATCTTTTGTTGGGGTACCTTCTGCTTTTTCAGCATTTATTTGTGAAAGTGTACCTTTTGTCCACATTGATAAAGTTACAGACTTTTTCTATTCAGTAGAGTTATTTCTGGATTATCTTTCAAGGTTACCTGTAAAGAGGATGAGCTTTAACCATACATTCTCTCATTAAGTGCAACAGTCATTTCAGGGGACTGAAAGACCATACTCTTTGGAACAAGATCTGGGATTGAATCCTAAACTTCTGCCAGCCTCAATTTTCCTGTCTATAAAATGGCGACAGTAATTCTTATGTGTCGGGATTATTGAGAGATTTAGTAATCTAACCATAACTACATGGTACTTAGTATAATATTTGTGTATTTTGGGAACTCTGAAAGCTCCAGTGTTTCTGTCAATGACTAAAGCCATCAGGGCTTCAGTTCTTTTGGGGCAGGAAAAGCAGAGAAGCTATTTTCTTTGCAAGGTATTAAGGATTAATTTTGAGTTTGTAACCTGAAAGGCCAAAAAGTACTTTTTAATAAAACATAAATTTTCTTCATCACTTCGATTTTTGAAGCAATGCCTAACTTTATGCTTGAATTTTAGAAGTTGTGTGTTGAGTACTAGTAATGCGAACACTTCACCAGCAAGCTGGTTGTATATTTATGTCTGTGCTTATTTTGTCTTATGTAGGATAAATTTTTCAACCCCAGTATCCCGTCTTTGGGTTTGCGGAATGTTATTTACATCAATGAAACTCACACAAGGTAAAAAGAAATTTCTTATACTTCTAACCTCAAAAGAAAAACTCCAGAGTAATTAATTAATGTACTTTAAGATGAATCTCACTATGTTTTTGAGAGTTCATAGACTATGAGCTTCTGACACAAGAGGCTTTGTCTAAAAATTGGAAACAGTACAGCCACCTGAGAGACCTGTTACTCTGACCGCTGCTGTATTTAATTATATAGTAAATATTTTCTTGAGAGTGTAGGTGTTACTTAGAGCTTTCTCTAACTTATGCACACATTGATTTTGCATTCGAAGTGCTCCAAATTGTGATGAAGATTTTTCTGAGGAGAGGTGTTTGAATGCCCTATGATCAGTTACGACTTTTAGATTTTAAAAAGTACAACTGAGTGAAATGTGCCTAATCTATAGAATTTTAGAACATCTTTTTCTGTACTGAATAAATGTTCTTTGATTTATTATTAGCTTAAGACCTTTCTTAGAATTCTTACTTCCCAATTCCAGGCATATGGGGATAGGCTATTATTAGGTATCAGAGTGAGAGAAAAGAGGCTTTGTTGTTTTTTTTGTTTTGTTTTTTTTTGAGAATCTAGGCTGCAGATAAGGAAGGAGGCTTGGAAGGTTGTGTGAATGTCTTTGAGACATAAGAGAAAAGGCAGCCAAAAATGATATCCAGTTCTGATAATTCTAAGAGTAAATACCTGGAGTAGGTAAGCAGTAAGTTCAGGTGATGAGAAATACTTGAATTTCTATGAAAAATTGATTCAAGAAGTCAAATACCTACAAATTAAGTCCTTCTGATGATCCTTCTCATATTTTGATGATGAGATCATAAATGAGCACAATACCTGCATGTATACGAGTGTCAGTTAACTTTTTTTTTTTTTAAATAGAACTGAAGTCAAGGGACTATTTTTTCGCATTCCCAAGCTACCCTTTCCCATTTCTCCCTCCTTCCCTGCTCACCCTCTTAAGTTTAAAGGAGAGACGCTGGTCCATTATTTTATTTTATTTTTTTCTGATTAAGATCCTAAGAAAAGAGATCTCCTAGGGTCTCTTCTTTATGTAAGTAGACATTCCATTTATAAAGCCAAAGGGTCCATTTGTTGTCCTCAGTTGGAGGTAGTTAAGAAAAAAATAAAGCATATGCTGTATTGATGAAGCACTATGAAACTATTCACTGTAATAAGCTGCCTGCGCAGTTGAGTCAGCTCTTTAGCTCTTCTGTGTGTTAATGAAGCAAAGCCTAAACATTCTCTCTCTCTCTCTCTCTCTCTCTCTCTCTCTCTCTCTCACACACACACACACACACACATGCACACACACACACAGCTTTCAGTCAACTGGAAAGGGATTTCATAGAAAGTTTGAATTTTGTACATTTCAGTAATAATTCTGAAAATTTTCATTGAAGGAAGTGTTTGGAATTAAACACTTAACATAGTGGGCCAATTTTTCAGAGAACTGAGACAAAGGAAAGGAGGCAGTAAAAGAGAACGTCAGGCAGGAGAGATGAGGGAACATGTGATTCACACAGTGCTTCCTCAAATTACTTTTGCTCCATCGAGGGCTTTTGGGATATTTTCAGAATTAGTGAATTTATGTTTGAAATCTTCTACTGTTCCTATGCATATCATTATGGAGGAAATGATAATAAGGCATTATATAATCATTACAAATGGGTTCCAATCAATGCATAATGAAAGTTTGTAGTATTCTTATTCTGAGATTCCCTGTCCCCACCCCCCCACCCCGTTCAAATAACACATAGTCATTGTGACTAATAGGAATATGTCCTATCCGGTAGGTACGTTGAATGTATTTAAAAAAAAAAAAAAAAAGAGTAAGAGCTTCTGGCTTCTTGAGCCCAGAGTATAACCTTAGAATAATTACTATAACCAAAAAAAAGAAAAAAAATATTAGCCCTTTATGGTAGGAAAGACTTCCAAATTATCTTTTATAGCCCATAGCCATAGCTTATAAGCTATATAGCTTTTATATGTATATATACACATACATACCAGGGGTGCCAAAAAATATATACAAAGTGGACACTTTGGTCAACGTTGTTCAAGCAGTAGTTCGCTGTAATCAGAAGTGTCTGGACACTGATGGGAACCATTTTGAGCACCTCTTGTAATTGCAGAAGTCAAATGTGACTTGTATTCATCTTTTGTTATCGGTATATATTATTACAATTTTAATACAGTTTTCCTTTCTTAAAATGTGTATACAATTTTTTTTGGCACCCTCTGTATATAGCATTCAACATGTATGTGTCTTTTTATGGTATTAATAAAGATGTTTTTATTTCTTTTGGTTTTATATTTGAGTTATTATTGGCAGAGTAACACTATTCAAGCATTAATACACAAATTCCAAGTTTAAATTTTAGCTGAGAGTACATGAAAGAAATTAGGAATGAAATTGTCTGCATAGCATCCTGAACTAAGGAGAGTTTGCTATAGGAAAACCCCAATGTCAGGAATAGATGAAATGAGGCCTTGTGTTCACAGGAAGGAAACCACTGTACAATTGAACCAACTTGTTCTAGGTATTCCTGGAGTACTTCTCTGCTAAATGATTTTCTCATTGCAGGCACCGAGGATGGCTTGCACGCCGTCTTTCTTATGTGCTTTTTATTCAAGAACGAGATGTCCATAAAGGCATGTTTGCCACCCATGTGACTGAAAATGTGCTGAACAGCAGTAGGTAAGGGTGGGAATACTGTTGTAAAGGGGAGAGGCAGGGATGGGTGGTGGGCATGGAGTGAGGAAGTGAGCTCCTTTATTAACCAGAGTTTCTCTGGGACTCTTTCTCCAGGGGCATTTGCATTTCCAAGTTGAAGGTTAAGCTCCAGGGGAAGCCAGGGAAAGGCAGGAGAACATAGGGTTTTGGTGAAGTGCCCTGTGGGAATAAAAGTCTCGTTTTATGGGGAACAAATGAACGGTTTTCTAATACATGACAGGCAAGTTGGAGTCAGAGATGGCACAAATATTCTGTAAGATGAATGTTTGGGACATTACATCTTCTATTTTATAGCCAAAAGATAAGCAAGTTTGATTATCTCTGTCAAATAATTACTGTAACACTTATTGAGTCATTTTGAAGTTTAGGCATTAGCATACGGGAGTTTGGGTGAAGGTTGGTCTCTGTTCCAACTCCTTGGTGTAGCCCATGTTCGACACCTACCTAAATTTGGGGAGCCAGAGATTGGGGTGGATTAAAAGATGCTTAGAAACGCCGGCCCTGTTGTGTCATTGTTAAGGCCTGAACAGTGGTGGCACATAATAGGAACTCAGTAAATACTTACTGAATGAATGAATGAATAGTTGATAATGGAAGTGTAATATCATGTCAATTACTTGTGAAAACATTCCTGGCCAGATGGAAATAAATGCTATTCAAAGAATAGATTTAGGCTGCATCGGTGTCCTGTGGGATTGGTCTTTTTGTATTAATTACGGGGCTGTGTGGAGTTTTGCCATATACCACTCTAAAATCAGTAGGAGAAAACACAGTTATTTTAAACTTCCTTGGATTATTATATATTCTATTTTGCAGGTAAAAAAACCTTCAAGTATGTTTCATTCTATCCAGATACTTTGACTAGTAACTAGAATGTTAGAAGTGATTTGAGGATGTTTAACCTCCTGCGTTTTTCCCTAAGTCGCATGGAAGACTTAACAAAACTGGATTGAATCTTCCCTTTCACCTCCCCGCTTACCGTTCTGCACTGTTGTAATCTTGAGCTCTGCCTTTTTTAAATAACTGGATTGATTTGAAAACACTTGTAAATATTTATGTCCCCGTTTCATCCCTCTCAGGGAGTTTTATATATGGTTCTAATAGAGTTACAATATAAGTGAATAACTCGGTCTTCGAAAGGAAAATCAGACTTTACTTTGGCAGTGGGCTTTGGATACCTCTGAATTATGTGCCTAAATTATAATCTTTCCTTTTCTCTCCTCTGCTAAAGTGCAGCTTTGTGTGCCTCACAGCATAACTGGAACATTTCAAATTCATATAGTTGTTACACAGTGAGTTTGAATTAAATTCCTTAGTCAGCCTCCCAGAGTCCTCAGGGGTTCATTGCTTTAGGGGTACGATATCCTTTATATTTAATGGACAACCAAAGAAAGCACCTCTCAGTTGAGTTTATTCTCTCATGTTATCACATATGAGAGAGAAAGTACATTTTATTTTGTGATTTATAGCTATGCTTTAGAAAATGCTGAATACAGAATATGGCACAGAACCAGTTACATCGTCTGTTTTTCCATTTTCAAATCAGAGTACAAGAGGCAATTGCAGAAGTGGCTGCTGAATTAAACCCTGATGGTTCTGCTCAGCAGCAAGCGAAAGCCATCAGTAAAGTGAGAAAGAAAGCCAAAAGGATCCTTCAAGAAATGGTTGCCACCGTCTCACCAGCAATGATCAGGTATTAAAGGCGAGGCAAAGAGTTTTTCCCCAGCACCATCCTGTTTTGAGCAAACAGGACAGAACCATTGGACTTTCCTAGCACAGTGCTTTTGGTCCAAAGATGTCGTAACATATTCTGATGTTAAAACCAATTCCACTTTATAGTCTTTATGTTCAGCTTCCATGGGGAGTAGCACCGTGGTAGCCTTAAGCCACCTTCATCTCTGTTAATTGACAGCAGCTATTGGGTTACTGCTGATATTTGCTGTCTGGACTAGTTGTGAGCCGGGTTTCACACCCGTGTCTTAAAGGGAGTGGTTTTCTGTCGTTCTGCTCACCTAAACGTTCGCTTGGTCTTTTGCTTCTAAAGTGTAAAGTGTACTATTAGAGTGAAACGTAAGATTTTGGTCCGTAGTAAATGAGTACTTCTGTAAGAAGTATATATGTAAAGTTAGCCATTGAATTCCACAGTTCAGGGACATACACATACATATGCACACGCATTGCTAGGTTGTTGGTTCAGAAATATAAGTAGACAATGGTCAAATATATATGTGTGTGTATTTACATGTATACATATTTCCTTTTTTTTTTTTTTTACTTTCAGACTGACTGGCTGGGTGCTCCTAAAACTGTTCAACAGCTTCTTTTGGAACATTCAGATCCACAAGGGTCAACTTGAGATGGTCAAAGCTGCAACTGAGGCAAGAAATATGCGACCCTGTCATTCCTTTCTCCCCACGTTTGGAGAGTGAACTTAGAGTTCTTTTGGGAATGTTCTCGTGTATACTATTGTGTATACTATTCCATCCCATTGGGAGATTTCCCCGTGTGAGATGACTGCAGAGTCCTGTGTGGGGAGGGCCGGTGGGGTCGAGGAGGACCCCCCCAGCAGCACGCAGGATTCCTTTAGTGAGTTACCTTGTGACAACTGAAAATCAGCCAGAACAATCCCGATTTTATAAATGAGGAAATCAAGGCTCAGATAGAGTAAGACGTGTTTCCAAGTCATGGCTAATAAGTGACTTGCTCCGGATGTCCAACCAAACCAGGCTTGACTCCAAAACTTCCTGTTCTGCGTACATAATCAGGGCTGCCTCTCGGGAGATACTTGGGCTCAACGTGAGCTCTTGATTACTCTTCCCCTTCCCTGGTTATTTTCTGTGGTGGTAGTTGTTTTCAGCTAGATAAATATTAAACTGAGAGAAGTTCATATTACTTTAAAATGTTTTTAAAGAATGAATCACTGATTAGCCAATGTTCGAGTGACTCACCAAATGGAGTTGCAAAGTGTGATGGAACTTGGCGTTTGAATTTTCAATTGGGCGTGTTTCCTTTTCCTAGACGAACTTGCCGCTTTTATTTCTGCCGGTTCATAGATCACACATTGACTATCTGCTGCTCACTTTCATTCTCTTCTGCCATAACATCAAAGCACCATACATCGCGTCAGGCAATAATCTCAACATCCCCATCTTCAGGTAAAATCAGCTTATTTGGAAGTGGGAGGCATGAAAAAGATTATATTTGGAACTTTTTCTTTTTTCATTATACCTTTTGACAAGTGTTATTGTAAAGAGGATGTTAGCCTTTTTACTTCTACTATAAAAGTAATGCATGTTTCTTGTGGAAAATTTGAAAAGTACAAAAAAGCAATAAGACTGTCACCCTCCTTTCTGTATCTTATATGGGATACTTGGTGAACTGTGAATACCTCAACTTGATGGGCAATACTTACCAAATGGATAAAAGGCAGTTAGAAAGACAAGATAGCAAATTACTGTGTCAGGCTTGGCAGTAGGGAGGTGGGGGTGGGGCGATAGGGTCTAAAGATAAGTAAAAAGAACCATGCTTGTTCACTTTGCTCTCCTGATTTAGAAGAGCTAGAAACCTGTAACAATTACAGTACAACTAGAAGGTGTGTATTTTAGAGGTGTTCAGGAGAATGCAGTGCACTCCATGCAAAGGCAACAGTATGTGAAAAGACAGATTGAAAGCATGGTTTGGTTGGGAAACGGCAGACGATTCAGTGGGTTAGACTGTCGGATGCACTGGGAAGGGCTTGAGGCTGGAGGTGGTGACTGCATAGGTAGTGAGAGCTCGATCACAACACTTCCTAAGCCAAGACTTCAGAATGTATCCTGTACTTGAGGAATGACATGGTCAGATTTGCATTTGGAAAAGTCATTCTGGAGGACAGGGAGTTAAAACGATTCTGGCTCCACTGCAATAGTTCAGGCAAAAGATAACGAAGGCTTAAATTAAAAGCATAGTAGTGCTCTTGGAAGAGGAGGGCATAGATTTGAAAACTGCATTGTAAGTTGGATTTACAAGACCAAACGGTAGCCCAGCTGTGGGGCTCAACAGAGGGGGAGAGGCGGAGAGGAAGGAGGAAGAGTCCGGTGTTTACCACCAGGAACTGGGTAGATCACCAGTGGGGAATTGGGGAGGACTACGTTTAGTCGGCTGGGGAAATTGCAGTTTCAAACTTCAAAGCATAAAGCACCTCTAAGGTCAGCTCAGTAGTAGAGTAAGAGGAGGATGAATTTAGAGTGACTGGAAGGGCAGAGGCTGGCAGGCTGTGCAGGTAGCAGCTCACAAAGGGGCAGTCACTTCCTTTGCGTGCTGTGAAGTCTGAGCCTCAGCCTCACAGGCCCAGGAGCTGCTTTCTCATCGCTTGGTGCAGTCCTTTGGCTAACCAGGCTCCTGTGAATGACTGAAAAGAAGCCATTTATTCCTGCAGTCAGCTGATGCTTACCCAGCTCTGCTCTCGACTAGAGTGACCTTGCCTTCATAGCTCATAATCTACTGGGGAATATAGACAAACAGTGTGATATGACGCTCTAGGGCAGGTGCGCTTTTCCAGGATGAGAATACCTTTGTTTACTCTTCTGGGTACCTCTTCCCAGTATCACAGAACCTGGGAAGCTGAGTTAGAAAGTCGTCAGAAAGCTGATGGTAGGCATAGACTTAGAGCAAAGCATGGGCTCCAGAGAAGCCTCTTTTGTAATCAGAAAAACTCATGTACTCATTGCCTCTACGTTCTCACTTGGACCTGTTGGAAGTGCTTGATAAACATTGATCCTGTCTCATAACGCAACCGTCCTTTTCATGAATCCATGCCAGTCGTTGCTTAGCTTCCCCATTCCTTCAGACATAACAGACTGTACACAACCTGGCCTGTTTATTTGCAGCTTTTTTTTTTTTTTTTGGTTACATGCCAGTCTACACATTCACAAACCACTTTTCAGGGTGGGTTACTTTTGTGGGTGGTTCGTCTCATTCATTATGAACATATTCTGCAGAGTTTTACTCTCAAAGAGTAATATTAAACTCTGGGGACATCTTAACTGTTGCCTCTTTATACTGACGATAGAAGCTACTGAAAATATATATTGCTTATATTTATATTAATATCACTCTGTTTGAAAAGAATAGGAGGAGACTCTGAGTTTGGAAAGGGTGACTTAAGTATTAGACAATTTCAAGTTCATATCAAAATCCATCAATGTTGTAGAAAGAGCCCTGGGGTTGTGAAAAGAATTGTTTTATCCTTATGTGTAGGCACCTGCAGCAAATGCTTGTTTCATGTTTTGGACAGATGGTTATGCTTGGTTTCAGTCTGATAAGATTATCCATGTCTCACAGAGACACTCTCTGAGCAATACTTATTTGAGAAAATTTCTCCAAAGGAGCTTTTGTAACATCACATCATTTTGCAGTAAATGTGCCGTAGGCAAATTTCGGGATGTCTAACCATCAGTGTCTTGAGACCCTGGAAAGGGTTTTAAATCTGTAGCATCGCCTTTGCAGGGAAATGTATCATGCAGACTGCTTTTGGAATAGATGTAATAGAACTTCAGAATATGAGGTGCTGCTGCAACAGCTCATGAGTAATGTAAATGAGTGCAACGTCAATAATATGGAAAATGGGAAAATGTCCACACTCTCACTGTCAGCAGCTCTAACAGCACTTGTGGTTTGTATTCACATGGCAAATGTTTTGAAGTGACTTGGCATTTGAGTATTCTTTTTACGCTTGTCTTTATAACTGATTAATGCATTCCTGAATTTATAGTACCCTGATCCATAAGCTCGGAGGCTTTTTCATACGACGGAGGCTGGACGAAACTCCAGACGGACGGAAGGACATCCTCTACCGAGCTCTGCTCCATGGGGTGAGTGTTGTCTCTCATTATCCTTAGAGCCCTGATGGCACTTGTCACCGTAGAAGGACAAAGAGGTTTTTAAAACACTGTTGTCTGAGTAATTATTTGAGTGATCATTGCTTTGGTATGGGTTTGATGACAGTTTTTTGTCATCTCCCAAATATAGCTGTCTTGTTATGATTTAGGTGAGTAAAATACTTTGTCTGTAGCGAAGTTATAGGCTTGGGGGCTTTTAAAAAAAAAAAATTGCTGAGCTTTTTCTAAGTTGGGTGCTCTTGAATTGATGTTTTACTGTCTCCTTGTATCCCAGCATATAGTTGAACTACTTCGACAGCAGCAGTTCTTGGAGATTTTTCTGGAGGGCACACGCTCCAGGAGTGGGAAAACCTCCTGTGCTCGGGCGGGACTTCTGTCGGTTGTGGTCGATACTCTGTCTACCAACACCATCCCAGACATCTTGATCATACCTGTGGGAATCTCCTATGACCGCATCATCGAAGGTCACTACAATGGCGAACAGCTGGTAAGAGGACCCCACCCGCAGGTCTGCTTCACTTTCAAGTCTTCTGCTTCTGGACAAGCGATTTGGAAATTAATTAGGAATATATATTTGTTTTTACTCGTTCGTTTTTTTCTTTTATTTTTCAATTACAGTTGACATTGGATATTATTTTATATTAATTTCAGGTGTACAGCATAGCGGTTAGACATTTATATAATTTACCCCCTGGTAAGTCTAGTACCCAACTGGGCCCATACATCGTTATTACAATATTGCGGACTGTATAGTGAGGGATATTTTTTGTACTCCCTAATTTTAAAGCGTTGTAGGAAACATGGTAGGGTGGGCATGGTGAGTAGCTATGATTTCCTATGTCTGCCTGATTGGTGGTGCTCATGGGTGCTTCTGGAGGAAGTGACATGATTAGATTTATCAGTGTCGGCCTTGGTCCTAGGATTGGGAAATGAAAAAACCCTTGGCACTGAATTGCCATCTCTACTGTGGGGAGAGGGCAGTTGTGTGGTTTATTCTCCCCAGGGCTTACTGTTTATGTGCAGATTTTAAGTTAAGCCTGAAGAACTGGTGGGATCATGTTGACAAAGCAACTATAAATTAATTTGAGAAGTGGCAGTAATATCTTTTGTAAGCTCTTTATTGAAGTAAGTATAATAGTTATAGAAGAATGCACATCTCATAGGCATGTAGTTTGAATTACACACATGTAACCAGCACCCAGATCAAGGAACAATTTAATCATGACCCTAGGAACCTACCATGTGCCACTCTCATCATTGTGTACCCTTTCTCTTCACTCTGACAGAACAGAGTAGTTTTGCCTATTTTTCAACTCTGCATACATGGAATTATGTCGTGTGTGGTCCTTTTGCTTCTAGTTTCCTTTGCTCAGTTAGGTGTCTGTGAGATTCACCCATGTTGTTGCATTTAGTTAGAATTTGTTCATTCTCACAGCTGCATTGTATTCCAATATATGAAGATACCACAATTTATTCTAATGTTGAGAAACAGTTTGGTTTCTAGTTCTTGACTATGATCATTCGGGTATATTTCTGTTAATGACCAAATGTACGCATTCTGTTGGATATACCTAAGAGTGGAATTGTTGGGTCAGCTTTAGTAAATACAGTTTTCCAAAATGCTTTTACTGACTTACAATTTCTACCAGTATTATAAGATTTCCAGAGGAATTCATTTTTGTTCTTATTTAGTGTGGAAGTCTTGGATTAATTACTCGCTTTAAGCCTCCTGCCCAAAACACATTAGAAGCTTTAAAAATTAAGTGATGGCCTGGATTCTTACCTGTATGTCCCTTAGGAGACTCCTCCTTGTGTTGTATGTGTCTGCCCTAAAGGTGTGCCCCACTTGCCCTGATTGTCACTGTCACATGTGAGTCTTGTGTCCATTATATGGCCATTGTCATGCCTTATGTGTGTTACATATTCAGTCCATGCTTACTAAATGAATAATCAGCTTAAAGGCCCCTGTGGGGCTGGATTGGACATTCAGTTGCCTAATGTTAGATATTTGGACTCTGGTGATCATTGGACCCCAGGTAAGGCCTCTTTGACATCTTGTTTTTATCCAAGAACTGCAGACCAGTTTTTCAGCCTGTTTTGTCATGTTTATTCTTCATTAGTTTTCATTTGTATTTTTGTGAATGATGTAAACAGGGTACTAAGTGAATTAGTGTTGAAGGTTCTGTTTTTCATTGACCAAATTATCTCTCCCGAGGACATGATTACCTCTGTTAGAATCTTTGAAAGCTAAACATTTTCTGACAGGTCCATGAATATTTACTTTCCTTCTTCACTCATCATTGTCTTTTTCAATGCAAACCTCTAGTTTCCATAAGAACCGAAAACTAACAAAAAAACTTTATTCTTTGGATAACAAAATGTTTTCATGTATCAGCTTTATTTCTTACCGTGTTATTCTTTCAAAATTGTAATTTAGGGAAAACCTAAGAAGAATGAGAGCCTTTGGAGCGTAGCTAGAGGCGTTATCAGGATGTTACGAAAAAACTATGGGTGTGTCAGAGTGGACTTTGCACAACCATTTTCCTTAAAGGTGAGTGTCTGTTGGAATGAAGCTGTATTAAAGTGCTGGTGTAGCTCAGTGTCAGAAGATCTGGGCTCCAGTCCTGTCTCTGTCTGCTTCTCTCCATGTGACTGGGGCCTCAGTTTCCTGTCTCGTAAAATGAGGACTATGTCAAGAATGGCATTTCCTGGATTTGTCCTACCAAGGTATGCCTGTTAAAAAAGGACAATAAATGTCTAACTTTGGGAGATAGCAGGTTCAACATTTATTGCTCCTTTTCAGTTCATGAGATTTTTCATGTTGCTTTATCCTATATATTGGTATTTTGTCTTACGTATTAAAATTGCCTTTAGGGGAGTTTTTTCCAAACATGACCCCTAAGAGCTGGGTAAACTTGACAACCTAGGGAGGGAGAGGTCGGCCCCTGGAAAAGCTGGCAGAAAGTGCTTAAGCATGCTTCCCAAAGTCATGGCAGTTCAGGGTACAGGGTTAGGTGCCCGGAAGCTGTGGGGACCTGGGAGAATAGGACAGGCCGGAGATTGGGGCAGGAAGTGGGACAGTGGGAGAGGCATGGCTTTGGTGTACTGCAGGGGCGGGGCCTGCGGGGAGTGGAAGAATGAAATAAAACTGGGCATACCCGAAACAGAAAAAAAAAATGACAACCTAGGATGATGCTCTGGCCTACTGAGTGGAATCCAGGACCCATAAATTCCAGCAGCCAGTGACGTCCTCCTGGAGAAGCCGGGGACTGGTGGGACCCTGATGTCTTGGCAGTTTTAAATCCTTAAGATTTTTGAATTGGTAAAGGAGAAAAAGAAGGATGGGCAAGGGCGTCAGGAACCTACGGATACGGATTAGAGGTCCTGCTTCTCCTTCTGTTCCATTTCTTGGTTTTGCTTTAAAAGATTCTAACTGCTGTGCTAGATGCTTTCTGGTCATAAGTGCTTTCAACTTTTAGGAACCTTGTCATTTCTTTCTTAAAAAACAAAACAAAAAATACCCTCAAAATATTGGACAGCTTCTCTATCTTGTTATGGTTTGCTGTTGGATTGAGATTCTTTTGAATACTATGTGACCCTCAGGTTGTCACATTTCCTTTAAAAAGCATGGTGATGTCAATTGTCACTAATAATAATATTGGGAATGTCAAATAATTTCGTGAAGGTGTGACAAAAGTTAAATATTTTTCTTTAATTTTTATATGATTTTGCTAAAGCATTGTCCTGTTCTTTGCATTTTCAGTTCTTAGATTTCATGCCTGACAATATTCTATGAGTCATTGCAGACTTCTGAAGCTAGACTAGGTATACAAAGCACTTCTCATGCTCTGTAGCCTGGCTCATTTTATAAAACAACTCCCTTTTCCCTTTTTGAAGATCAAGTATATTTTATATATGTTTATGTAAGTGAGACAATAGGAGTAAATGATTGTTTTCTGTTTTTTTTTCCTAGGAATATTTAGAAAGTCAAAGTCAGAAGCCTGTGTCTGCTCCCCTTTCTCTGGAGCAAGCACTGTTACCAGCTATACTTCCTTCACGGTAAGATCTGGGGAACTTTCTTATACTAGTGAAACGACCGAATATCTACTGTTTCGTATATTGCATAGATAAATAGGTTCACTTTAAGAAGAACGTGCATGTTCTTGTTTTCACTTTCTCACACGAGTAACTTTTCTCTTGGTCTTGAAGTGATGTGTTTTCATAGTTTCAGAGGTTTTTGATTATTTGAATTACAAATTCTCTTTGATTTTGTGAATCATTTAGGAGTTCTTATTTGATTTATGCTTTTGAATGTTTGAACTGAATTATTCTTGATAGTAGCTTGGGTTATGCATATTGTACATAAATGTAATGTATAAAAGAGTTTTTCTGTGTGAATTGTTCAGAATTCGAATTGTAACTTAGCAAATTGAATAGTAAGTCCCTCTTTAATGGGTTCAAGTGTCATATTTTCATGAATGTTTTAAAATGAGGTATCTTGCTTTATGCATTTTTTTGGCCAGTGGGTTTTGGAAGTGATGTACCAACAGACTATTTAGTTATAACTAAATAACACATTTTCACATTTTGGCCAGGAGAGTATATTAAACATAATAAAGTGTATTATGGAGGAAAACAACCAATAGAAATAATCTATTTGTGGTTTAAATTTAGAATATGTAGTTATATAAAGTATCTAATACATTTATACCTTAGGCCCATATACCACGTTTCCCCGAAAATAAGACCTAGCCGGTCCATCAGCTCTAATGCGTCTTTTGGAGCAAAAATTAATGTAAGACCGGGTCTTATATTATATAATATTAGACCCAGTATTATATTATATTATACCCAGGATTATATTATATTATGCCTGGTATATTATATCATATCATATCATATCATATCCTATCCTATTATACCTGGTCTTATATTAAAATAAGACCGGGTCTTATATTAATTTTTGCTCCAAAAGATGCTTTAGAGCTGATGGTCTGGCTAGGTCTTATTTTCGAGGAAACATGGTAGTTTGCTTTGTAAAAGAGTGGGGTTGTAGAAGTCTAATTTTTAAAAAAAAAACTTTTCAGACCCAATGATGCTGCTGATGAAGGTACAGACACGTCCACTAATGAGTCCACAAATGTAACAGATGAGTCCTTCCGAAGAAGACTGATTGCAAATCTGGCTGAGCACATTCTCTTCAGTAAGTAGAACAGCAAACTTTCTAGCTTCACAATTCAGGTTTGGCATGGTGTCATGCCAACCATACAGGTTTTGGAATCTGCTGTAGTCCTGCCCCTCTTCTGGTTCTATTATATCACCTGATACACAGGTGGTGATAAGTCAGTTTTTAGCAAGAAGGTGAGGCTGTGGGGGTCTGAGGTAATTGAGGAAAACATTTCACACAGTGCCTGATAATCAGTAGATGCTCATGTGACAGTTCTTACTCTTTGAAAAAAATAGTATTGCTAAAGTGATTTGTTGCCTCTTTTGCTCATGAATTTGTTTCCTTGAACTAACTTATGGTACAGCATTTAGGTTTATAGTTGCATGTTCCTTTCCCCTCTGACGCCATGGCCATTATTATATGTAAAGCTTTGTTTTAGCTGTGGGCAGTACATATTAGCTAATGGTTCTGCACTAGAGCTTATGCTCGTCTCAGGGGTAAGGGGAGGGATACGTAATTTCAGTGGGCGTGACCCAGAGCCGAGTGAGTTGAGGGCAGCATTAGCCGTCCTTAAGCTCCAGATTGCAGTGTTGTGTTGTTGTGGAGGCCCCTTCATCATGCCATGGCAGCAGCGGAGACCCTTGGTGCACAGCCCGCTGGGATCACCTCGCCATTCCCTGTGCCCCCTCCCCAGTCAGGTCTCAGCACTTCCTGCTGACACTGTTGTGTGGCGTTTCCTCACCTCTTCTCACTCTTTCCACTCCAGCTGCTTCTACTCCTGCTTTCCTCTGGGCCAGAACGTTCTTTCTTCAGCACATCTGATTGTATCTCTCGTTCATGCTTCACTTCTGGATGCTAAAAATAATACATCCTTGATGTTGAAAAGTTGGAAAATAGAGATAAAACCCACTACCCAAGTAACCAGGAGCATTGCTGTCTAGTCTTAAAAATAATTTTTACAGTGTTATATCATGCTGTTTTCCATTGGTAACACAAATACTTATTCATGTTTTTAAAAGACTCTATACATTTTCTTTTTAGTGACTACATATATGGTACTTGGTACTGTTTTGTTTTTTAAACACTGGAGACAACATCACCTGTGAATGAAGTATTCATGAATTCACTATCATCTCAGAAAACTCACATGGTGCCTTTATTCCAGATTATTTCATAGATGTTCTCATGTTTTATTTATATGATTATAATTTTCTACAAATTCAGAGTACTGGTTTATGGACTGTAGTCATTCTCAAATGTATTTCTGTCCCCTTCCTTTTTACATCTGACCTACCTCTGGGCCCAGTTGAAAAGAGGAAATACAAATATATTGAGTACCATTACTATGGGTCCTGTGGCAGGCTAATCCATTTCATTTTCACACAGGCCAATACACTACCATAGGCGGTGTTCTCATTTTACCAGTGAGGAAGCTGAGGCCTGGGAATTGAAGTAATTTCCTCCAAGTCATGAAATTAGTCCATGTAGAAGTTAGCTTTTGAGCCCAGATTTTCTGACTTGGAATCCACTCCTTCCTACCCTCTGTGGCTTTGTTTTAACTGGGGAATAGCTGTGGGAGGAGCATAGAATGTGCAGTGACAGTGCAGTGCCAACAGGAACAAGTGAAGAAACACAATGGGACACCCTGTAGAGCGTGTAGAACAGGCTCAGACTGTAGGTCTTGGTTGTTCCAGAAAGGTGTCTCTTGGTCATTCAGTAACTAAATTCCATTGGCCCGGATTGAAGGTGGACCTGTCGTAGAATGAATTCTGTTATATGATGAATAGTGATCTCTAATGAGGTTCCACTGGCCCAGAACGTGGTATAATGTTGTGACTTCCCTTTGGTAAATCACAGTTATGGGAAACGTAGAGGACTTTTATAGTTTTAAGTAGTCCTATTTAAGATTTAGGTACTTTAAAAGTTTCAGCTATATTTTCAAAATGTACAACTAAAGCTTTGTGTTTGCCTTTCAGCTGCTAGTAAATCCTGTGCCATTATGTCAACACACATCGTGGCCTGCCTGCTCCTCTACAGGCACAGGCAGGTATGTCTGCAGTGTCACCTGGAGTTAAATAGTAAGCATGAAAATGCTTTGTCAGCTGGTTCGATACTTACTCACTGAGAGATTTGGCCCACTCCTGGCTAGTACTGTGACATAAACAGTAATATAAGCTAAACACACTGAGCATAGGTGCTTACAAACATAATGGAAGAAGATATCTACGTGAAAAAAAATACCTCAGAGACTTTAATATATAAAAATAGTAAGGCATTCTTTGACTAATATACTTAACATAAATAAGACGTATTTCATTGACATGCAATATGTATTCTTTTTTTTTAAAGAACTTTCTACCATCAATTCTTTTCCTTTTTTTTTAAATTTTATTTTATTTTATTGGGGAACAGTGTGTTTCTCCAGCGCCCATCGGCTCGAAGTCGTTGTCCTTCAATCTAGTTGTGGAGGGCGCAGCTCACTGGCCCATGTGGGAATCGAACTGGCAACCCTGTTGTTCAGAGCTCATGCTCTAACCAACTGAGCCATCGGGTCGGCCCCGCAATATATATTCTGATAGCTAATGGTTTCTAAGCTATTTGACTTGTATTTAGGACCACATTCCACCTTCCCACAATGCACTTGTCTAAGTGCTATGATGGGAGATGCCACGTCTGTCTCACTCACAGCCATCTTCTCAACACCAAACGGTGCCACTAAATATTTGTCAGATAAATATTATATGAGAGAAATTCTTGCCAAAAATAAATGCTTCTTAGTTTAAGATGGTGGCTTCTTCCCTTTGTGATCTTACATGCTCATATCACGTGTTAAAGCTAGAGTCTTCTCTGGATGTGGAATATCAGTATCTTGACATTCCCGGGGGACCAGCTTTTTAACCATTTTTTTCACTTTCTCTGCATTGGCGTTCTGCCCCTTTTTCTTTATGTGCTGACAGGGAGCTGCAGGAAAGCCAGGGGGGAAAAAAAAGTCCTTGGACTGGCCTCTGGGCCTTTGGGAAGTAAGTTTTCCATTGTCACAAGACCATTTCTGTCTTTCTCTAGGGAATTGATCTCTCTACATTGGTGGAGGACTTCTTTGCGATGAAGGAGGAAGTCCTGGCTCGCGATTTTGACCTGGGTTTCTCGGGAAATTCAGAAGATGTAGTCATGCATGCCATACAGCTGCTGGGAAATTGCGTCACAATCACCCACACCAGCAGGAATGACGAGTTTTTTATTACTCCCAGCACAACTGTCCCATCAGTCTTTGAACTTAACTTCTACAGCAACGGGGTACTCCATGTTTTTATCTTGGAGGCCATCATAGGTATGTTGGG
The DNA here is from genome assembly GCF_036562045.2 of Rhinolophus sinicus. NCBI lineage: Eukaryota > Metazoa > Chordata > Mammalia > Chiroptera > Rhinolophidae > Rhinolophus > Rhinolophus sinicus. The sequence continues at coordinate 15,260,781 of NC_133757.1, forward strand.
GCCTGAAATACTTCCATAGAAAATAAAGGGGCCTAAAACATATAGTGGTATCTACTTCAGTTTGGATGACAGGCCATTGTTTAAGGGAATGTGTTGCTACATATTTAGTTTTCAAATAGAAATATAATCTGCTGTATCATTATTTATAGCTTATTTTTATATCAGTAATTCAACAAGTAGTTACTGAGTTACTGTATGCACAGTATTACACTTATGACTAAGGAGGAAGGTGAACTGTTGCTATCCAGGAGCTGAAAATCTAAGTGAGACGAGACGTACACATGGCAGTGAAGTGAGTGCAGGGGGCTCATTTGTGATCAAGAGGGAACAGGAGAAGGAGCAGAGGGCACTGTAGCCCCTGAGGAAGGTGTTTGATGGAGCTGGGATCACATGGCCTCATGAGAAGTGAATCCTGAGGGGTTCACTTAAATCTCCAGTGAATGCACATAATTATTTTTGATGTATTAACAATCTGTTAAGGTAACCCAAGTTATCTGAGCCAGTGGATGTTTTTATTGGCGTTCTGAGGCTGCCAACTTCATTGGTGCTTTTATTTCCTCAGCCTGCAGCCTTTATGCAGTTCTGAACAAGAGGGGTGCTGGGGGGCCTGCTGGCGTGTCCCCCAACTTGATCAGCCAGGAGCAGCTGGTGCGAAAGGCTGCTAGCCTGTGCTATCTACTCTCCAATGAAGGTACCATCTCTCTCGTAAGTAACAACTCTTTGGTGTTGCCTGTTCTCTTTTACTTGAGCATTGTTACGAAAATAAACCACCTTTGTTTTTCTCTTAGAGAGTTTTTGGTCCATTGTTGAAGCTTTACATTCTGCTCCTAGGTCTCAGTGACCCCCAAACCAATATGTTGCTTACTCTCTGGGTTTGCTGTCAGAGTCACTGCTCCAGTGAATCCTTCATGCAACTAAGAGGTGTGCTAGGACAGATTGCTCAATGTTCTCCGTGAGTCAGATCCAAGGTTATGGAACTCTTATTGCACATAAGGCACTGGGTCAGAAGTTTGTAAATCATTGACACGCCAACGCATGGATGATAGAACCACAGAAGATAAGGATCAGAAATGGTCTTAAAAATCATCTGCTCAACCTTTCTTACTTTGTAAACAGGGAAACTAAGGTCCAGCAGTACTAATGAGCATTTATGTCATATTTAAGTATTTGTAGACATTTATAATGAGGCATATAAAGCAGTAGAAAGATGTTTTAGTCTCAAAATCATCAATGAATCAAATTCATATTTAAAGTCTAGTATTCTCTTCCACTTACATGACTGTGTCCCAGAACATTTATGAGCACATGTATTGTGAGCACAGCCCTCCTCCATGGAGCTCTTTGTAGATGGTATGTTGGTGGCTCTGTTGGGGAATCTGTTTTGCATGAATCTTGGGGTTCAGAGTGGGAGGGGATAGGGTAGGTAAGGCTCCCAAGATTGCCCTTTTCCTTTTCCTGGGTCTTTATTGAGTTATTTGAATATTGTGTTTCCTCATTCACCACTTTTATGTACAATATTTACTATACAATAGCTTTTGCGGAGAAATTGTCTTATAGAGAGAAAGAAACAGGTGGTGGGGCCTGACAGGCAGCCCTTCCGAGGCCTTGCTCCACTGAGGGGATGACCGAGCTCAGGAGCACCCTTTGCAGTGGTTCTGCCACTCAGGTCATCAAGGTCTCTTCTGTGGCTGTGCCCATGACTATGCATACTTATCAGGAGGGTGGGCACTGGAAATTGTAGGACGTGCCCAGTGGAGTGAGGTGGGTGATATTATGGAGGTATTTGGTAGCTACCGTGTACCGTGTTTTCTGTTTGTTAAAAAAGAGTTGTAGAATAGTGACATTGACTTTTAAATGTCTTGTCTTTTCAGCCCTGCCAGACATTCTACCAAATTTGCCATGAAACTGTAGGAAGGTTTATCCAGTATGGCATTCTCATAGTGGCAGAGGTAAGAGGAATCGATTTCCTTTATTTGCCTTTGTTTAGTTTCTTGCTCTTCATTTCCTTATGTTTTCTGCCAATTGTTTTAACCAAATAATTACATTTGATATATAGTCAAGTCCAAATGAAGAGAAGAGAAAAATCAGAGTGGGGAGAGTAAACATCTTTTGGGATTGTTTAATATTCAGGTTCCTTTCGTGTAACAGGTGTTCTCTACAACATAGCTGGACTTAATTCCATGGCACCTGGAAGGAGGCCGTCTAAGATGAGATGTTTCACCTCTCAGTGTGCTTGTAGCTTGCACACGTGCACTTCTCACTTCAGAGATTTTGTTTTAAATTTGGTAGATTTTGGTATAGAGGGTATGGCCTGGGAAAGCAGATACCAATTTAGGGGAGTTGACGGAAGATATTTTTATTTGATGTGTCTGGTAGCTCTTCTCCTCTCACCCTTTTCTTTCCTTCCCTGCTGTCTCCTGAGTGATTTTGAGTTTGGAAAAGGAAGTGGATTGACATTGTAAATGGCTAGACAGAGAAGAGTGGGGAAGGGAAGGAAAGAAAAGTACCCTGGCTGGGGTCCAGCTGGCAGGTGTCTGTGTGCCTGTGCACATTTGTTTACTGTTGGTCGTCTCCTTGGCACAGCAAGATGATCAGGAAGACATTAGTCCTGGTCTTGCTGAGCAGCAGTGGGACAAGAAGCTTCCTGAACCTTTGTCTTGGAGAAGTGATGAAGAAGACGAAGACAGTGATTTTGGTGAGGAGCAGCGAGATTGCTACCTGAAGGTACTTTGGTGAAGAATTCCGGTGGACGTTACAGTGATGAGTGGAGGTTTATGTTGCCACCGAGATGAGGTTAACGAGGTTCTGCTAAGCTGGTTCTCTGGTGACGTAGTCATATCTGCAGCACCCACAAACCAGCTGTGGTGCTTTCTACCTCGTGAATAAAGACACACTGTCTGAGCAGAATTTGGCACCTTAAATTGTTCAGGCTGAGTGTAAATGAATGGAACAGGAAACAAGAGTCTGAGGCTTGAGGAAAGTGAGTGTTCAGGGTGACACCTTGTGTGACCCTCATCAGAATGCACAGCTACAAATCTGTTTGCCCACACCTGCACTCACGCCTAAAGGGGCAGTATTTTTGTTCAGTCATCACCAAAGCAAGGCAGTAGCACACGAGCTATGGCAGAGAAATTAATATTGAGCTGTCATTGGCCTGGTTGCTCTTTTTGAGTCGTTCTCAGTCTTGTCATCCCTCCCCAAATTTCATACATTGAGAATTCTTTGCCTTCAATGACAACAAATCCTAGTACAGGGGAAAATTTAGGTTTTTAGAAGTTCGAATGTCCCTGATTTAGAAAAATCAGTTTTGTCTAATTTGTAATTTTATGTTAGTAATAATGACCCATCTTTTCTGAATGCACTAAGTGGATTACTTTCTCTGCAGTGGGATAACACGCCTAGTTTACACACACACACACACACACACACACACAGTCAGGAGGTATAGCTTCTGGAGATTCCAAATGACACTTCGAAGTTTTTCTATTTTGGGTATTACTGGTTTTGAGATGGGGCAGTGATCTTTCTTCCACTGTCCACAGGGGCTTATCTGAATATGTGTGTTTTGAGTGGGTACAGTGAGAGCCCCTGCCACAAAGCACTCCATCACTACCACCATCACTCCCTACTCTGCCGGACTGTGGGCGGAAGGACATGTGGGGTGGCAGGAAGTGGGGACTGGGAAGGGCTGAGATGATTGGTGGTCTTGCCATGTGACTTTTTTGCACACTTGAGTGCTTTGAGCCAGCCTTCAAACCCTGGAGGGTCTAACCTTGGGAGCAGCTGTTTTCAGTGATGACAACATGTCCTAATTATGCCATTCTAGTACAGCAGTTTCTTTTAGGCAGCTGCTCAATGAACGCAAACCTCAAATACTATACAAGTGATTACAGTAAAGAATGCATTTTAAAACCAACAAGAGTTTTCAACAGAGATTCCGTGCACACAGAGCCGTAGGCTGCTCCTGTGTAGTGACAGTCAGTGGGAGGCCATCTTCTCAAGTTCCTGTTTCCCCGAGGAAGTTCCTCTGTCAGCATGTTGTTTCTTCTGGCCCTTCTCCGTGACTTTGCCTCCCGCTCTTGCTCTCCCAGGTGAGCCAATCCAAGGAGCACCAGCAGTTCATCACCTTCTTGCAGAGGCTCCTGGGCCCTTTGCTGGAGGCCTATAGCTCTGCTGCCATCTTCGTTCACAACTTCAGTGGCCCTGTTCCGGAGCCGGAATACCTGCAGAAGCTGCACAAATACCTAATAAGCAGGACAGAAAGAAGTGTTGCAGTGTATGGTATGTAATCTCACTAGTTTGGCTTTGAAAAGCTATGACTCTTCCAGTTGCAGGAATCTGCTAATTGTAGAAAATCCGGGGGGAGAAAATTGCAAAATTATCCTGACCACCTCTCACTCTGTAGATTCCTACTATTACCTGTGTTCGTATGTTACATAAATTGAGTGATACAGCTAAATACTCTTATATTTGGCCTTTTTCATTTTTCATGATTTGTGAGAATCATGCACGTTGTATGTAGTTGTTTGTTTATCCTTGCTGCTTGGTAGTCATCCATTGTATAAATATTTACCGCATTTTGTTTATTTGTCCTGCTGTTGATGGATATTTGGGTTGTTTGCAGTTCAGAGCTCCTAAGAATAATGCTGCTATGAACACTTTGACTATGTCTTTGGGTGAACACATGTACTCATCATGTTGGGTGTACACCTATTAGAGAATTGCCCAGTCACAGGGCATGGCACATGCGGCTTCGGTAGGCACTGCCAAGTGGTTCCTAAGTGGTCCATTCCCACCTGCAGCGTCAGTTTCAGCCCCTCCACATCTTGGCTGGCACTTGGTGTTATCTGTTCTTTACGTGTAAGAGTGTGATTGGGGCGGGAGTAACATTTTATACAGCTATGGTTTAGGTCTGAAACTACTTTGAATCAATAATTTTGACATACGTAAGGGATCTAGCGATGACCTCCCTCTAGAGATATACACAGATCGGCTCTAGATCGATGCCTAGAGGTAACGTCATCTCACTCTATAGATGAGGAAACTGTCCCAGGTCACACAGCTAGTTATTGGACAAACCTGAGTTTAGAACTCTTCTTTTCTGGCCTCTAGACTTGTGCTCTTTCTGGTTCCACTGCTGTAGAAATCTTGTGTGCTTTACTCTGTGGTTTAAAAAAATTTTTACACACGCTCTCATTTGATTCACACGAAAACCTTTCAAGATGGATGTTTTAAGTATTCTCCCCCTTCCCCCAACCCGCTTTCTAGCTCTCTCCTTATCCCTTTCTCCTTCTCTTCCTTTTTTTTTCTTTTTTCATAAAAGATAACAAAGTAGGTTTAAAGAAACAGCAAATCATTTCACACCTCACGGGTCACCAGAAATGGAGCTCGACCCCAGTCTGCTGACGTGCTCTAATTCTCTTCTCAGTGTCCACACTCCCTTACTGGGGATATTGGGGCTTTGCTGGGTCTAAACACTTGACAGGGTCTTATTCTTTCTCTGCAGCTGAGAGTGCCACATACTGTCTTGTGAAGAACGCTGTGAAAATGTTTAAGGATATTGGGGTAAGTGTCTACTACTTGTGGTATAAACGTTCACTTCTGTTCTCTTTCTGTTTAGATCTAGTCTACCTGAGCCACCTTTGTGTTGGGGTGGACCCTGAGAGAAGCAGTTTCTGCTGGATTAATCGTGATCACATTTCTGGGGGTGGGTGGGGCATGTTGAAGGTGAGGCCCATCTGAATAGATTTACTTGAATGTTCCAGAATTTTCCTGGTATTCATCTTCATTCCAAAACTGTTTATATATAATAGGTGTCAATGTGTTTCAAGTTGCTGCTACAGTTTGGCAGGGATGTTAATTATGCCATATGATTTTCAGTTATTTTCTTGTTTTTTTACCGATATTGTTAGAAGTATCCTCAGGTACACTTTACGTTCATGTATCATGTGGGACATGACTTCCATGGAGGTACTAGTGGTCTTTGTACGGGACTATTTGTAACTTTACGCTAACATAAATTTTAATGTGTAGTATACTGGTTGAACTCCACCTGAGAAACCCCACACCTGCACCCATAACTTCTCCATGCTGCACGCAGAAACCCACATGGATATGTACTTAAAGCCATGCTATGGTTTTATATGCCTTACTGCTTCTTGGGGTCTAGGACACAGGTCAGGGTTGGTGACAGAAATGTCCCTTTCTTTCTTGTTTGTGTTTAATTTAATCTAAACTTTCTCTCTAGGTTTTCAAAGAGACCAAACAAAAGCGAGTGTCTGTTTTAGAGCTCAGCAGCACTTTCCTACCTCAGTGCAACCGGCAAAAACTCCTAGAATATATTCTGAGTTTTGTGGTGCTGTAGGTGATGTGTGGCACCTCTGGCAAGTGAAGGGCACGGGACGGGTCCCTCGGGGGCCATCCTCGGGCTCGAGAGTTGAAGGTGCTGTTGTGTGGTCAGGCCAGACCTGTCCTGATGTGACCTCCTGGAAGACAAGTGCCTTCTCCCCTCCATGGATCTGTGACCATCCCGACTCTGAGATGACACAGCAGCCTACAGAGAACCCTGTGGGGGGACCTCAGCCTCCATTTGCATTGCCTAATCAATAGATTACAAAATGAAATCTCAAAAAATTATTTTCGAGTTTATTAAAGATTTACCTTTTAAGTATAACTGTTAAGGACTAATTACTGTGAAGGACACAGAAATGTCATTAGTTGTATTCCAGAACTGAATCTTGTCTAGTGTACTTAGTGCAGTCGGGGAATTTATTGGTATGTTTTCTGATTAACAGTTAATGCTTCCTGTAAAAGTAATTGAGTTATCCATTTGCTGTGTTTTTTATTTGTTTTTTTTTTTCCAGTTTTATCTTTGTCAATAGTAGCTAACTTTTAAATGGGAACACCTTTCATCCCAAAGTGCTTTACAAAAGAATGGGCTGGTGCATCACAGCCAGGTATCACTGTGCTGTCCTTTCAAGTCAGACTTAGACAGCGTGTTAAGCGCTACATGAAAACACAACATTAGTTTAGGTCAGGAATAGAGATAATGGGATCAAACAGCTAACACCAGGAAGTAAATTTGGCTGGCAGAATTCAAGCTAAACTTGGCCAGAAAACCGACTTTGAAACAGTTTGCTCATACAAAAAAGTGCCATTGAGTTTTAAATGACCAGCAAGTACTTAAGAACAACTTCTGTTTTATGTCTGTACCTCTTCCCACCCCTTGTATGGTACCTGCCTTTCACAGGTACAGCTGTTTCTTAGAGCTCCACCAACCAAATAACCACTGTCCTAGCTTGGTTCGCTTGGCCTTAGACTATTAGCAGAAAGTGCTCTGGCTGCAGGCTTCTGACCCCAGGGTGTTGTGTACTGCGTCCAGGTTGTGCACTGCACCTAGTCCAGGTGACTGGTACCCACTTGAGTTGTGCAGTGTACAACCTGTGCAATACCTGTGGTGGCCCTACTGATTGGTAAATGATCGGAGGCATTTATGGATATTTAGCTTTGAGGGAAAAACATGGTTCTTTACAAATTTCATGGGTGATATACCTAAACCCTGATGCTATGTAGCAGCAAATAATTATGAAAACTTGTCTGTCCATAATGGGTAGGTGCCTTTTTGTGAGCAGAGAGCATACGTGTTAGTTAATTGTGATCATTGTGATTTCTTACAGATCATGTAATATTAAAACATTTTTCTAACAGCTCATTGTTCCTTCTCTCCATGATATTATGGAGTGAGGAATTTTTCCTGATGAATATTGCAATACTCCTTGAATTTAATATAAAAGTACTGAGAATTAAGTTTGTACTTTCATAAGCTTGGATTTTAAACACTAATAGTATCTCATGAATACTCTGTGTGTTCAGAGAGGGAAGGCTACTGATTGATATTTCACATTGCATGAAACATCTCGTGGGAAACTCAGAGCAGTGATGCTGTGCAGTTGTGATCTCCCACTCCTCAAGTTCCCCATTCTTCCTAGGAACTCATGCACCATTAAGCCATTGTCTATGTTGGAGTGTTGAGGTTGAGTGGGACCCTCACCTTGGAGCGCTCCTTTTTACTAACTTGGGTGGAAGAACTTTGCTTCTTCTGGCTGCAGCTCTGTGTTTGGGAGGCTCATTTTCCCCTTGTTGTTCCTTATCTAGGCCAGCAGACATTTCACTAGTCTCTTTTGTGCATCCTCTAAATGAAAGACCAAGGATTACTCCAGCTCTGTGTAGTGATCTGGAACGTCAAGGTCAAGCTGACGTCCTAGTGGGTACTGCTGCCCGGCTCACGACTTCTGAGCTGCTGCTTTGCCAGCCTGAGCAGGGAGCAGTGGCTGCGCTGGCTTTATTTTCCTTTCCGTTGGTTTGTTTTCTAGAAATCTAATCAGATGCTTTGAGAAATGCAATGTATGGTTCATGAGCTCTCTGGCCACTTAACTCACTGTGAGAATAAATATGCATGCTTTTTGTAATTAACTGGTGCTTTGAAAACCTTTTATAAGGAAAAAAAATCTCAACCAAAGTTATGCTCATCCAGACAAGCTGACCCTTGAGTTCATTCTAACACAACTCTTTCTTAGTGCCTCGTTGCTGAAAACAACATACGTCATCACAATAAAGCTTCCAGATAGCACTGTTTTGCTTAAAGATTTATTCTCATTGTTTTCCAAAAGCGAATGGCTTCCATGTAAGATTAAACAAACTAGGTGCTTGTAAATAATTTATTACAGTTTATTGCATTTCTCTAAAACTGAAGTGCAGGCCCTCCCGGGGAAGACTGGGAGTCAAGTTAAAAAAACAAACAAAAAACCCAATAATAAGCAATATGAAACTGCACTCTTTCAAAATGAGAATGTCCGAAATAATTCAGAAGAGGGGAAGGGATTTTTGCTCTTTTAAATTTTAAGAAAAACAAAGGGAAAAAAGACCTAGTGTGACATGTGTAGAACTAGTAATGGAGAAAGTTCTGTGAGTCTTCCTTCTCAGCTCTATTAAGTCTCTTGAAGTCATGGGCGTGAGTGGAGAAAATACTTGGGGGATTGCAATGAATCCAAGCTCAGAGGCGGGATTTGCAGTCACTTGAAGGGGAAAAGCATTTCCCATAGTTCTCCACGTAATCGGAGTGCTCTGTGAGATGTTCATAGGTGTTTTGTAGGAGAAGTGTTGCTGGTGAAGTAAATTTGACGTGGATCCTCTTTCCTAGAAACTCACAGTGCACTTTAAGTCAGTGAGGGTTCAGTACTAACGCCGTTTCCAAACATGTGACCCGGGGACCTTTTCCCCTTTGGCACATCTATGAACCTCTCATAGTAGTATCCCATAAAGTAGATTTTGGGAAACACTAGGTAGTTCTTTAAGGGGACAAAATAACAGATGGCACTGAGGCAGAATTTGTATGCATTTTGTACAATCAAATGTTATATTCAATGGATGTATATTTTCTCCCCAGGAGACATTAAGCACAGAAAACTAATATAGGTGGTCAGAGTTCTTTCCATTGATGGGAAGATCAGCTGTCAACGATCCTGGGTTTTTCACTGAAAGTAGCAAAATTAACACAAAGATTAACTGGGGTAAATAATTAAGATTTTAATTCCAACCTAGAAGAAAAAGTTGGCACAATTGAATGTAGATTTTTATCCACAGATAGTTCTAGTGTTTAGAAATGACAGGACTGATCATTGAAGATTGTAAGACTTAATTGGGATGTAAGTCTGTTTTTTAAAACACTTTTTTTGGAAACTTGAGACTTGGCATTTGGCATTTTAGTTTAATACAAACTAATGATTGCATTTGAAAGAGACTTGATTTGATTTCTAAACACCTAAAGCTCTGAAATGTCTTGATGGAAGGTGTTAAACTATTTGCCCGTTGTACAAAGAAACATTAAATTGTTGTAAGAAGAATTAGTACAAAGTACTGTGAAATAACACTGTGTGATTTTGTGAGTGACACTTATTTGGACACACTGATTGATTTTTATGCCTGTTAATGTATTGTAAGAAGCACAGAAGTGTAGTTTTGTTTTAATAAACCAAAAAATGAATCTGTTTTTGATGTCTTGCATTCGTAGTTAAAAGTTCCCTACATAATTCATTATACAAATAATTGTGCGTGCTTGACTTTCCATAGAACATTATTAAAATGCATATAAGAAATTGTCTTACATAAATTTATGAACCTGCAGTGCATGATTTTATTATTGATGCAGAGCTCTTCAAATTTGCTCAAGAATTTGGAAATGTAGATATCTCTATCTTAGCTATTGTTCTTCTTAGTACATATTAACATTAGTCATATTCTTTGGGCCCCTTCAAACTTGGAGCTCCTGTTGTATTTTTATATATTTAAGTTTATAAAAATATGTACTGAAGTGTTGGGTTTTTCCTACTAGTTCATAATAATTGCTCAAAAAATATTCGTTTACTTTGTTGAGAAGTAAGACAAGTATATGATGAGAGCACTATTTTCTGTGTCCTTCAAAAGCGTCCCAATGCAGCTTTCTCACAAGGGCGTGCTCTCTGGAAAGGGTTGTAAACACGTGCCTGGCGATGCCGCCCGTGCCCTTTGTGTGCATGCCCTGGCTGTGAACCTGGCACCCAAGACCGGCCATCGGTTCTCTGCTCTAACCCCTCTGGTTTTCTCCGGGATGTTGCTGCCATGACTATGCCGTTCGTCCTTTCTTTTGCTTGAGCAGCTCTCTTGCTGCCCCCACATGACCTAACCTCACCACAGCAAAATTCAAACTTTTATAGACTCTCTCTCTTCAAGTGGGTATTGATTTTGAAGCCTACTCTCTTAATGCTTAGTCCTGTGCTCCCTAATTTTAGTCCTATTCATTCCTTTTTTTAACATTTGCAGTCTGTCTTCTCCATGTGTATCTAGTAAAATCCTAACATACTGGCTTGACAAAAACGGAGGTATTTTCTTACCTGTCGGCCACAACGTCCGTGACGTCGGCACCACGGCCTGGCCTCACTTGAGATGCTGCTGTAGCACCTTTAGTTCCCGCAGCCGACCTGGCTCCTCTTCTGTCCTTCATGACTCCATTCTTCTCCAACTCTTGCTTGCCTCCCTTCCTTTACACACGGGCAGGCCTCGTGTCGGATCCTCTGATTGAAACACAAAAATGTCCATTTTTGTCTGAAATAATGATTTTTTTTTATATGAAAACACCCAATTTTCACATGTTGGGACAACAAACTATGGATCGTATAAACTGCCTCTCTGGGCCATTTCTGTCTTGTCGGCTGCCAGTTCATGTGTTCTGACCGAGGTAAAAGAAGGTAATGAAAGGACCTTTTCCAGGTACTCCTTCCTGGAGCCGGAGGCACCGCATTGTGGGGAGAAGGCTGACCTTGGTCCTCTGAGTTAAGCCCGGATGAAATCTTGAAGCAAGGCTTTGATGAGGACCGTGGGGCAATGGGCATCTGAGGCAGCCTTGGATGTCAGGTTCATTGCCATATCCATATTAAGGAAAGCATATAGCAAAACAAGCCAGCGTTGCCGCTGTCAGTGGCTTGATACTAGTGTAAAAGCTACTTGTGACATGAAAGGGATTGGAATAAACGAGGGAGCAAAGTCAATGCCCAGCCTCATGGGAACACATCTTGTCACTTTATATTGCAGGTTGGTTGACAATTAGAAGGAAAAGACCTCATACAGACAGACACACCCTCAAAGGCCTGCTGAAAGTCCTCAACTTACGAAGCTAAGATACAGAATTTTGTAGACGTGAGGTGGCTGCATAAGGCAAGAGCAATGCAGATAACCTTTCTCCTTGCTTCTTTCTGGGGTCTTTGTTGGTGGGGTGATCCTATACCTAGACTCTTGTTCGCCTGCAACCGTCCCTTCATAATTAATAACGCCCCCTTGGACTCTCAGAAGAGTCTAAGTTTGGATCATAGGTTATATGGTCACTGTGTTCAGGGAGGAATGAAGCTGCTAGGGACAGGGAGTGTCTTGCTGGAGTTGACCAAGAAGCTAATTCATATATTCAGGTGTTTATCACCTGAAAACTTTCACCATCTTCAAATTTACTTGTAAAAAAGTTTTATAAATATCTAAGTGCTGCTTCTTGAACCATTTAGGAGAAGACAGAGAAACCCTCAGATTCCCCATGTAATCTGTCTTAGCCTTTCAGTATCCCACAAAGCTCACTTCTATTACTTGTGGATGGTTTGAGGCTAAATTCACATGCTTCATTATTTCTCTGTTGAGATGGCGAGCAACCCATCCCCACTTCTATTTGTAGGATTCTGGGTGTGCGTGGTGGGGAAGAGAGCCACCTGTCTCCCTTCACCTCATAAAAAGAAAGGAGAACAAGACTTCAGGGAGGGATTGAACATGGCTACTACCTGTAGCCAGTGGCTCTCAAGTGTGATTGCCAGCCCAGCAGCTTCAGCGCTATCTGGGAACTTGTTGGAAAAGCAAATACTTTGGGCCTCACCTCAGTGCCCAGCAATCTGTTTTAATAAGCCCCTAGCGATTCTAGTGCATATAAAGTTTGAGAACCCCTGCTCTAGACACATTGCCTTGGCAAAAATTGGAGTTTCACAGTTCTGCGCAGTGTATTCAGGAAAACAAGGGAGCGGGGAGGGTAATAAACACCCTTTCCAAAATGGCTTCCTCTCAGAGAAGTATTAAAGCCATCAAGGTAACTTGACCGAAGTGGTCTTTAAGATAATGGTGCTTGGGCCCTCTATGCATGTTGAGATGCTTCTACGTTGGGAAAGGTAGTCTTGAGCCTTGTCATTGATGAGACATCTCCGTAGATGATACCACAGCTCCTGCATGGTGTCACTTGTCATCTGGAGGCATCTCAGTCCTTGATCTATGAAAAGGAAGGCTTGCCCAAGATTTGTTCTGTGGGTTTTATATAGCCTTTCAAACCAGTTTTTATTATTTTTAATAAAAGGAATAAAACAGATAGAGCATAGGGTTGGGGCGCAGTAAACCTAGGATTGAGTCCGGCTGTCTTGTGTGTGTTTAGGAAGTCTGAGCTAGTCCCATCACCGCAGTGCACATGGCTGTCCTTTGTACTGTGTGGGGACAGCCTCACCATGGGTTTTTGAAGAGAAATTAGGTGGAATGAATGTATTTTGTAAGCTCGAAAGAGTTGCAACTGTGCAGTATTCGGTTTTCTCTGTTTCCTATTCAGGACAGAAAATTGAAAGGAAAATTAGGAGACACCTAGTATTCTGTCCTCAGGTTGTGCAGAAGAGAAAATCACCCGTGCTTGCACAGGAAGTTGATAATAGTCTAGAACAGAAATGTGATCCTTTGCTTTTCAGTCCCATGACCACCAGCCAAATGCAATGTGAACAAGTAAGCAGAAAGGTAAAGCTCTCAGCCAGTGAGGTAGAGATAATCCATACATTTGATGTGGAAAATTACACAGTGATGTGAAACTGGAAGGAAGTGAATTGGCTCCAGCAAAAGCGACGTGCGAGACATACTCACACCTGGGATGTATGAGTGTATTTGTGCGTATAGAGTCAGGCACTGTGCTAAGCACTTTATAGGCCTCATCTCAGTCCTATGGGGTAGCTGCTGTTAGCCCCGTCCTACCAATGATGAAACAGGCTCAGGGTGAAGTCATTTGCTGAAGACTTCTGCCAAGGCAGAGGTCAAACTTGCTGCTGACCATGGTGACACACTTCTTCCTGCGGTTTGCACACTCTGCCTTCTTCCTGGGACAATTGACAGAGGCATGGGGGAATAGGGCAGAAAGCAGTATGTCTCGGCAGGACAGGGGCAGAAGAATGTAAGGATTCTTTCCCTTAATTCCACCTATTTTGTTCTTTAAGAATCCATTGTGAGGCTGTCCCCATAGAATATAGAGGGCAACCATGGGCGTTGAGGCACTATTACAAGCTCAAAGGATTTCACAGAATTCCTCTTAGACTGTGCTCTTTGCACAGGGTTGAGCAGGAGAGCCTCTGAGGTTGAAGGTGGCTAGAATTTGCTACAATTTATTGCATATCAAGTACAGAGCCAAAACTCAGAAGTGATCAGCATATGTGTTGAAGGAAGTCATGGAAAGGACGAAACTACCGGTTGACTGGAGAGCTGGATCCTGCAACGGGAAGTACCTCCCCCCTCCCTGTCCTTGCAATGTAGTCGTTCATCCCGGCTACTATTCCTGCACTAGCAGCTGTTCCAACAACACAGCATTGAGAGAGTAAGGTGTTGCTGAGACCATCTATCTGGACTGTGTAGTGACTGAACCCAGTTAAGGCCTCTATATAAACTTTTAAAGTTCTGGCAGGTGCGTGTGAAGATCAGCTCAGCTTGTGGCTGCCCAGGTCAAGCCCCTTGCTTATTCAGACTGCCGCCTACCCATCTGCAGCGGGCTACTGCTGGCTTCCTTCTCTCTTTGCATGTCTGAGGGCCCACTTAAGACCCAGCAATATGATAATATTTTTATTATTGTATGTGCCAGGCCCTGTGCTAACCACTTGGCGGTGGTCCTAAAGACCCTCAGAGAAACCTGAAGTTAAGCAATTACTCAAGGTCACATTGCTGGCAAGCTGTAGGGCTGGCTTTTAGACTTGATCTCCAACACTCTGTTTCACAAATGCTCAGTGGAGGCACTCAGCGTCCCCGGTGGGTTTGTGTCTGGAAGAGAGAACAAATAACCCTGAAACAGAATCTGCAGATGGCATTTATTTGGGAGGCGGTTTGAGCACAAGGCAGGCTTCAGTCAGGCTTGCTTTGAATTCTCCTATTGTATTCACTGGGTTGGAAAGTCTGCCTCTTGTGCAGAGGGAAGAGAGACACCACCTTGTTCCCGGTCTTCCCACACCCGGGCTGTGGTCCAGGCCCCTCCCACTGGGGTCAGGAGGGATCCCATCCCCTCCAAGGCACGGAATAAAGCACTTCTAAATCATAAGCCTGGAACCGTAAGGTATTAACGGGGCCACAGCTACATTCTGCTTCAAGGCTCTGAACTTCAAGTCATTTTGTAGAGAAAGTTTGTTCCATGTCTGGCTGGGGAATTGTTACAGAATCTGTTCTGTTGGCATCTTCCAGCCTCATCAACGTTTCCTCACAGAAGTTTCCTCTCTGTGCAACCTCAGAGCAAGCAGATTAATTTGGAAAGTATGTCTAAAATGGGCACTGGAACCCAGCCATTATCTTTGATCAGGATAAAAACTTATGTTTATTGGCAACAACCTTGCCTTGAGGTCATTCTCCATGAAGATTCATTGTGTTTCTCGAATCTATTGAACCGGGAGGGTCAGCTTAAATGGTGTGTCCATGGTTGCTGTTTTAATTTGATTTTTATTAATAAAATCTTGTTAGTGCCCAGAAAATAATTTCACATTAAAAAAAAAAAAAAGGTGAAATGTAGAGGTTGAAAGAGGCGGAATTGTCAGAAGGGGCATTTGGGCATCACGGCACTGTGAGGGGCCAGAAAGTGGCAGACACGGAGCATGGGGTCACTGCAGCAAAGCCGACCACACCAGTGCACGGACGAATGCCTGAGAAGATGTACGGAAATCAACTTTGAAAAGTATAAAATACTTTTAAAGGAGGACATGCTTTGTTAATGAAAGTAAGCCCCTGGGGCAAGGTCTTTGGTAATACGAAGTTCATGAACTTATATAACTTTGGGCAAACACTTCATTTCCCCCATTTGTAAATTATGGCAAAGAATAAGGACCCCGTGTCTATCACAGGACTGTTGGGAAACCTGAACTGAGCCAGTGGGCGGTGCTTTGAAAGTGTAATTTATTCTCTACGTGTAAAGACAGGTTTCTGTCACAGTACTGGGTTTTCCTGGGGCAGAGTTCTTGCAGAAGATACTGTAAGATCCTGCTTATATCCCCTTTCCCCCCTGGGGTCACCCGAGGATGTGCCTGCACCGCTTGTCTGCCTGGACCTCCCTGCTGAGGGCGTTCTCTGACTTGGGAGCAGGTGGGGTCTACAGAGCGTGCCAGAAGTGCTGGGGAGATAACGCCCCAGGAATGACCTTGAACCAGTGAGAGGTGGAAACTGGAAGATAAACAACCTCATTTCTTTGCCCTCATTGGAACAACCATGTTTCCCTGAAAATAAGGCCTAGTCGAACAATCAGCTCTCATGCGTCTTTTGGAGCAAAAATTAATATAAGACCTGGTCTTATATATGTTAGATTGAGACCGGTCTTATGTTATAGTAAACTAAGACCACCCGTTCACCCTTTCCTTGGATTGTCCCCTTCTACGGCTCCCTTTGCTCATCCCTTACCATTGCTTCCTGGGATCATTTCACACACCCATGACTTGTAGCCAAATTCTTGTCTTAGGAGCTGCTTTCCATGGAACCCACACTAAACAGCCTTCTTGACTACTCACTGAACTACCAAGTGATGTCACAGACTGTTAAGTTAGACTTACCAAGGCACTGTCGTACCAAGTGGCCGAACAATGAGAGAGAGAGAGAGAGAGAGAGAGAGAGAGAGAGAGAGAGAGAGAGAGAGAGAACCTGGCATTTCTAATTCCCAGTTTGTGATCCACGTGTAAAGATGGTGATGAGGAATGATTGGAAAACCTTGTCTCC
The DNA here is from genome assembly GCF_036562045.2 of Rhinolophus sinicus. NCBI lineage: Eukaryota > Metazoa > Chordata > Mammalia > Chiroptera > Rhinolophidae > Rhinolophus > Rhinolophus sinicus. The sequence continues at coordinate 15,277,323 of NC_133757.1, forward strand.
TTTGCTGGTTGCCAGTGAGAAAGAGGAACAGGATGGCTTGAGAGATTAGAATTCAGGATGGTAGAAGTTCAGGGAGTGTTCCTGTTATCAGTCAGCACCTGACAGAGGCTGCGGGGAGGCAGGGGAGAGGAGACAAAGGGCAAAGCATGGTGATCGTCCTGGGGCAGCTCGCTGTCTCCTAGGGGACTCAGGAGTTTATCCCAGAAAAGCCACCTAATTAGATTGCAGTTGGTGGAGGCAAAGGCAGGACTTGCTGTGGAAGCTCCTGGTGGTGACAGAGAGGATGCAAGGCAGAGCCGGCCTTTCACTGGATCTGGAGGGAGGGGTGAGAAGCAGCTTGTGGACTCCCTTCAAAATTTCACCTGATTATTAAATTTGACTAAACTATCAAGGGCTCATGTGCCAGAGCTGTGCACACTGGTGATCCGTTAGCTTAACTCTGCCCACAGACCTGCCTCCTTTGGTAACTTTGAATGATCAAAGAAGTGAAGTCAGCGCTTAAGATGTCAGAAGGTGTTTCTAAAATCTACAGTGCTAGTAAAATTCTAGCTTTTGTTAAAACCATTAGAAGATCTGGCAGCACTGAGTCTGCATTCCACAAGGAAAAATGGATTGAGCTGAAGCTGAACAATAACGAATGTCAACTACAAGTTTATATATATTTACAAGAAGCGAAGTACAGCATTAGGAATAGAGACAGTGGAAATGTAATGGCTGTGTGCGATGTCAGAGGGGTAATGGATGGGGGAGGGGGTTATCACTGTGTGAGGGATATAAATGATAAATGTCTAACTATTACATTGTTTTGTACACCTGAAACTAATAAAAAAAAAAAAACAATTAAAAAAAGTGTAAAAAAACGAACAGGCCATTTAGATGGGGCGTGGGCCTTTAAGTTTGCTATGGTTTCCCCTGCCTTGTTGTCCCCTCCCACCAAGGTTAAGGGTCAGGCGGTCATTGAAACATTAGGCGCACATAGTTTTATTGTTTCATGTATTTTTTTTGTTTGTTTTTTTAATATCAAAATAGAGAGCAATGTTTCGAAATGCATGTCTTTGTTTAAAATGGAGGGGAGGCGATTTGAGTCTGCAGACGGGCAATTTGCTGACTCAGAGGAGAATAAAGTCGCACATATTGCTAGCCGCTGAGCTAACAGCGTTGCAGGCACAACCAGCCACTCCCCATTTCACAGAGGAGGGAGCGGAGGTGTGAAAGGCTTGGGAAATGCCTCAAGTTTCTTAAGGAAAGCATGGTCAGCCTGGTGCTCAAACCCCTGCTCTTTGCACTGGACCCGGGGGTTTCCTTGGCTGTGAGCTTCTTTCTGAGTTCTTGGATTTCATGGTCTAAGTGTGTTAAGTCCCCATCGTCACCAATTTGGGGGAAATAGGACTGAAGGTGGAGGGAGAAAGGGGGTGATGTCCTAGGATTTGGGGCTTTATGATTACCCCCACCATTTAAAGCCTGCCTCCCAGGCCCCACGTATCCGTCTCAGGAGCTAAATCTGCCCAATCCAAGATGAAGAGGCCACACCTGTTATAAGAGGAGGAGAGAGGGCTGACTTTGAGCGTGATGGATATGCCAATCCCATGACTGGGATTCTGGATGATGAAAGGAAGGCCATGCCCACAAGTCAGGGGTAAGTCAATTTATGCAGTTTTCTTTGGGTACAGAGCCCCAAACTGTCAACACACGAGAGTTTTAAACAGGTAGGGTCCTATGCAGGAGTCAGGGGCTCCTGGGTTAACTGTCTTTGTGACATGACTGCAACCGAGCTGTTTGTTGCTTTGTGATTCAGTGCCTAGAATCTGGCTGAGGCAGCCTGGGCTCAAATCCCAGCTTGGCACTCGCGAGCTAAGCGATCTTGTGCCTCTCTTTCTTGATTAACCATCTCTACCACCTAATAGGGTATACAGTGAAATAATGAATGTTCAGGAAAGATTTAGCACTGAGCTTGGCACATAGTAAGTGCTTTATAAATGTTAGCTCTGTTAAGGTTTGCCCCTTTCTGGTGACTCAGAAAACTTTTGCAGGATGCTCTGCTTTTTATGCCCCCACCTGCCCGCTTGGTCCCTCGGCCTGGGTTTCTGAAATACTCTGACCGACGTTATGCTAGCCACCGTGTAGACAGGGGCAGCCGTGTTCAGGATTAGCGCTTTGTGCTTCCCCACCCTGCTCAGCCTACCTGAGGTCAGGAAGTTGCCCAGGCGAGTTTGCTTCAATCCGGCCCCACCTGCAGGGTGTGGCCACGCCGCGCATTCCAGCTTTTCCCACGAGGTGGCGCTAGAACTCCATCTAGGGCTCCTAGACCCAAGGCTGAAAAAAGTGACCACGCTCAGACCAGAGGACTGCAATGTGTGCTTCCTAGGAGGGCCTTGGGGTGCTCCTTAGCAATGGGGCCTCTCGCTGACAAATGAGACCTCAGGTTGGATCCTCCAAGTGTGGGAAAGGGAAGAGAAGAGACAAAAGTGGGGAGGATGGGATACCAGGAGCAGCAGTGAAGCCCCCGGGTCTCCTGTCTCCATCGTCGTGGTCTCCATTTCTTGTCTGCGGTCCTGCTGGAACAAGGATGTGAATTGAGAGGGCAGTTCTGCCTCTGTCCGGGTCTCATTTCTGTGGCCTTGTCCTGCCCATCGCACTTGCGCTGATCCAGGCTCTGGCCACCCTGTCACCCTCTCTGGGATGACGGTATTAACTCCTCTCCAGTCCCCCACTCACCTCTGCCTGCCGTCCGCCTTCCACCAGTCTTCCTGCTCCTCTGTTAGTTGCACCCGGAGGCCCCTGAGACACCTTCTTTATCTGTCCTCACTCTTCACTACAGTCAGACCGGACCAGCCCAGGTTTCCTCAGATGCACCCTCCTCTCCCTCCTCTGAGCCTTTGCTTCTCAGTCTCTGTCCCCACCTCCGCATGTCCAAATCGTATTATGTTTTGGCCTTGAGTCATCTGGAAGTGGTTGTTCTGTTTTATGAACTCTCATTTCGTCTCTCTCATGACCCTGGATCAGGTCATTCATTCATTCCAGTATTCACTGAGCACCGACTGTACGCAGCAGATACAATGGTGTGTGCTGGAGACACAGTGACAAATGACGTCCTGCTGCTCATGCAGCTCACATGCTGGTTGGTGAGATGGGTCTAAACGGAGCAAACAGGAGCATCAACAGACTAACTGCCATGAGCGCAGTGACTGAAACCAGTGGGGAGCGTGGGAGAGGGCGACTGAGGCGTGTGGGCTGGGGGAGGCTTCTCCGAACAAGATCACATTTAAGCGGAGAGCCTTAGGCTGAGAAGAGCCCGCTCGGCGAGTGGGTGCCTGGGAAGGGGTTGTTCCAGCAGAGGGAACAGCATGAGAATTGACTTTCGACAGGGGAGAGACTGGACGGTAGAGAAGCTGAAAGGAGCCTGCAACGCAGAGACGGAGCTGAGCGGGTGTCAGTGCACAAGGCAGGGAGCCATGGAAGGGACCTCGTCAAGGTCTCAGCCTTTTAAAGGGTGTTGTTGCTGATCTGTGCACCGTGCTCTGGGGAGGGGAAGAAAAGGAACCGCAGTGCAGAGAGAAAGGGTGGTGTCTGGAGCAAGGTTGAGGGGGTGGGGCAGTGGGTGGATTTACGTATGTCATAGAGATTGATGGGCAGGCCTTCTCTACCGCAAAGTCTCAAGTTGACTACCAACTCCAATGGCTCGGGGTGGGGTGGGAGTGGGGTCACTGTCTCCTGGAGTGCTGTGGGGGTGGGGCTCAAGTCCTCGTGCAGTCTGAGTGCCGTGATTGAGCAGCCAGTGCTGTGGGCACAGGAGGGACAGTGTGGCGTGACAATTGATTTTTCATTTGCTTAACGGACTCAAAACTCCTTGAGGGCAGGGACTGTGCTTGGTTAATTGTTGTGTCCTTAAAAAGGATTTCCTGGGCGGCTCCCTTTGGCAAAACGAGCATAAAGATTTGATGCTGTAGGAAATATGGTGCCAGAGATACTGAAGCAGCCTCCTGCCGCCACCTGCTGTCTGAGGAGCCCTTAGGAATCCTTGCAGTGGCTGCCGAGGGCGGTAAGGCCAGGGCAGGCCACCACCTTTGTCCTTTGCTCTGTGCCCTGGGGACTCGAGGCCCACTTGGCCCTCACTGCTACTGCTGAAGCAGTCAGCGCTGGGTCCCTCTTACTGCCCTTTGTGGTCTACCTGTGTACTTCTTCACCTCTGAAAAGTGGGGTGCTGATAGTTTCAGGAGTCCTATAGTTCAGCTTGCCTCACAGGAGGGGAGAGTGGGCGCCCAGAAATGCCCCCTGTAAGCCTGAATCATAGTGAACGTCACGCCTAACAAAGGCTTTGCCAGCTGTAAACTGACTTCCTTCTGATAAGGCTACCACAGTCTTGTTCACAGTGTAAAATTTGCGCCTCAGTAAAGCTGAGATCCACAGAGCAAGCTGGGAAGAGCGGTAGGGAGAACATATAACTGTGTCTGGGATCTAGGGGGAAATGGGGAAACGCTTAGGAGGGGCAGCGCCTCTCTGGGGACTAACAGTCCACCCGGGGCTCCGGGAGACGAAGGTCCTAAAGCTGAAGGCTCCACGTGGAGACTAAGACCAAAGACCCTTCCACCCGCTAGAGGGCGCCTGCACCCTCCTGGGCGGCCTGGATTTGCTGGTGCCGGTTTCAAAGGAGCTGATAGTGGGAGAGATTTGGGGTATCTCAGGAACTGCTTTAACTGCTGCCTCACACATCCTGGACCCCCTCCTCAAATGTGGCAGCTGTTTTCTTGGGCATCTCACAGATCAGCTCTGGCGCCGCCACTGCAGGCGTGACCCTGGGGAGGGGGGAGGGGGCCTAGGGGCTTTGGGCTGCTGGGATGAATGAACATCAGAGGGTCTCCCTGAGCTGGCCCCAGTGTGTGTAGTCCGGTCGCCTGCAGAGGAGCCTGTGTGTACCTACGGCCTCCTCCCTAGACGGTGAGTTTCCTGGGAAAGAGAATCTGTCTGTGGCATATTTGTCCCTGTCCCTCTGCCCTTCGGGGCCTAGCGGGATCCTGCACTCACGGGAGCTCATCATATCCACTCGACATCCACTGGACCTGTGTGCCTACTGGGTATCGGCTCTCGCTGAGCTGCAGATAGGGTGGTGGTGGTGCCCTGGGAAACAATGAGTGGGTGAGAAGGCGGTGTAGACCGGGCTCAATCTGGGGATACCGCGTGAGGGAGGAGGGCGAGGAGGGAGGCCAGCAGGAGGAAGAGGAAGGGGGGAGGAGGAGGAGGGCAGTGAGCTGCTCTTGGAAGCATGGAGGAGGCTTTGGACAGGCAGAAGGTTTGGCCCAATGGCCACCTGGGCCTGCCACTGCTCCAGGACCAGGAAACCAGCCCACGCTGCCAGTTCTGCTCCCGGCTTCTACTGCTCTAGGCTTCTCCAGGCCAGGGAACCAATGGTGAAGGTTTTCCTCAGTCTGCCCTGACCTTCAGCTTTGGGGCCAAGCTCTCTGGAGCAGCCAGGGAGACCTGCCATCTGGGCTGTGGGGGGCCTGTGTGTCCCCAGGGTCCATAGAGGCCCCCACAGCTGCAGGCACAGGGAGTTCTGTCTGCATGGTTTCGGTTAGTTTGAATCTTTGAATGCTACCAGCATCTCTGAACACTACCAACCTGGGCACGGGGCTCAGTGCAGTCCTGGTGTGGCTTTTCCGCCTCAGTGACAAGGGTATAAGCGCATGTTGCTGCATTTTCTCCTCTCAGCAGTTTCAGCTGCCATTCTGTCCCCGAGGCCACTGCTTGTTTGCTGGTCAGCAGCAGCCATTTTTGTATGAAATAATCTCACATTCGGTTTGTTGTATAAGGGGCTTGTCTGAGTGTTAATACATTTCGTTTTATTTATTTTTTCCTCCCTTCTTCAGCCTCCCTCCTGCTGGCCTCCCTCCTCACCCTCCTCCTTCACCCGCCCCCCACTCTGGTTGAAGCCGTTGTTCAAGCCGTTGTTTCTCAGTCTAGTTGTGTAGGACACAGCTCCCTGGCCCACGCTGGTGTTATGAGCCTTGCGCTCCCCCGGGCTGAGGCAGTCGATTGCTGGTTGTCAGTTGGCCATTCACAATGGCTGCCGGACACTCGCACTGGCCGATCATGGCGGTACATGGTGGCCCGTAGCAGCACTCAGCAGCCCGCAGCAACCAAGCTCCAGGGAGAGCTGTTGTTCACAATCTTAGCTGTAGAGCGCTCTCTGCTCACTGGCCCATGTGGGAATCTAACTGGTGACCTTAGGAGCATGGCGCTCCAACCACCTGAGCCACCGGGCCGGCCCAATATATATGGTTTTAAATGTTACTTGTGGATGATCTCCATCATCACAAAAGCCTTAGTGATGGAAATTGTCCAGAGCCTGAGAACTCATGCAGAGCCTGTGTGGAACATGAGGGAGTCTCATGGAGGGGGAGACTGGTGGGTTGGAGGTGGCAATTAATGCCTCTGAAGGCAAGGATGGATAGACGGGTTGTGTTGTAAATGCAGGTTCATCAGAAACCAGGAGGCTGTGGGCAACAGCCAGATTTCCATCCATTCTGTGTTGCAGTGTGGCTGAAGTGTGGATTTATAGAGGAGGAAAAGTCTCAGAGAGGTTGAGATTCTTGCCCAGGGTCACACAGCAGAGACAGAGCAAGGCTGAGAAGGCAGAATTCTGCACCCCGATTTTCAGGATTCTTTCTGCAAAATGGGACACTGCAGGGTTGGCAGCCCAGAGTTCGTTTATTCAGTTGGTCAAATAATCTTTGCTGAGTGTTGAGGGTAGTTCATAGTCTAATGGGGGGTGCAGACAAGAGGCTGTTATGCCATAAGGGTAGTGAGCCCTTGCAGAGTGTCGAGGTGACTCAGAGGAGGGACTCACTTTGGCTGAGTGGGGGGTCGAACAAGACTTCTTAGAGGAAGTGAGCCCTTATTGGAGGATAATCCAGTAATTCAGTGCCCTGTTGAGAATGTCCCAAAAGAAACAGACAGTAAACACTAACAAACAAACAAATAACAGAAATAACTGACATAAGTGACGGTGCCCTTACTAGACACCAGTCCCTGTGAGGCAGGAATCCTACTCAGAGGAGACTGTGGCTGGGGAACAGCCAGAAGCCCGCTGGGCCAGAGGGCCCCAGCTGGTCTGGCAGAGCTAGGAGTCTGCTGGCCAGAGGTCTTTTTTTTTTTTAATTCCTGTTCATCATGGAAAATTTCGAACACGTACAGAAGTGGAGAGACTAGTGTAACAAAGCCCCATGCTCCCACCATCCAGCTTCAACAATTGCCAACTCAGGGCCAATTCTGTTTCATCTCTATCCTTTCCACTCCCCGTCTCTGGATGATTTCAAAGCAAGCCCCTGGCATTGTAGCATCTCGTCCAGGGATATTTCAGCAGGCGGCTCTAAAGGATAATGACTCTTTTTGAAAAATCACAATACCATTATCACACCCGAACATACCAGCTATCATTCGAGTCAGTGTTCAATGTTCAAGTGCCTCAGTTGTTTTTTTTTATCAGTTGGTTTATTCGAGTCAGGATCCAAGTAAGAGCCACACATTGCAAGTGGTTAGTCTTTTAAGTTTCTTTTGAGCTGTAGTTTTTCTCCCCCTCTTTTTTTCACCTTGCAATGTATTTGTTTAAGAACTCTGGTCAGTTCTTCTGTGGTTTCCCACCCCAGGCGCTTGCTCTGGCACCCTCAGGGTCCTCCTATGTGACACGTTCCTCTGTCCCCTGCAACTTCCTGTCAGCTGGAACTTGGATCTGGAGGCTTGATCTGATTCAGTTTTGTAGAGCCAGTATTCTTAAAGCACAAAATAAAAACGCAGCCTGCTGGGGAACGGGTGTGTGTGTGTATGTGTGTGTGCACGCCCATGTGTACACACACATATGCATATATGCCTATGGGCTATTCTCTTTCCCCTTCGACCAATTCCCAGAAGCCACTGCTCTCCAATGGCCACCAGCTCCTCTCAAGGTTACAACACTGCGTCCAGGCTACTTGCCGAAGAGTAGGCAAAGAGCTAATAGAAAGTGTCACCTTCTCAAACCCTGTCCCCTGGATGCTGCCTCAAAGAAGCCTTCCACAGTGCGGACAGAATTCTTTTTGATGTCTGCATCCCAGTTTCCTCTTGCTGCCTCCTTCTGTTGCCCATGTTTTGACTTAAGCTCTTTCCTGAGGACCCAGCACTCTCCTCCAGCTCCCTTCCATTGTTCAATGCCAGCTCTCTGCCAAATCTGAGAAGTTAGGTGTGATCTCTGCCTCTGCCTCGAAGGTCTGGTGGGCTGATGGAGCAGACTGACATGAAAACTGCGGTGACAACAGCTCAGCCAAACGCCCAGCCAGTGGTCCCCTCAGAAGCCCTGGAAACACAGGAGGTGTCCTTATAAGAGGAGAGGACACACAGAAACACACAGAGAGAAGCACGCCACGTGGAGACAGAGGCACATGGCGGGCAGGGAGGAGGCGCAGAAGCCAAGGCAAAGTGAGGCCTGCCAGGAGCTAGGAGGAAGCATGGACGTGTTCTTCCCTGGAGCCTTCAGAGGGAGCCCGGCCCTGCCAACACCTCATCACAGATTTTACCCTGTGAGAGAATATGTTTGTATTGTTTTGAAAGCCCTCAGTTTGTGGCCATCCTAGGACACTAATACAGGCCCGTAATAAATGGCATTCAAAATTGTGCTTAGAATTAAATCCCAAACCATTAGCATGTCCCGCCAGGCGCGGCATAGTCTGGCCCCCTCCCTTCTGCCATCCCAGCCTGTGCCCTCTCCATCCTCACCTCCGACCTGCCCTCCTGACCATCCCAAGGCCTCATCTCCCGTGTTGCTTCCAAAGGGAACTTCCCGTAACAGCCCTCCACACTTGACCCTGCTCTAATCAAAACTAGGCCCTCCTGTCACTCTCTCCCTTGTCACTCTGTTTTTAACTTCCGTCATAGTACTTACTACAAGTTTAAAGAGGCTCTGATGCTGTTGCCTTACCAGACGGTGGGCTCCTGGTGGGCCCATGTGTCTGTCTTGTTTGTCCTGTATCCCCAGCTCTTAGTACTGCGTCTGAAGACACCTTGTAGTTGCTTCATAAATATTTGCTAGGAGCCCAGCACATATGAGTGAAAATATGTCCTGGGCTGAGGCTGTACAGAGGGTCAAATCAGGGTAAGTGGGGCGTGGAGAGGAGGGGAAGCCTGTGAGTTTGGGGGAGATCAAAAATGACCCAAAGACCATCCCTGGGGTAGGGCAGATTGATGACAGAGGGTCAGTACCAGATCTCTCTGTATTTCATTGTAAACTCGGGGGTGACACATGCTGTCACCATGTGCCAGACTCCTCTGCCAAATGGACAGAATTTGGCTCTGCTTGCTGGTGATGAGTGCCCTGCGTTTGAGCAGAAAAGACCTTTCGTCTCTCTGTGTGGTGACTTATGGGTCCCAGACAGAGGGCAGGTGATTGGCATTTACACGAGCCACAGACCCTTTGGGCCAGTGACTATGGTGAATTACATCACCCAACAGAGGAGATTTATGCACAGGCAGGATGCCAGGGCCTTGGGGAGCGCCTGCCCCAAATCCAAGTTTGCAGACAGGTCCAATGAGGCCGCATCAGGGCATGTGACTTGCTTAGGTTCCACTGCAGGCATCCTCTTGGGGACAGCATGGGATGGAATCCGGACCTCGCTGGGCTGTCCCGAGGCTTTTCCTCTGAGTAAAACCAAGCAGAGAACCCGGTCGTGCTCTGTGGCTGGCTGGCATTTGTATCACTTGATCTGCCCCAGCTATTACGTAAAGATAATAAAGGTGACACTTCTATTTTATTTCAAGTTAAACTTTTCAAAACTTCCCAGCTTTTCTACCAACATAGCCTATGCTGATAGGTCAGTCCTGTCCTTTTGCAGCCTCTGCCTTCACTGCCCTTTTCATTCTTTAGTGTCTGGGGACCTGAGATGGATGGGGGTAGTGGGAGCACAGAGCTGCATGGGCACAGAGGAGGCCTGGGACCTCATTCACTGTCCTGACTGCTCATTCGACTGCCCCTCCCCCATCCAGATGGGACCTAAAATCCTGGCTTTGTGCTGGGCACACAGTTGGTGCCTACCTAAGATGGCTGAGGCAGTGAACAGCCAGGGATGGCATGAGCACCTGCAATTGAGATGATCCTTTGTGACTTACTCCACCCACTGTGTCATCGTAGTCTACCTCATTTACATAAATGTGGCATCTCAGAGCTAAGAGGACCCTGGAGCCCATCCCCACCCACCTGCTCAGGTGAGAAACCTGGCAATCCTTGACTCTTTCCTTTTCTCCCCTCCACATGCAATCCATCTGCGAGAGCCTGCGCTTTGGCTCTGTAATGCGTCTGAATGCCCCTCAGCTCTCCATCGTCATGGCCACCACCTCAGTGCAGGCCCACCACCACCTGGCTCCTGAAAAAGCCTTTTTACTGGTCCTTGCTTCAGACAGCAGCTTTAAAAGGGGCAATGCTTTTAAGATGAAAGTCTCTCAAATCATAGCAGTTCTCTACTTAAAACTGTCAATCGCTTTCCGTTGCATTTGGAATAAAATTCCAACTCCTTGTACAGCCCACAGGCAGGGCCTGCATGCGTGGGTCTGAGGAAATCATTACTGGTCAGATGAGGCATTTTGGATTCCCATTAACTTCTTGCCCCAAACACACGGACACAGGAGTGCTGACTGCGTGTTTATGTCACTTTTTGCTCACGGCAGTCACACCTGTGCACAGGCTCTTCTAGCTCTCTCTCAACCCTATTGACCTCAGAGATACGTTTTGGGAATTAATTAGTTGCAAATAGTAAAAAATAGATAAAACTTCTCCCTGGCCAGGAGTAGACAGAATGGAGGAGAGGCAATAACTAACTAACTAACTAACTAACTAACTAACTAACTAACTAACTAACTAACTAGGCATGTTCTGTCTGGGCCATAGAGTACAGAATTAACTACTTTATTTCCAGGAGTTCTTGCTAAAGTCAGTTTTCCTGTGCGACACCAGGGGATTCTGATTCATAGCCAGACCCACTGGACTAAAGGTGTCTGGATTCTCTCCCATATCACATGTTCTTGATGTTCATTTCTGGTGCAAGTGCTTTTCATAAGCATTTACTCTGTGTCTTTGGGTAAGATGCCACACGTCTCTGAGCCTGTCTCTTAACCTGTAGTAGGATCGTATTTCGAAACTACTAACTAAGGGTTATTTCTTTTTCCTTCTTTGCCCTCCCTTCCATTCTTCAGTGGGAGTCCTGTCTTTCTCTCTATCCCTCCCTGTCATAGCAGAAAGGAGAAAAAAGGAACTCTTGTCCTGGGTTTTGTCCTGGACCCTTTGGGGAACAGAAAGGACTCACACCAGAGGAAAACTATTTAGAAGCAAATAAGACATATGAGAGCAAGGCATTCTTTCCATCCCTATCTCTGACCAGAAAAAGACTCTTGGGGCTGCAGGTAGGGAGGTGCCTTGGAGGAGATGCAGGAAGGTGTAGACATGAAGAGACCCCATGAGGGATTTGGCTTCCAGCTCTCCAGGCTGAGCTCTGGAGAAGTAGCAACACTGCCAGATGTGTCTGTGGGAGCTGAGGGCAGAGGAGACGTGTGTCTGTTTGCCAGGGAGGCAGCAGAACCTCAGGGGAGAATGGCTTCTTAACGAGTCTTGATAAAGAACACCCTGGATACCCTCAGTCTATCCTCAACCTAAAATGAAAAAGGAGCAGTCGGTGATTCTCGAGAGGTCATGAGACCCACAGGGGCCACAGGGGCTGGGGTGGGGATGACATCCATGTCAGATACCCTTTCCTTCTCTCTCCCCCCACCAAACCTCAGCATTGCAGTGGCCTTCCTGAACCTTCTGTGCGACCTCAGGGAGAAAGGAGGGTGAGCCCGAACTAGCTGATTTTCTTCCACTCCTGTAAGGAGACAGAAAAGAGAATTTTCACACCTCTGGTTGATGCAAATTCAGGGTTGGGCTTGAAAACGGGGACAAAATGGGGTATGAGGTTTTGAACTGATTAGAAAGTTGACTTGGAATAAAAATGCTGAGAGGTAGTGACAGAGAGAGAGAGAGAGAGAGAGAGAGAGAGAGAGAGAGAGAGAGAGAGAGAGAGAGAGAGAGAATGAGTAATGAAAAATCAGCCCCCAGCCGGCAGTAGCCCAGCTGCTGCGCAGCAGATGGGAAAATGAGATCAGGTCCTGTTAACAACATTGATGGCAACCATGAGAAACCACCTGCAGCTGGCTTTGCACAAACTCTGGCACCCGAACATGGGGCTTCAACTAATCCATCTTGGGAAACACTGAGCCATGAACTTGTTAAATGATATCCACAGGAGACCTGTTCGGCTTACACACAGCTGCAAACAGTGGTGGGATCTCTGCCCCTGGAAGGCCAGATGGCGCAAATGGTGGCGGTGGCTCTACGGTCCCATTGCAACGAGCACGCACTGCGGCAGATGCCTGGGTTGGCAACTCCTGGGGCAGCTGAACTCACGTGGCTGGCACTCCGACAGCATTCAAGAGGCGCATCTGTTCCCTTTCATTCTCTGTGTGTCATTTTCTTCTTTCCAAAATCTACATTGCTCGGGCCAGCATCTGCCCTTCTGCTCTGATGGAGCCTGGGGTTCCTGCTTAACTCTACCTGTAAGGATCGGGCTGGTCCCCACCTGGAATTGAGGCTGTTGCAAACTGCAGGGGATAGACAGTGGAGCAGAGTGGATGCGAGAGCTCTGGGCTCTGATGGGCATGGACCCCAGTCCTGGCTTCACTCCTATTTGTGGGACTATGGACAAGTGACTCAAACCACTTCAAGCCTCAGTTTCCTCCTCTGCCAAAGGGGGGTACCTGCCTCATTGAATGGAAGCAACGATTAAATGGGGTAATATAAACAGAGTGCTTAGTTCAGTACCTGGCACTTACGTAGTACCTAGTACCTACTCAGTAAGTGTAACTTCCAGACCACAACCAACCACACCGATGAGTGGCTTACATAACTCTTGACATAGTAGCAGCCCCTGGAGGACTGGAACAGAACAAGAGTCCCCACAGCGCCGCAGTCCAGCATGCAGCTTTCCTGGTGGGACCATTACTCTCCCAGACCTCAGTGATCTTGTCTTTCTAGCCTGTTTTCCCCACTCCTTCTGGAATGTACTCTGTTTTCCTTTTCCCCAGGGCAAGCCTTGAGAGAGTCCCAGCTGCACGTGATGGTGGAAACGGACTCTTCCTAGGGAAAATTGTATTAGAGGTTTCTATTTCCTGAAACCCTGCCCATCGGATATAGCCTGTTTCCAATTACTGTACCTACCCATAATTAGATGAGAACAAAGGGAAAGAAATGGCTTTCATGGGAGCCACTGACACTGGATTGGCTTTGAGGCTTGAAACCTCATTATTCCTAATAAACATTTTGGTGATGAACTTTTGACCATGGACTCATCAAATATCCTTCCCTCGTCTTCACTGGAGAGGCAGTGTGTGTGGTGGAAAGGGGCTGCCGGGTAGTCGGAAGGTTGGAATTCAGGTCCTCGGTTATGCTTGAGATCTCAGGTCCTCTCTCTGTGCCTCAGTTTCCTCATCCATAAAATGAGAGCATTAGACCCTATGACGGCTGGGGTCTCTTTCACTGTTCTTTTGAACTTGAATGCTTCAGGAAAAGAAATTAAACCAGCAAGATCTAGAGAGAGTAGCTCTGAGTGGCACTGACCAATCAGTGCCTTTCGGTTTTTAAAATTACTTTTCAGGGAATGGACCTTTCATGGGTCCTGTTAGGAGGGAGATGGTGAGAAATGACTCCTTGGGTTGACATGGTTTTCCTAGGAATATCTTTTCATTCCAAGGGTGTTCTGGATTAGAGTTAGTTGCATCTTTCTAAGTTCTTGACCTTGACTTTTCATTAGAGTTATCTGGGGGAGCTTTGAACAAGTTTGATGCCCAGACCACAATATAGCAGAACCTATGGGCATGGGATGGGGCATCAATAGTTTGTAACGATTGCTCATGTGAGTCCAATGTGCTGGCAAGTTTGAGAATCAGCATGCAAGAACAAACTTTCCCGTGTGCAAGAATCACTGGGGATTTTGCTAAATTGCAAATTCTGATTGAGTAGGGCGGCAGTGGGACCTGAGAGTCTGCGTGTCTAACCAGCTCCCAGATGATGCTGCTGGTTCCAGGATCACACTTTGTGTGGCAAGACTTGGAAGGCTATGCTGTCTGGCTGTGTGGTCAGAAACCACAAAGACGTGAGAAACTCGGGCTGCAGGCATCCATTTGGGAAACTTCTCTGCCATCCTCATCAGCAGAATGAGACTGAAATGTGTGGGTGCCCCCGTCAGGCTCATAATTTGGCCTCACATCAAATGGATAGCTTTAAATATTTGTCAACATTTTTTTTTTTTTTTTTTTAGTGGGATGGCATTGGTATTGGCAAGGATTTTTAATAATTGCAACTTGAATGTTCTGTCTGCTTCAGAGGATGTGGGCACTTACCACTTTTAGAGCTGGACAGCGTCAGAAGTTTCTTCTTGTGCTTGCAGATACACTCACTGTATATCTCACTAGGGCAGCTTTACTGCCAGTCATGGAAGCTGATGTGTCCAGATGATATCCTGCCCCTGGGAAGCCTGGGAAGGGCCTTAGCTTTAGCTTAGAAAATTGGATGCTTCTGCCTGACTTTGATTTGAGCAAGGAAATGCCTCAAAGATCCAAGAACAGTTAGAGCTGACTTAGGTAGAAGTAGTGTATCCAGGGTGAGAGGTCCAGGGGTGGTGGTGACAATGATGGTGACCCATGTCCAGCAGGGGTGGCAGTTGTTCTTAGCCAGGCCCTAGCTGGGATTCTGGACATCCAGTCTTGCTTGGTTGCAGGTGTCCCGATGATTTTGTGAGCTACCCCATACCCTTTCAATAAATGTATTTTCTGCTTAAACAGGCTTGATTTCTATTGTGTGAAATCAAGATTCCAGATTGGCACATAAGGTTATGGGATTAAATGAGATAATCCATGTACTATGTTTCCCCGAAAATAAGACCTAGACAGACAATTAGCTCTAAGGCATCTTTTGGAGCAAAAATTAATCTAAGACCCAGTCTTATTTTACTATAAGACCAGGTCTCATCTAACATAACATAATATAAGACCGGGTGTTTTATTAATTTTTGCTCCAAAAGATGCATTAGATATGATTGTCCAGTTAGGTCTTATTTTCGGGGAAACAGGATAGTAACTTTAGAGTTGCACCCAACAGATAGGAAACAACCAATCAATGTTAGTTATGTTGATGGACAAGAAGAGGAAGAGGAAGGTATAGGGGAAGGGGCGGAGGAGGAGGAAACAAGTATGTAGGATGTGAGGGGACAATTTTGAAGGGACTTGCCTTCAGTATAGAGGTCAAGAAGAGCCCTCCAAGGACGAGCCACAAGAGTGGAGACCTGAAAATGAAAAGGCACCAACCATGTGAAGAGCATGGTCAACACAGGAAACAGCATGTGTACAAGCCCTGAGGAAGTGATGAGACCAGGACGTTCTAGGAATTGTTGGAAGGTTGCTGGGGGTGGGGTCGTGGTGACTGAGGGGTCTAGGCATGCATTGCAGCCTGGAGTAACAGGTTTTCTGGGTCATAGCAAGGAACTAGCATTTCACATTTAGTCCTAAGAACATTGGCAAAGCATGGCCAATCCCTGTTCCTCCTTCCAGCACTTCAGAAATTTGAGGTAGAGCCTTGGAGATGAAATAAACAACTGCTGTACAAAACTGGGACGTGGGTGAAGTTTGTTTTGGGGTGGAACATCTACCTCCTTGTAGGGGTTCCCCTTCATGCAGGCTCACATGCTCATTACATTCATCAGCCCAGCTGTGGACGTCTTTCTTCAGAAGACCTCTCTATTAGTCAATATGGGATTGGCTATGGCTGTGGTAACAAATACTCCCTCAAACTCAGTGGCTTCACATAGCAGATGTGAGTCTAGTAACTCTGCAAGGCAGCTGTTCTCCACCATGCAGTAATTCAGTGATTCTGGCTGCTTTGATGCTTTGATCTGCTGGTAGCATCATCTCTTCATGAGGCCTCTTGGTTATCGTGGCGTGACATGAGAGAGATGGAAGGTCAAAGACCAGCTCTTTCGTGTTAGTCACAGCTCATTGGTCAGCACTGGCCATAGCCTTACTCAAATGCAAGAGGGCTGGAAGACATAGGGGAGCACGTGGAATGTTCTGCGAGTGTGACCATTTCTGCCATAACCTCTAACCGAATCCAGTTGAGTTGCTTTCCTTAAGAGGAACCACCATGAAAGGCCAACACTCTACTCATGTTGCTTTATCTCTATTAAACATCACCACAACCGTCTGAGATTCAAACTATTATCTCCATTATAATAGGAGGAAACAGAGGCTGGAGAGGATATTACTTAGGACTCGTGGTGGCAAATGTTAAGAATCCAGATCCACCTGGCAAAGGCAAAGAGGGGGAAATTAATTCATGTCCGTAGAAATTCTAAGGCTTCAGGCACAGCTGGATCTAGGGTCTTAATGATAACATCAGGACTCCGTTTCATTTCCTTAGTTCTACTTTCTGCTGTGTTGGCGGGTTTTCTTGATGTGGCAGCCCAAGCAGATTCCAGTTTACGTCTTCTCAGTTCCAAAGAGAGTAACAAGAGAGCTTTTCCTTCTCAGAGGTCCGAACTCCAAATTACAGAATTGAGTCTCCTTGATCTAACTTGGGTCATGGGCCATGTTGATTCGATTGCTGTGGCTGAGGGGATGAAATATGCTGACTCCTGGGGTACGTACCCACCTCCAGATCTAGGGATGGGATTGTTAGTTACCTTCAGTCTGAAGGAAAATTATGGTTTTGTTACCAGGAGAAGAAGCAATAGATATGGCATAGGCAAACCAAGAAAGAAGGCATCTTTTTCAATGGATTTCCATAACGTGCATACATTTTTGTAGCTCTTAAGTGGCAGCGACAGAGTATAAACCAGATTCTGTTTGCGTCTGAAGCCGTGGCCTTCCAGTTGCTGCTCTGGCACCATATGACCTCCTGGGAACACAGTCAACTTGCTGGAGCCAAGATGCTTCCAGGGACAGGGCAGTGACACCCCCTGATCACCCTGGTCCACTTTCACAGAATGCTCTTAAGCGGAACACATTTCAGTCCATATTCCCTTCTGCGGGTGATTACAGTGGAATCCTGGCTCTCATTTTTCCAGCATACAAGGAAGGGCCCCTCTCTCCATTAAGGAATTTGGCACAGCAGTATAGAGACCAGGGCAGAGAATTCCCTGAGATTTATAGCATGTCAGTGTCTCCTTACTGTGCCTCGGGTAGGAAGCTCTGGGATTCCTTTGAAGTCCAGACTGGGGTCAGGAAGGCGGCTGGAGGCAGGGAGGTGTGAACAGAAACAAACGGTAGTCCCTCTTACACCCTGACCCGGAAATGTCGTATCCAGCTTTGCTTCATTTGCTAGGCCCATATGTCTATTTTGGAGGCTGCCTTTTCCCTCTTCCCAGATTTAAAATCCCTTGAGGGCAGGGACTGCAGTTTCTATTTTCAGCACATCTTATGGGTTGCTTTAGAGATGCCATTTCTGAAAGCTCCTTGAGCAGATAGGCCTGGAGGAAGAGGAAAGTAGGTGTCGTGCTCTGTTTGTGCGCTGTCTTTACCAAGCTGGCATGTGTATGCACATTTGTATGTATTTGTGTCTCTGTGTATGCATATGTTGTGTACATGTGTGTACGTGTGCATGTATGTCTCTGTGTACGTATGTGTCTGGGTGTGTGTGTTTGTATAAATTTTTTGCCTGGATGGTGGTCTTGCTAAATAAAAAAATGTGAAAAATGTCTGCCTTTTTATGTGACAATCCAAGGCTGATAACACTCTTGCTTTTCCTTTTTATGAGGAAGAATAGAGAATATATAGCCAATGATATTTTCCTAGTTGTTCATAGCTGATGGCCTTGTCAGCTGGAGTCACCTCAGGCCTGTGGACAATGCAGGAGCAACAGGTGCTTTGAGATGACAGAGGATGGGGTCAGTGGCTCCCATTTACTGGCTGGGAGCTTGGAGCCTAAAACCTGTTTTCTTGCTATCTCCTCTCCCAGTCGGAAAGAATATACATTCTCACCTTTCCAGCTGCCAAGCTTCTCACCTTTCCACCTCCTTCCAGGCAGCTTTTCTTCTCCCACTTCCTTTATATATCATTTTGATTGAGGTGGAAAATAAAATAAGACAAAAAGTAACAGTGACCAACTCTGGAATTTTACCAAGCATGGATTTTTTCCCCCTCTTAATGATGTCAGTTTCCTCCTCTGCAAAAAGAAGAGGTTAGATTGAGTGATCTCACTGGTCCCTTCCGGCTTTCACAGTCTCCTCCCCTGACTCACCACCCTCAAATCCTCTGTGCACACCCTTGAACTCGGCGGAGAGATGTGTCGGTACCTAAAGCAGTGCCCACTATCAATCCTCTGCAATCTCCCTGCATGGGTCAGAGGACAGCGAGAGAGGAGGAGGGCATGGGTTTGAGGAGGCCCCATGAAGGCAAATCATATGTGGAAGGACTCCCGTTAAACTGTGGTCCTCCTGAGGACCAGTGGAGACCCCCAGAGAGTCTGTGTTTTGGGGTTCAGCTCCAAAATGTGAATTTCTAACCCATGCCCCAGGCTAATTCTGGTACAGGTAGCCCAAGAACCAAACTTCAAGAGAAGTAGCCAGAGACCAGAGTTATGTAAGCTCAGTGCCATTGACATTGGTCCAGATGATTCTTAGTTGTGAGGTCTGCCCTGTGCATTGTGGGATATTCAGCAGTACCCCAGCCTCTGCCCTTGAGATGCCAGTAGAACCCTCGCTCCCAATTAGTATAATCAAAAATATCCCCAGATACTATCAGTTGTTCCTGGGGTGGAAGTTACCTCTGGCTGAGAACCACTGCCATAGACAATGCTTCTACTTGGTACCTGGAGTCTCGTGTTTTGACCAACAGAAACAGGTTGCTAGAAGAAAGGGCTTCGTGTCACCGGTGAGGGACAGATACCTTCCAAATTAAGCCATGGCTAACTCATGGGGTGGATGTCTTTTGATCCTGGTGACAGCCTAAGGCGGGGAGGCAGGTGCCCTTTAGAGCATCCATCTGGTGGGACCCACTACGTCACTACCAAACTGATATACTCGTGGGACAGGGAGGCCCACCAGCTACCCCCAACTTCTGAGAGACCATTTGCACATCCTGAGTTCTAGTGTCCACCAGGCTCCTTTGTCATGTTGCAAAATCAACATCGCAACAGTGAATGTTTATCTAGACTTGCTTTAGGCCCAGCACTGTGCTGAGTGTTTTGCCAGCGTTGTCATTTTTGATCTTCCCAACAACTGTATGATGTGGCTTCTATTGTTATCGCTATTAAACAAATGAGAAAAGTGTGTTACGTAGTGTGTCTGAATGGTTGACCTGGGATTTAAACTCGGACAATCTGATTGCAGAGACCACATTGTAAACCACAATGTGTGGTCTGTGTATGTATATGCACGTGCCGTGTATACGTATATGCATGTCTCTCGCCATGTCCTGCCCAAACACAAGGGAAATGTGATTGTAGGTGAAAACACATTACAGTAAAAATTAAAAGATGCTTTTTGTACTAAGCCTTCCTGACTGAGAAGACCAGGCTACATCATCAGTGCTGCTCCCTGGGGGGCAGCATAGGAATACTATCCCCCCCAGGGCGTGTGATCTCCTTTTGTCCATGTTCCTGCCTTTTTGAAGTTTTGGTGTGTCCTGGAGTGAAGAGGAGCCGCGCAGGAGGCAGGGATGGAGGTGACATGCGGGAACACATTGAGTGGGCTTCAGGACATCGGTACGAAACCGGACAAGTGCGCAAACTTGTTGCAATGATGTTGCTGACCTTTTCTGATATCAGAGGGATTATTCATTATGCATTTGTACCAACTGGACAAACAGTTAACCAAGTTTACTATTTGGAAGTGCTGAAAAGGCTGCATGAAAAAGACGACCTAAACTTTTCACCAACAATTCATGGCTCTTGCATCACGACAATGCACCAGCTCACACGGCACTGTCTGTGCAGGAGTTTTTAGCCAGTAAACAAATAACTGTATTGGAACACCCTCCCTACTCACCTGATCTGGTCCCCAATGACTTCTTTCTTTACTCAAACATAAAGGAAATATCAAAAGGAAGACATTTTGATGACATTCAGGACATCAAGGGTAATACGATGACAGCTCAGACAGCCATTTCAGAGAAAGAGTTCCCAAATTTCTTTGAAGGATGGACTAGGCACTGGCATCAGTGCAGAGCTTCCCAAGGGGAGCACTTCGAAGGTTACCATAGTGATATTCAGCAATGAGATATGTAGCACTCTTTCTAGGATGATTTTGCAAACTTAATTGTCCGACCTCATACAACTCCATGAATAAACCAAAGACCATTGAGTTGCACACTTTATATGGGTAAATTGTATATTATGTGAATTATATTTCAATAACATGGACATATGTGCAGAAAGAGAGAGAGAGAGAGAGAACTTCTGGTCATGTGTTAGGTCTCTAATTCTTTATACTAATTCATGGCAGTTCTTTGAGTAGAAAGGTTTAAAATTCTCAATTTCCATGACAAATATGTAATTCTTCACTGTGATGGTGTCGTTCCATGAGATTGTGTTTGCTGTGGGAAATGGACAGTGCCTTTTGATTATGAAGAGCTGGGGAAGCATGTCACAGCTCAAAATGCAAGAGGACAAATGAGACTCTTAAAGAAAGTCCAATTTCTCTCTCACATAAGAATCGAAATGCTGTCATGTATAAGAGCAATTCAAAGTGTTTTATTAATCTCGGCTCTCGCCTAGCGTGATGACTTATGGGAGCTCCACTCTCCCAGAGCTGTGCTGTCTTTGGCTTTAGTGTTAGGGCCAGACCTAGAGGGGCACTTCTGAGGCTGGTGCGGGGACCAGAGGGAGTTTCTTTCAACACAGTCAGAATTGATGTCCTTAGCTAATCTAGGGGACAGTACCGTCCACAGTTGGCTATAAGCAACTTGATGTTAGGGGCTGGGTGCCATCCAGCTGGATATGCTTTTGATCCAGCACGGTGTCTGACACTTGGTAGGCATTTAATATTATTATTTTTTGAATGTTAAATGTGAAGTTGGATGCAAGGGTGACACAAACAGACGGAGACCCTTATAGAAATGTAAGGCAGATGCTAATCAAGTAATCACATACAGGCGCCATTATAAACTGTAAATTACCTTAGGGTATAAATATGTGGGGGCATGTGGAATTATTGATGACTGAATGGCCACATGAATCCCCTGTGAACTTGAACTCTGGAACAAGTTAGTGCTCTGTAACAGGATGTGTGTAGACAGAGGAGAAAGTCGTTCACCTTAGCTGTCACAGGGCTCAGATGGTCAGGACTAATTTGCTGAGAGGAAAACTGCTTATCCCAGCCTGCCTCCTTGTTCAAGGAGGGAAGGTCAAATAGACAGGGCCTTCTTGGGAACAATCTTGGAGGTGGATATTTGTATTCCGTGCCACCAATTAAGGACTGAATACAACCAAAGAGCAGAAGAGCAACTGATCCGAGAGGAGGGGACTCTGTGCTGCCCCCATGTGGTGAAAGGGGAGCATGCTCGTTCCGCTGCCTCTGGAGTTTCAACGTGTTCTTCAGGTATTGATGTATACCACAGTCCTTTTCTATTGCTTATTACCTTTATTGTTTTGATACGTGCTTCTTATATGGTGCTCTGACACCATATTCATCAGCCTATTGGATATGCGTCTTCTTAGAAGCTCCCTAGGAACCTGGTATTTAAAATATCTGAAAATGAACTCCTTACCTTTCCCCTCCACCTCCCCAGCTGCGTCTCCTACACCCTCTGACCTAGTAAATAACACCATTCAGTGCCCTGGGCTGGATTCCGAGTGGCTGCCGTACCATCTCCCTCTCTCACTCTTCCCAGGGCTAATCAATCACGTTCCTATTTGCCACAACTCTGTATTTCATTGAATTGATCCTCTTTCTATCCCCGGTGCTGCTGTGTTAGTGATTCCCCCCCCCCCCCCCCCATATCAATGCAATTATTTACTACCTGGTCTTCTTGCCTTCCGCCTGGTATCTTTCTGATCCACCTTCCACTGTATCAGCAGATCATCCTAAAATGCTAGTGGGACCACATTAATGCACCCCCTTAAAACCCTTGGGTAGCTTCCGACTGCACATGGATCAACTTCAAGGTTGTCACACTGCCTGGCACTGTGGTGATGGCTCCGGCGCATTGCTTGCCACCTCCCTAGCCCTCGCCCTGCAATTCCCTGAGGGCTAGGATGTTTACACCCCCTTCTGGCTCATGCTGCCCTCTCCTGGTCTGCCTACCAGTGTACACCTCATCACTTAGACTTGGCTCAAGTGTCACCTCCTCTATGAAGCCTTTCCTGCTTTCTTCTCCCAGTCCCCATCGAAGATGAAACTCACCACTCCCACTTTGTGGGATTATATTGCAGAGAAGTCCAGAGCGGAGGGTATGGAAGTAGAAAATCCTACTCCACATGCTGGTATCACGGTTTCTTTTCCCTGTGACCCAGGACAGGTGATCAAATTTCTTTAAACCTCAGTTTCTCCCTCTTCAATATGTAGAGATGACAGCACCCTGCTCATAAAGTTCTTTTCTGGATCAAATGACATAATCCATGTAAAGTGCCTGGCACATAGGAAGCCCTCAGTAAATGTTCCCTATGATTTCAACCCCCAAGGTATTGTGAGCAAGTTTTCATCCTAGGAAGGTAATGCCTTAGTGTGTCCTTACTTATGTTTGTGCATCCACAAGATCAAGTCTGATGAAGACAGGTTGATTTTGTTTCCTTGGTTTCTAGAACAGTGCTGGGGCAATAACAGTCTCTTAACAGTAGACATTTAGTCACTGTTTAAGGAACAAATGGATCTAAAGTTGCAAAGGAAGGTGGGGATGATTTCATAGCTTCCTGTTGTGTCTGGATGGGTCTCAGGAAATCAATTAGCTACAGTCTGTTAATGGTATGATTGAGAGTGGAGCTTCTAAGTAGAGACCTGGGGCTTGGGACAAAGAGGAAGATGATAGCACGATGAGTCCTGTGTGCTCCCTAATTCCCAATTTTTCAGGCTGACGTGCCAGATGTAGTTTCTTTCTTTCATCCTTTCTTTCTTTTTCTTTTTTTTTTTTTTACGAATGGGAACATATCTCACATAATGAAATTGTACATTTAAAGAAACCAAACCTTTACCCAACGAAGTTGTTTGTTCAAAAACCATATGCAGAGTTTATAGGCTTGTTGTTTTGTTAAAAGGTTATTTGATTGGCTGTTTGCTGGGGTAATCGTTATTATCCATAACAGAAACTTTCCTAAGAATAAGGGATATTGGCCTGTTTCATTGGAAATAAAAAGGAAACAAAATGACCCCACATTTATTCATTTTCTGATGGAGCTGTAAATTTAATCAGAAAAAGACAAAATACTTCATTGTCTGGAAATTATAGTATGTACCTTCTGTAAATGTCATCTGCATCTATCTTTGAGTTTAGAGGAGTGTTTATTAAGGTAAAACAAGCAGAGCAGATGTGCATCTTGCAGAAATCCATAGCTAAATGGTGTTTTCCTGATTGGAGCTTTAAGTCACCATTTGTCATAGAAATAAAAAAGCCTGTGTATCACTCACTAATCAATTGATTGGTAAAAAAAAAATGACAACGAAGCCATTCTTATGAAATATTTATTACATATTTTTTTCTTGCCTGGAGACAATTTTATTGTTTCGTTTATGATATCATAATCTATGATCCTAATAGTGATTTGACCCTTTTTAACTCTCAGGTGTGTGTCACTTGAATGGAAAAGATGGGCTGTGATAGGCAGTGACATTTATTTCACTGAAGGAGTTTGGCTTATGAGTGAGTGTAGGTCACTGGATTACTAAAAGGTTCCTACTGTTTTGATTTGACAAAGAATTATAATGCAAAAATAAGAATCAGTCTTTCTTTTGGTGAAAATATTCCAAATTCTTCGTATCTCCATTGCCTGGGCACTATTCTTTGTCCTGTTTCTTTTAATCTTAGATATCCGATGTCATGGAATCATAGAGTGTTAGTTCAGCATACTAATTTGAGACCATCCTCAAATGGAAGATTCTGGAAAGATTCACAGTCTATTTTGATCTTCTGTGTTTGAAGTTGGAAGTCAATGAACCTAACTTTGGCCCACGAAGTCAAATGCATTCTTTCCTTCTTTTTCTTTGACACTCCCCTACCTTCCTTATATAAGCAACACCAAAGGAATTATTGGTCATTTCTCACTTGTTTTGCCAGTGGCCTTCACCGGGAGCCACAGTCATGAATTGTGCTGAGACACACTGTGTTTCCCAGGTTTCTCTAGTAAACAGTGCTCGGTGTCTGTGGTGAACTGAAGCCAATGAATTATCTACTGGCATAAAGCTGACAACATTGAACTAGTTTTGTTTTATTGAATTATCTGTGCTGCTCGGCATAATAAGTTGTGTTGAAACACTTCCCAATTCTCTGCCTGCTTTTTATGGTTTGAAATTTGGGTCTTTTAAAAAAACTGTTGTTGGTGCTTAGAAGAGGTTTTAACATGATGTGCAATTATCTCTCTGTCACGTTCATTTTGGTTTAATTGCCTCTTCTGTACCATAATGCAGTACAGATGAAGACCACGTCCTTTGCTTGGGAATATTATGTTAAGGTATCTTGCATAACTTCATAAACGATTTGCAATTCCAGGCAACATTGAAAGTACAAACTTCACACACTAATTCCTTTCCCATTCCCCTTGAAATTATTTAAAAACCTAATTTCTCTCCACTTGACAAAACAGTCTCTGCTGTTTGGTTCCATTTTTATTTTGCTCATTTTGACCATGGCTTTGCTGCGTCATGTAAGTCTGAGTTTTGCTGTGGCATTTCCATCTTCTAAACACAGTCGATCCTTGGCGTTTTCAGATTTCCAAACTCATGGTAGTGAATATATTTTAGAGGTCCTGAAGTTATTGTTTTGCAAAGACAAGAATTAGAATTGCATATACTGTAGGCTGGTGTTCTAGAGAGAGTTCCTTTGCTAATAAAAGCATCTGACTGACTGACCCCTACCTTTAGCATGGAATCACTCCTCCATTAATGGAAGGTTCTAGCTGCCTCTGGGTAACTTAATATTTATTCATGCTCAGGTACATATCTATGGACTAAATTATAGATTATAGATGTATATGTGAATTGGTGTTTTTGTGATGGCTTAGGACACTGTTTCTCAACCTTTTAAAAAATTGCTCATGCCTGGGAACTACCCTTCGAAATTCTGATTCATTTGGTCTGGGGTAGGGACTAAAGATGTGTACTTTTCCCCAGGCAATTTTCATGTGTAAACAGGGTTGCCAGCCTACGGAGTAGGTGATACGAGTATGTCAATCCTTCATAACCCCCTAGCTCCAGTTTAAAAGACGTGAATGATTTCCCATTGCCATTAAGAGAAAGACCAGCCTTCTTAACATCCCTTAAACGAAAGTTTCTCATGCTCTGGACTGTACATTGCACGTCAGCCTCTTCTGGTGCTGCTTTCTTTTTCTTTGTACACATCGCAGCCTCTAGTATGTACCACACCCCTTCCTCCCATGACCTTGGGATGTGTTCTTTCCTTTGCTGGTAAGCTGTTTTCACCTCCCATGCCCTAGTGAACTCCTATGAATCCTGCAGATCTTAGCCCAACCACTGTTTCCTCCAGAAAGCTGCCTGTGACACACCCCGGACACACACACAACTGGGTGAAATCCACCCTGAACCCTTCATGACGTTGTTTGTAGTGCGATTTCACCCTGATGTAGGTGAGTCTTCATGCCCATCTCTCCAACAACCCTGTCAGCTCCATGAGGGCAGGGACCATGTCTTCTTTGCTCTAAATCCCTCTTCCCAGCATGATGCTTGCATATAGTTGGAATTTAAGGTAGTTGTTGAGTGACTGAATAAAAGGTTTCCAGCGTTCCTACACCTGTCACACTGACCTCTCCACCATCAGAGTAGAAAAGGATTTTCACTCAGTTAGAACTAAATGAATTGTATTAATTGCTGACTCAATATTGTGCAGACATTGTTCTAAGCTGGGGTTTCTCAACCTGGGCACTATTGGCATTTTGGGTTGGATAATTCTTTGTTGTGGGGTGTCTGTCTGGTGCCTTGGAAGATATTGAGCACGATTCCTGACCTCTGTCCACTCGAGACCACTATAACCCTCCCCCCTCAGTTATGCAAAACAAAAATGTCTCTAGATGCTGCCACATGTCCCCTGGGGTCCAAATTAACCTTGGTTGTTCTAGGCAATGTAGAAAGGAGAGAGACCCGGGAGTTATCGTGACTACCCATGGTGTGTGTGGCAGGGACTCCATCACAGTCATCTGTTATACTTTGAACTTCTGGGGAAGCAGGAACTTGGTCATTGCTCAGTTCATCACAGACAAATTCCTGAAAGAAAAAAAAAAAAAGAATTTGAAAATGTTGAGTCCTATCTGGGGGGATTTCTTCTATGGGCCCCTGACAATTTTGGATCTAAGATTAAAAAAAAAATCAGGACAGTGGCAATTGGTCATGACTGTGCTTGGTGGGCCACCGACATCCTCATGATGAAGTCTGGGGGCAGCAGTAGGTGCATGAGGAAAGTGTGCCCCTTCGAGCCCTGCTGAGTCATAGTCGGTTTCTTGTCTTTTGGTCATTGTGTGGTTCCTCACAGGTTTGCTGCCCCATGTGTTTCCACACTGGCCAATTATCAAAATGATAAGGAGAGCCCTTTAAAAGTATTGGTGCCCAGCTCTCTCCCATGGAGATTCTGATGAGTTAGGACAGGAATCTGAACTTGTGAGAGGCCACTCAGTGATGTTGACGATCCCGTATGTTTGGGGGACACTGACCTGAACCACAGGCACCCCCTACAGAGCTGTCAGCCGGTCCCTGAACAGCCACCCAATTAGCATCAGGGAGTCAGTAAGTGTCAGCTCTGTGCTGAAGAGTCAGTGTTTGGGGTGATGTGTTTAGGGGTTCCCTAAAGGCTGTGGGTCAGCCAACATTCTGTAAAAAAGTACTTGGATATGCAAATACCTAAAAGATATTTAGATCAGAGACAACACCTGTGGCCTTTGTTATTGAAATCCATTTGAATTCTTTTGGCTGCCAAAAGAGGTTCTCATTTTTAGCCTATTTCTCTCTCTCTCTCTCTCTCTCTCTCTCCCCCTCCCCCCATGTCTGTGTATTTTCTTAATGTTTTTATTTGGGGGGAATAAAGGAAGATGTGAGAAAGACAATCTAGGACCAGGCAAAATTTCCCTCCACTTTGAAGACTTTGAAAAGTCTTGGCAGCACCCACCAAAGAGCATTCTACTGGCATCTAGACCATTTGGGGCCGTGATAGCGGGTGTGGAGCTGTGCGTAGGGGCTCTGGGTATGTCCAGCTTTGCCCTGGAACTTCAGGATGGTCAAAGAGGGGAGGGGGCAGAGTGGGGGCGAAAGCTCCTATTCTCGGGGAGCTACTGGATTTACACAGTGAAGATTTCTTCCCACCTTCCATGTAGCACTTACAGACTGTGTAACAAGTTCAATCTGTAAGAATCTGCTTAAAAGATGTCAATGCACTCATCCAAAAGAAAAAAAAAATTCTCACAGAGAAGGAGTTAGTCATGTTTCTTATTGCAGACAATTTGGAGGAATGGGGTTTGGATTACAGGACATGAGTACAATACAAATGTAATTGTTTGTAGGCAATTTGAAGGAAACCAAAGTGCGCTTGTACTGGGAGTTCCAGGACATCACACAGTCTTTTTATGATGGAGTGTGAGGTGAAAGCGCTCTTGGAAATTACAGTGAGTCCTGAACTATCAGTCCAGAGACAGGGTCTTTCATTGGGGTGAACTCTGCTCTCCAGGGAGAAAGCCGCCATTCTCACAATCCCTCACCATTCCAGGATTTCTCTTGCAGTTTTATGTAAATGAGCCACTTTATTTCTTAGCACTTCATTTTACCACAGCACTTAATTCTGTGGGCGTTGTTGATGGTCTTGCTGGTGCTTGAATTCAGATTGGCTTGAAAAGATTTACATATTTCCCCTTCTGAACATATGCTTGCCTAATTCGCAGGAAGTTTAACTTGAAAGGAAAATACTTGGGGAGTTCAAACCAGAACCACTGAACCTGGGTATTTGGGAAGCTACTTAACCATTCAGTGGATTAGAATACAGCCCAGGTTCTAATCAAGTTCCATCACTTTTAGCTGTGGGAGATTCAGTCTTCCTCAAGTCCATGCCCTTTGTGATGTGTCTTTGCTCCTCCCTTTAAGGGGTAGAGTCTGTTTTCCTACCCCATGAATATGGGCTAACCTTGAGCTGCCCCAGTCACCAGCGTGCAGGGAAAGTGGTTGTGTGTCAGTTCCAAGGCTAGGCCTCAACAGTTGTTACATCCACGGTGCCTCAAATGGTGAGATTTCATTCTTTTTTATGGCCGAGTAATATTCCATTGTATAGATGAACCACATCTTCTTTATCCATCTTCTTTATTGATGGACACTCAGGTTGCTTCCATATCTTGGCTATTGTAGCGGCCAGACATCCATATAATTTAAGAATTGATCCCCCTAATTAGTTTAGTACCCACCTGACACCACACATAATTAGTACCATATTATTGACTGTATTCCCTATGCTGTTCTTTACATCCCCATGACTATTTGGTAACTATCGATTTGTACTTCTTAGTCCCTTCACCTTTTACACCCAGTCCCCCAACCCTCCCTCCCTTCTGGTAACTACCAGTTAGTTCTCTGTACCTGAGTCTGTTTCTATTTTGTTCATTTATTTTGTTCTTTAGAGTCCACATAATAAATGAGATCATATGGCATTTGTCTTTCTCTGACTTATTTCACTTAGCATAATGCCCTGTAGGTACACCTGAAACTGATATAATGTTGAATGTCAACTGTAATTGAAAAAAAGTTTTTACCTACTTCCGCTTTCATTCAGAACATTGCTTCTGCTCTGTAGACAGGCCAGAATTAGCCTGCTGGAGTATGAGTGACCCCATGGAAGCTATGGACTATAGCCAGCCCACATCCAGAAACAGAGATGCCTAGAAACATCCAGAAACATCAACCTGCAGTTGATAGCAGAAGCAGAAGGAACCTAGCCAAGAAGAAAAAAAACTGCAAGTTGAGCCCAGCTTAAATTTTGGGGGGATTTTTGTAACTCTGCAATAGCTAAGTGATACATCAGTGATGTCATCATGGATGCATTGCTTAATTTTTCTGTACCTATTTCCTCAACTGTAGAATAAGTACATAATGTTACCTCATAGCAATGCCTGTGACGCTCTTAGCTCAGTGTCTTGTGTATAGTGTGTGGTAAGAGACATCAGTTGTTACTCTTAAGGACAGAGAAGCAGTCACTCTGAGCATGAGACCAAGCAGAAAGTGAACCATGGATGATATTGTGGATTTTTCCAGGAAGAAATGAGAGAGTAGGAATGACTGATGGATAGTATCTGGCAGGATAGGACAGGCTATGCTATGATGGCTAGTAAACCCCAGCATCCCAGTGGCTTCGCACAAAAAAAGCTTACTTCACAATCATAAAGTCTGATGAAAGTTAGATAAAGTGCTTCATCTGGTGACTTGCATCCATGCGCCCATGGTCCTCATCTTGTGTGGCCTCCATCTCACCACATTGCCTCCAGAGTTGCTGTGACAAGGGAGAGAGCAAAGGCAGAGGCGCTTATTTTAACTTCCTCCACCCAGAAGTGACACCCTTTTCTTCTGCTCATTGTCCATTGAAGAGAACTCAGCTGGCCCTGCATCCAGGGGAGTCTGGGAAGCGCTGGAGGACACATGGAGAATTTCATGACCACTGTCTTCGTCATAGCTGACAATAAATCTGCAGTAGAGGCAGAAAATATAAATTGACTCCAGAGGAAGAAGAGGGTACTGGGTCAAAACGTGCATGTTTGTTGCGTGTCCAGTTTTTGCTTCCAATCTTGTTGGACTCTCATTATCTTTACTACAGAGATGGAAATATCAGTCACCACTTGGCACTGATGCAACAGGCAGTTTTTTTTTTTTTTTTTTTTTTTTTAATACGCAGCTTTAAAAAATTGTGAAGAGCCTCTGAGCACCTCAGGAGGAGGAAATAGGTAAATATTTGACATCATTACCATGCTATTTGATGGCCCCGGAAGCTCCAGTCATTACTCAGCTGTGTGTCTGCATTCTGACATGACAAAACGTGTCATATTTAGAGAGAAAAATGATGCTCTATAGTATCGCTCAGCTTCCTCGTGCCTTGGTTTGGTAGCCCCAAAAATCCCTTTCTCAACACAATTAGTCATTTTCCAAGTCCTTGAATTATTTTCAGAGAGTCATTATATTGACTCATCTGCTTTTCCAGAAGGTGAGTCTTGTTTGTTCGTGAATACAAGTGAGTTTGTACATTTGTGGAGCTGTGAATTGAATTTTGGGGGTTCAGAGCTTTAGATATAAATATCTTGTTATTAAAAGCAACTATAAACGCTCCAGAGGAAAAAAAGTATGAGTTACTCTCTCTCTAGTACTACCTAGCATGGTCTTGGGTTTACAATGAGAGCTCTGTAAATCCAATTTGGCAGGAAATAGGTGGACTGTAGCATCTCTAGGGCTGGAATGCATGCAATACCTGGAGGACTTTTGGTAATATACAGAAAATGTCAATTTTACTTTGTCAGCGAGTGGGTTATCTGTTTTATGGTTTCTTCTAGGCAAAGTATTTTTCTCAGGATGGCATCTTTCCCCCAGGCTGACATCACTAAATAGCCGTTTACAGATACTCAGAAGATAGGAAGTGTTTTAAAACAATGTTGTTTCACTTAGCCGAAGGTCATGAATCTGGCAACATCAACCATGAAAAAGCAGCTAAGACACAAGGAGTAAACAATGAAAGACCTTTGGAGCAGATGGAAGACGTAGACAACTCTTTCATTAAATTTCCTCATATCAGAGTTTCTTAGAGTCTTACTTATAGATCAGTGACTCCTATTTTACCCAAAGTTCTGAAAGAAATGATCGTCTGGTCTCATAGAATGTTATAGCAACAGTCAATACAAGCCTGGTTAAAGAAATGATTTCCATGCAATGGAATGCAGTCACTTAGAATGACACTATGGCTCTCTCTTACTTAACATGGAACTATGTCCACTGTCTATAGTTGAGGACCGAAGCAATTGATAGAACAGCATGTAGCGTTGTCCCTTGGTTAGACAGAGAGTGGGTATGGATTGGGCACTTATTACAGCAGTGAATTGGGTAGAAGTGGCCCCTGCCCTCATAAAGGTTACAGTGTGGTGGAAGAAAGAGAAGAATCAAAAGTAATTGCACTATTACAGGGTGAACAGTACTGTGGTTGGTGCTGTGAGAGTACAAGGGAAGAACTACCCCAGCCTTGGACTGTCCTGGAGGAAATGATGTCCAATAATTATTATATTGTATTGTGTTCTATTGCAGTGTATTTTACTGAATTTTATTGCATGGCCTCATGTCATCAACATCATTAATTAATAACTAATTATAGATGATGATGATGATGATGATGCTTAAATTGGAACCAAGGAAGGAGGTTGAAGTCAGGGGTTTGGAGGAAGGAAGACATTCTTTTAGACAAAGGGGTCTGCTTTTGAAAAGCTTTGAGAGAGGCCATGATTGGAGGAACCGAACAGAGTTCTGCCTCGCTTTGCTGTTTTTTAAAAAAAGTAACACGAGTACTTATGGGTATTTAATTTTTGAGTTTTATTTATTTTGTTCTGTAAGCATATCTTTATCGTTTTGAATACATATAATGAGAACATTTTATTTTCCAATGGGAAAAGTCCTATAATTTTTTTGTTTTGTTTTGAAAATAAAGAAAGACACGTTTGTTGTCTGGAGCATTTACTTAGGTGATTCAGAGTTTGTGTTCTGAAAATGGCATGTAAAGCTTACTGAAGCACCATGAATCGAACATAATGAGGAAATTACGAAATTATCCAAGGCTTTATGTAGATTGCCAAAGGAAGATGCTTCCTTGCATTGTGTGCTATTTTTGGATTGCCCAACGGAATGCTTCATTTTAATATCAGGAAGGACCCTAGCAAGGACCAATTGTATGGACTCATTCTGCCTTTTCCTATTCATGAAACTATGAGATCTGCATTGTTTTTCAAGGATCTGTCTTCCCCGCTTGGTGGAAGCTGATGAGGTCTAGGAATTCATGGGAGGTCTCTGGGACCCAAACCCTTAAGGATGAAATGTGACTGAACAGTCCTTTAACTTCTTCCTAACAGTGGGTACAGCTCCAGTTCCTGGATCACTAAAGACTGGCTAGGCTGGGCATATCCTGCCCAAATGATGGTGAAATGGAAACTGGGGTGAACCGAAGAAATGGATGGGAAGTGCCTTTGTGTGTCCTGTAGCCTTGACAGTTGTAGTAGACACACCCAAAAGAACCAGACAAGAAGGAGACTATTCTCTGGGGACTATAGAGTCTATACCTCATGTGGGAACACAACTCACTTGAATCAATTTTTCCTGTCTTCTTGCTCTGTCATATATTCTAAGATCCACTGAAAATGCACAAATATGATATTGTGTGATTAAGTGCTATGATTGGGGAATGACAAGGGGCTATGAGAACATGCAAGACGGAAAGGAGATGGAGGCTGTCATTCCAAAAAAAAAAAAAAAAAAAGCCAAAAAGCAAACAAACAAACAAACAAAAAAACAAAAACTTACTTTATTTGGTCCTTTTTTTCAAGGAATTGCAATTAATCCAAATAGATCAGATTTATTTTTAAAGAGTGAGTGATTCAGAAAATTGTTGACAGTAATCAAGGGGCCTTTTCTAGATACCACAAGATACCCTGGTGATGGCTAAGCAGTTCTAGGGCTTGGGCTGGCACAAAACAGGTGCTGAGTTCCCTTTGTCACTGTCCCTGTCCTGGGGTCCCAGCCTCTCAGGCAGTGGTTCCTCTGGGGCTTTGGAGTCACTGCCGTCAACCCTTGGATCTATTTATGCCTCAAGAGTTGCTATGAGGCTGAGTAAACAAATGTTTAGCTCACAGGTAGGAATCTGAAAAGTCATGTGATAAAGACAATACAAATTCATTGATAAGGGTAATTCCGAGTAGTAATTTTTGTGGATTTTCTCAATCCAACAAAGTTAAAAGCATAATTACCATTAGGTGGAGGCTCCGAGAAGTATTTAGTTATTAAAAAGACCCTCATACTCAAAAGGTTGAGAAGCACTGTTTTGGAGGGACCCATGAGACATAGCCTCAGCCTCAATACATCACCTGGCTCTGATTGAGTACAGATTTGGTTCCAACCCAAACAGATGGATTTAAGTGGACTTCCGTGAAGAAGAGGGACATAGTGGGTGAATAGAACCGAGGTTCAAATGTCTTATTCCTTTGATTGTTCTGCCTCTCCTTTTCTAACTTAGCACTGGCATTTCCTCTCCTTGTAAAGTATGTGCGGTCCTTACAGATGGCATACGTGACTTTGCCTAATTAGGACGTCAGCTGGAGTTGCCGACATCCCGATACAATTTCACAGCAAAGCTGTAAAATCTCCCCATTTGATTTGATCACGATGTTAACAACCATACCTAATACAGAAACACTGTGAATAACGAGAAGCTTGATGCTTATGGAGCCTTGGAAAAGGAGCCTTTGCCAGCCCTGCCCAGTGGGTCCTGCAGGGGCTGAATAGACAGTTGAAGTGCAGATGGAGACACCCATGTGCAAGGAAGCGAGACAGGTTGGGAGAAGACAGCAAACATAGTTCTATGTTGAAGAAAATGGCTGCACTTTGTACCCCAAGGCAGTACTTCTTAATAGCAGCTGACTGTAGAATCACCTAACAGTTTCTAAATACAGACACCTAGGCATCTGTGATTTAACTGTGACTTATCTAAGGGGTGGGAAGATATCAATCGCTGTACGATCAATTAGAGACCTTCTCTGTGACTGATGTATCAACATAAAGAAGCTTCTGTCTGTTGACTTTGCAAGGTTGAGTTTGCGGGCAGCCAAGTTTCCATCACATAGAAATGGCCTGTTAGGAGCAGCAAGACCAAGCTGACATGTAAGGTGATGCAGAAATGAACAGGGATAAGAAAAAGATACACAGACCCAGTGCATACCCAGTGTTGAATGATTGGTTCTGAGTCTTGCATCTTCTTTCATTTTTTGAGTGGTATTCCCAATGACGAAGGCTAATAAATCCTCCCCATACTTGATTGAGTTTGATTAATGACTGAGGTCCCCAACTGATACAATGTGTGGCTTGGGAATCTCAGAAGACAGAGAAGGAACCCAGAGGACTGAAAGTGAAGACCAGCAAAAGATGGCCGTGCGTTCTCCTGGAAGGGCAACCAGTGAGAAGGCCTCCCCTTGAAGAATGCACGTCCCCTCGAGGCTGAACTGGAAACCTGAGAAGAGAATCCTGGTCCTTCACTGCCATGGGCAGGTTATGGGACCTCCAGTTTCTTTATCTGTAAAATGAGGGGGCTGAAAAGCTAGATTTTTATCAATGTACATTCCAGGTCTTGTTAGTAACGCTGTTTACCTCCCTTTTCTTTAAGGAATGGAGGGTGGAGTTTGCTGTCCCTTATGTTATGGGCTGAAATCTGGGCACTATCCTTTCCTTTTTTTCCCTTGCCTCTACCTCTAACATCTGTTCTCTCCAGTTCATCCTTATTCTGCGGCTGCCGCCTTCTAAACAGCCCAGCCCATGACTCAGCTCCACTCACGAATCTTCGGTGGTGCCTCCATCAGCTACAGAGAGAAACCTCAGTTCTTAACCTTGAATTTGGAGACTCTCTAATTCTAGACTCATCCACCCTCTTCCCAGCCTCATGGAATTACAAAGCTGCTGAGACCTTAGGGTTATTTAATCTCACTCTTTTACCCCGATGGAACTGCCTGCCTCAAAGAACTTGCCTTCTCCTAGTGGGTCAAGTTCACTTATCCCTGAGCCTTTGCTTCCATCATCCCTTGCTTGGCGTACCCTCTTTTTACATCTGAACTCTTGGAAGCACTGCTTCCCAAAGCTGTTAAGATGTTAAGAGCAACCTTCCATGTCCCAGTCTCTCAGCAGGATAAACTGCTCTCTCCTTGTTATGCTCCTCGTGCTCTGTGTCACTCCAGGAGGCTTTGTTTTATTTTTCTCTGGGTTATAGGTTTGTCTCTTTTTTGAAAAGCATGGAAACCCCCTCCAGCGCAGACATCTGTACCAGCCGTCTCTAAAACCTGAATGTTTACCACAGTGTACTCACTAAGAAACAATGATGGACCCACAAGGTTTGCTGAGGTTCCCAATGAAGACTGAGGTTCTCAGTCTTCATGTTGAATGCATCTCCCACACAAGTCCTCTTGGAAACACAGCATAATTGGGATGAACTCTCTCAAGAATGCTAATAGTTTTTATTCATTTAGCCTCCTTCAGGTCAATGTTTTGAAACTCATCAAACCTTGAAAAGTACAATGTGCTGAAGCTAGGTGATTTAATTAGCCTTTAGAGTCTAATATAATACATTCTGATGACACATAGTTTATCTTTTGGGGAGGCGGCTGAATAAGGGTATGGAGTAGGGTGAGGAATGAGTTGTCCGGAAGCCTGAGTGCTCATAAGGTTGTATTATGCACATTAGAAGAGAAAACAGGGACAATGCTTGACATGTTTTCATGCTGTGTCTTTTCCTCCATCTGAGCCAGGATTGTGCTAAAAGCAGTTATATTTGCCTTAAAATTAAGCCACAGGGTTGCTGAAACCAGAGGCTGGATTTCCTTGAAATGCATTGAAGCAGCACTTGTTATTTGGGCTCGCAAGGGGGTGGAGGAGGCAGGTATGTGTCTTGGCCACCAGGGCTGTGCTGAGGGCTTCCTGTTCCCTATCTGAGACTATTCACACTCCCAGTTTTTCTAGACCCCTGCACTTTGAGGTTGGCATTTGAGCATGTCCCATCACTGCCAAAGGGACCATCAGTAAGACCTTTTCCCATCTACTGCAGGTGTCTTCATTACCAAGACGAAAGCTGAGTATCCGAGGGTGAGAGAATACGTGCACACCCCTCACATCCATCACCTTCTCCTCCTTCCACAGAGCCTACCTTGTACTCCAATTAAGCCACCTGTTCCCCAAGGGAATTCATTTTCAGGGCAGGAGAGAATCTCTGTTTTTGCTTTCCATGTTGGGGCTCCCACGGGTTTCCCGCCTTGGGAAGTAAAGTGGAAACAGATAAGGGAGACATCGAGGGAGATGAATGACTTCGTCTGGAGGTCAGTGAACCTGCAGTGGGGAGACAGAATGAAGAACTAGGCACAAGGGAGGTCATAGGCAAGAGACTATCGGCTAGGATGATGAGTCAGGTTATTTCTAACTTTGCAAAGCCAAGGGCTGAGAGCTTCAAGATGCATCTGTTCCTGTTTTCCATCATTAAACAAAAAATTTTCCATTTGAAATAAAATTAGCCAGGACATGAACATCTTTGGGTCCTGCAAATGCTCCCTACTTAGTGATGGTCAAGGAAATTCTACAAGGCTCCTTTGAGGAGTGAGGGTTGAATGAGATGGAAGAGGAACATTTTGATTTCTTTTTTTTTTAACCAGTAGTTTAACTTTCTTAGTTATTCCAGGTTGCCTTCACTAAGGCACCCCACCACTTGCTTTATTTCCTTTAATGACACAAACCTACTTCCAACAGCTGCTCAAATGTGAGTGCTGAAAACCGAAACTTGTAAATGATTACGTGGGAGCCCCATCAGCCACCAACAATGTGAGGGATGTGTAATCTTGGCATTGGGCATAAATGTGGACGAATGAGCAGTTTCCTCCCATAAAGGATGAAGCACGAGGGTTTATATTAGAGGAAGAGGGATTCATGTAAGACATTTGGAATTCAAATTTAACTTGTTTTATAAATAGTAGTCTTAAAAACCCTAATTAGAAATGCAGGAAACGGCAGAGTAGTAAATCCAACCTTTTCTATAATTTATAACAGAAAGAGGCAGCCCATGTCATGCTTCTCTCTACCTCTGACCCGTCTTCCTAGAAGCAACTATAGTTAGTTATTTACTAGTTTCACCCCTACTTACTTTTATATTTCTAAGTTCCCTGTATAAATAGTTATTTTTGATTTTTTGTTGTTAGATATTGACTATTGGCTTCCTACCATTGAACACAATGCTTTACTCTCTTACTGTGTGATTTCCCCTCAACTTTGTCTCTCAATAATTAATGTTTTTTTATTATTCAACATCCAGTGTTTACCTTATCGTGACTATATACAGCCCAACTGATAAGTCATATGTACACACACGTGTGTACATTGGATCCCCCATTTCCTAACACCTATGACTGACCATTTGTTAATTTTGTTGTTTTTTTTTTTGTCTGGGTGAGGATTTTTCTCTTGTAGTTTCCTGATAAAAGATGTGTGGTAAATACACCTTTGAGAACATGTATGACTGAAAATATATTAGTCTAGCTTACATTTGATTTATAGTTTGACTTGGTTTAGAATTCTGGGTAGTTGATAATATTCCTCAGGATTTTAAAGACACTTTTCCCTTCTTATTCCCTTCATTTTCACTATTGAGAAAAGTAATTCAATTCTGACTCTTAAGCCTATGATTAATCTGCTTTTTTTTCCTTTCTGGAACTACGTAGAATCCACATTTATTCACAATGTTGTAAAACATCACAGAGATATGTCGTGGTGTGAGTCATTTTTCTTTATTAGAAGTGTACTGAGTGGGCCTTTTTATATGGAACTCAATCCTCTGATTCTGGAACATTTCTTTAATTAATTTTTTGGTGATTTTCTCTCTTCCTGTGTTCTTGCTTTCTCTTTCTGGAGCTCCTATTAGTTGGTTTTCCTGGATCTATATGCTGATTTTTTAAATCTTTTTTTTTCTTTACTCTCTTATTTACCAACTTTTTAAGCTTTCCCTTATGGGAGATTTTATTAATTTTATTTTCTAGAACTGCATTGACATTTTCATTTCTGCTATCATATTTTAAAATTTCTAACATTTTTTTATATTTGCATGTTCCTTTAAAAAAATAACATCATGTTCTTGTTTCATGGCTGTGCTCTCTTTTCTTATCACTCTGAGAATATTAATTATAGCTTACTTTGGATGTTTCCTTCCTGTTCCTTAGACACTATTTTCTCAGAGCTTCTTTTTCTGTTTATTATTTTGATTTCTGTCTTTCATAGTAGACACTTTTCTCAGATGTTTTAGGATCCTTGGCTCTCTGCTTTTTGTTTTTAATTGAAGCAGACAAGAGTGACTGAAAGTTACGTGCATTGGTAGGACCTACCTATGGCGGCCTTCACTTTGGGGGACCGTGGAGGTCAGTTTCAAGGGGGAACTACCTACTGTTTCAATATCCATAGGTCATTTTTCTTGGGGTTTTGATTTTTCCCAGAAAAAAAAAATTCAATTTTCTGCCTGGAGAGTAGAGACCTGACAGCACTTACAGAGGGAGTTGAGACAGTCACCATGTCCTACATGGACTTTGACCTAAGGCTTCTATTTTCAGGAGGGCACTCTCAGCCACACAGGGTGCCTGGAGTCCCTGGGTGTACAGTCCTTTTGGTTCTAACCACTTGACTTCCCAGTTTTCTGCTGGATGGAATAGGGGTGTCTGTTGGCCAGTGTGGACTAGGGTGGAATGGAGATTTGTGAGTCTAATTATTCCTTAGACCTTCAGCCTATCCAGCCTCATCCATGTCCTCGTGTTTGGAGGCACTTTGGCCTCTAATTGCTGAGCTTTCCTGGTCATCTACAGAATAAACACGCTTTATTTAGTTTTGGTGTCTCTTGCTTTCAGCTTAGCTTTTAGGTTTTTTGTTTTTGTTTTTGTTTTTTTTCTTTTCTGTCCACAAGTTTATTACCATGATTCTTTTTTACTTTTCTTTCTAAATTTTGTTGCTGTCCTCTCCCCATTCTCTGTGCCATATTGGGTTATGGAACTCTCTTTTAAACGTATTTACTGAAATTTTAGAGGATTTTTTTTTTTTTAACAAAGCACAGGTATGTTTGGTTTGCCATGTTTAACAGAAGGATCTCCTCTCCCTTCATTTTATAACGGAGAAAAAGACCCAGAGAGAGTAAAACAATTGTGTAAGATCATATGTACACTTAGAGAAAGAGTTCTCATTGCAAATCATTCAGCTTAATTCAGGACTATTTTAATTCACCTCCTATGTTCCCGAGACATTTTGCCTAAGTCTTATTGAAACTATATGAGCCCTATTTTAAAGGCATTAGTGGGGGCATCACCAAAGTTGTCACCAAAAAAAAAACAACAAAAACATTTCTTGATTTTATCCATTTAACAAGATTTTCCTGACCACTATGATAGGCCAATAAAATGGCACATAGTCCAACATATGGTCTTGCACAACCATGAGCCCCAAAGACACTATTCTTTCCCTGGTAGAGGTTACTTCCTAGTGGGGAAAGATGGGAGTCAAATAATCGGACTCGGTGGAATTTCACCTTCTAGCTCTCTGACCACATAGATGTTATTAAACCTCTCCAAGCCCAAGTTCTTTGTCTGTGAAACAGTTTTACTAAAATGTGAGGATAAAAATGAGAGGATGCATTGAAAGGTCGTAACATAGTGAGTGAACCACTGTAGGTTCTTGATTATGTTTAGCTATTTCATTTTCTTTCTTATTAGCTATGAATAAAAAATGAACAGCATTATCAAAGATTACAAGGGGTGCACATTTGTGCACAAGTGTGGGCATGTGTGTTGTTCTAATCTAGGAATCATCTACTATGTGTCGGACTCTACTAGTTGCTGAAGGCACTTGGTCAAATGTTTACAAAAACAAAAATGCTTTAGTATAAAATTTTCCCACCGAGAACAAGTACCTTTGATTTATTGGTTGTATAAATTGGTTTATCATGGAACATGTTTGTTTCTATCTGTATTTGGAAGTTGAGTGAGTGCCTCTAAATAACCATGATAAATTATGGAATGTCAAAAGGGATGTAGACCCATGAAATGAAATTCTGTGGGTGAGAGCAATGTGGCAATTAGAAAAAATACTGAGACTGAAGAAAGTGGAAAAAGAAAGGTGTAGCGATGCTGTGTGCTGTATTTTTACATTAGTCAAACTGCTAGGTAAAATATTATAAACTGTTTCAGAGCAGGAGGGAAGAGGGAGTATCTGTTCAATAGAATGAAAGGAGTTATCTGATTTTTGAGTCCACTACAATGAAAAAAAAAAAAACAGAACAAAAACAAAAACAAAACTTGAGGCTCTTGAGTAAGAGCATGAGAGTAGGGCAACCAAGGACATGAATAAAGCAAAAGATCATAGAGGATCAGTCAGGATCTGGGGGCACAAATATTTCCTGGACTGGTGGGATCGAAGGCATCATGAAAATGAAAGTGAGGTGTCAAGGAGAGGTAAAGAATGCATGTCTGAATCCTGTTTTGTCTACAAGTCATGGAGACATGAAGAATTTTACATTTGTAGAAATGTTTCTTGCTTATTAGGGAAAGAATTATGAATATGTAAACATGGAAATAACTTTCAAATATAAAATGTAAACAAATAATCCTGGGATATAGGTGTCCTAACTTGGCATTTCCCTAGAAGGAGAAATATGTGAGACAATAAAAGATCAGAAGAACTTTCTAGAAGAAAGTTCTACTAAGAAGTGAAGCATCACCAGTTCCCATCTTTCCTCCCACATCCTCCTCCTTGGTGTGACTGGAATGTGGCTGGGTGATTATTTTATATAGATTTTAACCATGACTGTCATAGCCACTCTTCTTAAGCCTCTTCCTGGGACGCACTTTTCCTTTGCATAAACTTTGCCAAGGCTTCGATCTATTGAAGTGAAGATTTCTTGGCAAATGTAAGGGCTGAAACTTAAAAAGAAAAGTAGGGAAAGATCTGCACACAATTCAGGATCATGGTTCCTTTTGGAGAAGGGAGGGAGGGAAATGGAGATGGAGAGAGACAGAGAGAGAGAGAGAGAGAGAGAGAGAGAGAGAGAGAGAGAGAGAGAGAGAGAGAGAGAGAGGTGCTTTGGGTCAGGAGAGGACAAGGGTTGGGCGCTACAGAAATGCTCCCCCCCCAACCCCCTCAAACTTTTCCTCCTGGAGGAGCTAGTTTCTACTTGTTGTAGGAAATGTCTTGAGCACCTTCAAAACTTCTGTAGATTGACCACTGATGTGCTTTTCCAAGAGACGCATTTTTTGCTTGTTTGCTTTGCCAGTCTTGCCTCACATACTATCAAAGCCCAGATCTGAACTCCTAGGCTTCTAGCTCTCGATCTCATTGGTGATGCCCCAATGCTTGGGACATGTCTGGGTGAAATTGTGAAGTCTCAGGTTCTAGCTCCTTGTCTCTTAGAAACAAGGATGATGATATTTAAAACCATGGGCTTTGGAGTCAGAGAGTTTGGGACTCAAATTTCAGTTGAGCTACTTCTTGAACTGTCATTGGGACAATTAACCAACCAGGGCCTGGTTTAACTCATTGGTACAATAGGCACAATAATACCTAACCTGGAGGGATGTTCTGAGAATTAGAGATAGGTAGTGTTCAATTATCACTATGAGTAAAAATCGTAACTTGTTCTGATATCTGGCCTTGCTTGAGAAGCAGTTGCCAACATGAAATAACTGATTCCTGATAAGACTCAACATGATTTAGTGTACAGAGCTGCCCTTGTGAGAAGCAGTTTGTTTATAGATCACTATCTTCGATTTGGGGCATCCACCCATGAGACCTTTAGGGTATTTCTCTTTCCCCTGCATGTTAATATTTATGGCTTGTGTTTCTTCATGAACAGTCCTTTTACTGCTTCTCCATTTCAGCTGTGAAATGCAGAGCTGAATATAAGTGTGTGTGTGTGTATATATATATACATATATATATATATATATATATATATAGCCTCTGTTTTAAGTTAGATTGTCTCAAATATGTTCTCCAAGTTTGTAGAAAATCAGTCAAGTAATTTTTTTCATTTGATGCCATAACAGATATAGATAGAAATCTGATTTTATTCCTACAGATGAGGTAGATTATAACAATAACATCTGCATCCATCTGTATCCTTCTCAGGATTTGGAGAGTTCCTTAATGTCAGGGAATCCAACTTTACTGTTTCTTAGGTTCCCAGTGCCCAGCATGGTGATGTCCTGACTTGAATGATTGAGTCATTGATTCAGCAAAGCATATTCAAGGCTATTCAATGCTAGGTGTGTAGGGGATGCTTGGATCTGGCACAGAAAAAGACAAATGTAAACTTATCATCTAGCGAGAGATAGACAGTAAATAATTGTGCAAATAATCAATAACTATGGATATACAGTGACGGAAAAGGACAGAGTACCTTGAAAATAAAATGGAGTCTGACAATGGCAGGGTATTTCTGGTGACTTGGAGGCTGGAAGAGTTGCTAGGTGAGCCTGACCACAGTGTGTCTCCTGCTCTGTGTTGAATTTAGGGGGTCCCTTATTACCTGCCTGGTCTAGATCCCCAAGTCCAGTGTTTCAGCGAATGTCCATGCCCTAGATGATGAGGAGGTGGCTTTCCTCTCCCGTAACATGTTTGAAGTGCTTACTCTGTGCCTTGGGCTTCCGTACACGTTGCCTCATTTAGTCCTCAAAACAACCCAGTGTGTTAGGTGTAAGCCATACGTCTACCTGAATGTTCAGAAAAATTACAGTTTGTCTAGTTTCCCACAGGCAATAATTGGCTGAGCCCGGAAAATAGCTCATCTTCTGAGTGCACACAGCCTTTTGTCTACAGTGGTTTTCTTTTCTTTAAATTTTTTTTTAGTAACAGGACCTTTCTCTCAAGCAAAGCCCAACACATAAAGCTTTCCAAAGAGAACTGCCCTGGTTGATTTGCTGATGGGGGATCACATAACCACTAGCTAGTTTTCCCTTTGTCCCCCAGGCAGCCTCGAAATTGCCTTGAGAGGACCTAAGAATTGTGTGAGGCTTGGTTTTAAAACCATTATTCTATACCATATTGTACTTGTCAGCTCACAAAAGTCTGCAGCTTAGTTACTATTGGATGAGCACAGTTAAATGCCAGCAATCATTAGAGCTCCATAATTGTAATGGAGACCTCTCTAAACCCAGTGAATGAGTAACACCTGCTAAATATTCATGAGCATTAATATTGGCCAAGTCTTTCTAATTTCAGGCTTGCTTGGATTTTCACCTGTGATGCTTCTGTGTAAACAAGGAGCTGAAATGGTCAGGGGGAAGGGCTTTGCCTCCGGCAGGTGTGCAGTAAGTATTTATTGATTAGATTTCATAGATTAGCCCTGGAGGAGGAAATATTTGAGTGCCTACGATGCAGACCATGCTCCTCCCTCTGGGAATAGCAAAGATGTAGCCTTGAAGCCTTCGCAGTCCAGTCACAGACAGCACATGTGTGGTGAAACAATTAGACAGCCCTATAAGCTGGCAAGTCATCAAATGCTAAATTTGCTATTGCAGCTACTGGTGCTGTGAGAGGTCAGAGGAGAAAGAGATTAATGAGAGGGAAATGGAATGATGGGGGTTAACTGTGGAGCCAAGTGATCCTATTGCTGGGCCTGCATAAATTGGGAGGAATTAGAGAGTTTGCGAGAAAGGAGAGGGTGTTCAAGACAGGGGCAGCTACAGAAGTAAAGACATGGAGGCAGGAATTGGTGGGGCTGCGCAGAGGACAGAGAGGGAAGGGATTTGACTGGAAGACATGTTGGGAGAAGCGTAATGGCAAATGCTATTAGGGGGTCAGTTGGGGAATTAGTAAGGAAGATACACCCCTTAATGCAGGACACACACAATCACAGGAACTGAAAAGAATAGAATCAGAGCTCTAGTGACTTGGCCCCAGCTCTTGTGAGTGTTCACAGTGGATAGGGTAGAACCAGGGTGCATAAAAAGGAGCTGTCACTTGATCTTATGGACAATAGGGAGCCATTGTAGGCTCTTGGAAGAGGGACTCATATTTTGGAAAGGTTGGTCTGCCAGGAAGCTTTTGAAAGATCAAAGGGATATTACCTCTCTTTGCACACAAACTTGAGTCTTCAGATGCTTGCAAACTCCCAATGATGACCCAACTTGGGGTTAGTTTTGTAAAATTCTTGATAATTATTTCTAGTTAGTTTCAGTTCGAATAAACAGTAAATGTTAATCAATCCAAATGCTCTTTTGGACAATAATTTGGTAAACAGACACGGTTAATGAAGTGCTAACAATG
Organism: Rhinolophus sinicus; assembly: GCF_036562045.2. Classification (NCBI taxonomy): domain Eukaryota; kingdom Metazoa; phylum Chordata; class Mammalia; order Chiroptera; family Rhinolophidae; genus Rhinolophus; species Rhinolophus sinicus. Next base: position 15,321,602 of record NC_133757.1, read on the forward strand.
AAGAGCCTCACTTAGGTAAACTATTAGATAATTTGATGTTCCTCTGGCGATATTTCTGCATTGACATTTTTGCCAACACAGAAAGTACATTCAATACATCCAACTGTTATATCCCTCAAGTATCAAGGCTGACCTCTAATAATGATGTCATTTTTGTGTTGATTTCTTTGAGTCAATAACTCAAATTTATTTTATGACCTGCAGGCCGGGTCTCCACAGTTCAGAGGGATGACAAAACTTGGTCCCTCAGATAAAAGTACAGCGAGCAATTGGAAACTAGACAGTGATTTGGTGCTTCAGAATTGGCCAATCACTGTGTTTAAATGATAATGATGAAGATATACCATTTATCAATGCTCAACACTTGGTGAATGAAAACATTTTATATTATTCATTAAATCTCAAAACGCTCCATTCATGTATTCATTTTTATTACCTCTGTTTTCTAGAAGTAGCAACCAGGGCTTGGAAATTAAGCAACTCATTAGTATACAGAGAGGGAACTGTAGGGCTACAGATAATGAATCTATAGCTTCCTGACCAGATTCTACTCTTTTAACCACTTCATTAACCTCCTTCTCCATTATGTTGACGAAGATGGAGATTATCATTTCTGTGGCAGACATTTTTAGTTGTCTACCAATAGCTAATCTTGCTTTCTCCATTCCCAATAGATTTTGTTTGAGTAGGCAATTCACCCAGCTAAAAGACTTATGCAGACTCCCTTGCACCAAAGGGTGGCCATGTTATACAATTCTGGCCAATGAGATATGAGCTGAAGGCCCTTGCTGATTTCCCAGTACTGGCACTGATTTTTCAAGCAACTCCCTGACTCCTATTCCTGTCTTGAATGTGGATGTAATGATTGAGCAGTAACAGCCATCTCACAACCACATGGGCAAAAGCCAGGTGCTAAGGTAGTGGAACAGGTATGTACAGATAACTTGACTCTTTGATGACTCACTTGAACAGCTGCATGAGTCTTGACCTGCTTACATCCTAACTACTTATTATGTGATGAAAACAAATCCTTTACTATTTAATCCTCTTCTATTACTTTCAGCTTAATGGAATCCTAATCAGTAAAATCATTATGCCTTTGTAGTTCTAGACATTGGGGTTTTTTCAATTATGATACTTATTGACATTTTGGGGCTGAATAATTCTTTGTGGTTGGGGCTGTTCTGTGTATTGAAGGAGGTTTAGCAGCATCTCTGGCCTCTCCACCCAGCAGTTGTGACAACCAAAAATGTCTCCAGACATTACCAAATGTCCACTGATGGGCAAGGTAGCCGAGTTAAGAACCATTGTCATACATCATCTTATTTTTCCTTCTCAATGGTTTTGGAGGTAGGTAGAAATGTTTATTTGATTTAAAAGATGAGGAAGCTAGACTCTAAGATATTAAGTGAACTGTCAAGAGCTACATTAGTAAGTGAACTAGAACTCAGGACTTTTCGCTCCAGGTTCAATGAATTTTCCATTGCAGTGCTTGGGTTATTGTTTTGGTTAAGGTCACCGATCTAATTAGTTGAATGGATTTTAGATGCTGCCTGATTGTTGTAAAGAAGTATTGAAGCTGGATAAGGCAGTGCTCCCTGAGCAGAAGACAATCAGTATAATTTACCTGCCTTGCTCCCTTGAATAGAAATGTGTTACTTAGTGTTTCAAAAGGCAGTCCACAAGTCAGGGCTTCTTGCATTGTCCTGGTTACAGTTGGATTGCCTTCTCTTATTTTCCAAAGAATACTGGTATAAGCAAGCAAATTCCCAAAATTTCCTGTTTTTTTCTATGCCCCAACAATACCTTGTCCTATCAACTTTGGGGAATAAGTTGAAAAGATTACATTTGATTTCTTTCTGCTCCCTCCTTCATTTATTATGAAAGCAACCTATAGCAAACACTAGTACATATGTACTCAGGCCCCTCTTTGAGTTCAATGCCTCATCTGGCTTCTCCAATGTTTCTGGATTTCTCAACTGGGATTGCCCATGGGGTGTGATCAAAACAGCATCATCATGAGTTCCAATTCTGGGCATGTAAGTGAAAGAACACAGACTCTCTTAGCCCATTAATAACTGCCAAGACATCTGTTCTACAGTGGAAATATGAAGCAGGGTGTGACTCTTGAGGGAGGAGGGTATCTTCAAGGGAGCAGTGCTTTATCGACCCACTGCAGCCTTAACCTTTGGCTCCTCCTCTTTTTTTTTTTTTTTTTTTTTAAGTGCTTTCAGACTAAAAGCTGTTTTATGTTTAAGTACATCTCTGTCTGGTGTCTTCAGAGAATTCCTGCAAAGTCTGCTAGACTTGCTAATAGCTACCAAGGCTGAATTATGTTACTTTACTTTCTACCAGCTTCTGTCAACATTGAGCTTATGCTGAGAAGTTATTGGGCTGTTTATGAATATATTGTGAAATGTTCTTCTTGAAAAGTTGTTCGCTGTGCTATCTTGACACTAAGGTAGACAGATGAGCACTCCTGATAAGACTATTATAAGAAAAGTAAAAATTTATTGGTGGCTTTGCCTCATTTTTCTTATTTATTTTTAAATAGATTTTTATTTTACTATTTGGTGTGCTCTCTTAAATTCTTTTTTCTTTTTTTGAATAAGGGCATAATTAAATAAATAGCAAATTTATGAACCCAGTTTTGTGAAACATGAACCCATCACATTGATAGGGAATTAAAAAATGATTTAAAGACACAATTATGCATAAAGATATATGTTACCCCAATGTTCATTGCAGCATTTTTCGTGGTGGCCAAGACATGGAAACAACCAAAGTGTCCTTTGATAGATGATTGGATAAAGAAGATGTGGTACATATATACAATGGACTATTACTCTGCCATAAGAAAAGATGAAATACTGCCATTTGCATGGATAGATCTTGAGATTATCTTGCTAAGCAAAACAAGTCAGATAGAAAAAGTCAAGAACCATATGACTTTACTCATATGTGAGACACAAAACTGAAAGTGAGAAATGAATAAGACAAACAAAAACTCATAGACACAGACAATAGTTTAGTGGTTACCAGAGGGGAAAGGGGAGGAGGTCAAATATATGGTGATGGAAGGAGAACTGACTTTGGGTGGTGAGCACACGATGTGATATATAGTTGATGTACAAGTATTATAGAATTATATACTTGCAACTTATATAATTGCACTAACCAATGTCACCACAATAAATTTTATAAAAATTAAAGAAAAGACACAGTATGGATCTAGTTTAACCTGTTAGCAGACAGGTAAACAGAGAAGATGAAAAAATGTAAAATGATGCATTAATATGAATATACTTTGGAATCAGAAGACCATCCATTCCCTGGATTTTTGATGTCAATATACCAATTGAATCCATTCTTTTATTGACTGAACAGATGTTTATTTCAGGCCTACTGTGCAATATACATAGTACTAGACATGAGTATTTCAGGTTAAATTAAAACTGATTTTTTTAATGAAGAAATTCAGTCTGATAAAAATAACTAACCTAGCAATATAATGTAAAAGTGTATAGAGCGTACTATAGGAACAGCATTGAAAAGGTGATATGAAAATGACAACTTAAACCTTTGTGTGGCACCCTCCATGTCATAGCTTCATTGTGAGGGAGACTTCTGGTTCCCTCCCAATGACAGGAAAAGCTGCAGGGGACATTTTCTCCGTTCCCTATTCACTTTCCTGAAAGGAGAATGACTTTCCACTTGATTCTAAGGAGCTTCGTTTCTGTTGGATCACATTTTCCCCTCAAAGTGCATAGTCACTGCATTGAAAAGGTAAAAAGGTCCATCTCCAGTTCTCTCAGGTTCTCAGCCTGCTGGGTCTGGGTTTTAGAGAAAGGCTGATCTGGCCTTTGACGTGAACTGAGAGTATATTTGCAGACTTGGCCACAGGCAGACCCGTAGCGTAGATTTGGGGAGGGACATTAGTAAGAACCCCCCGCCCCAATGTTAGTTGGCCTTGGGTCCAAATAACATTCTGTGATGCCTCTTTGCTAGGAGACCCTTATTAGATGATTGTCAACAAAGCTGATCCACTGATCTCTGTTTGGCTTTGATCCACTGGTCTCCACTGGTTAGAACTCAGAAGGCAGGAGAGATGAGATATTAGCACCCCTTATAGTCAACAATCTCATTTGATAATCACAACAACCTTATGAGGAGGTTATATGGGGATTACTTTTCTTGTTTTGCATGTGATGAAGTAGCAGAGATTGAAGTTACATGGTATAATAGAATGCCAGCATCACAGACATGGGTTCAAATCCCAGTGTTGCCATCTATGAGTGGGCTGACCTGGGGATAAGTTCCTTAATTTGATGAGCCTCAATTTCCTCCTCTATAAAACAGAGATAGCATCATCACCTTTGTAAGTTGTTGTGAAAACTAGGCATTGTGTACTGTGTTTCCCTAAAAATAAGACTGGGTCTTATATTAATTTTTGCTCCAAAAGATGCATTAGGACTTACGTTCAGGGGATGTCATCCTGAAAAAATCATGTTAGTGCTTATTTTCTGGTTAGGTCTTATTTTCAGGGAAACACGGTGTATAGAACACGAAGCACAATGCCTGAGGCATAGCAGGTACTCAATGGATATTTGACCTGAGTTGGAGTTGAGTTTGAAGCCAAAGCAGAGAACTGGGGGATCCAGGAAAGCTGAGACCGAGAACTAACCAAGTGAGCAAATGGAAGGTCATGTGGAGGAATTCCAAAATGGAGAGCAAATACGTAGGGCAGCCTTATTGGAGTACCTACATTACCTAATGTGGGAATATTGATTTCATTTATAGAAGCTAAAATGAGTATTATAAGTCTTAGACTATGTTAAACTGGCTGAGAAGCAGCTTGTTTCTCAGGAGAGATTCTATTGTTATTATTATTATTATTATTAATTTTAAAAATTATTTTGTGTGTGTGTGTGTGTGTGTGTGTGTGTGTGTGTAGCCATTAGTTGGGGGGTGAACTGGGTGATATAGATACAATGTGATCCAGGAGGGGAGCTGACCAGCCTGTCTTTTTCTACAATGTACTTTGACTGCCTAGAACATAGCTCATTGCTCAATAAATATTTGGTGAACCAGTGAATAAATGAATTTAGAGGTAGGCGTGTGCTGTGAGCTCAAATCAGTGGAGAAGACGTTTTATAAAAGGTGGCACCTGAGAAAGACCTGGAAGAATGAGTAGACTTTGAGGCAAAGGGGAAGTGAACACTTTGGAAGGGTTAACAACTTCAGAAAACATGTATTTTTTTATGTATACTGAGGACTAGGAGAGAGCTGATTATTTACATGGGCAATCTTATGGCCTGCCATGAATTACAACATGATGTATTCAGCAGTGACATTTGTATCTCTTAGGAAGATGGTGGAGATAACTGGATTGGCTCTGCAATTTGTTGATCGGCCATAAAAGTCATATTTTACATTGGGGATTTTCCAGGTTGCTGAGGGCAATATTGCTTTAAAGCATGCTATTTAGAGTTACTTCATCCTTTCTGGGGAAGGGTGGTGGGGGGAAGGATGGTGGAAGGAAAAATGGCAAAATAAAGGACACGCTTTGATGTATACAACCCCCTCTACAAGTGCATCTGAGTCATAACTGAGCAGTCATGACACCCATCATTAATTTAATGAAATTAATTTTTTCATATGCCACTTTCAATGTACAAAGTACTTTACAGTGAGAGGCAAAATGAGATGAGATAATGTTTTATGGAACCATGGAACACCAAGTTTCCTATCATTAGCAAGGCAGAAGAATACATTGAAAATGGCATGGATGGAAGAAAACTCCAAAATAGCAACCAGAGAAGAATGGGCAGAAGTGATGTGTGGCTTGCAGGGCTCTTTATTCTTTGCTGTAAAAATAGCTCAATATATTGGCAGGATTCAGAGTGAGCCTAGGGCAAGGGAGCCTATGGGTTGAGCACTTGCCTTTTCTTTAGAAGTTAGTCCAAAGAAAATGTACTTGTCATTTCTAGTTGCTCGTTCATGAGATATCCAAGATTATGATACTTGGAGTCAGTCAAATCTGAATTTGGATTCAGTTCTACTATTCACTGGCTCCCTGCTTTGGCCACTCTATGACTCAGTTTTGTCATCCATAAAATGGGTATAAATCCTGTCTCATAGAGTTCCATGAAAATTAGGTTTGTAAATTGCTTTAGCATATTGGTCAGCATGTAGTAGATGCTTAATAAACACCACTTTCACCTCTGCTTTTGTTAGTAACAATAACACCAGGTCAGATTACCACATGATTTGGATCTTTTTTACTATAGCTGTGTGTGTGTGTGTGTGTGTGTGTGTGTGTGTGTGTGTGTGTGTTGTTAGTGAGGGTGGTGAGAAGTGGGGAGGGTTCACCAGATGATATGGGTTGCCTATCCAACACCTCTTGTTCCATCCTTCTGGAAGTGCCTTGGACACATTTGGATTGGTCTAAGCCAATAATAATGGTCTAATTTTCTTGACAATTATTGGTTTAAAGGTGGGCATTGTGACCCCATTCTGTTCTTTGAGACAAAAGAATTTTGCTAGGGGAATTTTGCTGGGAGACTTTTGGGGGAAATTTATTTGCTCTTCAAAAGGGATGTGTACAGAAGAAATGGTTCTTTTTCTTGTACTGGATGTTACCTATACAAGATGGGTGAAACTGCAGCCATTCTCATGCACCAGAATTGAAATTGCTCCCAAGTCTGTCTCCAGGAGAACCTGGGTATTCCATGGTGGTGTTATCTGCTAAATGACCCACCTCTGTGGTGGCGTAGCATTGGAAATGTATTAGGGAGTGAGTTCACCCCTTTATTGTTTTAGCAATGTCCATGTGGGTTTTCTGTTATTTGTAGCGGAAGACATCCTAATTGATATGAGAGGCTGTCAGGTGGGGATCTAGAGTTTGAACTTGAGTTTAATTTCTTTTTAAATATAGAGGAAGACACTTATGTTCTCACCGGTAATAGTAGAATAAAAGCAGAATACAGAAATAAGTTTCTATGTCAGCCTGTCCTAAGCCACTGTCTGGGGAAACATTTTGAAGCCAGCCCCTGTCCTGTTTATTTACAGAGCGATATCTGACTGGGTCTAGTGGAATCACGAACTGTTCAGCCTAGAAGAGAGAAAGGGCAGCTACACACTCATTCTATATATTCATTCTACATTCTAGATGCTTCACGTGTATTTTAAACCCCACAATGAAAGTTTAAAAGGATGTAAGTTGTGCTATCATCATTTAAAGATGAGGAAATTGAGGCTCAGGAAGATTAAACAATTTGCCAAGATCAGTCAGCTATTAAGTGGTAGAGCCAGTGTAAAAATGCTAGATGCCAGGTGCTGTTTGCTAGATGAAGAGGTGGAAATCCAAAGGGACAAGCGAGTTAATTGTCAAAATTGCTGTAGAGTCCAGGTTTCTTGATGTCTTGTCTTGATTGTCTTAAATTATTGTCTCCAACCAAGGTGTTCTGATGCCAGCAATGAGGAGATGAGCAGAGACTTGCCATTGAGTTCCTTCTGTCATTCAGCAAGTATTTATTGTGCACCTGCTCAATACCCAGGACTGTGCTAGGCATTGGGCCCACAGTGGTAGACAACAAGGCTGGGTCCCTGCTGCTCACTTCTGTAGTTGGGGCTGCTCCTCTGGGTGTGTCCTGAGGGACACACTCATGTGACCGAGAGGGTTGGTGAGTGGCCCGAGGAGGCCAGAGCCTGCTTTGCAGGGCGTGCAGAGAAGAGCAGGACTTGGCAGGGAAACCAGGGCTCTCGGGAGTGGGGCCTGCGAGAAACTCAAGGGTGGGTGAGAGGGATGCTTTGGGACCTCAGCACATGCTGCCTCTGTTGACAGCCAACACTTATGCTTCAGGGTAGGGTGGGAAGGACAACAGCTGAGCAATTAGGAAACCCTGGGTCCCAGGAATAGTCTGCCGGGTGGGTCTGAGCTCTCCAGGAAGCATTTAGGTGTGGCCCTGGTGTTTAGTGGAAAGCTTCTGGAAGGTAGCAGCTGCTTTTTTTCTTTCATTGTAAAAGTGCTTTGGTGATGCTTGGCAGGCCTGGACATCTTGTCAAGTGGCCACAGGAAGACTGAGAAAGAGATGTGGTGTGCCGGTGAGTGTTAACAACTGCCTCTCTGGGACAGAAGAAAAGTCCCGACTTGTTGCATTTGCTACTTTCTTTAGTAAATAGTTTCACCATGACTGATTTCAAGCTACCTATGTGATGTCAGCCAATTCCCCAAATTCCTAAATATTGAACATTTGGCTCTAGGAACCAGTACAAGGTGGCTGTAAGCACAGCCCTGGAAAGAGGCATGCTGGACTAACCATGAAGTGGTCAGCTCCTAAGGTACCTGGAAGGGAGAGTATGAGGATTACAGGTGATTTCCAGGTGACGGGGCCAGTATCAGCATGAACGCTTCCTCCTAAGCCCTGAATTTACTTTCTCTACCTTTGAAGCACAGGCCACTTTCCCTTTCCCTACACTCCCCTTTTGTAGTATTTTTTTTTCTTTTACCTCTGATTAAAAAAAAAAAAAAATTAAGAAAGATCTAGAACAAAAATCTTGCTTTCTGTTTAGACAAGAGATATTTTTTTGTGCTTGTTTTTTTTTTTTTTTCTGTTATTTCCATATGCATCAAGTTAGAAAGAAGACATTGGTTTTATTTTTCCTTCAAGGAAGAACAAATACCCTATGGGATTTTCCTAATAGTGCAAACCCATGCCTTGTGAATATAATATTGTATACCAACTGTACTTACATTTAAAAAATGAAAATAAAGAAAGGAAGTGAAATGTCATGTACCAGGATCACGGGCTGCCTGATGAGGGTCTCCTGTTTTCAGCAGACTCTGATTTTCAGAGCTGTTCCCTTCCTCAATACAATTTAGAATTTTAGTTGTGTAGTCTGCAAAGTAAAGCTGCGAATATTATGGACTCGAGATGTGAATCCTATTAATAAAACAGCATTTAGAAATGAGAGCATCGCTATTTTTTCTATTACATTGTCTGTTGATGTTATCATCTTCTAAGGCAACTGTCTGATCAGAATCTTATTTTAAACAGCAAATTTCATTTAACGAAAGAATGCAATTATTGGTTGCTATCTTCAGAGGACAGTTACAGAGCAGATAAAAATACGAACCATTTTTTTTAAGGCAATTAAATGGGTGGGAGGCAAATTCTGAAGCTAGCAGGAGGCAAAGGAAAAATAATGAACTGAACTAGAATGGGATCTGAAAAGTAAAATGCCCGTTAATGTGTCATTGTTGGGTAGAAAAGCCCCCAGTGGTGAGGTGATTACCTGGGCTGAACTTGTAAGGTTTACAGGCCATGCATTGTAGACGGGTGTCTCTTCCTTGTGTCTTGTCTTGACTAAACTAGAAGCCTGTATTTGAAATCAGAGTAGTGAAGGGTGAGAAGTTGCCTCCTTACTTCACAGATGTAGGAAATCTTTGCCAATAACCATACTTGCCTAAACGATGTTGGCAAAAAACATCTTAGGAAGACAGGCAAGGGCAAGCCACTTATTAGAATGAACAGGAAAGAGAGGACAGGTGAGGAAGAAGAAGACAGATGGGGAAACATTCATCTCCAGCACAAGGCTCTCCAGTGGGTGTAGCACAGAGACCCTAGGTCTAGAGTCAAACAGACCTGGATGTGAATCTTGTCCCTCCTGTTCCTTAGCTGTGTGACTGTGGGCAAGTTTCTTAACATCTCTGAGTTTTAATTTCCCCATCTGAACAATGGGACACATGTACCACGTTTGTCGTGAGAATGAAATGAGGAAGTAATAGAACACATAATACACATTCAGTAAATGTCTTTCTCTTCTCAGGGGCTTGGCCAATCTCTAAGCCAAAATATAGTTACAGTGATATGATTTGTGGTGAACAGCCCCCTTTTTACTGTATTTCCTGACACAGTCTGATGGGATTCTGTGGGCCAAGGCTGATGGCGTTTGGGTGGACAGGTGGGCCTCAGAGGCTGTGCCGGCCCTGCCAGATTCCTGGTGCAGGTGAAAGGGGACCCACGGGTCCCAGAAATGCTGCCTGGGGACAGCGGGTGGACTGTGGAGAGCAAGGATCAGGTTCCTGGTGAATCCTGGCTGCCAACTGTCCTCACCATGCGCTGGTCCCAGTCTGCAAACAGGGATTAGGAGGAGAGGCAGGGTCATTCATTTTACTTTTGATAGTTATTATTTTATTATTTTCTCTATAAATGTGGTACTGACTCATGTCAGGCAAAAGAAATCAGCAAACCCAAAGAAACCCAAAGAAGAGACTATAAAATACCTACAATTTTCCCACTCGTGTTAAGACAGTGTAGTGCGTGTCAAACTTTTTATTCTTACTGAATGAATTTGTTCCCTTAGAAATGCATTCCACTTCTTATTATAAACCTATATTTGTTTCAATGTAAGCATCATGCTTTAAAGTAAATTACTTAATATCCCTCCCTCCCGGGTCCTTGAGTAAAACTGATTGGGGTGACTACTCCGTTTCCAGTCCTCTGGCTTCCTCTACCAGTAGACACACCAACGCATGCTCTGGGGTATATTTTTCCAGGCCATTTCCTCATTTTGGGTACTTATAGACACTGCAAGGCTTGTAGCTATTTGCTGTGGATAGTTAAAATCATGGGTACTTCAAAAATTTAATATTTTGCTTTTCTATTTTTGCTTATTTTTTGTAATGAACTTATATTGCTTTTAAAGCAACCAGTTTACTTTTATATAAAACTTTATAGATACTATAATTGAAAGCAGCTTGCCAATTGGGAACTGTCTATACAGAAATATATTAAGGGCATTATATACATATATTATATAGCCATATACTTAGCTGTCTAAATATGTTTTAAAATCCCTACATTTATGTGTTTATACAAAAGGTACCAAAAAAATGTATACATATTTTAAGAAAGGAAAAAACTGTATTAAAGTGACGCTGATGGTAACCACTTTGAGCACCTCTTGTAATTGAAGAAGTCAAATGTGACCTGTATTCATCTTTTGTTATTGGTATATATTGAGTATTACAATTTTAATACCGTTTTTTTTTTCCTTAAAATACGTATACATTTTTTTCGCACGCTCTGTATATATGTATATGTGTATGGTTTTGTATGGCAAAATATCATGAACATTTTCTCATATCAAATATACTTTACCATATCATATTATTGGTTGCATAGTAATCAATAGTATAGCTATAACATAGCTATACAATGTATCATAACAATATATATAGCACAGCTATACAATAGTATAGCTATAACGTAATGAAGCCTATATTGTTGAGTGTTTGTTTGTTTTTTTCTTTCAATTTTTTTTACTATTACAAATGATGATCAGCTGAATATCCTACTATACATCCTTAAATATTTGACATGTTATATTTTAAAAGTCAGATAGTAAGTTTATACTAACGGCAAATGTGTTCCAAGTTTCAGTTATGAACAATGTTTAGATTCCCAGATTAGCCCAGAACAGCTCATTTAATATTCAGTGTGACAATACTAAGATGCTGTCACTATTTTACTGTAGTGGGTTGAATTGCATTCTCCCTTCTCCCCCCAAAATATTCAATCTTAAATCTTGGTACCTGTGAATGGGACTTTATTTAGAAAAAGGGTTTTGCCAGTGTAACTAAGGTAAGATAAGTCACAGTGGATCAGGGTGAGCCCTAGATCACTCGTGTCTTTATAAGAGAAAGGCGAAGGAGATTGGACTCAGAGCCAGAGTGAAGAAGGTTATGTGACAACAGAGGCAGACATTAGAGTTATGTTGTCACAAATCAAGGAATGCCAGGAGCCACCAGACACTGGAAGAGGCAAGGAAGATTCTCCCCTAGAGCCTTTTGAGGGAAGGTGGCCTCCAGAATTGTGAGAGAATCATTTTTTTAAAAGCCACTTAGTTTGTGGTATTTTGTTACAGCAGCTCTAGGAAACTAATACATATATACCTGATTATCTTTTGGAACCTAGTTTTCCATAGAATGAATGTTATAAAGGGTGGTTAGATTCCAGGTCTAGCTTACAAAAATACTTAAATACATAATATAGTCAAAACATAGCAGCATCCTATTTTGTATCATTTAAAGCTGCTTTTCTATAAGAAAGGCCAACCTATACAACTAGTAGGAGGAACTCTGCCTTCCCGGGCCTCCGCAGACATGAGACAGAGCCCACTTTTGGCAGGTGGTTCCAAGATGGAGCAGCCTATGAGAACTCAGCCAACACTTAACCAGCACCTATTGCGTTGGTATACAGTGCTGAACCAGACAGAGTCCAGTCTTGCACGGAATTTACAGTCTAGTGGAGGACTGGGGCAAGAAGAGCTTTGGCAGGATGTGAAAAGTGAAATCCGGAGAATCTGGTGGGATTGGTGAGGTTGGCTGGGGGCCTCTGAGGGACAATGCCAGTGTTGGGGAGATTTGCTGAGATCAGCTTTCATGGACAATACCAGCCATGTGGAACCGCCCTTGAAAGGAAGTAGGGATACTGGGGAGGGATGGGAAGAGGACGGTAAGGATGCCAGTGTCTGTTAGATCGAGAAGATCTAGAAAGTTAAGTTGTAGTTTGTGTAAACATGAGACATTCTCCTAAGAAGGAGGTCGGCATGTCTCTTTCAGATTCATCTTAGCTGCTAGCCACTTCTGTATCAATTTTAGTGCTTGCTCCACCTACTTCTTATTTGTTTTGGGCCACGGAAAACAATCTGACTTCAATTTGATTACCATAGATTTGTAGGCTTGGTGGGATTGTGTTCTTGAATCTGTGTAATTGGCCTAATCCATTCAAACACAGTCACTGAGCACCAGCAAAAATGAGTCCCAAGTTAATGGCAATGGCTTCCTTTCTTGTAGGAAGATTGCTTTAATGCGGTGAATGGATGTTTTAGAGTCATCGGTTAATTTCCTTTTATGTCTGTCCCACGTGTTAATTACCAGAGGAAACAATTTCATACCTAACTGAAAAGGATGAAACAAGATGTTGTTGCTCATGTGAAATTCCTTGAAACGAGCAAATCTGGGAAAGCCACAGATGGGCACTGCCCCTGTGTGGTCCAACAGGAGTAACTTGAATCCGTCTGTTTAACAATAAGGCAGGATATGTCTGCCTAGTGTCTCCAAGGGTAGGCTATTGATGTTTCAAGGTCATGTGATATAGACATTTCCAAGGCAACGATGAGAATGATCACAGCTGCTGTGTTATATGGTTTACCTGAAATATTAGATTTCTCAAACTTGATGATGGCCAAAGCTGACTTCATTATTTTTTATTATAAAGTTACTTCAAGACATGTACACATAAAACTTTGTATAAGCCCTTTTATAGCTACTAGAGAGCTATGGAACCCTATAACATTTACACATTAAATAACTGCATTTTATTTTATTTGAATTTTATGGAGTTTACAATTTTATTTGTATTTAATATGTCGGGTGATGTTGGTTCTCTGAAACTAAATCATCACTCTCAACAATTTTGGGTTCTCTGTGCCACTGCCACAATGTTCCTTTGTTCTCTTCACTCATATCTCAAGTGTTTTCTCATTCATTTATCAGTCTTTGTTTATCATTTTTAAAAATTTGAATTATATGTTGTGGTGGCTGTATGTATACAGCTTTTTGTATTTTAGATTGTTTGCATCTTAATGAGAAGTGAGGTTCAAACTCAGAATTAAAACCTGCAAATTTCTTTGAAGATCTATGCGAAATATCTCACCCAAAGTTTGGGAAATTCCAGGTTCTTGAAGAACCTGTAACACATTTAGTGGTGTTTGAAATCAAGCCTACTAGAGGCCCTTAACCCTTTACAGATGCCAGGAACCCTGGCTAGTTAGACTCAGCTTGCCTTAGAGGACTGCTCCTTTCCCAGCACAGCAGATGGTAAGGACAGGGCACGGGAGAGCCAAGGGTAGAAAGGAGGGAGAGTACTGAGGCTAGAAATGAAAGATGCTGCGTCATGCAATCTGTGTGCCCCTCCTCTCTGAGGTATGAGTCATGCCAGGACTATAACTTTGACCTTGCCAGCACAACTAACTATCCAGTGTGATATAGCTGTGAGGGACAGCAAGGTACATGTGAGACAGCCTGAGTCTAAGTCCTAGCTCTGTTGCTTGCGGCTGACTGACCTTGGGCACAATTTTGAAAACACAAGTTAGGCTGCTGGGACCAGAGGTCCCAAGTACAGTGGCTTAAATAAGGTGGGCATTAGAATTGTCCCCTGCATAACAGTCTGGGTGGGGAGTCCAGGGTTGGGATTGTGGCTTGACAACATTAGAGAAGGAACTGCTTTCTTCCATCTTCTTCCTCGGTCAGCATGGTTTTTGTCTGCGTGGTCAAAGATGGTCAGCCACTGTGTTCACATTTCAGCCAAGTCAGAGGGAAAGAGAGGGTGAAGGGCACACTTGCTTTATTTTATTATCTGGAAGTCGCATCATCATTTCTGCTCACACATCATCATCTAGAATCTATTCACAGGTCGTGAGTGCTGCAATGGAGGCCATGTATCCAGCCAAACAAATACCCCTAGAAAAGAAGAAAGGGATTTGGGGTGTGTGTGTTGGGTGGGGGGATGAGAGGGTAACAAGCAATCTGTACCCCAGCTCCCTAAATCCTGGTTTCCCCATATTTCAAATGGCGATGACGCTAGTCCACTTCAGAGGGTGGCTGTTGTGAGTATTAAATTGGAGTTCCTTGGTACAGCACCTGACTTTTAGCAAGTGCAAAGTAAGATGAACTGTTGGCCATAAGCATGGGCAATACCACCCATGGCAGGGACTCCCCATCACATCAAATGACGTAAAGTGCTCTGCATGTTCAAATTCTGATGATGGGAACTGTGGTGATTGGCAGGGATGCTACTTTGAAGTCGTGCTTTGCAGAATGCTTTCTGGTCAACCCTGAGTCATTACAGGCTGCAAAGCAAAGCAGTTAGCGCATGGCTTCTGGAGCCAGACTATCTGGGTTAGAAGCCTGGTTCTGCCCCTTAGAGCTGTGCATTCGGGGTGAGTTACTTCACTGCTCTACACTTCAGTCGCCTCATCTCTAAAATGGAGATAACAACAGCATCTAGCTCATTGGGTTGTTACATTACTTAAACAGACTATTATTTGTGAAGTGCTTCTAAACAGCACACAGCACAAAGAAATTGCTATATAAGTTAGTGTATATTAAATAAATAAAATGATCGCAGATATGCTCTTAGTCCTGACATTATGAACCTGCCCCTCTATTAGGTCCATCAAAAAGGGGTTTTTGCTTTCTAGAATAGAAATGCCATTAGGGGAGGAATTTGTCTTTTTTTTCTGCTGGAAGCCCAGAGCCTAGAAAAATACCTGACCCTTTGCAGGCACTTAATGGATAACTGGATCCTAGAGGCTTGGTGTTCCTAAGGGAAATAACATGTGTCAAAACTGACCTGCCATCTAGTTTCTTATGTTGTCTTCTGGTACTAAGGAGATAATTTGCCAACAAGAGGGAAAGTCCTGGAAGCCAAACCTCTGGGTTTGGAGCACTAGAAAGAATACTGATGCTGGGGTGCAAAGCCTGCATTCAAGACTTGATTCTGCCCCTAACTACCTGTAGGATTTTGTGGGAAGTGGGGGGTAGCAAAGCCTTAGTTTCTTCATCCGTGAAATGGGAATCATATTGACGTTATTGGGCATTTGAGAAACGTGTGTCAATTGATTCAAAGCATGGGGTGTGTTGTCTTATGTGCCTGGTGTAGTACACACAGCACGTCCATGTATTGTGAAGGGGCCTTGCTAAATGTGGAGGACTCCACCTGGGAGGAAATAGGAGCTACAACGTGAAGTAATGTGGCCCAGGTAAGGCTGCCCTTGAAAGCCGAGGAAGACCTAGAGTTGGGCATTTGACCTGGGGACATCAAATACCCTCTAACTTGTTTCCTCTGAGAGGAAGCTCTCTTTTTGTGATGTGAAATCATTTTAACATTTAGGCACAGCATTTGCTTCCGATTGAAATGTTTTTTTTTCCAACACAGGAAGATTCTGTACACTATTTTGAGAAGCCAGGCAGACCCTTTTTGAAGGGATTGTAATGTGATTTGCTGCTGATATCAGAGGGTGAGGTAGCTGTATGCTTCTTGTGCAGCAGGCAGCTTTGATTTCAAACTCTGGCGGCAAGAGGCAAATAAAGGAACCCTGGGAAACAAATATGAAAAACCTGAGCAAACATGGAAATGAAAAAAGGGAAATGGGAATGAGCTAAAAGATGGGACACAGCGGGCCAACAAAAGGGCTTGATTTTGCAGCCTTACCTTTCACGTACTTATAATGAGCTTGGATGGCACCTTCCCTGACTATTGTTCTGGTGAGATTTGCCTCACCTTGGGGACACAAAGCCAAAAGGTTCCCTCAATAAGACACACAGTGAAGAAATCTTGTTCATTACAAATGGCAGTGGGAACAGCAGAGTCTTTGATGTCCTTAAAATGAATTCAGCAGAGATTGTCCCAGGTGGGCGTTAAGGACAAAGAGGAATGGAGACATGGCAAAACTCTATTTATGCAGGTGGGAAGCCTTAGATACAGAGAACTGGTTTGCAAGCTGTACTTTGAGACCCATGCCTGCCAAAATGTCCCTGGGCCAGGGTCAGCGTCACTTCCAAGACCGGGGCCTTGTTTCTCCTGATAAAAGACTCTTTGGGTTCACCATTCGTCCACAGTGGGTCTCTGTTTGCCAAGGTCTACAAACCTTTCTGCACATTTAATTCATGCTAAGCAGGGGTGACTCTCATGCAAGTGACTTCTGGTCTTACCATCCAAATATTACAAGAGTGGTCCTCTGGAACATTTGTCGTGGGAATTCTTATGCTGTCAGTTCCAACTCAGTTGGAGAGGTATTTTGGTGACTGGGCAGGCTCACCTGTGAAGGGGGGATACTTTGAGCCAGCTCTAAAACTATGCTAGGCAGGCAGTCGATGACTTCATTATCAGCAGGATAAGTGCTCTGTCTAAGAAACCATTGTCAATCATGGTGAAAAGTAAGACATTGCGCATACACTAAAAGTGGCCTTAGAAGAAAAGCAAAGCTCCCTAAATCTGTGAGACAGGGGAGGGGATACACTAGTGTTGGAACAATGGAATTTGTTCAGACACTTTTGTTCAGATAACATGTCTAGGATTATGTGAAGAATGGATATTCATTTGTTCATTCATTCAGTCATTCAAAAGGCATTTACTGAGTACTTTCTATGTGCCAACAACTGTGCGAGGGCCTGGGATTTCAAAGATATATCTTACAAATAGTTCCCGCCACTGGAAACTCTAGCTGGAGGGGAAACAGACAAGCAAAGGAATATCTGCTGTAAAAGAATGGGGTTATGTACCAGAGAGAAGGAGTAAATCTTCTGAGAAAAAGGGAGGAAGTTTGGAAAAAGTGTCCCAGAGGAGGGAGGTGGCTTCTACTTTCTCTCTGGAATAATCATGATCATGTCAGGTTGATAGGAACACACACACTCACACACACACACACACACACACACACACACGCACTTCATTCTATCTGTAAATGCCAACTGGTTGCAGGAGTCAGTAGTCTGGGTTCTAGAATTCTCTTAATATTGGGGGCAAATAACTAGGCACTTAAGAAATGCTTCTAACCATGATGAGAACGAGTCACCTCGATGGAGGGATTTATTTATTCTAAGAAAAACAATGAAGATACTCTTTCTTCCTATGGAAAGTTTGGGAAGATGGGATAGAAGAGATGAAAAGGATTAAGGCAGTGGAAAGAGATACAATTTTTAATAAGCTTATTTAGAATAAAGGGAATGGAAAGAGCCATTGTTAGGGAAGTATGTGGAGATTTTAAATGACAGTTTTATTCTTTCAGTCTCTTCTAACCTAGGCATCTGGTCTCAGTGCTCTCTGTGTGTTCTTTTCCTAGGATAGCCCATGAAGTCCAGCTTTCTGTTAGCAATCCCCTGAGCCCTGGTCCCAGTCTTTGTAACAGAATGCCATGTGCCCCGAGGACAAAGTGGCTCAGAGGAAGCTGCATCTGCAGTTACACAGGAAGTGAACGGGGAGCCTGAGATGTTAGAGGACAGACGTGGACGGCAGTGTGGGGAGCAGTGGGCTGTGCAAGTGCAGAGCCTGCGTTCCCCTCCCTGCCTCTCTTTTCCAGAGAAGACACCCCAACAGGCAGCACGGAGACAGGGGACTCTCTGCAGCATGGCTAAGGGCTTCTCTGTCCTTCGCAGTTGTCCGTCAAGCCTTCTGTCAGAGTCCATTTTGGGAGACATCTTCGTCAAGTTCTGTTGTTAGAAAAACATGTAGGATGGTGCCTGCTGGCACATAGAAAGTGCTACATAAGTGTTGCTGTTATCTCAGAGGCTGAGGAGTGTCATATGCGAAGGTCAGACAATTAAGTTCGCGAACTCATCCTAGAACAAGTGCTACATACCTCATTGCTGAATATCACTGTGGTCACCTTCGCAGTTCTCCCCTTGGGAAGCTATGCACCGACACCAGTGCCTAGTCCACCCTTCAAAGCAATTTTGGAACTCTTTCTGGAATGGCCATCAGAGCTGTCGTCGTATTACCCTTGATGTCCTGAATGTCATCAAAATGTCTTCCTTTCAATATTTCCTTTATCTTTGGGTAAAGAAAGAAGTCACTGGGGGCCAGATCAGGTGGGTAGAGAGGGTGTTCCAATACAGTTATTTGTTTACTGGATGAAAACTCCCTCATAGACAGTGTCGTGTGAGCTGGTGCATTGTCGTGATGCAAGAGCCATGACTTGTTGGTGAAAAGTTCAGGTCGTCTAACTTTTTCACTCAGTCTTTTTAGCACTTGCAAATAGTAAACTTGGTTACCTGTTTGTCCAGTTGGTACAAACTCATAATGAATAATCCCTCTGATATCAAAAAAGGTTAGCAACATCATTGCAACACGTTTGTGAACTTAATTGTCAGGCCTTGTGGTGTGTGTGTGTGTGTGTGTGTGTGTGTGTGTGTAGACGAAACCTTACACACTTCAAAAGTGTACATATTTTAAATGCAAAACTGAGTCCCAAAGGGAAGGGCACACATATGCATTTGAGTTGGGAATGTTTGAGAAAAGAAGAACTCAATGCCTTTGAGAGCTTTCTAGACAAATTAATAAGCAATTGTAATCACATCAGAGAGCTTCCTCCCATCTGGAGGCAAAGACATTTCAATGTTTGGTTCATAAATATTGAGGTCCTGGTCCTAGGATGTTAAAATTGGGATGAACCTGAGGTGTCTCCTACCGACTGCTGGCTTTTATTGATGAGAAAACACACTCAGAAAGTAAGGCTGACCCAAGACCACGATGCCCGAAAGAGGCTGGAGCAGATTACAGATTCTATGCAATTGAGACGAAGTGGGAAGAGGCAGACTCTGAGTTCCTTCATGTCCCACTCACTCTACAGGCAACAGGTAACCTTTTGAATTATGTCAGGACAAGGGCTGGCTAAGCACATAGCAGCTCAGAATGGGGGAAAACGGTGACCTTGAGCAGAGGGAAGGAGACACAGAGACCCTCCTGAGCTTTCTTATGCTTCCATTGTCTTGCCTTTGTCCTGATGTCATCTCTGCTAACCACACAACTGGACAGTTTGGGCAGGTGCCATTGGTCAGAGCTCTGCACATCCAGTGGCCTTGTCTGTCCTGCAGTTCAGTCAGGGACAGACTGGTGGTGTGTATGTGTGAGAGAGAGAGAGAGAGAGAGAGAGAGAGAGAGAGAGAGAGAGAGAGAGGAAGGAAGGAAGGAAGGAAGGAAGGAAGGAAGGAAGGAAGGAAGGAAGGAAGGAAGAAGAAAGAAAGGAAGAAAGAAAGAAAAAGAAAGAAAAGTCCAAATAAAACCTTACTCTTAAATGTTTATACAGGGCTTACAGGGTGTCCCAAATGTCTCAGTGCTTGCTTAGAACTGTTAAGGTGGACAGGCTGGGGAACCTGCTCCCCATGGAGGGGCGGGGTGGCCACATACTTCAGGGCTGAGACGGGAGGAAGGGCGTTTGGGGGCGGTGGGCTGGGTAAGGTGGGAACATGTGGCAGACACTGTGAAGTGATTAGACAGAGATGCTCGGCTCCAGTGGGTTTTTGTGGGAATTGGTCGGAGGCAGCATGGAGATGCTAGGTGCTGGCGAAAGATCAGGGGTGGAGGGACCATGAGGAAGTGAGCCTGGGAATTCCCAGAGAGGGGGTAGCAGATACTTTTGGAATCCTCATGCTAAGGAGGTAGGGTTCAAGCCAAGTTCAGCTTTATCACTGAGGGACAAGGTGCGCAGTTGCTATCTGGGTTACACAAATAATGCAAGTATTAGCTGTCTAGGAATGTACCTCTGGAGAACTGATGGGGTCATCCTGCCTTTTAATATTTAAAAGCAGATTAAAAAAAAAAAAAGCTTGTATTCCGGGTCTCACATACAGTGGAAGGCCAGGCCCAATCTTACTATCTTCACGAATGCCTAGAAGCTTACATTTTCTTTCTCACCTCTCTCTTCAATTTCTTGTCACTGAATATGTTTTTATCTTGACCTAGGTTCACCTGCTCTGACTGTTCTTTCCGTTTTACCCCATGTTCACCTCTTTGTGCCACAAACTGTTTTTAAAAATTTTCTGAATGCATCCAACCCAAGACAGTGGATGTTGAGGAGGAGTCACAGCACTGAATCACTTACTAGACTTTTCTGGCTATAAGTCTCCCTCGGCTTTTTCCCACTTCTAGGAACATCTCACTGGCTGTCTTCTCTGCTTGAGCTCTAGTCTCCCTCCGTTTTGCTGGGCCCTTCTTCCTTTTTTTGAGGACCAATTGATGTCAATTTTCACCTGGGCACTTTCTCCTTTCTCCTGGAATGTTAAGTACATTTCACTTGACTCTGCTGATCTATCTACATTTTATCTCCTCCATCTTCCATGTCATGGCTAGCACCCATCTTTTCACAACCAGAACGGCCGCTCAAGAAGTTTTCCTAAATAATAGTTTTCTCCCTTATAGGAATTCTGCCATCGACTTTTAAAATAGCACATCCCCACCCCGACATCATTAAAGCATTCTAATTTCTTAATTTAAGAAGGAGGAAAGAAAGAGATGAATACTTCCTGAGAACTTATTAAAATCTGCCCCTGGCCTAGTGCTTTTTATGAAGCATTTTATTTAATGCTCATAAAAGCCCTGTGTGTGTGTGTGTGTGGGGGGGGTGTCATCATGCTGGTTCACAGATGAGGACACGAGTCTCAGGAATGTAAGGATACTCCAGGTGACATTGAGTGGTGAATGATGGACTGTGAGTTCAAGTCAGAGTCTTTGGACTCCAGAGTGTGTGCTGTTTCTATCAGGCATCTTGCCTTTGAAGAGAGCACATGATCATGGAAATCTCATCTGTAGACACACTCTTTCCTTGAGCAACTGCTCTTCTCCCTCAATCCAGGCTTTCCCACTCCCTCCAGGCGCAACTCTGGTTCTCTTCTCCCTCCTCTCCTGCTCTCCTCCAAGGCTCCTTGGTCCTGGCTTCTGTCAATTCCAACTCCAGCTTGGCTCCTGACTCTGTTCTTTCCTGCTCTCGGTCCAACCCTAAGTCCTGTCCAGAGAACTCCTAGAGTAGACTCCTCAGACCTCCTCACCCTCAGCATCTGCTCCTCATCCATCCTGGACTTCTGGCTGATAGACTTGTGCCCGTGCCCCATGATGGATGCGTGGTTAAGGACCTGGGACAGGAGGCAGAGAGATGTGTGCCCAGAGTGTACCATCGCCTCAGTCGTGTGACCTCAAGCAAACTGCACAATTTAGTTTTTTCTTCTTTAAAATGGGGACAACGAGAGCACCCAACTCAGAAGGCTGCTGTAGGGTTTGGTGACATGATGTAGCTCAGGAGATCAGCATGGGGCTGGTAAAGAATAAGGGCTCATCAATGGCAGCAATCGGTGTGGATATTGACCTAGTGGTCTTGTGATCACTCTCCTCTTCACGTCCTTCAGAAACACCCGTTGTTGGCCAGCTCAGACTCCTTGGCCTGGCAGTCAAGTCTTCAGCCATCTATAATCTAGCCTGCGCCCACCTTTCTAGCCGCATATGTTCTGCTTTAATGATGGTGAACCACACACCAAGCCCTGGTTGCAGCCCCTGGTTTTCAGCCTGGGGTAACCACCTCTACCAAGAGACAGTCTGACCATGTTTTCAGGCCTGGCTCAGTCATTTCCTCTAAAACCTATTTTCTGACCTATTGTCCCTTGTCTTGGGAAGTGAGCTGACCCTAGCCTTTATTTGGTGATGTAGTCTTTACAAAAGACCGCTTTTTACATTCCTATTTATGTAAAAGGTACCAAATTCTATGTTTAGCAGTCACTTTAAAAATAATTTTTATTGAAAAATATAAAAAAATGAATTGAAATTGTTCTAGAAGATTTAGGGCGATGTACTTTCTGAGGCTCAATTATGACCGTGCTGGAGAATAAAGGGTGTTTTCTGACTCTGGGTTTAAAGTATTTTGCTGTGTTCTTGCTTCACTGGAGTCCCTCCCTATCTACACATTGCTTTAGGGGGACAAATCACAATCTAAAACCCTGGCAATATTTCCTCATTTCCTGTTTGCCTCAGGGTGTCTGAACTCATCATTACAGTGAATCAACAGCTTAAAAGAGAAGGCAGAATCTGACTCTACAGCTTTGCTTCACTCTCAGATTCAAAGAAAACGGGAGGTTTTCCTCTTGCACTTTGGGGAGGGAGAGAGCCTCACTGGAAAACTCAAAACTACTGGTGTAAAAGAGAAGGCCTCAGGTACCATTGCCAGCTTCTTGTACCATCATCTTACATAAGGTTTTGTTTTGAAACATAAAGAGGCTTGTTTTAGTTTCAAGAAAGAGAGAACACTTTGTTTCCTCTCATCTTGGGCCAGTTTCTGTAGAGTAGGTCATCGACCCAATATTTCCTAGGAGCTGAGATGTAGGGTTCCCTTTGAAAGTTCAAGCTTGGCCCAAGTTCACAGAGAGCTAAGATTTCCTGTCTTCAGCTTTGTCTGTTGAGTTTCTTCTCTATTTAAAATGCTTTGCATGGGAGATGGTCATGGTTCCTGGATAGGTTGGGAATGGTATGGTCTCTGGCAGGTCTCAGTTTCTAGGAACCTCTGTTATACCCTCTGTCAAAGGTCCTTTCCCCAAATCCTTGTTTTACCCAGTCTGCCACTGCTTTTCATGGTAGCAATACAGTGCTCTGCTGGTGGAGGAGCTGGTTCTTTCCACAATGATTTCATTTATACTTACGCATTCCTCCAATTTCTGATGGTCCCAGCAGCGAAATTTCCCATGTGTTGTCTTCCCATTCATCCGTTGATAGGAAAGCAGCTCTCTTATCCTAAATGTGGGGCATGGAAAGTATTAGAGACCATCACTTTAGGGTTTTAGATGGTCCTGTTTTAATAATATCAATGGGGGCCTATGTTAACTGGACCCTTAGTACTGTCAGACCCTGTGCTAAGCATTTCATATTCATGAACTTGTCTATTCCTGAAAATGATCCTATAAGGTAGACATGTATGATTCCTATTTTACATGTGAGAAAGCGGAGCTCAAGCAGCATTTCCAAGGCCACAGACCTTGGAAGTTCTGGAGCCAGAATTCTGCCGGACACGCAATTCAGGCTTCAGCTTTCTCTCTGTATCTTCTACTTTGCTTAAAAAGTCTTCATTTCCCCACTCCTTGGCAGTTAGCAGAGTGTTTGTTAAAAACAAAGCCCTAGATCTTTTCAGCTCATCTAGCATGACTTCCCTTGAGCATTTTGTTTTGAGGCTAAAAATTCTGAACATGAGCATCTCAATTAAAGTGCCTTTGAAAAGATTTATTAGCAGATTGCTTTCATCTTGACCATAACTAATCCTAGAAAAGGGGAAACAAGACAAGTGGCCAGAAATACTCTTTGAAACGCTGCGTTTGGTGAAACTGGCACAGAGTAGCTTTTAAGAATACATTCAGTTCTCACAAGCCTGCCTGGGGTCAAAGTGAAACCAATCTGCAACCCGATAAAGAAGATGCCTATAAAAGCATCATGCCGTGCATGGAGATGGGGGAAACGGCCAGGGGAAAATCACCGCATTCTGTAGTCCATTCTCTAGAAATACATGCAGTCACCTGATGTTGAACCTAAGGTGGTGGTCTCATGTTCAAAGACTCCCTCCCGCTTTCCTTCCTTTATATCCTGACTCAAACATTTGTTAAGCTCACACTACATGCTAATCACTAGGTGCTGTGGGCAGAATCTCTGCCCACACAGGGCTATTGCAAGTGGGAAAGATAATAACAAATAAATTAATACATATGTAATAGGCCAAGTGGTGATAATAACTATGATGAAAAAGTACGTGAGGTAAGTGGCTGGAGAGTGATGGCACATCCCTTTTTAGATAAGAATAGGCCATGAAGGCCTCTATGATGAGATACTATTTGAGCAGATACTAAGAGAATTAAGGGATGAAACCACCTGGATTTGTGAAGAAAGGGTACGCCACAAAAGGGGCACAGCAAGTGCAAAGGCCCTGAGGCAGGAGCGTGCTTGTCATTTCGAGGGACTGCAAAAAGACAAGTGCAGCCAGAGTGACGGGGTGAGTGATGGGAAAAGTGGGGGAAATGAGGTTGTAGAGCTGGCCATGGTGAAATCAAGACCAGGGTAAAGAGTTTGCTCTTTATTTTAGGTATCACAGGAGGCCATTAGAAGGTTTGAAGCAAGGATGTGACAGCACCTGACTTGCTTTTTTAAAAGACACAGTGGGGAGAATAGAAACAAAGTAGAAGCAGGGATACCGGGAAGGAGGTTGCTACTGTCCTCTTGGCAAGACTCAGGAGCTTGCCCAACACTGGGACTCTCCAGTGTTCGTGGAGTAGGACTGGCCCAATCTATGTGCTAAACATTTGGCCCCTGTTAGCTCCTTTTACCCTCTCAACCAGGTTCATAGTCGAAAGATGGCTGCTAGAAATTCTCCATTTCTCACACTCATGTGGCCCCTTCCCATCAAGAGTCTCTTTGCCCTGCTCTTGAATGTGGAGTGCCTTTGTGACTTGCTTTGGCTAAGAGAATGTGGCAGAAACAATGCTGTGCCATTTCCAGGCCTGTTCTTTCAGAAGCTGGG
The DNA here is from genome assembly GCF_036562045.2 of Rhinolophus sinicus. Lineage (NCBI taxonomy): Eukaryota > Metazoa > Chordata > Mammalia > Chiroptera > Rhinolophidae > Rhinolophus > Rhinolophus sinicus. Next base: position 15,346,709 of record NC_133757.1, read on the forward strand.
CAGCTTCCATGTTTTCTCAGGGGGAGCCAGTCACCACGTAAAGAAGCTCACGCTGGAGTACTGAAGGATGAGATGCCAGTAGGGGGAGAGGGAGGCCACATGGGGGCGCACCACAAAGAGGGGAGAAGCTTAGATTTCCACCCTGCTCTACCTACCAGCTGGATCAGCTGATGCCACCTGGAGCACAACTGCCCATCTGAACCCTGCTTGAATTCTTAGCCCACAGGATTGTGAGAAATAATTTACTATTGTTTTAAGCCATTCAGTTTGGGGGTATTTTATTAAGCAGCAATAGATATAAAAAATTGTTGATACCTTTACCCCTATCTTATAGATCAGAGGTGGGCAAACTAAAGCTATTGGGCCAAATTCAGCCTGCCATCTTGTTTTGTAAATTAAGTTTTATCGAAACACAGCCACGCTTACTCATTTATATATTGTCTGTGGCTGCTTTCATGATACACAGCAAAGTTGAGTAGTTGCAACAGAGACCAAATGGCCTGTAAAGGCTAAAACATTTATTATCTGTCCGTTTACAGAAAAGTCTGCTGACCCCTATTACAGATGACATCTCCTGGGGTGGACTAATTTGGCCAAAATCACCCAGCCAGTAAGTGGTGGGGGCTGGGACTCAAATTCAGGTATGTATGATTCCCATGTTTTGCATTCTGACACACTGACTCTTAGATCAATTCTTACTTCAAAGGTGCAGACCCAGGGAAATTAAAACAAAATGTTCTTGCTGTAAGCTAAGTTACATAAAGTCAAGTGACAATGATGTCATGCTATCTTATTTAGGAGGGAGGGGAGATTTATTTCGTTTTCTTTGCCTCCTTTATTTTTTGTATTATATTAAGGAGCTGTTTATAAATGATTAAACTGTGTTGAGATGAGAACACTGAGTTTTGAGTTAAAGACCTGCTTTCAGATCCTGGCACTGCCACCTTATACCTGTGTGAGCCAGTTCCTCAACCCCATGACACATCATCTAAAACAGTATTTCTCAATTTTTTATGATTGCGCCCCTTTTGACATCTTTTTTGTACCCCCATGACATTTTAATACTAAAGTTACATTGTACGTCTGCTTAAAAGTGTAAGATTTTTGGGGGTGATATCATCCCTTTTGAGGATGCATGACCTAAAAGATAGGTGCCCTGGATGCAAGTTTCGTTCCTGAGCGTTCAGACCTTGTCTACACTTGCAGTGTGCTTAGCAACTTATGGATGTCACCTACCCAGGGCAAGGCATCATTCTAGAAGCCTTGTAAGTGTTACCTCATTCACTCTCAGCATCTCTGTGGGCAGACATTCTTACCACATCTTTCCTGAAGAGGGACCAGAAGCTCAGAGAAGTAATTTGTCCAACGTCATGCAGCAAGTAACTGGGAGTTACAGGATTTGACTCTATGCCACTCTAACCTCGAAGCCATCACTCTTAACCATGCGTAAAATACCCTTCTGAGGATACAGGAGGTTTTTGAATTTGAAGGTCCTTTTCTGTTTTTCCCCACTATAGGTCTTGTAATGACTCTGTAAAATAGTGGTTCTCAAGGACCAGCGGGAAGTTCCGTTACATGGAACCCATTATATATGCAAATTACCAAACCCCACCTCATCCCCCCTGAAATAGAAACTCTAGGGAAGCAGCCCTCTACCAATCTCGGTCTTTGACCAATCCTCAGGTATCTTGATTCAGGCTGAAGTTTAAGAAGCAATGCTATAGAGGTTTTCTCTTGGAAAGGACTTTGTATGTGGCAGGTGTTAGGTCTAGCCTCGTGGCAATGTATTGGGGAATGTGTTCTTCATGGTTCTGAAATGCACCAGTATCTCCTAAGGGGATTTAACCATCTGTCTTCAACAATTAGTACAGGTCTTATTTCTCCTTTAGAAATACCCCTCTATATTCTCCCCACATCTCATCAACATCCCAAAAATGCTTTTGCGTTGGCCAGGTACCTTGGCTTCGAAGGACTGTTACTTCAAAGACTTTACCATGATCTACGTCACTGTGACAAGTTGTGCCGCCACCTGTGACATGTTTTTCAGGGGTTCTACTCTAACAGACCTATTATTGCTTTATTGATCAGTCAAGGCTAGGTTGTACTGTGGTAACAAACAAGGCTCATATTTTAATGGCTTAAAACAGATGTGGTAGGCGTGTCCTCACCACACACACACATACACACCCATGCAAACAGGCAAGGTAACGACATGAAATGATGGATGTGTTAGTTAATTGTGGTAATCATTTCACATTGTATCTATATATCAAATAATCATGTTGAACACCTTTAAAATGTGGAATTGTATTTGTCAAATGTACCTCAATAAACCTGGAAAACATAAAAGAAATTCTCTACTTAAAAAAAAAGTTATTGCTATCAAAACAAAAACACAAACAGAAGTAGGTGAGCTATGGCCCAGGGTCAAATCTGGCCCATTGCCTGTGTTTATAAATAAAGTTTAATTGGAATACAGCCATGTCCATGCATTTTCATATCATCTAGGGCTGCTTTCACATGACGTATGGCAGAGTTGAGCGCTTGTGCTAGAAATCATATGGCCCACAAAGTTCAAGACATTTACTCTCCAGCCATTTACACGAAAAGTATGCTGACTTTAAACAACAATGGTTTATCTTTCCCCATTCCAAGAGTCTGTTCTGTGTCATCCTCATTCAAGGACCCTGATCAATGGTGGCTCCACCATGTGGAACATGGAGGGTTATAGTGGTACAGTGAAGGGAGCCCTGGGGAATCTCACACTGGATTCTCAGAACTTCCACCCAGAATGACACCTGTTCCTTCCTCTCTGATTTCTTTGGTCAAAGCAAATGATATGGCCCCATCTGACCTCCAGTGGCCAGAGAAATGCATCCCCCCACATGCCCAAAAGGAGAATGTGCAGACTGATGCGGGTGACAGTCACCGCCAGTGGAAAGGTCAGGGACAGGGAGCCAGCAGCTATGGTGGAGGAGGGTTTCCAGCTCTGTCACTACGGGTATCCTTCTCTTTTCCAAAGTTCTTATTGCGCTACTTCGTTTTTACCAAAGACCTATATGAGTATGGTAACGGATTTTTTTGTTAAAAGTGAAAATCCTCTTTGGATTCTTTTGGGAAAACAGGTAGAGCAGATCCTTGAATGACTTTTTTTTTTTTTCCAACGTTATTTTGTAATAACAATAATGAGATGCCATAGAAACCTAACTCTTGTTTGTATCAATTAGCCTATGGTAAAATTGATTTTATTATACGTTGTTTTGCTTAAAGTCACAGAACCTCCTATTCATGATGTTAAGTGAGGACTTACTGTGCTAATGTAGGTAGAACTAATGTGACGTGAACTTTCAGAAACTGGAAGATACGCTTCGCTTTCTGCTATTTCTGCTTAGGAAAGATTTCATAGCGATTCTCTCCTTTTGGATAGTGGGAGAAACCTGTATTTTCTTTATAGACTGCAAAACTTAGGGTCTGTACTCAGGGTACCCCAGCACAGGAGAGGGGCTACAGAGTGAGGAAGTTGGCGTATTTGGCTAGGGAGTCTTTTTATAGACAACTTGCTGGTCTTGGTATGTTTGATGTTATCAAACTGTCATGAGCCTGTTGTAGGCAGTTACTTCTGTGCTAAGGAAAACAAGCTGATAACAGTTGCTGGAATATTTTTGCATCTATAATTAGGCATTTTGTTCCAAATGCAGATAGATAGATAAATAAATAAATAAAGTCGATCTAAAACAAACGGTAACCTTCAAAGAAGTCAAATTTCCAGTAGGAAATAAACTTCAACAACATGGACTGGGCATTTTCACAGAAGGCAGCTGGGAGAGCTGTTAAGAGCAGTCCTGGAAGGGGCCAGCCAGGAGGCCTCGGGAAAGACTTGGAAGAAACAGTGCTCCTGTGAGCCTCTTGTGGGAGGAGAAGGATGAAGCCCTTCCTTATGTACCTCTACTCTCTCTAGATGCTCATGACTATAAGTAATAACCGTATTTCAAATCCCCACTAGGCAAAGCACCACCCAAGCCCCCTGGTTTAATAAGTGTCAAAGCCTGAATTTGAACTAGGTAATCTGATTGCAGGGCTGTGTCCTTTACTGCTAGGTGTCATCCCATAATACTGTTTAGCTACATGATATGTTAGTGCTACGTCATGAAATGTCACTGAATGTATACCTATCCTTTAATTCTTTACGTTCTACATTTTTTTCTCTCTCTACCTTTCCTTTTATTATTATTATTTTAATTTTTCAATTACAGTTGACATGCAATATTATTTTATATTAGTTTTCAGCGTATATTAGTTTTATACACTGAATTATATATTAGTTTTAACCACATCACAGTGGTTAGACATTTATATATAGTTTACAAAGTGATCCCCTCGATTAGTCTAGTACCCACCTGGCAACACACATAGTTATTACAATATCATTGACTACATTATCTATGCTTTACTTTACATCGCCGTGACTATTTTGTAACTATCAATTTCTACTTCTTAATCCTTTCATGTTTATCACCCAGCCTGCCAAACCCCTTCCCATTTGCCAACCATCAGTTTGTTCTCTGTATCTATGAGTCTATTTCTGCTTTGTTTATTCATTTATTTTGTTCCTTAGATTCCACGTATAAGTAAAATCATATGGTATTTGTCTTTCTCTGTTGGACTTATTTCATTAGCATAATACCCTCTGGGTCCATCCATATTGTCACAAATGGTAAGATTTCATTCTTTTTTATGGCCAAGTAGTATTCCATTGTGTATATGTACCACATTTTATTTACCCAGTCATCTATTGATGAACACTTAGGTTGCTTCCATATCTTGGCTATTATAAATAATGCTGCACTGAACATAGGTGTACATATATATTTTCAAATTAATGTTTTGGATTTCTTCAGATACCTATCCCTTAATTCTTAATGGCTGCAGAGGGTAGATATACCAGTTTATTTCATTTATGACTGAATCTTGTGTTCTTCCTCATTTTGCACCGTTGTAGATTACATTGTGATGAGAACTCAGTTTTTGCACACATTTTTAATCATTTACTTAGAACAAGTTCTTGTAAGTGGAATATCTGGATCCAAGGGTACACATATAGGATCACAGCCTATGTTGTGTTAAGTCCCATAGATGTCAACTCCATATAAATAGCACCCTCTGGAATTGTGCAAATCCCACAGTCTTGTAGCATTGTTTTTAGATTTTAAAATCTGTAGCTGCCGGTCTTCCATAAAGTCTGTACTAATTCATGCTCCCATGAGCAGTATGCAAGAAAGTATTTCTGCCCAGGTTGGATATGATTTCATGAATAATAAGAAAAACCTCTGGCAATTTGAAAAGGTATTCAATATTTTAATTTTGCATTCAATCAAGTATTTTTGACAATTGCATCCGTCTGCTCTCATGATGGATCTCTGATCCAATTGCCTGCACTCAGAATGCTTCTTTTCCACAGTATTCGGTGATGGATGCTGCCAATGTCTGATCACAGAGAGAAGCTTTGAGGCTGAAGAAGCATGACATGAAATATAAGTGCCAATGATGATTAAATTAAGCAATGTCTGGCTTAATAGAATACAGCTATATTCACATATCTGCTCTTCATTTTTTTGGTATTCTTTTAGATTAAAATCTATTGGTCTGTCTTGTACTTTGAGTGAATTTTTGTTTTTATTTTAAATCATGCCTGCATTTGTAGCATCGTTGGTCATTTGGAAAATATTGTTTTTTTTTAGATAGGCACATCTTCTCAATATTGACACATTTCATATAATAATTTGTCAAATTATGTTTGTTAATATTGCTTGGCCCTGCCTAAGGAAGCCTCTCTGGCCCTACCTGGTGTTGGAAGAATGGATATGAACAATTAGATGAGAAAGACTGAAGCCTCCTTTGTAACGCTGGCTGTGTGAGGAAGCGTCAGCATGCTGGGTACTTGCCTGGCTCTTACGCAAACATGTGTACAGATATATTTCTCAACATTAGACCTTAAGCACTTTCCAGGGAATAATTTCCAAGGCAATTACTTCCCGCTGTTAATAGTCAATTAACAAGTAGGAGATAATCACCCCTCAGCTGTATTGTGGGTAGGTAGAGCCGTCTTTTAATGTACTATGCATAATTAATCTAGCTGGGCAGTTTATTTACAATATGTGGAAGGCTCTGAATCCCCCAAATTTCATTTGTCACCATACCGATAAATAATTGAAGCCCACAGCTTTCATTTGTCCTATTCATCTCTCTTCTTTAATGCCACTCACCTTTGAAGTACCATCCTTAATAGGAGAAAGCTATTTATCTACCTCTTTAATAGCCTCATGAATATTTCTTCCCTGTTATTTCTTGCTACAGTAGCACTTACCAGTTTTCCAGTTTTCTCTCCAGACTCATAGTTTCTTTAGGGTCCTCTTTCTCTCGGTGTGTTGATTTCGCTCACCATAAACATATAGGTTACTTAGGATTTTCTTAGGACTGGTAACGACTCTCTAGTGTAATGCTTTCTAAACTTTACCTGTGCTTTAAAGTTACCTAGGGAAACTTGTTCTAAAATGCAAATCCCTGGGCCTCACCTCCTCCCCCCACTCTCCCTTGCCCCCAGTAATTCCAGTTCAGAAATTCTGGGTTGGGCTCAGCATCTGCATTTTAAATATTTGCCCCACTCCCACATCCCCAGTGATTGAGAGGCACATGACCTCACTTGCAGAAATACTACTTGGAATGGAATTCTTTGGTAGTTTTTCCTAGTTGAGAAGTAAACTTCTAGGAAATGGTAAGATATCTCTTTATTTTATTACTATTTTTTTTTTTCGGAAGAAACTACTTTATTTCTGCCACTGTCTTTTTTTTCAGAAACATTTGAAATTCACAAATTTCACAAAATCTGAAATTGATAAATCAAAATAAATTGGTGAGCGGATCTCTCTTTAACTGTGAGCTGCCTGCCTGAGTCTCTGACCTTCTTCCCTGACTGAGGTGTGAACAAGTTGAGATATAAAACAAGGGAATAGCAGATGGGGGCTGAAATATCCTCCTCATTACTGATAAGAGCTCATTTGTAAGACAAGGTTCAGTGTGAGAGTCAAATAGGTCATAAACTAACCCCCACAATGTGGCAGCCTGTCCACGGCTGCTGTGGGCTGAGGCAGACCTTTCCACACTTCATGGAGGAAAGAAAAAAATTCTTTTTCTGGGGCAACATGTGTCAGGGAACAGAAGCAAAGAGGAACATGACTAGTTTATGCTTCCTAAATTTACTAATCTGGGAAGTGATTTTCCCTTCCTGGGAGCAGAATGAGTACACAGGTAGAGAGAGCCATGGGGATCCCCTTACTTGTCAGGAAATACAGTGTTTTTCAGCTCCATCTCCACTGCCCAATACTGGTGCAAAATCAAAAATTTTGACAGCCTCCTGAGGTCACTGATCTCTGAGGAAACAGATCCTCTGGTGACAATGCCAATCAGTGCAACTTTCTCCAAGGGCAGTGTCACAAAATATTTCAAAATTACAAAAGCAGGTATCCTTTGCCTCAGCAGTTCCCCTTCTAGAAACATCCTACAAATGTACTTAGAGGTATGCAGTGGTGAATGTGTAAGGGCAAAAATGGTAGCATTGTGATTAATAACAAAAGATTGGGATTTCCATTAATAGGTGATTTAAACCACGATACATCCATATGGTGGACTACTTACTATAAGGCCATAGAATATCTGAGAACTTTTAATATTCTGATATAGAACAATCTTCAAGATAATATTTTTCAATGAAAAAAACCAGGTCAGAATTACTTAGACAATATTCTACCATTAATGTAAACCAAACAGGAGAGGACGATGAGAGTATTATTGGCTTAGATGATACAGAATACCTCTGAAAAGATAGGACAAAGATAGGGAGAGGAAATAGGAGTGGCTGGGGTGGAGAGGAGGGAAGTTTATTAACTGCATATAATTTTGAAATTTTGACCGTACAAATGTCACGTATTCAAAATATTAAATTATAACAACAGCAGAGCCAGCCATCTTGACAACTTTCATATCAGTCAGTACCTTTGTCACTAACTCCAGGATTTCAACATCTCTCCTGTGGATAATCCCAGAGGATTTATGTCTTCCCCAAATCTAGCAAGGTTTCCCCAGCCTGGGCCCCTTCCTAATGCAGTGCTCACCATTCTTCCAGGTGTATGTCTGTGACCCTTGCAGCAATCCTGTGCCTCAGGCAAACCTGTCTCTGCCTCTTTCTCCCAGTCCACCCACCTCTGCTGGCAGCAGTACTGCAGAGGCTTGGTTTTGCCCATGAGGATGCTTCTCTTCTTTCTCTTGAGCTCAAGATCTAGCTACATTTCTTAGACGAAGCTCTGAGAACAAACAGAGTTGCAAGTGGTCTCCTCCTCTGAAGGTCAGCAACCATTATTCCCTGTGTCACTTGTTTGGCATTTAATTGGCTGCCCAAGATGGTTAACTCTTCAACTTTAGTCCCAGAGAATTGAGATGTGCAAAGGAAATGGGGTCTCTTCATAGTGTCTGTGGATAATCTGATCTTCTGAACCCCATAGCAAAACAAAGCAAAATATCGGATAATCACTGTCCATCCAAGAATCAATCAATCGCGTTCTCCCTTTTAATGGGGGGGGGGGATGTTTAATGGTTTTTAGCTTAATCAAAGGATTCATTATAAGATTATTTAAAGAGAGAAATTTCCTCTCAAGTATATAATTATTTCCTTCTGACTAATTGTCTTTTAATTAAGGTAACCATGTAATTTCTCATCTAAACTGGGAAATTTTTGAGAATGAACAGGGGTATTAACCTGATGGAACATGAGGATGTTTTGTGTAAACCAGGAATCCTCCAAGAAAAATGGGATGTGCGGTCACCCTAAGTTTTTACATACACTCTTTCAGAGACTCTGAACGCCAAGGGGCAGCTGACTTGGCACCGCCCTCACTCTTGACATCTACAGATCCTTCTTTATGTCTCTTGGGTCTTCAGCTGAGCTCTCATGTGGACAGTCACTCTACATCTATGCTCCACTTGGTTGGGGTACCATGGCAGGTCTGCTGGCTGTCAGTTTATACAATGCAGTAGAAATGCTTAAACATGCAGGTTTCATCTAATTTGATACGTATCCAACACCCCAAAATCATTTCATACACTTGAAAACAAAGGCTTTACAAAAACAGAAGCATCAAAGAGGTTAGGTGTCTTGATAACCTAATGAAGTATACAAATATATATTTGTAATGTGCTTTGCTATTTTATAACCCTTTCATTTACAGTGTCTCTTGGGAACATTCCAACTACCATTGAAGTCACATCACCTTTACTCTGGCTGACGGGTCTCCCTCCTTGGATGACTCAGCAAAATATATCCGTCTGTAGAGTTTCATGCTCCCTTCTCTCCTCCTTTCTGGTGTTGTGGCAAAGAATACAGGGAAGGAGGTTTATGTGACCTTAGAGGATGGAGATAAAAGAGGGCTCTTGGCCTTGGGCAGACCTTTTGGGTTTGCTGACCTGGTACCTCACCTGGCCTTTCTGCTCCAATCCATGGCTACAGGCTGCTGCTATCTTTCCTGCTGCTGAATCTATATCTAATCTTTCTCAGCTCAGCCTGGATCTTGTCTCCTTTCCCTGCTTCCCTAGCTTCCCCCTTGGCATCCAAGGATAGGAGAGCCCTCTGAAACTTTGCATATCCATTAACTGGCCCCTAGTCTGAGCATTCTCTTCCTACACCCCTAGCCCTGACCTTGACAGGCTCCATGGCTGGTCTGTTGGCCCTCAGTGTAGCAATTCCCCTGTATTGAAATCCAGGAGGACTCAGGAGAACAACCTTGATCTTCTCTTTGCCTGGCACCCCCACTCTGTCTATCAACCTAGCTGGGTTGGAGCTCACTGTATTGGTACAGTCCAGCTGCAGGGTGATCTCCCAGGTCCCCAACTATGATCTGGTTAAGAGGCCATCTGCCAATACTGTGTCCACCAGTTCCTTCCTCTCCAGGGCTTTGTGGTTCAGAGCACATGTCTGATCCTGCAGATTTACCCTTTTCCTTCTCCCCATATTCCACTGGACCCAAAGGGACCATGTCACAGGTTGGGTTCTCTGGAAAGCAGATGCCAAGATACAGATTAGCTTTCAGGTTTCTTAAGGACCCCTAGGGATCCTCACTTGTGGCAGGCAAAGGACTGAAGCCTGATTGGCAGAGGGAGAAGTTTGGCAGTGATGCCGTCGCAGTGGCCCCAGCCAGCCCCCTGGGGAGCTGGGAATGGCCCTTCAGAGTTGTCCTGAGTTGGGGCCAGAAGACCAAGCCTTTTCCTGCCCTGCATCTACCAGTTATTGGGTGGATGTTGCCCTGCTGAGAGGGCACAGCTTGGGAAAGGTGACTTTTTAGCAGAGGCATTTTCTGAAGAAGGCTGACACCCCAAAGCGGTCTATGGGACCAATGTGTCCACCACAGATTGAGTTTCCTTTACTTCTTCTCTGTCTTATCGCCCTTTTGTTCTGGGGCAGCCATCATAGATAGAAAGCTATATCGTCTACATTGTAGGAAAAAGTCTGTGATTTCATATGCCAGGACTAGCTCTTCATATGTTAAATGGGAGCTAAAAGAATTTAGAAAATTGTTTCATTCTCAACAATGTCTGGCTTATAACCAATTATCTTGTAAGAAAATGCTATTTTGAATTTAAGAAGCTTAATTATAACCCTTCCTTTTTCTTTGTAGCGCTTCTGTAATAATCCTAATATCCCCAGAGCATCTGGTTAGATAATTTGGGCTAACTAGGGAAAAGATACTGTATACAGAAAAACCCAGGAGAAAATCACAGAAATATTAAAAAAAAAAATTCGTGATTTGCCTACATATATGTTTTTCTCTTTCCTTCTAGCTCGAAGTTACTTGAGTCCTGGGGACATGTTATTCTTATGCTTTTTAATTTCTTTTATGGTATTTAGCACAAGGCTTTGCGTATATAGTACACTATGAAACCAGTTATATATTGTATCATTTTTATGAAAGTTCCTGCATATTGGTGTATCAGTTATGTATGCAATAAATTACCCCCAAACTTATCAGCTAAAGAACAAACATGTCACACAGCTGCTGAAGGTCAAGAATGTGGGAGCAGCTTATTAGCTGGTTGGTTCTGTCTCAGAGTCTTTCCTGAAGTTGCAGTCAAATTGTTCAGGGCAGCAGTCACCTCAAGGATTGATTGAGGCTGCTTCCAAGCTCACTCACGTGGTTGTTGGCACACTGTAGTTCCTCACTGATTGTTGGCCAGAGGCTTCAGTTCCTCACCAGTGGGCAGCTTGCTTCTCCAAGAGCAAAACGAGAGACCGAGAGAGAGAACCTCAGGGGCAAGCCGCAGGCTTTTATAACCTAACCTCAAAAGCGATATGCCATCATTTCTGCCATATGTGATTGGTCGCAGAGATCAACCGTGGTGTAGTGTGAGAGGAAACAGGACGTTGGGATCACTGGGGCCATCTTAGAGGCTGGCTACCACAATTGGCACAAATTCTTGATTATTCATTGGAAGCTTGGCACATTAGAAAAAAGACTCAGACATGGACTGAGAAAAACTCCCTCTGCCATTCACTACTTGTGTGACCTTGGGTGAATCACTTTAAATTAGCTCTTATTTTCTTATGGGTAAAATGGAGCTAGTAATACCTTCCTCAGAATGTTATGATTAATGAATGAGGTAAAATATATAGAAAGCCTAGCCCATGAGGACCCCCAATAGAGGGGCGTAATAAATAATAGCTGTTGGTATTATTACAAGATTGGCATTCTTTCCCCACTAATACATTATGTCATGTTATCTGCCCCCCAAAAAGTTTCTACCCTTAAGGCTCAATGGATATTTCAGGTGTAGATTTGTAGTACTGGGGAGTGGTCTATTCAATCCAAGAGCTGTAGCCTCAGGATTTTTGCACCCCACAGCTTCCCCCAGCAGGGTGACAATCCTCAGCTGAACTGGGGAAACAGCCCTCTTCATTCAGGTAACCCTGGGGTAACTTTGCCTCCCACTTTTTCTTGCTCAATGTCAAGGCAAATTAGTTACTGAAATTCATTTCTTGAGCTGTGTTTGTCTTGGTCCCAAAACCACCCCAGGGGAGGAGACCAAGGATGTGATTCTAATTTGCTGTAATCATAGTTGATACTATCATTGTTTTGAAGCACTTGTATTTTCCCTCACAAAATGTCAAACATACAAGGCACATTATATTCTGAATTCTAGATTAAATATTTAAAAACATGTGAGTGGTCTGGAAATAATTACCCTTTTAAAGCTATCTGGAACTCAGACAACTCTTCTTAGTGCCAACTGGCTTACAGATGCCATCAATTAAAACAAGGGGAAAATCCAGATTTAAATTAGTTGTATGCTGAAAATTCTTAGTATAGGAAACAGATTTACATATTGCTTACCTCTCTATTGGGATGGGGTATATGTTTTGTTTTCGTTCTACTCAAATTGTTCTAACTCCTCAAATGTCCTTTGTTCTTAAATTGAAAATTCTAACCTTCATTATAAGGAATAGAATTTGTCAGGGGTTTCTGTGCATATTGTCCAAACATGGCCCTTTGGAAGAAAGCAAATATGAAAAACATTTAAGCTTGCCAGATGAATAATTTAGTGTTTTCTTTTTTTTCATATTATCCAAGGATTCTTGGTTTCCCAAAGGATTCACTGTAGCATGAATTCCCAAGTGCATTTTAAGTATAATTTGATTTGCATACATCTTTCCAGGAACACATGTACCCCATAAAGAGGGCGCTGGTTATGTGATTAAGGTTAGCATTGTACCTGACTAGCTTTTCACACATATAACGTGCACATAGAACAAGGGCATTTGGAAACCTACAATGTAATTCTAAACGGAAATGTGCTACGGAAATTAGCTCACTTTAGACATCTTTTGATGCATATCTAAAGTTTAGAAGGCACTCTAGGAGAGCTGATAAATAATTTATTTTTCTCTTCAACTCTTTATGCGATTTTCCCTTTAGCTAATTCTCCCCCACAAAAAGTATCTTTCATTAAGAACTTGAAAGAATTCTTTCTTTTACTCAGACTCATAAATATTTCCTTTTCTATTATCACTGATAGTTGAAACATGTTTAAATAAAAGTTTTCCCCTAAAGGTATGCTATTTTATCTTTGCGCATGGAATGAAATGAAATTAAGGTCAGCTATGCTTTGAGATTTATGATTCAAGACCACTTATTAAAGCGAATACCGTACTGCTTTTTAGAGAGACCACTTTATTTTTTGAAACTCGTACATTCAAATTGCAGAATGTAAACTGAATCTCAGAATCGAAATCTTTATTTGATTTGTATTTAAATTATTTAAAAGTATATTTTTTTCATCAAAATAGTGCATGTTTGTTAAAGAAAATTTGGAAAATGCAGAAACATGAAAAAAAATGCATATTCTGATTATCCTTTAACTCAAAAATGAGTACCTGGTTATATTTGTGTATTTTCTTCTTTTTCTCATGTTTGTTAAAATATTTCATTGGATTTCTGAATTTGAGGGAAAGCCTGCCTGAGGAGAGGTCTTTTCCAGAGAAATATCTCATGCCTCATTATGAGGCTTTCCTTGTAACAATATAAGACATGTTTTTGCTATTAGTCTTCACTAGACATCGTTATAATTGAATGTATTAGTTTTTCATATTTTTTTCCCCAGACTCATTAGTGTTGTCAGTAGAATCAAATGTGATTACTTAGGGGAGAATTCTCCTCAGGACTCTTGTGATAAATTGGGTATTATGCTTGTTGGGAGCCCTACTAACCAGTAGAACAGGTCATTTATACCCTGACTGATATCATTATTGCTATTTTAATTTGGATTTTACTCTTGGTAATCTGAGGTACACCTTCAAACAGCCTTTTATACAAAGATAAATGGCTGGTACATTTTTAGGGCTTTCCCCCTGCCAGCTTTATATGTGAAAAGAAGGGAATAAAAGTGTGTGATCATCATTTACAATTTTCCTTCTTTAAACTAATTATTGCTTTGTTGTCTTTTATTACTTCTTATTGCAGAGTGAATTTTTGAGGATTTTTGTATATTTATGTGTCATTTTGTTCTAAAGCTGGATGCCTGAAGGAATTTTCTTTACATTGTAATGCTTTGCCAGAATGAGATGAGTCTCATTTTCAGGGAGTTTTGCCTCAAATAAAGTAAGGTGTTTAATTTAGCCTCCCTATTCCTGGGTTCAAACTACTTACGCTCACTGAACCTCAGGTTTTTTTCTCTCTCCTCTCTCACTCCCTCCCTTCCTTCTTTCCTTCCTTCCTTCTGCCCTTCTTTCCTACCTTTCTTCCTTCCCTCCTTCCTTCCTTTTCATTCTTAAAAATGAGAATGCTAATACTTCACTAGATTGTTGTAAGGATTAAATTAAGACATTGAATGCTGAGGGCTTATCTAGTAGATATGATCCTGCTCAATTAAAAGAAATAACAGTTATTTTTATTATTGGTCAAATCCTGTTTGAACAAAATACGTTATAGTTGGAAAAATAAAAAACTACCCAATGGCCCCAATATTCAATACAACAAACACATTCCGACTGTTCATTCAAGTCTGTTGTAGTAGGATTGACATGTGTATAGGTTTATATATACATATATATGTGTATTTTTTCCCCTACATATGTGACATTGTTCTCTGAACACAGAATGTGGGAAAGATAAAACTCCTTGGAAACTGCTCAGGATTTACTCATACCTTTGGGTTACCCCGGAAGATGTATGTACTTGTGAGTGTTGGAGTTGAGTGCGGAAGAGGAAGGATGGGGGTTGGGTCTATTGATTGATTGACTGATTGATCAGTCAGCAGGAGAGGAAGCATCAAAGCTCTGAGCACCAGGCAGGGGGAGCAAAGCTCTGTTGCAGGGCTTAGCTGTTCTGCCAGCCTTCTGATGGAGCTTGAAGCATGATTATTTTGACTAGACTTAAAGTGCATCTCTCCTTTGACCAAATGGAGTTTGTTCTGAATTGTGCCTAGGAAAATGTGTGAGTTTCCTCTGAGAAGGAAATATTTCGAGAATCTTTTCGTTTTGCTCCTTCTTCCCTCTCCTCTTTCCTCTTCACCGCTCCTGCCTACCTTTCTTCCCTCTCTCCTTTACGTCTCTTCATAAGATTTGCACTAATCAGAGGAAAGGGTTTGGCCTACAAGGGTGTTGGAGAAGGTCATCGAGAGGATGTGACTTCTGGTTAACCGTGAATGTGACCCCGGGCAATGGGAGGTGCCTCATTGTCTTGTCTGTCCTTGGAATGTGTTTTGCGTATGATTCCTGTGCTAGCAGCCGTTTTCAAGGATTCAGCCTTGAGAGAGTGTGTATTGTCGAGACCATCCGGACTGTCTACAGTCACTGAGCCCAGTTACCCAGCTAAAGCCTCAGTATAAACTTTTAAGACTTGGGCGTGTGGGTGTGTAGATGTACTCATCTGGCAGCGGCCCAAGATAAGCCTTGTATGTCACTTCCTTGCATGTTAAACCTGCCGCCCACCCATCTGGGGTGGCCTACTTATTTTCTTGGTCTCTCTCTGCCCTCCGTGTAAGGGGACCAGTTTGAGACCCAATAGAGGGTAGAGTAACAGCACAAGGATTTCTCCCCATTTTATAACCAACATCTTTTTTGACTATAGCCCAGAACTTTTTTGCTCCGTTGAGAGTCACTATTCTATCTTCTGACTATATTCTCTAACAAAGAAGATTATACTTGCGATGGTTTGCATTATAAAAAAGAATAAGTTGTATTTTTTTCATTTTGTAAAATATGAAATTATGTGATAACATGAATATATGCTTTTCAAACCTGAAAAAATTCCCCAGACTCAAGTATTACTCTTGGAGGCAGCCTCCTCACCTGCTCTGTCCATTGAGGCTTACCTAGGTGGGTGGGTGAGGCTATCTTTGAAAATGGAGTAGAACCTCACACACAAAATCAATTCTCCCAAACTCTCCAGCATCATGGGTCACTGCCTATCAGGAGAAGTTGTACCCACTTCTGGGTGTTCTGTGAACTAGATCATCACGAACTACTGGATATTAGAAGATAGTGTCTTGCTATGAGGTTTTTCTTTTTTTTTTTTATTCCAAATGATGTGGTTCCATGTGTATCTACATAGCTATAGTGGCTTGATAATGTTTAAGAATTCAAGTTGGAGGTCAGAAATCCCTGGATTCTAATACTGGCTCTTTTAAGTTAATTCACCTCTTTGAGCCTCAGTCTCCGCATCTGTAAAATGAGGATAATGGCACCTGTCCCAAAGGCTTGCTGTAAGGATGAAATAACATAATATACCAAAACACCTGGAGAGTGCCTGGCATGGAATAAAACTTCATTAAATATGAGCTACCATTTCCCTAGGATGAAACAATATTTTCCTATTTTCTTCTCCTTGGTTCCCAACAATGGCTACCTAACTTCATATGATTTCCAGGCATGCCAAACATTATCTGATCCAGCAAATTTGATTTTATAATTGAATCATGAAACTGGATCACACCATGGAGAAGGGCAGGTATCTTTATCTTTAAGGGCCTCTATGAACATCTTAGCTTCTGTTGCATCATTTTTAAAGGGAAGAATGGGAGGGCGATACCATCAATTATTGCTTCCTTTTTACAACTGGAATCAGTCAAAGTTTTCTAAACCAAAAGTCTTCATGATTCCCCAATGTTATCATTTAGAATTCTCAGCACCTTAGGACATTTTCTTCTGCTAAAGATCCTTTTGCATAGCTTGTTCTGTATTTTCCTCCTCAAGTAACTGACTGCATGAGGTTATACCTGGGAGAAAACAGACTCTAGCCTTCCTCTGTAAGGACGGCTTTGAAATTAAATAGTATTACTATTGACATGAACTTTATCTGAGCAATCAAAATTTGAAAAGTCCAGAAAGAGAAGCCTTGCATCTTGCAAATATCTTGCACAGACATTTAAAGGTATCTTGTTTAAGTCTGAATTGAAAAATAACCATAGGAATAAGACTGGGCATCTGCCTGCATGGCTTAGGAAGATGACAGGAGGTCCACAGGTCTGCAGTGAGCTGCAAAAGGTTATCGATGTGAGGGTTTCTCAACATCAGCACCATTGACATTTTGGGCTCATTAATTCTTTGCTGTTGGGGGTTGTCCTGTGCATTGTAGAATGTTTAGTAGCATTCCTGGCTTTTACCCATTAACTAGTAACAACCAGGGGTCTCCTGTTCCAAGGCACAGTAAAAGCCCCTTGACCCCAGTTGTGACAACCAAAAATGTCTCCAACCATTGCCAAATGTTCCCTGGAGGTAAAGTCATCCCCTCTGCAGTTGAAAACTGCTGATATATACAAAGGTCTTCTGCTAACCCTGCAATGAATGTTTGGTCCTTTTCTTAATTGTGGGTATTGATGCTTTAGACCAAGTGTTGGTAAGACGTCCTATGGCCACATGTGGCCCATGGCCTGTTCCTTCAAGTTAAGAATCAGTTTTATAGATGAACATTTGCAATTGATTTGGTGATTGGGAGCATTAACTTTCAACCCCAGTTGAGCGAAATGTTATTCTGAAAAAAAAAATCTTTCATTCGTCTCATTAGTAGACCTGTTTCATAAAAAAATTCTTCTATTATTTTTATATAGAATATGTTATCATATTTGAATTTCATCAAAAATATTCTGGTAGTTTCTGTTCTCTCTTGTTATGTAAATACTATAAAATATCTTTGATTTTTTTTGGCACTCAAAGTCTAAATATTTACCATCTTGCTTTTATAGAAAAGTTTGCTGACCTCTTGCATTTGCTTTAGAACATCAAACGTTAGCAAACATCAGAATGACTTGGAAGATTTGCTAAAACACAGATTGTTGGGCTCCACCCACGGCTTTCTGGTTCAGAAGGTCTGGAGTGGAGCCTTGAGAATTTCTGTTTCTAATGAGTTCCTGGTGAGGCTGCTGCAGCTGCTCAGAGACCATGCTTTGAAAATGACTTCTTTAAACGGATGCTAACAAAAATGATCAGAGAATGCCGATTTGTTTCTGGAGGTCATGGTCCTCCTGTTAACATTTGGCCTGGAAGCTGGTCTTCTTTTGCAACATGAAGGAGTATTTGAAAAAACAGCTTCTCTTAACAGAGAGATTTAATGAAGTATACATGGTGGGAGGAGAAATTAATTCAACATATAATGTGTGTGTGTTGTTTGAGTGTCTACTTTTTACTAGGCACCAAGGGAGGGGAAAACCAAAGCTGAATGAGAAATAGCTTCTACCCAGACAAAAATTTATAATATCCTGAAGTGGACAGAAAAGAAAGAGGGGAAGCATATATGTAAATCCCTGATTAACTACAATACAGAATGACATAACCTCTACACAAAAAGAAATGACCAGAAAGAGCAGATAGGCACAGAAATTGGCAAAAGGTTTTAACTCAGGGCTGGACAGCATGTAAACTGTGCATGGCATGTAGAAATTGAAGACCACTTTATGATTTTTGGAGGGGAGTGACAGAAACCAGTTTGAACTACTTTAGGCAAAAAGGAGAAACTGTTAGAAGATTACTCACTTGTTTTAGATCAGGGGTCAGCAAACTTTTTCTGTAAAGATCTAGATAACGAATATTTTCAGCTTTGTGGGCCATGTGATCTCTGTTGCAATGACTCATCTCTGCTGTTGTAGCATGAAATAGCCATTGAGAATTTATACACAGACAAATGCATATTCTACGTCCCAAGAAAATTTCATTTACAAGCATAGACTGCAGCTGGATTTGGTTCATGGGCCCTTATTGACAGACCATCATTTTAGATAATTCAATACCAAATTTCAAAAAGAGACTGAAATACAGCTAGGCTTAGGACCTGGACACATGCAGAACCTTGTAGCTTTCTCTGCCTCTGTTGTCTTCGTCTAAGTTTCATCCATTCTCAGCGCAGATTGGTTTTCTCTTATAGCTGGCTCTCAGCTGCCAACAGCTCATATCCTGCAAGGAGAGAGAGAGAGAGAGAGAGAGAGAGAGAGAGAGAGAGAGAGAGAGAGAGAGAGAGAGAAGAATGATCTCAGGGAAGTACTGTGGTTGGCTGAAGACTAAGAACTGCAGTGGTGAGAATGGAGTTATGTAAGGATATGGCAGCTTCTACTACAGCCATGTGGGGAGGTGGGAAACAGTGCTGGACAGACAAAGCAGTCAGTACCCGTGACACTTACTAAAAACAGAAAGCCATACAACTGCGGAAGTAGCAAGTTGGCAAATAAGAGAATTCAGACTAGCATGTATGCCAAAGAGTATAGTGAAATGTAGAAGAAAAAAAAGTATAGGAAAGAAGAGGGGTAGAGTAGAAAGTGGAAGGCAGGCATACAAGTTGCCTAAGACTAATACAAATCTAAGTACTAATACAAATCTTGTCAGTGAGTGCCCCTGAACGCCCTCAGTGATGTACAAATGTGAGTGAAAGAAAAAGCCTGTGAAAAATTAAAGACAAAAGAACATATAAGAGACAGCAGATAAAATACAAGACCGAAGATTTTTCCAATTTGGTAATAGAGATAGCCAGAGATAAAGAGATTGTTTTGAGGAAGGGCTGGTGATCCAGGCTAAAGTCATTAAACTCTACAGTAATGTGTCTCAAATGGCATGTGTGCTGTGGTATGTTAACAAGTACTGTGAAAAGAAGGGCTTCTCGGGAAAGATAGGTTAGCAAAATGCAGGATTAGACGGGTTTATTTACCACAGGATTTGCAAGGCAAAATATAGTATGGAGCATTCACTGAATTTATCTGACAGTGAGACATACATTATATCACATAACAAGAAGTCCAGGTGTAGATGGGCTTGGGGTCCCCTTTCTCTGAGGTTCAATTGGCTTCAACTCTCCAAGTGTTGGCTCTGTTCACAGGCTAGCTCCACTCTTTCCTAGCAGCAGCAGCTGGGGCTATGCTTCCTCATTCACAGTCCAGTGTGTGGAACAAACTCTTTTGCCCACAAGCCCTGAGCCACTCTCTCCTGTAGTCTCAACTCAAATTCACTGGCTATGGGGATGGATTTGCCATGACCTGCTATCTGCCTGCTGGGACTGGTTACTGGAAAGTCAGCCATAATGTCTAGTATGTGCTTTTAATAGCAAGCTTACATATATACAATGGAATATTACTCCGCCATACGAAAAGATGAAATACTGCCATTTGCGACAACATGGATAGGTCTTGAGATTATCACGCTCAGCGAAATAAGTCAGACAGAAATAGTCGAGAAACATGATTTCACTCATATGTGGGATATAAAACTGAAAGCAACAAATGAACAAGACAAACAAACAAAACTCATAGACACAGGAAACAATTCGGTGGTTGCCAGAGGGTAAAGTAGGAGGGCTGGAGGTAGGAGAGGGTAAAGGGGGTCAAATATATGGTGATAGAAGGAGAACTGACTCCGGGTGGTGAACACACAGTGCGATATATAGATGATGTATTATAGAATTGTACACTTAAAACCTATATAATTTTACTAACCAAGGTCACCCCAATAAATTTAATAAAAATTAAACATTAATGAAAAATTAATTTGACAGACCTTATTGACAGACCATCATTAAATAAACAAATAAATAAAAGCAAGCCAACTGAGATCAGCAATAGGACCTTTAAAGGGATGCCTTTTAGATTTATAAGCTCTGTGGTTTATACAAAATGAAAAAAACTCATGTTATCTCAGCTATTCCGACTTGCTGAATATCGGTGCAAAATTCTGATGCCACTGATGCTAAGACGAGTGCCAAGCCACATCTCCTTTGCAATTCTTGCAATTCTGGATTTATTCTCATTTTTTCCTCTCTTCTTTCTTTTCTCTTCTGTTCTTCTCTTTTTCCTCTTCTTCTCTTTGTTTATGTCTCTCTGATTTCACAATCTTAGCTACCATTTTAAAAAATAAATGCTCTTTTGTATTTGTTTATTTGTTTGTTCATAGATGGAGAAGGCTAGATTGTATAGACGTTTCCAAGGTTTTGGGGAAACGACAGAACCACACTTCTTTCATGAACATCCCATGTCACAGCTGTAAAGTGATAGAGCCAAGACCCATCAGTCTGAGTTCAAAGCCCAAGTTCTAGACTTCTGTGAACTCTACCACCAACCATACTTACGTCACGAACCATAATATACCTATAAGGAGGTACCATAAATGGTGAGATCATTTCAGGCCACCATGGAGGAGTCATGCAGGAGTGCTCTTTTCTTTCAGGAGTCATGGGTTTCTGGTCCTTTTTGGTATTAGGCTATTGTGTAATTGAATGGGTTGCTTTTCTACTTGTACATCAGAGAGATTAATAGCTGTTCCATTTTTAAAGAGAAATAGTAGCCAACAATGTTGCAACCACTATGTATAGTGCCAGGTGGACACTAGACTCATCGGGGGTATCACTGCATAAATGATATAAATGTCTAATCACTATGCTGTACACCTGAAACATAAAATAATATTGAATGTCAATTAACTAAAAAAAAAAAAAAGAAAGATACTTTTAAAAAGGAGAGAAATAGGAGTGGCCACAATCAAGCTTTCCTGATAGTTCTTCCTCTTTGTCTTCATTAAGTTTCTCTATCAGAACTGCCCTCTTAAATCGAGCCCTATTCCTTCCTTTGCACTCAGTGCTTGAGGCTTTGTTCTTCCCTCAGACGCAGTGTCTCAATTGCTCTTCTTCCTCAGCTAACAGCCCTGCATTTTCTGAAAGAAGAGTTATTTTTTTTTTGTGGGGCTCAAAGACAGTTGGCTACGTCAGCTTCAGTAAAACGTGGGTTCAATAAAACTGTTCTTGGAAGCATCCTGAATGAACACCTTATCTTCTGTTCAGTTAATTTTGAGAGAAAATGGCCTCTTTAAATGTCACTTGCAATCAAGACAGTTTTCTGTGTTGCCCAATCAGCCAACAAGGACACGTTTTTTTCCCTTGAGTTCTTTTCTTTTTAAACTAATCTCTACTTCTTTATGGAGATGGGGGGATGGAGAGCTGGACTTTGATGACGATATATGTGTTCATGTACCTTTCATGTCTTGAAAAAATAGACTCTGAAAATCTATGGTGTCTAGAGATTAAATTAGGACCCCATCTATTACCATTCTAAAAAAAAAAAATGAACATTTTGGTTTCGGTGAAAAATGGAGGAATTAAGGAAATAAAAAAAAAAACACCACAAAATTAAATATGGATCCCTTCCCACTGGGTATGGTTATCCAATCATATAAATGAGGATGGTGATGAATTTTATTTCTTTGTTTTCATTTCTCTTTTTGGCAACATCCTCCTCTCTATAAGCCTAATGAGGCTGAAATCTCTGCTACAACAGCCCCTGATGTAGAGCAGCATTTGGGTATTTATCAGGTTCTCTTGGAAGGCAACAGGATATAGTGGAAAGCAGGCAGGTTGGAGATTTACCACTGTAGGTTGGATTTAATTTGGTCTCAGTAAATATATGATATCGGGCTCTTTGCTGAACTTTTCCGAACCTCAATTTCCTACTTGGCAAAGCAGGTTTAATACTTTAAGGTCTCAGATCAAAAGTTAGGGCTTCAGGGACAACTTTCCTGAGCACATGACCTAAGCAGGGCCTTCCTTCACCGTCTATTGTATCATTCTGTTTATTTCCTTGCACAATTACTTTTTAACAGATTTGTTTTCTGTATCTCCAGACTAGAATGTATAATCCCTGCAAGAAAGGACTTCATTTGTGTTTTTTAATGCTGTACTCCAACAGCCCAGATGGTATTTTGTACATTGTAAGGCCTCTATAAATCTTTATTAAATGAACGGATGAAGGAATGACTGAATACCTACTTCACAGAGTTACTATGATTATTATTTCAAATAGTGTTTGTAAACCATCTGGTACAAGATGTAATATTCAGTAAAATCTTGGCATCCATACAGGTTTATCCACTGGAATACCCACTGCCATGTGGAGGGGTAACAGTCACGTGAGTCCTACAGGATGAAGAACTGTCTTATATGTGGTCTGTGAAGCAGTGCTCCTAGGCTCAAAATTCTTAGGTTATTCTCTGTATTACAGAAAACCTAGTGAGAATCGTACAGTTAGCCACCTTGAAACAGCAAAATTGTTTGCTAAAAACCTCAGGATTGTTTATTTTAGGTTGTAGTTCAACCAACTCAGTATGGTAATAGGGTAATCCTGGTTATCTCATGCTGCGCTAACGTGCTGCTTGGTGGTTATCTGTGTCTGCTTCATTAGAAGTAGAAAATTAATCAGATGTAATCAGTGCTGCTTTTTAAATAAACACAATCTTTGGAATGTTGGTAGTGTGCAAGGTGGATGAGAATGAGAAATCCCTGTGGTGGTGAATTGATTGGAAGCCACTGACCTCAGAGGGGTCGTAAGTGTGAGTTTGGGCTGAGAGATCTTTGAGTTTATTTGAAGCCGAGGAACAGAGGCTGTTCTTAAGAAAATGAACCCAGGAGGAATAATTTAGCTGGAAGAACAAACCTCTCTTTTGTTCAGGGTTTTAAGAAGACTCCAGTGACCCACTTAATAGTACCCAGTTCTCCATATTTCATGAAAATTCCCTTTCTGGTTGGCAGTGTGCTGTTTGGTGAGGTTTGATGACGGGGAGAGGGTGAGTGGAGCTACACCTGGTCCAGTTGGGTCTTTCCTGTTCTCTAGCAGAAATCTGAGACTGTTCTTGACTCCATTTGATAACAAAGAAATAGCAAAAAAATAAATGAAATGTTGCTACAATTGCAATCATGGTTTGGGGCATTATGGCTCTTCTCTATAGGAGTGCAGGTAAATGTCTCCTTAGGAAACAAAAAGCTTGGAAAATCCTAGCTTGAATAGTTGACTTTCCTTCTTTCCCACAGGTATGTAAAACATTGCAAATTACTTACTTGGTGCTGGATTTTCCCTTCATTATGAAAAGCACAGTTATAATGCCACACTTGTGAAATTCAGAGAGCAAGGGTAATCCTTAGGAGGGAATCCACATAAGTAATAATAATTCTCATTTTCTCCATCAAAAACAAACTGTGAAGTATCATCATATTTAAATATAATACCGTTTAAGGTGTGTGTGTGTGTGTGTGTGTGTGTAACATGATTGGCACTGCTTGATGAGGGCTCAAATATTCTGTAATAATCAAGACACTTAGGCAATGTTTCTTTCTGTAAATAATTTTAGCTAAGAAATCAACCAGAGTTAACTATTGCATTTGGGAGGGAATATAAGGTAATTTAGGATTTATTTGTTATATGCTAATATCCCAGGGAGAAACATATGTTTAGGCAAGGAACAAAGAAACAATAGATGTTCCTGTAAATGTAGTTTCGCGGCAGCATTTTCTAATTCAAGTTTCATATTCTTTTCATACGTTGCTAGTAACAAACTTGGAAGACTCTTTTTTTTACATGTGTTCAAAAATGCTTGCTTCTTTTAATTTACAGTTTTAAAAAGTAAATACTGAGTGATTATTACATGTCTTAAAATGAGATAAAAAGAGACTGTGGTTATGAATCCTGACCTTGGAGATTTTACTGTCTTACTTGGCAGGTAGGATGGGCATGAGAGAAGCAAATAAAACAGCAGAAGCTACAGAACTGATGCATTGATAATGCCGCTGGTTCCTGAATGAACATGTAGATGATTAGGTACGTGGCAATACTGATGTACGTACTGGGCCTTCTGCCCACCATTTCCTGGAATACTCTGATCTTTCCAGCATATCTTTCAGTGTAAGGAATGTGATCTACTAGGAGGTGTTTTACACTTTCATAAACCCTGGGCCAACTCTTCCTTTTACGATTATCCTTATCAGACCAATTAAAAAGCATCACATTTTACATTCAATATCAGTCTCTGCTGAAACATTTTTGAAAGGATGGTATCATTTTTGCCTTTAAAACAATGTGGGTACTTGTAATTCCATTTACTGTTGCTTATAATTTATCAGCAATCCTGATAGAATTGCAAGAATTCCTGAGTATGTATTCATACTCATATAGTCTGAAAAATCTAACCAAAATATTATTTTTAAATAATATGAACTTTAAAAAAATGAAATTAGATCTAGCTGTATAAAAAAATGGGATAATATTAGATTATATAGATAATTATTGGTTAAATATAAATTTTCAGTTTTCTTATGTATATTAAAGACAATATTTTCCCAGCCCTCAAAGGTTTCATAGGCCAGTGAAAAATCCCTAGTTATTAGGTGCAGAACTTCAAATGCCATGGGCCAAATAGAGAGAGCAAAACATGTATCTTCATTGCTCAGTAGGCAAGTCCTTTAAAGAGAAGTTTCACTGCCATCAAAAGGAACATGAACTAGAGGTCTGATGGCCTTGACTCTGCCCATTTTGGCCATAGACGAAGCTCCAACTGACTTACATCTCTCTCTTCCATCTTGGTAGCAATTAGGTTGTGGTTTCAAGAACGGATGAGGTAAGTAGTTACTCTGGTAGTTGAACAGAATATATTATTCAGAGATTAAATGCAAATAATCAGTTCTATTTACTTATCATGAAGAGCCATATGGCCAATGGTCCTCAAGGAGGAGGCAGGTCGTATTTGTTGAGTATTTACTGTATTTCAGACAATGTGCTCAGTGCCCTATATATGTAAGTTTATGAACTCACAAATATGAGAGCTCAGTATTTGAAAAAATGTTTTACAGATGAGGTAAGTAGGGATCCGAGAGGTTCAGTGTTGTATCCAGTTACCCACAGCTAGTAACAGGGAGCGTTGGCTTCACACCCACACACTGTGCTGATATTCACACACTCATATAGTTATCGTGATGTTTTCTTCTATTTTAATTCAGTAATTGCTGATTTTAAGGATTACTCTATCGTTAGTTCTAACAATTTTACCATTTTTCTTTCAGCACGATCATGTTGACTGCAAATTATGATAGTTCTATCACCTCTTTTTCAATCTTTGTCCCTCTCTTTCCCTTTTTTTGTCTTATTACTTAATCCCTGCAAAGTAATGTAAAATGAAAACCATAATAATGGATACCCTTTTATATTTTCTAACTTTAAATGTTTTTAAAAGTTTCACCATGGAGTATGATATATGATATAGGGCTTTTGGAGATTAGCTATCACATCTAAGAAGACTCCTATTCTAATTTTGCTGGGATTCTTCTCTAAATATATATTAGTGTTGAATTTTGTGAATGCTTTGTATGATTTTTTTCCATGTATTCATCTATATGTCTGTATAGGCTATAGAACTAGAGCCTCAAATCCAGAAAATTTGAACAGATTTTTGGTCCTCAAGGCCTTTTCCAGTTCTAATTAGAGATTGACAATTAGGATTTGGGGTTCCCAGTGAGGATGCTTATTAAGAAGTAAAATATTTGTTCACTTTAAATACACATTTCCCATTATTTTATTAGAATGCTGTAAATGAGAAAAAGACTAAAACTTTTGTGGACTTACACTCTGAACTCCACATGGTTTTAAGTAACATTTCACCCTAGCAACCAGGTCTTATTTATTTTTGTATGTCCAGTTGGAAAAAACAAAAGCAGAAAAACAAACTTTCCCCTCCTCTTTGAGCTGTTTGTAGCAAGGACAGTATTATAGATATCATGATGATCTTAGACTGTGCTTGGTTTCGTCTCCTGACATCCTCCGAGCCTCTTGAAAGCCCCCTGCAGACCAGAAGCCATTCATCCTCAGAAATCAATAACAGATCTGATATGTCGGAGTCCACGTCTCTTCCCCTGATGCCTTCAACTCTATAATATGGGGCCAACCTGTCTCTGAAAAATTGTGCTTTTAAGAAGTTTTAAGGACAAAGACTTAACTCTCCTGGTGGGTCCAAACCACAAATACTTTCTTATGTGAGTTGTTCATGTCTGACGCTTGGGCTCAGAGGAAGATAATTTCCATTCCACGTGGCTCTGGGTGGCAGAAACCCTAGCTCTAACTCTGGCTTTGTCACTTCATTCCTCTTGACCTCACTTACCTGTTTAGTAATTGAAAGCAATTGAACTTCATAGATAATTCTGATATCCAGGCTCTATTTCTAGAAATCATGGGGTACTCACAGCTTTCATCAATCTTCCTGTCTAATTTTTCCCATTGTCCTGCTTATGCCTCTCCAAGGATGTCTGAGTACAAGTTCAATCACTGACTTGCACATGCTGAGGATAAATGTGCCCCTCTGTCCAGGCTGGACCACAGGATGGACATGAGGACAATGGATAAATCATGACTATTTGATTTGTGAGTGAAGGGATATACTCAGAGTGGCTTAAGCAAAACCAGGTTGGTGTAGCTGGAAGTCCAGGGAGTAGACAGTTTTTCTGCGTGACCAGATCCAGGTGCTCAAAGAATGATGTAAAGAATGGGTCCGTCTCCTCTTTTCCTTGCCTCTTGGCTTAGTTCTCTTCCACACTGGCTGCATCCTCAGGCAGCTTTCCCCATGCCAGCTTCAACTTGCACTATACCCTCAATAGAAAGAGATATTCTCCTGCCCAATAGTTCCCAAAAGTTGCGCAAAAGTCTTTAGTAGGTTCTCATTTCCGCTTTTGTGACATACTCTATATCAGTCAGAGACATAACAGGAAATATTTTACACATATTGGATGACTTGGGAGAGTTTAATTAAGGAACTATTCTCAAATATATGGGCAGCGTGTAGGGAAATCACAGGGAGCTGAAGGATAGCACTGGTTATTACTCCAGGCTTGGAAATGCAAAGAGCTGTCTGCCAGGAGCTGTGACCTTTTGTTGAGAGTTGCAGTGAGCCCAGGGTGAATACTTAGCTCACTCTGGATCGCCATCCTCCCTCTGCTCTCTTGCCAGTGTTTGGCAACAGCAAAATCTAACTAAAAGCCAGAAGTTAAGGGAACTCATTGATAAAGTCCATACTGGTCAACCTCTGCGGTGCGCAGAGCAGGGTAGAGAGGGATGGAGAGTGAATTCTGGGGTTAAATGGAAGATACACATCTAATGTCCATTTCTGAATCAATCCCCATGGCCAGGGAAAAATCGTGTCTGATTGGTCAGATCTGGGTCCATGCTCATCTCTCGAGTTGTGAGGTCAGGCTGACCTGAAATCAATGAACCTGGACTGTGTGTGTGCACATGTTCCCGCAGCAAACACCAAGGTTTGTTCCCAAAACAAAAAGGAAAGAATTCCAGGGTGGAAAAATTAACAGGAGGCCATCATAAGACAAATAAATACATTTCTCTTATACTTCTTCTAACTAATCTCGAAAACACTCATACTTTTCCTTGGCCCTTTCCCTGTAGGACTAGAATGAGACTTGATTGGCAGACATGGCCCTGGTGGCTGAGAGTCAGCCTCTTCATCGTACATGGACTTGGTCATGATCTCCAGCCCCACATCAGTCCGCCATGCAGAGGGGCCTGGAAAACATGCCCCACATACTGACAGCCTGGCCTGGTCCGAGGGCTTCGATTTGAGTTGACCTTCAGCTCTCCACGGCTGCCTCCAAACCTTGCTCATTCTAGATCAGTGTGTGCTGTTCTTTCCTGTCACTTGTATCCAATTCCAGTTCCTTCTCTCTACCCAAATCCCAGACCAAGATAATTTTTAACTGTTCTCCATTCCATGTGATGTTTCCCACTTCAGGTGCTCGGATTCAGAATCCCAATGGGGTAAATAAAGCCACGTTGTTGAGCTAATTGCCTTAGCAGACTTTTCTGCTGGTGCTGTATGATGGAAGTCTGGGGACTCCAGCTCTAGACACAGCTCCTCGCCCCGACACACACAGACACACAGAATTATGCACATTGCACAGTAGACAACGCCATCACAGTCTACAGAGCCGTCATTTGGCAAGGGAAGGTGCTGAACGTAGTGGTCGTAGTGGAGTGACACAAGAGGATGAGAAAGAGGGAGGGATAGAGGGCCCCGGGAGAAAGCACTCAGTATAGTCTGAGCTTTGCTGGAGTAGTACCTTCAAACTCTAGACCAAAAAGTTCCCCTGGATCTTACCAACTTCAGCTCAACTTCCTCCCCATCCCTGCTCCCCCTCCCAACCCAAAAGAGAAGAATAAATGGGAACTGTGCACTTAAAGGGACAAGGAGAACAGGGACACCCTTTCTCAGGGAGACAGGGAAACACCTGCCATTATTTACATGAGTCACTGAGTGTGTATTTTTAATAGAGTCATAACTATTCTGTCTTGGGAGGGTGTAAGCACTCACTGCACTGGTTGCTATGGTAGCTGGACAGTTTTAATAACTGGAAATAGCAAGTCATTAGGTCATTGAGTCCTCTTTTTTCAGGACCAGCAGCAATTTCTGTTCTTTCCCAAGGTTTTTATTTCTTTTTTTTCCCTTTGTTATTGTATGCCTCCCTTCGGCTCCCCCTTTCTTGGTTTCTCTGAGACCACAATCGTCTCCCTTGTCCTCATATGTATAAGGAGAAGTTTATCCATACTTACTAAGCCTGTGCGGCTGTGTGACCTTGGGCAGGTAACCTAACCACGGTGGACTCAGTTGCCTTATTTATGACATGGGGAAAATAATTGTATCCACATCACAGGGTTGTTGTGAAGACTTAATGAGATAATGCAAAGACGTTCAGAGCACCATGACTGGCCTTATAAAATGTTGGTTCTTCCTATTAAAAATGAAAATATGAGTTAAGGGGATTTTATCATAGGTGGCGGGAGTTCAGATGGGGCAAGCCAAAAAGGTTCTGTGAGCTAGTCCTGAAAGCACAGGCGAGAGTAGTTGATCCTTCTCTGCTCCATCACTCCTGTTTTCTGATCTTGTGTCTTGGTTAACTCTTGCTTTGTGGGACTTTCCCTCTGTTCTCTCCAGCAATCGTGGTAGTAGATACCATGAAAACAAGGACTTAAGCTCTAATGCCTCTTTGGATTCCCCCAAGGCCTCTAGCACAATGTTTTCACATAATAAGTGCTCAGGAAGTATCTGGTGGTTGATAACTACATGGGGAAGAGGACATTCCAAGCAGGAGAAAAGGCTGATAAACACCTGAGGTGACACCTAATCTCTCTATTTTGTGTTGATCAAAATCCAGGGATATTTTTTCCTAGTCTAAGTCCTATTTTGTGTTGATCAAACTTCAGTTCACCAGGAGCCACCTCCTTCACCCTCTTAGAGTTTTGGCAACTGGTCCCTCAGCAGCCATTAAGCAACCGTATCCCATGCTCCATGGTGTGGCATTTCATTCACTCCAGGACTAAGCCCAGGTGAGACACTGACCATGAATAAAAAGAAGGGAGAATGGAACTGAGAGGACACCCAAGGAGCCCAAGCGGTACTTTGTTTTTCCTTGTCTTCCTTTTCCTTTTATGAATACGTTGTTTTTAGTTAAGCAATACATGCACATGGTCTTAAATGTGAAAATATTCAAGTAAACAAAAATATAAAAGTACCACTCCTCTGTCTGAACATCACTGCTGTTATCAGCTTAGTGTGTATTGGTCCAGATGCTTCTATTCATTTAAACACACACACACACACACACACACACACACACACACACACGCACACGCACACGCACACTTATATACCAGGGGTGCCAAAAAAATGTATACAAGTGGACGCTTTGGTCAGCGTTGCTCAAGCAGTAGTTTGCTGTAATCAGAAATGGTGTCTGGATGCTGATGGTAACCACTTTGAGCACCTCTTGTCATTGCAGAAGTCAGAGGTGACTTGTATTCATCTTTTGTTATCAGTATATATTGAGTATCACAATTTTAATAGTTTTCTCCTTTCTTAAAATGTGTATACATTTTTTGGCACCCTCTGTATATTCTATACATTCTATATATTCATAAAGAAAAAATACCTTTGTGTTTTGTATATATACTTTAACAAATAAAATGATTCTGTATTTAACTTGTCTTGCTGCTTTCTTTTCCTTCTTAACTATATATTTTATAGATCTTTCCATGCAAGCACTCAATCTTTTTATTTTTTAGCATCACTGTTCCATAGCTTATTTAGTTAATCATCTAGTAATAGTGCCTTAGGTTGTTTTTAATTTTTCTTGTATTACAATGAACATCATAAAATGTGAGCTGTTATATACAGATATTTGTTTTTCTCTAAGACAAATACCTTGCAATGGAATTGCTGGTTCTTTCATTAAATCTTATTTTGTACCTGTAAGTAAAGTTTTTTATTTTCTTCATAAAAGTTTTAGAAATTTTTGCGAGTGCTATTCTTAGCTAGTTTCATAATTTTATTTCTATTGTGAACAGAATTTATTATTCTATTATATTTTATAATGGGATAGCTTTGATCTATAGGAAAGCTGCTGATTTTTGAGCCCTAATCTTCCTTTTGATCACTTTGCTGAAACTACTTATAAATCCTCTTAGATTTTCTAGTTATATTATCAGATCGTTTGTAAACAATGATAGCTTTAGCTTTTCCTTTCTAATGTTTATATTGCATTTCTTTTTTTTTTTTTATATTGCGTTTCTTTTTTTATTGCATTTGTGATATTATTTACCTGATTTTGACCAATTCTTTACACCATTTAACCTTAGAGGTGAGATATCTCAAGAATGGTCTGGAGAATATAGGTTTACTTCTATTTCATGCTATGTGTCAGGACTAGTTACGTCTGTCATGAGAAATTGGTGATTGGAGGAAAGCAAATGTGGCCAGATTCCAAGTGAGAGGTAATGAAAAAAATAATAAATTGGAATGTTCTTCAAATTGAAGAGCTAGCTAAAAGTTATGTCTACAAAACCCACTAACCAAAAAATTAGGTGGTGCTTACGAATGTGGAGGTAGGCTTTCTACAAGCTTTGTCCTGTGGCAAGTGGTTGTCTTAGAGTTGTGGTTAGAAGGGTGGTTTCCAGACCTAAACTCACGCTCTCAATGGATCACACCCAGAGAGACCTAACCCAACTCCATCATTTACACCTCTGAAGGTGACAATGTACCGTACTCCTGGCTGACTTGGGAAGACCTATGTTTTTGCAGCACTGAGGACTGGTTTCACTCATTCCTCTACCCTCTTCATCTCCTGTTGTGATCAGTGGCCTATATTGTAAGGTAACATCGAAGGCTGACAGTCTTAACGATAGAACAAAATGAACTGAATGGCTACCCAGCTAATCTACAAACGTTGGTCTCTTAAGCACAAATCTCCGAATTACGGATTTAACCAGGCTTACAGTGTAGGGATAGGAGTGAAAGCTGATCAGTGGGGACCTGTCAGATATATAGAAATCAATATAATGAAGGTTGGAAATTCTTGAGTGTGGACATGACCACCTTCAACATCTTTTTTCATGAGACGTTTGAGGGACACTGCATGTCATACCTCCTTGCATTTCAGTGGTCACTAATTACCTTCTGCAAAAAAACTCCCAATTGCAGCTCCCTTTGGAAAGAGATTTCAAAGTGACTCAACAGAAGCTGGATACTAATTTAGTGCTTTAATTTTACGCCTTGTTTAGAGTCTCCCCTTCCTCCCTTTAAAAAATGTATTTTGGAAGAGAAATCTCACCCCTGCAGTTCAGTGATATGAAGAAGTTGCCAAACTTCAAGTGAAAACCTTAGATTTTAATGAAATGGATTTTTCTCATCTTCCTTCTTTTCCCTCAAGAAAACTACAAACTTTGGAACTCAAAGTGGGACTTGTGGGTGTGGGGTAAATATGCCCAAAGACAAAGTGACAATGGAGGCAGCCTGGCAACATAACAGACAATCCTCACGGTATTGCTTCCGTGGGTTTTCCCCTCTCTCCCTCATGTTCGTTTCTTTCTGAGTAATGTTTTGGGCCCAGTGGAAAAGGACACGATGTTTTCCAGTAGCTGAAATGAGGTTAAAATAATGAAATTCTGCCAACTAAAGTTTAGGAGGAAAATGCTTAGTAGCTGTTGGGACACTGCCAGTTCGTGGGAAAGCAGTTGTGTAACTGGAAAAGGAACGTGGTGGCTTGGACAGCAGCGGGTGGTTCTTGAGCGTAGGTCCCAGCACTAGGGTGGAAAGATTCCTGTTTGAAAACTGTTCAGAGATGAATTCCACTGAACTGGAAGATCCCTGAGGATAGAGCTGGTGTCCTGTGTGGGCTAGGGCATCCCTAATGCCTAGGTCAAAAATCCGTGCTTGGTAAAATCAACTGAATGAGTCCAAAGGGGAGAAATCTGAGGGATACAGCATACGCCTCTTATGCCCATTTTCCTGTCCCATCACTACAGCCACATGGGCAGTTTGAGACTAACCCTGTGCTGCACAGACTGCAAGGCTGGGAAGTCTATCTTCCTGTATTCTGCCTCGGGTCCTCTCTGCACTCACAAAGGTTTGCATGGCTGTGTAGGACAGACTTGAAGTGGGGTCAACACTCCTGTGGGGAGCTCTCGGCCAGTGAGGGCTGGGAGCTGGCGGATCAATGTTGGTGGAGAAATTCTCCTGTCACAGGACTACTGTGGGAGGCATCCTGTCTGCGTGGAGGTGATTCCCAAATGCTCTCGGCAGGACCTCGGTAATGTACCCTGACATTGGTTTTTCCTCCATCCTGGTCCCGTTCTCCCTCTGCCCTCACTCCTGCTCCCTGAGATCATCTGCCAAATAAAAATGCTTGCAGTCTAGTCCTGGGCTCTCACTCTGTTTTGGAGGAACCCCAAAGTAAGACAGCTGTGTGTGGGGGTGGGAGGCATAAGCTTTGTTTTTCCCATGATTTCAGGCTTGTTCATATTTCACCATGAGCCACACTGTTGCCATCCTAACTCAGGGGGATTTAGAGCACCGGCCCTGTGGCTGGCTGCCTGGGTTCACTGCTTACGAGCTGTGGGACCCTGGTCCCTAATCTGTTTGTGCTTCATTTTCTTCTTCTGTAACATGAAGATGAGAACAGCACATTCCTACTAGGGCTATTACTACAATTCAATGAGGGCATGTCTATAAAGCTCGTGGCTCTACGCTGGCACATGCTAAGGGCTCAATGCATCCTAGCTACTGTTAGGACCATCACTTCTCACAATAGACAGCTCTCAATCTTCTATATACTGTGTCTATCTATTATCCCTCCAAGGAAACTGTAAGCTTCTTAAGGCCCAAACCTATGGCTTTTCCATCTTTGTGTGCCCTGCTGCACCCAGCAGCGTGACTTTCACAGCGTAGGCATCCAACTGTCATACAAATGAAAGAACGTCCTTGCTGTTATTGGCAGTGATTTGAGTGGCAGCTGCCTATTCTCATGACTTGGATGTCTGGAATCACTGTACTGTCCTTCAGAAGAAAAGACTGACCCCCTCCCCCCACAACATGGACTTTTGAGTATGTTTTCCAGAGATATCATCATGATCAGATGAGTAGAGATTAATTGTTTCCCTCTTGACCAGAGCTATCCAATAGCACATTCTACATTTTTGCAAATGTTTTCTCTGCTTTCCAGTACCAAAAGAACCTGCTCTCCAGAGGCAGACAGAATCCCCAAATGCCAGGGAGTTATGCCCAATGCAGAGTCTATGGATAAATGGTAGGTATCTGTGGCTCTTGAATACTTGAATAAATGTGACGAGTGTGACTGAGAAACTGAATTTTAAATTTTATTTTATTTTAAATAATTGAAAGAGCCACGCAGGCCTAGTGCCAATAGTACCAGACAGCTCAGTGTCCTATAGTTCCAGCGCCTTGCCCGGTGTCTGGGATTGGTGCTAATAAAAGTTTGCTGAACAAAAGAGTGAGTGAATGGTAAACACTTAACACCTTTGCACGTGTTCTCTCTTTTTTGCTCTTCACCACTACCCTTTTAGGAATGATAGCGGATCAATGACTATTTTACAGGTGGTGGTGACGATGGTAATACCTTCACTACTACTGTGACTTCTCACAGTAACAACTGACAGATTGAGAGTTACTCCAGCCACATGCTTAGTATTTTAGACATACTGTCTTATTTATTCTTCACAATAACTTCATGAGGTCATATCTTATTTGGGTTTCCCCTGTATTTGTCTGCTAGGGCAGCCATAACAAAATATTGCAGACTGGGTGGGGGGCTTAAACAACAGAAATTTATTTTCTCACAGTGCTGGAGGCTGGAGGTCCAAGATCAAGTTGTTGACAGGTTTGGTTTCTCCTGGGGCCTCTCTCCTAGGCTACCTTCTCGCTGTATATGCACGTCCCTAATATCTCTTTATTTGTTTAAATTTCCTCTTCTTGTAACGACATTAGGCTAATTGGATAGAGGCCCACCCTATGGTCTCATTTTTACTTAATCTCCTCTTTCAGTAAAGGACCTATCCCCAAATATTAATATGTTCTGAGGTCCTGGGGGTTACAGTTTCAACATATGAATTTTAGGAGGACACAATTCAGTCTACAACATCACTAAAGAAGATTCTGAGGCAAGGACTTGGTACACGTAGTTCATTTGGGAAGCACAATTGAGTTTATTTAGGGGAAAGTGAGACATGTAGAAAACCCATTAAAGAGTGTGCTAAAGAGTAGTTTACTGGGCCTCAGTCCCATGGGGAGCATGCATCAGAACCGCCCAACATTTATCCATAGACTCTGCATTGGGCATAACTCCCTGGCATTTGGGGATTCTGTCTGCCTCTGGAGAGCAGACTCTTTTGGTGCAAGAGAAGGCCCTTCGCAGAGAAGAAAGAGATACACATGTTTAAGGTGGGAAGCTGTCAACTTCAGCTGAAATTCAGCTGTATCCAGGAGAAGTAGGGGGCTCCAAGAGGGACAGGCAGGACAGACAGGACATCAGTAGCACCTGCCAGAGAAAGGTGATGATGTTCTTATCCCTGTTTTCCAGGCTATGGAAACAGAGAGAGAGAAAAGCTGAGTCACTAAGAGCAAATGATGGAAGTGCAATTTAGTCTGATTGCAGAACACACAATCCTAAGATACAACATTAACAAAACTCATTCATTAATTGAATAAACAGTTCTTATATGCCAGACATGCTAATGCTAGGATATACAGATGTGCGAGACACAGATCTGCTCTCAGGAGCCTGTGTGCAGTAGCAGCTTACCCAGAATAGATAGTGGCACATGTAGAATAATAACCCAGGTCTTCAGACTCCTGGCACGTGTTCTTTGCCCCCCCCCCCCCCAAGTCAGGCTATGGACCCACATAAATACTCACAGACCATTCACATTCCTCCTTTTGATACTCCCTGCTCAGTCTTGAGATCAGTCCCTTTGTTACATGACACCTCTCAGTTCTTTAGCTTTGTTCGAAAAAGAGGCTCCCTGGGAGGTGAAGCAAAAGGTGCAGGTGGGGTTTGTTTTCTCCTGCTCATTTACTTTTGTTCTCTTCCCCTCCCTGCTTATGTGGGTGTTGCCAGGTGCCATGGTTTCTGCACTCCAGGGTGTCTGTGACGTGGCCCATGTGAATGTCGTCAAGATGCCTGCCGTACGCTGAGGGCTGAGACGTAGGGTCCACCTGGGATTCATGTGAAAGGATCCCGGTGGGTCGAGTGAGGAGGGATGGACTGAATCCAGCAGTTTCCGTGACAGGAAAAGGAAGCATCTCCTTTCAGGTTTGAGCTGCTTTAAATCACATTTATGTATTATGGGATGGCAAGAGTATGAAGTCTGTGGTAGAACACGTGTGCTTGTGTAACTGTTGAATCGGTACAGCTAACAAAGATCAACATATTGTGCCTGTGTTGACATTGCTGGCTCTTTAATTGGCAAATTCTTATTTTTTTGTGAAATGTGCACCTTCAAATGTATGCTCACTTATAATACCCCATTTGAATTACAAAAGCCTTATGAAGTGGTGAGAACAGACCTTGTCTTTGTTTTGCAGTGTGGAAACTGAGGTTGAGAGTTGAGAAAGAGGAAACCTTGCTCTACTTCACAGGGATTTAGGGAAGAACAAATAAAGTTATAAGTATGAGCGGATGTTTGTAGAAGGTAAAGCATGATGCAGATATTGTTTCTGAAGTCACTCATCTCTTTAGTGACAGGGCTGGAATTCAGACAGCGTGCTTTTTGACTTCTGGGTTCAGCAAGGTGTTTCTGCTGCTGTAAGATGGTTGTTTTTACTGAGGCCCTTAGACTATCAAAGGATTCTAATTACCTCTCGTGTTAACCTTGAGACTCTTGATGTTAAGCAAGTCTATGAATTACTATTACTAGGTACTCTGGTTATTACTGCCGGCCGAGAAAACCACTTCACATTTAGTGGAGTAAGAGAACAACCATTTTATTAAGCTTGTGGATTCTGTGGGTCAGAAATCCCAAAAGGGCACACAGTGGGGATCGGCTTGAATCTGCTCCATGATGTCTGGGGCCTCTCCTGGGGAGACGTGAAGGCTGGGGATAACTCCACTGCCGGAGTCTAGGATGACCGGAGAACACAGTTGTGTGTCTGAGGAGGAAGACCGGTACTGCTGGTCTTATATGTGGCTTGGGCTTCCTCGCATCATGGCTGCCTCTGTGTGGTTTTCTTACATAGCAGCTGAGGGCTGCAAGTGCAGGGATTTCACTGGATAAGGCAGAAGCTGAATTGCCTTTTCACTTCTGCCACACTCGCTTGGTTAAAGGGAGTCACGAGCCCGTGAACAAGGAAAGGGGGACCGTACCTTTTGATGCGGGGAATGTCGAGACCCCATTGCAGAAGAACTTACGAGGTGGGAGATATTACTGCATCCAATTTGTCACACCTGGTCTCATCTTACTATTTTATCTTTTGTTCTTTATCTTTCTTTAAAAAAAAGTTCTAGAATCATGTGTTTATGTAAAATGCATCCATGTTTGTTTGAAAAAAATTGTAGACGTACGAAAGATAAAGAAATATAAATATTAGCCTCGGGAACAAAAGAGAAAATAGAGCATAATTTACGTTTTATCTGACTCCACAAGCATTGCTTTTTCTACAAACCTATGAAGATTAAACTAGCCATTGAGTAAATAAAGAAGCCACTCCGCCTACTGCTGGTAACATTTGTTAATGAGGCAATTCTTCATAGCCTTAAGCAGTTTTTAGACTGCAGCTCTGATGTAAGATACATGTTCAGCTGCATATGTGTTAAATGTGCATCTATCAGCCCCTCTCGTCGAGTGAATAAAAGTCAACACAGGCATACCTCGCTTTGTTGCAGTTCACAGATGTTGTGTTTTTACGAACTGAAGGCAAGACCCTCCACCAGCAAGAAGACTATGACTTCCTTTATTGCTGTGGTAGGAACCAAACCCACGATATCTCCAGTGTATGCCTCTAATGTGTAAAACAGGTTGATTGAAAACTATGCTACTGTAGTAGCAGTATGCAATATTGTAGGGTGGGAGAGATTTAATGGACAGTGGGTATTTCAGAGTGACAGGATGAAAGCAACGGTGTATGGTGTTACAGATAAAAGCAGCAACTGGATTAAGTGCTTGTTAAAACTTTGTTCCTGACATGTATGTATGCATAGGAGCCAGACAAGAAACGGATTTCCCAAGAATCTTTGCAAAGGGATTTTATATGGGAAAAATCAAAGTAATATGAGGTGGTTTTCCAAAGTCCAGGATGTTTGTTTCAAAGGAAATGCTGAGATGTCTTTGCCAGCGTGGCCCTGGCCTTTGTATTCAGATTTTGAAGGTGCCATTGATGTTGAGATTAGTGTGTCCACACACTTGTGTGCACTCATATGCCATGCTCAGTACTTTGGGGTTAGTTCGGGTCAGATTAGGTTTGTACCTAATTATGGTTTTTTGGTTTGCAGATTGGGAGGAACATAAAGGTTAAATTATAACAGGATGCCTGCCAAACCACTTCTCATTTAAAACTCTTTCTCAGCAGCTATTGGGTATCTACTGCAGTTAAGGCTCTGGGAGGGACATAAAGATATTTGAGCCTTGAATCCTGATGTCTAGCTGGGGAAACAAGATGTGAAATGTTCAGCGTGGTGGTGTTAACTGGATATGTATTTAAGAAACAAACTGAGTGATGCAGACACAGTTTTAGTTGCGAGGAGAGTGAAGAGGGGCCCAAAATGGACTTGGTTGGTGGTTCAGATTCGAAAGATGAGAGGTGAAGGGCCTGCCCAGCTCAGTCTGAGGAAGCAGGAATGGAAAATAGGGTGTGTACAAAGGTGTGGAAGCAGGAAAGGTATGTATGGGCTTCACCCCAACCCCAGGGAGTAATAACAACCGAACTTAGAAAAGTATATTGGGGTCATTTTAAATAGGGCAGCTTGTTTTTGGCTAGGGGCAGAGGGAATCACTGCACATTCTTTGTTTTCAATTGAGAGCAAGAAGATGAATTCAGAGCCTCCCTAACTAATGGCACCCAGAGCTGAGAACCCCACCCGGGCAATCAGACATCTCTGAGGCTTGCCTTTAATTTTTGTGACTCCCTACCAAGTGACAGTGCTAATAAGGACCCTGGGGCCCATGTATGAATTACTCAGATCAAATTAAAGCCATCAATCTCTAGGAGAAGCCCGACAGAGGGCCTGCTTCTGAGTTTGAATCAGAGTAACTGAAGTGTTGGTAATGAGCCCAGCTGCTTGGGAGCTGCTGCGTTCCAGGGGCCCAGGGCTCTAGCAAGTTTTGTGCTTCTTGTAGCCCATGAGAGAAAGGGACAAAGTTGGCTTACATCTCCACTCACTGCTGCTTGGCTGCAAGTTGGCAAAGGGTGTCACAGGGGAGGCTCTGATCCTTTTTTTTTTTTTATCCTCTTTTAATCTGATGGAGTGGGGTTGGGGCATGCTGCGACAATGCTGAAAACAAACATCATAGAGAATCAGGTGGGAGAGCGAGAGAACCCCTGTGGTGTCACTTCTGGTGACATTGTGCTTGCATCTCTCCTGCTTCCCTGCTTACTATGGTATGGATGCTCAGGGATGCTTGTTAGCTGATTGGAAAAACACAGGGGCATTAGTGCAGACCTAGTATTAGCAATTCCAAACATTGTCAATTTAAGACACTATCAAACTTTTATTCCTTTGAACAAACAGTGCAGAAGGGATGGGGAGTGAAAAGTATATTTTAAAGCAGCAACTGTGTATAAGTTTTCTCCAGCAAAGCAAGAAAAGTGATAATTTATTCCTTTAGCAAATATTTATTGAGCACCTCCTATCTGGCAGGACTAGGTGCCTAGAATGCCGTGGAGAACCAGCCAGAGTCCTGTGTCATGGAGCTTTGACCAAGGTGGGAAGTGGGACTAAAAGGACGTAGAGAGGGTTATGGGTTTCCTTCGTCTTCTGAACTAATTTTAATATTCAGATTAAGATGATGATATATACATGGAACACTATGCCACTGTACAGAGTAACCAAAGAAGTGGCTATGTTTTTAAATTACATGATCATTATCACCGTTGCTATTTTGCCTATGAAATACGTCAAAAGGATGATACTGTTCAGTCCTGGTCATGAAAATACTGATATTCAGTAGTCACACATGAAAATGCTATCTTAAATTGGCCCAAACCTTTAGGAAAGCAATTTAGAAATAATTTTCAAGAATCATAAAGATGTTTATACCCTTTGGGTCAATAAATCCCACTTCTGGGAATCAATCTTTAAGAAACTATTCAAAGTGTGGAACAAACATGTGCTGTTCACCCAGTGAAGATGGGGTGCACTACCTAGTAATGTTTAGCTCCACATTCTGAACCCCACTGCTGTTCTTGGGTAACCCTAGCTTATTGGTTCTCAAAGTTTGGCCCTAGGGCCAGCAGCAGCAGCATCACCGGGAGCCTTAATAGAAATGCAAATTCCTGTGCTCCAATGCAGACCTACCAATTCAGAACCAGTTAGCACACACTCCAGGGGATTCTATTATCTGCTCAAGGCCCAGAACCACTGGTCCAACTCAGTGGAGCCTCTGAAAAGGGCTGCTAAAGGGGGGTGCATTGTGACTCTTTATCTGCTCAGCCTGGGCGTCCATGGCTCCCCAACTTGTCACTGGTACACAATTCATTAGTCACAGTTCTTGATTTCTCTGGACAATCTTCAGAAGTTTCTAGCTCCTGCAGATCCATATAAGATCTATAAAGTTGCTAGAGTGGACAAAACAGAGAGGGAAGAAACGGGACAAACACGTTTAACGTATTCCTCTGTGAGTTGCAAACAGGGAGTATAAAACAATAAGGATCATTCCTTGTTTCCCTAAACAAATATCCTGATAAACCAGATACTAAAACTGTCATGGCTAAAGCGTCTTAAAAAGACAATCTTGCTTAGTCCACATGCTACCCTGTGTGGGGAGAGAGAGAAAATCTGCTGCAGGATAAACCCATCCTTTGGCCAAGCCTGACCCATGGGTGGCTCGTGTGAGGGTCCTTCTCATTGGCTGGTGGAATCTGCCAGGTTTTCGCCTCCCGCCACCAGCACAGCTGCTTATGCATAGTAGGTTAAATGTGGTTGTCGAGCTGACAAGGACAAATTGGCAATTACAGCAGAAATCATTCTGTTCTGGACTTTTGTTGCTGAGCCAGTACTTGTCAGAGATTTCCACGGGAGGTCACCTTCTCCCGAGTCCGGGAGTCAGGTGTTGCACGTAGGGTCTCCGTGAACCTCTCCTCTTTCTCCGAGGAGATTTGCTGGGCAATTTGCCAGCTGTGTTTCACTCTTCCTCAGCCAGCTCAGCGGGGGGAGCTGCCACCTAGGCAGGTGTGTCTGCCACCTCGCAGGTG
Organism: Rhinolophus sinicus; assembly: GCF_036562045.2. NCBI lineage: Eukaryota > Metazoa > Chordata > Mammalia > Chiroptera > Rhinolophidae > Rhinolophus > Rhinolophus sinicus. The sequence goes on from NC_133757.1 coordinate 15,388,281, forward strand.
TGTTTGCCACAGTACCCCTGGCGGTAGGATCTGGGTGGGCGTGGCTCCATTCAGACCCAGTTGGGCTGAGGATACATCCGTCCAGCACATTAATCAACTTATTCAGGGCTCTTTTAGCTTTCGTAGTTACCAAATAGAAATGTCAGAATGAATATGTGGTATCTGTAAGTGCTGAATAACTGGGGTGGCAGGTTGGGGTGGCAGTCATTAGGCATTGAAAACCAGTTTCTTTTTGGTCGGTTCGTGTGAACTTGGTTAGCTATGAGTGAGTGTTATGGTTCTTTTCCCTTTCCAATTTTGCAGAATTGACCTTGATACCCACAAACAAACGGAGAGATTAAAATCAGTGGAACTGGGCTTTTCAAACTGGAATGTGCATTCACATTACACAGAGATTTGTTAAGATACAGATGTTTATTTAGTTCTGGGAAGGGACCCAAGATTCTGCATTTCTAAGAAAATCTCAGGTAATGCTAATGGTCTGGGGACCACTGTTTGAGTACCATGTTTCCCTGAAAAGAAGACCTACCTGGAAAATAAGCCCCAGTTAAGATCGTTAGCCAGACGGACACAGTACATTGTGAGGATGTTCCAGAAGAAGATGACATGACTGTATTTGCATAAATGTAGACAGTTGTACATGAAAAAATAAGACATCCCTTGAACATATGCCCTAATGCGTCTTTGGAGCAAAAGTTAATATAAGACCTGGTCTTGTTTTCAGGGAAACATGGTCATAAGGGTATAAAACAGTGATTTCCAAATCTATCTGAGACTTCGAATCATCTGGGGAGCTTAAGTATTGATATCTCTGTCCACCTCCCTAGAGCAGGGGTGTCCAAACTACGGCCAGCGGGCCTACTGCGGCCCATGATCCATTGTTGATTGGCCTGCAGCAAATTCCAAAAATATATTTAGTTTACTTAAATAAACCAGGTGAGGCAATATGTACTTCACCTCGAGTGAGTGGCCCGGCTGTTTGTGTATTTTACCGCATAAGGCTCTTGGTGAAAAACGTTGAAAAAAGTTTGGACACCCCTGCCCTAGAGGTTGTGATAAATGGGCTGAGTGTGGCCTAGACTTGGACACTTTTAAGACTCTAGGTGATTCTAACGTGCCCACAAGTTAGGACCCACTGCTCTGGTGGAACTGATAAAATAAATGGCTGATACCTACTAGACTCATTAACAGCCCAATTAGCTTGAAACTCAGGTTGAGGAAGAGTGTAGCATCCTCTGAGGGGGTGACTTGTAGAGGACGCCCATCCTATATTCCCGAAGCTGGTCAGGTATCCAAATCACCAGGGAGCTTGTTAAAAATTTGGCATTCAGAGCATAATCCTGGATTTACTAAATGTGAATCTCTGAAGCGAGGTCCTGGAAATGTGTATGTTCAACCAGCTCCTCAGGTGTTGGGGATCAGACAGCCCAGCACGAGTGTGGGCCCACCTGAGCTGAACAGCCATCTCTCAGGCACCTTTCACAGGAGTCACTTAAGCTTCTCCAAGCCACCCACTGTGGCACTACATTTTATATGTATTGTTTGAAATAGAGTCTGCTCTGTTTCTATATATCTTAAAACATTCCCAGGCTGCTGTTCTCCTATAATAGTTGTTAGTGGCAGGCCACAGTGCATGTGACTGACATGATTCCAGAACTCTGGGACCTACCCAGACATTGAGTCCCCTGTTAGATATTAACATCACCTTGGTCTGACCACAGCCCTCTATGGAAAAGCTCATGCAGTCTTGAGAGACAAAGCTGTGCTCTGGGCTCCCCCACAGGTCTCGGCTCTTATGAACATTTGTGCTCTGGCGAGGGCTCTCCCTTTCTTTGAGCTGCCTTTTCTGGTTTTGAGGGCTAAAGCTCTTGGTCCCTGACTGTACTTACAGATATATCCCTATCCCCTTCCTGCTCCTTTTATGTTTTTGTCCCTGTCAGAGGCAGTCAATGTTTAGAATGAATATCCCCGGTCTATGGAGTAGAATGGCGGAATTTTAGAGCTGACAAGATCTGTGGGTGATATCTCCTCCCCAGGGCCTTGTTCCATGAAAATCAGCCTCCTTAACATTCCCTCTTGCACCTTGAGCCTTTCTAGTCATGTGATTTTGCCCATTTCATTTCTTCTTTCAGGAATCAGCTTCTACTTTTCTCTTCCTATTCAAATCCTTTCCACCTTTCAGTATCGCACCAATTTCTCGTCCTCTATGAAACTTGTCAGGGTGAAGGACGGGTAGGATCTGGTATTGGAGAGGTAAGATGGATCATTGAATGACTAGCTAAGATGTCTGGATTTTTTCTGCTAAGCATGGAGCACCAATGAGTTAGGAAATTAAGTGGTCTGAGCTATGTATGAATTCCTCATGTATTGAGAATAAAAGCTAAGAAATGGGGACTAGTTATAAGGCTAGTGCAAAAATCCAGGTGACAGATAAAGAAAACTTCTCTTAGGGTAATAGAAATGGAGAAACGGAAACAAAAATGATTAAACTAAATAATATCTTATAAAAAGATAAGCAACTTTTTAGATATACTAAGTAGTTGACTCTCCCAACTTCCTAGGAAATAATGTACGTGAAAATGCTTTTATAAACTGGAAAGTGCTATGTAAAGAAGGATATTGCTACTACGTAGTAGCTTGTTGCTCATAAGTGTATCCAAATCTCAGAGAAACTATTGAATTTAATGATTACCAAAAAAGGTAGATTAAAAACAGAAGCCGTGTTATCTATGGTATGATGACACGACATTTCATCAAAAGAAAGTGATGATCCAAATACATCTACTTTTAAGGCAATCCAAATTTTAATTCTGAAAATTCTGCTTTGAAATGGCATGAAAATGGAAATTCCTCATGAGTCATTCAACAAGACAGGATATTCCTTTTGGCTGTTCTATTCAAACAACTCTCCAATCTCAAAAGTTTAAAAATACATGTCTATGTTCCAATGGAGTCATCAACTATGGCTTGGTACACCAATTTGTGGTTTCCATGCAGGAGACAACTTGACTCACCTATTTCTCCATTGGGTTTTTAATAAAACATTTCTCAATATAAACTTTTTTCAAATTGGTATCCATGTGTTATTTCCAATGGAGTTGAATACAGCCTAGTACCATTAAAATCTAATGGGTTTCTCTCAGAGCTAAAAGTATTATAAATGTTTTAAGGGACAGAAGTCATGTCTTAATCCTCTTAGAATCCTTAGGTCCCAGCCCAATATCTGGCCCAGAGAAAGTGATCAATATATATTTGTTAAATCAGATATAATTGCTGTAGATTAAATGTATTTTTCTACTTGCTAGGAAGGTATCAAAACATTCAGATGAATACATTTATACCTAAAATGTATACAGAATACTTATCATGGGCGTAGGACTTCGTTGTGGCATTTGATGGAGACTGATGAAAATTCAATTCAAAATGACTTGAACTTTGAAAAATTTATTGCTCTTGGTAATGGAAAGACCAGAAACATGTTGGAAAAAAAAAGTTTGTTTTTCATCTCTCAGCTCTTGCTTCGGTGTTGGCTTTATTCTCCTGAAGGGTGTCTCCTTATTATGGAAAGATGGCACCAGCGGCCCTAGGCCTGTGTTCTGTGAGCTTCACTCGGGACAAAAAAACAAAAAACAAACAAACAAAAAAACCCTAATTGTTCCAGCACCTGTCTCAGACTGACTTTCATAGGCTCTAATTGGCCAGGCTTGGCTCATGGGTCTGTCCCCTGAACCAATCATTGTCACCAGGGGATGTGGAAGTCACCCCTGGATCTGAGGGACAGGACTGACTCCACCAGAGCTGATGGACTGGAGTTCACAAAGGTGCTGCTACTAAAAGGTGGAAGAGATTCCTGACAGGCAAAAAATCATAGGTTCCTATTTCAAGGGTATTGACACATGTATCTGAAAACAATCTCAGTCTTCAAGGAGCTCACAGTCTGGTGCAATAATTAAACCATTTACAGGCTTTACTACAAAAATAATCCACATGCATTTCATTCATATTCCTGAATAGAATTCAGACATGAAAATCTACTTTCACAGACTGTTCAAATGCAAGGCTCTTAGTATAAAACTTGGCATCAGGGACTCAATAAATGTTTGACCAAGTTTAAATACAGTTTTCCCAATAATTAAAATACTAGTGAAAATACATCTGCCCTAATCCCCACATTATTTTTTTTTAGTTTCTTTGAGAAATTTGACATACCTCACTGTATAAGTTAAGGGGGACAGCATGACAGTTGATTTACATATATTGTGAAATGATTACCACATTAGGTTCAGCTAACATCCCTCCTCTCATATAGATAGAATGAAAAGAAAAGAAGAAAGGAAAAAGGAAACTTTTCCTAGTGATGAGAACTTTTAGGGTTTACTCTTAACAACTTTCCTATATATCATACATCAGTATTAGCTATAGTGTCATGTTGTACATTACATTCCTAGTACTTATTTATCTTATAACTGGAAGTTTGTGCCTTTTGACCAACTTCCTCCAATTCCCCTTTCTCCCACCCCTCTGATTCTGGTAATGACAAATCTGATCTTTTTTTTTTTTTCTATGAGTTTTTTTTTTTTTTTTTATAGATTCCACATATAAGTGAGTATTAAAACAGCATTTGTCTTTCTCTGTCTGACTTACTTCACTTAGCTTAATGCCTTCAAGGTCCATCCATGTTGTTGCACATGGTAGGATTTCCTCATTTTTTTGTGGATGAATAATATTCTAGTGTATCCATGTCTTGGCGCTTATAAAGGTCACTGCTATGAACATGGGGGTGTATATATCATTTAGAGTTTGTGTTTTCATTTCCTTTGGATATATTCCCAGAAGTGGAATTGTTGGATCATATGGTAGTTCTATTGTTAACTTTTCGAGGATCCTCTAGCTGTTGTCCCTAGTGGCTGTACCAATTTACGATCCCACTAACGCTGTGCAAGGGTTCACTTTTCTCCAATTTCACACCAGCATTTGTTATCTCTTGTCATTTTAATGTTGCCATTCTAACAGGCATGAGGTGGTATCTCATTGTGGTTTTAAGTTGCATTTCCCTAGTGACTAGTGATGAACATCTTTTCATGTACCTGTTGGCCTTTCATATATCTTCTTTGGATAAATGTCTATTTGGGTCCTTTTCCCATTTTTAATTTTTTGTTGTTGTTATTGAGTTGTATGAGTTCTTTATATAGTTTGTATATTAACCCATTATCAGATAGATGGTTTGCAAATATTTTTTCCCATTCTGTATTTGACTTTTTACTTTGTTGATGCTTTCCTTTTCTATGCAGAAGCTTTTTAGTTTGACATAGTCCCACTTGTTTATTTTTGATTTTGTTGCTTGTGCTTTAGGTGTCATATCCAAAAAAATGATTATCAAGATCCATGTCACGGAGCTTTATTCCTGTTTTCTTCTAGGAGTGTCATGGTTTCAGGTCTTACATTTAAGTCTTTAATGCATTTTGGGTTCGTTTTTGTGAGTGATGTAAGATAGGGGTCCAGTTTCATTATTTTACATGTGAGTATCCATTATCCCAGCATCATTTATTGAAGAGACTCTTTATTGAATATTCTTGGCTCCCTTGTCAAATATTAGTTGACCATATATGCTTGGGTTTATTTCTGGACTCTCATTCTTTTTCACTGGTCTATTTGTTTGTTTTTATGCCATACCATGCTGTTTTAATTACTGTAGCTTTATAGTATAGCTTGAAATCAGGAAGTGTGATGGCTTCTGCTTTCTTTTTCTTTCTCAGGATTTCTCAGGCTCTTTGGGGTCTTTTGTGGTTCCATATAAATTTTAGGGGTGTTTTTTCCTACCATAAAAAAAATGCCTTTGGAATCTGGATAGGGATTGCATTGAATCTATAGATAGCTTTTGGTAGTATTCACGTTATAACAATATTAATTTTTCCAGTCCATGAACATGGGATCCCTTTCCATTTATTTGTGTCTTTTATTTATTTCATCAATATCTTGTACTTTTTAGAGAGCTTTCATTTCCTTGGTTAAATTTATTCCTAAGTATTTTATTTTCAGTGTCGTAAATGGGATCAATTTCTTTTTCCCCCCAGAAAATTAGTTGATGGTGTATAGAAACACTACTAATTTTTGTATGTTAATTTTGTATACTGCAACTTTACTACATTTACTGATTAGGTCTAGCAGTTTTTATGACTGAGACTTTAGGATTTTCTGCATATATAAAGCATGTCATCTGCAAATAGAGACAATTTTACTTCTTTCAATTCTGATTATCTTTTACTTTTTTTCTTGCCTGTTTGCTCTAGTTAGAACTTCTAGTACTCTGTTGAATAGGAGTGCTAATAGTGACATCTGTTCTAATCTTAGCTCCATCCTACCCTCAATTAAATGATTGAAGTTTGTCTTTAATTAGAAATCAGCAGTGCCTTCCTAAAAACTGTATAAAAACACACACTCCTAAGGCATATTTGCCATGGAAGTCGTTTTTTAGAGCATGATCCCTGCTGGTTATGTGAGATTTGGTCTATGTGTCTACCAAGGCACACCGAGCCTTTGAAGTCCAGGGAGGTTCCTGTTCTTTGACGCTGAAACAGCACCGTGGAATAAAAATCAGAGATACGCACCTATGAAGGAAGGTACTACCATAATTGATGTCCAGCTGTGATTTCCTATGCTTAGGCCTGCTCCTTATTCAGTGCCTTAGGTTGGGATTTCTAGAAGCACGGTGGGAGACACAATTGCCGTGTAAGTGGTTTCTTGAGTGAGTTCTCTCAGGTGTGGTATTTAAAGGGGCAGGGGCAGCAGGAGAGGACTGCAGAAGAACGTGGGCAAGGATGTGGGAGTCTAGCTTCAGTATGGTGGTATAGGGGCTCTGGAGCATGAGTAATACCCCAGAGTTGCCCCCGGGGGAAGGTCAGGGGGCTAGTCTTTAATGTCCACTATTATTCAGTCTGGCTGCAGGCTTCTCTTTCTTCTCCCTGTGGGACCATGCCTTGAGTAACCTCCAAGGCATTTCTGGGGACACGATTCCAGTTGATGAGGATCAGTCTTAAGGGGAAGGTGGCAGTTGTCATTGGCAGCAAACACTCACATTTGTGGGCTGGGATGAGGATGAGTGTACCCGCTATAAAGGGGACGTGGCTAAGGCACCAGCAGCTTCTGCTGTCATAATAGTAAAGTATAAATGTGTGGGTGCTGAGGGCAGTCTGGTAGACAGCTCATTTGGTTGTGGAGTCACATTGACAGTGGACAAATTTTGAATACACACACATACACACACATTTGTAGCTACACTCTTGCTGTAGGAGATGGTAGGGTTGCCTGCCTCAATGATGGTACATGATTGGCAGTATTATGTACACATTATTGTTTCACCAGGAAGAACGGAATCATTGCCATAATGCAACAAAAGTGCTTACCCCTTGGAACGCTAGTAACATATCCCAAAGGTATTTGTGATAGCTGTGTCCTTTACAGGAGCATGAATTAGGTTGAAATTTATTGTTTCCTGAGTTTAAAGTCCATATGACTATAGGAAGCCATAGTGGTTATAATGGATTTGAAGGTCTTACTCTATAGTTTGTCAATGGCATTTCTGAGTAGCCAATGCAAGGAAGAAGGGCAGTTCACAGTTCTCATCTAAGACTGGCTCCACTTAATTCAGGGGAGAGTATCATTGTATACAACGGCAGCTTTTAAGGAGAACAGATGAAAACATGTTTCATTTATAGGGAAACACTGAACTGGGCCATAATGGAAATATAGTCAGGAAGTAGAAATGGAACCCTTTCTGACAAAGAATTCTAAACTGGCCCGTGCTGGATTAGGGGCTGTGGGATACATACTCCTTTCTGGCTCCTTCTTACTGTGTCAATGGGAACATCCAGAGACCTTCTCTAGCAGATTAAGCGCGTTTTAAGAACAGCGGTCATCACCAGGTACAGTGCCTGCAATAGAGCCCTGTGGGCAGGAGATTAGGGAGTGGAGACCCAGCTCTGCTGGTTTGGGGCTGGGGGTGCAGGTTGTAGGTTGCCTACAGGGTAAAGCTGTTCTCATTTGTAATTCCTTTCGGGGGTGGGGAGGGAGCTGTTCTGGTTTTTCTAAATTGGAAAGAAGTTTGAATGACATAATAAAGGCAATTGCTTTTCGTTCACAAATAGTTATGGTAAGGACTGCTCACCAGGGTTTTCTACTTTAAGTGACAGGGAATCTGTTGGAGCAGCTGAGGCATCAGTATCATGTTCATGTGCAAAGGATGAAACTTAAGTAGATGAAAAGTTTACTTTTATAAAGGCAAAATACTCCTACCGTTTTGTACTTATAACCCAACTGTCTTTTGTGGATTACAGAGGCAAGCCAGGACTGAACTGGCCCACGTTATCACCTTTTAGATAAATGAGTTGTCTCTCCCCTCCTATAAATGCTGGGCAGAGCAAATGTGAGAAGGGGACACAGACGCTGATGTGTCCCCTACCTCATTTTACTTACCTCACTAGGACAGATGGAAGGCATGCAGAGACTTTGGAAACTGTAAGCCATGATTTAAATACAACAGGTCCTTGAATAATGTCGTTTTGTGCAATGTTGTTTTGTTATATGTGTGTGATCAAAAAATACAGTGAATGTTTAAATTAAAAAAAATATTACAGTAAAAGACACATTGACATTAATCCCTCTCAAATTACTCCCCTTCGTTTCAAACACACTTATTGCATCATTCTTGCCACTTTCTGAAGCGGTTCTGAAAGTCCTCTTTCATGAGTGTCTTTAGTTGTGCTGTCATGGCTGCCTCAATGTCCTGAATCAATTCAAAATATTTATCTTTCATGGTCATTTTGACTTTGGGGAAGAGGCAGAAGTTGAACAGTGCCAGGTCTGGTGAATAAGGTGGATGAGGACACACCGTAATATTTTTATTTGACAAAAATTGCTATACCAGAAGCGATGTGTGACATGGGGCCTTTCCATTGTGATCACAAAATACGGTGACTGCTGCTGCCAAGTGCCATCCAATCGAAAGACAGGGATCTTTAATACGGGAAATGATACGTCGAACCTTAGTAACAGTGTGTGACAAGTTTCGACTTGTTTGGTGCAGCCAATCAGATGGGAGTTACGGTTGAGAGAAGGTGTGTTTTAAAGTGTGCTGTAAATCATCCTCCATCACAACAATGCTCCATGTTACATATGGCTTCAAGTAGGCAATTTCTGTCAAATAAAAACATTACAGTGTGTCCTCATCCACTTTATTCACCAGAGCTGGCACTGTGTGACTTCTGCCTCTTCCCCAGAGTCAAAATGATTCAGGACATCGAGGCAGCCACAACAGAACAATTAAAGACACTCACAAAAGAGGTTTTCCAGAACTGCTTCAGAAAATGGCAAAAATGATGGGATAAATATGTGTGAAGTGAAGGGGAGTATTTTGAAGGGGGTTAATGACACTGTCTTTTACTATAACGAATTTCTTTTAATTTAAATGTTCACCGTATTATTTGATCACACCTCGTAACATCGATGAGATGCCTGCCATAGGAACTTAACTCTTGTTTATGTCAATTAGCCTATGGTAAAATTAGTTTATTTAGAAGTCATTTTGCTTAAAGTCACAGAACCTATTGACAATGGTAAATGAGGACTTACTGTGTAAGGATACCTAAGGATTGATTTCCACAGTACTATACTGCCTCCCAGACTTCTGAATATACTCCCTCTGCCAGGTTTCTCATCCCGATAACATTCCCCTTTGTGGTTGCTCTTGTGGAGAAGATAAAACTTGTTCTTTCTGATGATTTAGAATGGAACTGTTTGGAAATAGTGTTTGCTCTGCTGAGAAAGATGTCTCTCTTCAGAAAGCCAGGTGTTTACTTAATGACACATCAAAGATGCTTTTTGAAGCACACAAAGGCTTTTGTATTATAAAAAGGCAGCCCAAGAAATATGTTTTCAGTAATCAGCTTTCAATTCTTGTGCTAGTGCTTAAGATATTACAAGAAAACCTGAAAACATTGCAATGGACCGACATTTCCCTATGGTTTTTGCTGGCAAGTATTCAAGGAAGGAGCAGCATCGAACAACCCATGTCTGATAAGAAACAGGGTTAGCCTCCTAGGTGATGGCTTCTGTTTCCTTCCTGAGGTGTGAGTTAGCAAAGACTGAAGAGCTCCACCTTCATCCATCAATACCCCTTCAGGAAGCGCCTGGTAGCTCTGAGCACTGTGTTAGGTCAGCCAAACGGCAGCGTGGAAAAGGAGAAAGAGTGTTGGAGAGAAGAGGGAGGCTTTTCAACTGACTTCCTTTTCTCTTTGGCTGCTGGGGAGCTCAGAGCCAAATATGTGGCTCCCAGTTGGCTTTGCCCACAGGTGGTCAAAGAGGGCTTTTATTATTTGTTTCTCGAGAGGCATATCAAGCTCCATCTATGTCTCGACCCATGCTTTTCTTTCTATCTTTTCTCCTATCATTGTATCCTGTCTTACATTTTATAATGTTTCTTACCCAGTGGTCATAAATCTTCTTTGGAACAATGTGGGGTATAGGTTACAATGACTGTGAGTTGGAGTTGGCCGTTCCTCCTCTCTGAGGCTGATTAGAACTTACCTGGGATCCCTTCCTGCTCTAAGCTGCGATGAAGCCATGATTTTGTAAAGTAGGAAGATGATACTAATACAGTAGACAGCCTGAGAATGCCTCTCTCAAGGGCTAAAGAGTATGGAGTGGGCCAAGGGCAGAAGAACAAAACTGATCGATGGACAAGACTCTGGGAATGTTAGTGCTGGAAGGGAATCTGGTGATCTCAGAGTCTTAACTATTTATTGTACAGATAAGGAAACAGAAGTGTATCACCTAAACTCACATAACCAGGAGTGGTAGTTCCGGACCTTAGTAAAGTTTGTGTATGTGGCAGGACAGGGTCCTCCCTTTACCCCGTCCCATCTTCAGCCAAGGTGGGCAGAGGATCAGTTAGTAAGATAATACATCAATATGCAATGAGAGGGGATTTTGATTAGAAAAAAGATTTCTTTATAGATGCTACACTAACGGATGTGACTATCCCAGACCCAACTGTGATTTCCAAGACTGATTCTTAGAGTGTCAGTGAGAAATAAGACCTACAAATGAAGAGTCAAAAGGCAACTGAATGAAAGAAGGGAGCTAAGAGCCTTCAACACAGGGGAAACTCAATATGACCCTTGAGGGGACTAGTAGGGAAAGGAAGATGAGTGAAAAATCAGGAGAAAGGTTTTCAGGTCACTTATCTGGGCAGACTCTCCAGCCCTGACCAGTGGATACCTGGAAGGAGCAGAAAAGGAATGTTTGTTTCACCTTCTGTGCTCTGACTTTGCTCTTCATTGGTTATGAGTAACTCTGGAACTTTCTGAGCCTGTAAGTCTTATTGACTATTGCAGGGCATAGTGGTTAAGATAACTCTAGTTGGTCTCCGTTCCTGAGCGACTCTCTTATGTGTGCTCCTTGCAGGCAGTGGCTTGGATTTTGACAGCCAATACAACCTGTTGATACCAATTTGAACTTTAGGTCTAGCCTCCTTGATATAGTAATGCCCAATAGCTTGAGGTCATCTGGACATTTAATTAGTACACAGATATACCTTGCAGATATTGTGGATTTGGTTCCACACAACGGTAATAAAGTGAGTATTGCAATAAAGAGTGTTGCAATAAAATGAGTCATGATCTTTTTGCTGGTGGAGGGTCTCACCTTCAATTTGTAAAAAATGCAACTCTTGTGAATCACAACAAAGCAAAGTGCAATAAATGAGGTATGCCCGTACTTTTCTATTATATTCCATGAAAAAAAAAATCATTATTTGAGACGACTTTACAGAGAAGTTGAAACTTCTGGGGGCCTGAGTGGAATTGGCATAACTGATAGAAAGAAAACATTATTTTCAGCATTAACGATTACCACCAACTACCATTCATCTTTCAGATTACCACCAACTACCAAAACATCTTCCGTACAATTAACACATTTGGAGACTGATTCCTCGGTGCCAGTGCCTTTTTCAGTAGAAATGGCAAATCAACTTTGTGATTTTTCTCCTGATATGTAGCATCTTTAATTACTAAGTATTCTGGAGCTGAAAATTACAGCTTTTTTGGAGTGTCATTGACAAGATGATTCTGATGAGATTCCAATGTTGCTTAGCCTATACATACTGGACTCTCGTGGTAGAAACCTGACTAAGTTTCCAAGCCGGAGTGGAAACAGAAGTCAGAGGGAGTAAAGCAGCTGGGATTAACCCAAGGTCTTTATCAAGCAGCAGTCGAATTTAACATTGCTGGCGCTGCATTGGTTCAAAGAGGAGACCCCTGGAGAATTAGGATATTGCTCACAACATTCTTCTTACTTGCATTTTTCATATTTTAAAAGCATGGGAGAGCTGCATTTTTGGTATATGGTCAAAAGTGTTAACTGACCAGTACTAAAGTAGACGGACTTTAGTGGCAAATGCTGCCAGCCTACTGGAAATCTACAGAATAAATGAACTAATGTAAAAAATCACACAGAAGGTAGAATTTACCCAATTTCACATTTTTATTTAAATGGGAGATTGCATGTTGTGTTTCTGAATAGGAGAATGTCATCAGCATAAATGATATGACCTATCTATCGGTTGTCCTAGAAACGGCATCCTCCAAGGTGAGCTATCTCCAGTGTAAGGAAAGCTCCCATCCAATTGATCTCTTGGTACCCTTTGCGGCCAGCAGGTGACTTCAGGGAATGACATGCACAAGAAGACGTTCATGGAACTGCTGCAGGAATGAGGGGTGTATCAGGCTGATGCCCTTGCCTAAGCGGACCTGGACAGGTGTACTTGAAAGTATCTCGGGGATGCTAATGCCTTAAGGGTTACTTTTAATCCTGCTGGGACCACAGAAAAGATTAGTGCCATTGGAAATGGAAATGGTGTCATTTGATGCATTTCTGAAACTTTGTTTTCTTAGCATTCTGGGTGAACCTTTTAGATAAAAAGCTCTTAGTAGGAAAACAGAAAAGCCATTATTATGTTACCTCTACACCTTTCTTCCTTTTCTGTTTCAATTTAGAGATTTAAAATGCCCTCTTGTTTCCACCCCTTGGTTGTTTCACTTTTATTCTTGCTAAAAGGAATAGCTATTTAGAAGGTAAGAAATAAATCAATGGGTGATTTCTTAAGCATCTGACAGTTTCCTTAATGTAGATAAGAAATGGATTTTTTTTTTTAGGAAAGACTTTTGAGTGTGATTTTACTTTTCAGTTTGAGTTAAAGGTATAGGGTAGCTCTGATCTCAACAATAAAGAAGAAAATTCATTTGATTTTAGACCTGGAGAAGGTTTTAAAAATAATTTAATGAAATTTACTTTTATAGATGATCAATATGAGACCCAGAAAGGCAAAGTCACTTTCCCAAAGTCACACAGCTAGATGTCATGATTCTGGGTTCATTCCTCACCAATACTTCCACCCAATGACTCTTGAACATGTCATAAATATTGCTGGTTGTTTGTGGGTCATATTCCCCTTCCTCCCCTCCTTTCCATTCCCTCAGCCTCTCTGACCAATTCATGACCTTCTCACATCTGTTCCCATCTCTATCTGGTTCTAGAATCTCTCTGCCCCAGTCTTGCCTCTGATATTTAGGGCATCCTTTATGGTCTGAGAAATCTCCTACTTACCTTGCCCTCTGATTCTCAGTGCTTGTGTTGTCTCACATAGGGGTTCTCTGATCCAATTCTAGCCCTAAATCTAATCTAGATCTCCCAGCTGCCATCCTGGCTGCAGTATTCGACTCCTGGGTTCCTTCCATTACCCCATTTGCTTTGGTTGGAGCACTCTTAATTGGTAGCCACTAAGCTTTTTCAGCCTACAACAGACATTTTCTTCTCATGTCCTCTCATTCTGGCTTCCTTCATGACTTGTCATTTCTTTGGAAATTTGATGAAAAAGGAGTTGTGAGCAGGGCTATCCTGAGAGGAAAAGCACGTTAAGAGCTGCTAATGTGTTTATGTGTTAAAATCCTCCCTGCAAATGTGCAATTTTAAAGGCCTTCTGAAAATTCCTTTACCCCGAAGAGTGGTGTTGGTGATGAAAATTCCAGGCAGTGTGGAAAGTTAGTGAAGTAAATAAGCCTGTTCAATTTGAGCCATCTGGGACCCCCTCAAATCACTGCACTTCACACAGCTCTTCCCTTACCTTTAGGACCCATGCCTGGTTAAAGAGCTTTGAACTTGCAGTGAGAAGACGTGGATTTGAGTCTTGCTTCTGCTCCTTGCTCCCTGTATGGCCTGGGCCAAGTCTCTAAGCTCCTCTGAGAGTTCATTTTCACATTCGTGAAGTGGAGGTAAAAGCACCTGCCTTTTGCCCTTCGAAAGGGTGGTTGAGAAGATGAAACAGATCTAACCCCTTCATCACTTGACTCTCAAGACCAGGAGCTCTTGTTTCTTCTTCCTTGGCCACTCCTTCTTAGTCCTTTCACCTCCTAGTTCCATTTTTTGACTACTTCTTGCATACAGTTTGCTCCAATAATCAATACTCAAGAGAGGCCTAAATCATACAAAAAGGGACAGCTACATGAAGATCTGGGGTAGTGTTCCAGGAAGACAGAACAGCACATGTAAAGGCTGTAAGATAGGACAAAACTTGGTGTGTCAGAGAACCATCAAGATGAACAATGTGACGGATATATGTGTGATACAGAAAGTGATGGGAGATGAGGTTGACGAGGCAGGCAGGAGCCGGATCACGTAGGATGTTGGAGGTGATGGCAAATATTTAATTGTTATGAAAATAATGGGAAGTCTTATGAGGGGAATTAGGTACTGTGATTTAAGTTCTAGAAAGATCTCTTTCCCTCTTCTTTCTTCCTGGTGAGATCACAGTTATATTTCAAGTCCATCTTTAGAATTCACTTCTCTCAGCTCTCACTGATCTCCTCTCAGACTCCCGTAGATTTTGTTCAAACCTCTGTTGTAGACTGGATTAGTCAGGGTTCTCCAGAGAAATAGGACAAATAGGTTATCCTATGATAAGAATTGGCTCATGTAATTATGAAGACTGAGCAGTCTTATGATTTACCTGTAAGCTGGAGAACCAGAAAACCAGTGGTAGAATTCAGTCTGAGTCTGAACCTGAAAACCAGGAGTGCCAGTGTCCCAAGCAGAAAATCAATGTCCCAGCTTAGGCAGAGAGTGGAAATTTACCCTTCATCTTTCTTTTTGTTCTATTTGGGCCCTAAATGGATAGGGTGATACCTACCATATTGTGAAGGTGTCCTTCTTTACTTAATCTACCAATTCAAATGCCAATCTCTTTCAGAAACACCCTCACAGACACACCCAGAAATAATGTCTTACCATCTGATGGGTATCCCTTAGCTCAGTCAAGTTGATGCAAAAAATTAGGTACCACACAGCACTTAATAATGCTGCCTTGGGATATTATGTCTGACTCCTTCTTATGCTGAATTTTAAGATCCTTGAGAGCAGTGACTTTTCTCTTCATCCTTTTTCTCCAGAGCCTGACATATAGTAGCACTTAGGATATGTTTTCTAGCTGATGACGTGATTCATCCCAGGGTGCTTTGTAAACCAGAAAGTCTATACTGTAGTTGGTGATCAAAAACATTCAGAGAAGTCTCATGAATGCAAGCAAGAGGGATATCTTTGACTTTTATTTTGGTGAGGACAAAATCCATGGTACAATTAAGGTTATTATTCATTCAGAAACACCTCTGTGAACTCCTGTTATGTATCTCTCTCTTTTCCTGCCAATACAAAAATGAGGGAATAATCTGTCCACTTTTTCCCATTCACTGAATTCCAGGACCTTAGTCAATTGGAGAAGGTACATTTCAGGTAGTAAATAAAGTTTAAGCAAAATATAATAGGATATGTGAAAATACAGATTCCTTAAATTGAGCTCCCCTCACCCTTTGAATAATCTGAGGACAGCAGGGTCAAATACAAATGTATCACAAAATTCATGGGCCCATGTACAGTACAATGATTTACTGATAAAGATTTAGAGTGATGGGTAGAAAAGAGGGACTTATATATTAGTTCATTGCCCAATCAATGCATGGAGATTTTTCATAGTATCCAGATACAATCATTTCATATTCAGGTCTATAAATTATTCAGGTCTGTAAACTTCATGTTCTTGACTGCCAAATGAACCATTCCTGGCAAATTTTATAATTTCCACTGAAAGAAAAAATTCGATGTGGTTATTACAAGGCCATGGTTCTTTAAAACCTGATTGTATTGAAACAATACGGACCTTCTGTCCTATGCAGCTCCCTAATTCTACTTATTTGACATTAGTTAGATCTTCACTCATGACACTGCATCATCCATGATGTTGACTGCGAATATTGGCTCCCAGTGATTGTCTTAGAGGTTGTTGTTGTGTTTATTGTTGATGGCCACAAATGCAAGTCTTACCTAGAGTATCCAGGAAAGTGGGAATAATAATTCGTTTTCTAGTCGTGTTAAGCACACTTTTCAGAATTACTAGAGCATACACACAGAACGATACAACTTGTAATTCAGTCTTCTCTTGAACTTTTTCGACTATAATTACTGCATTCCTAGTATGTGATCTCTTTCAGTGCTGACCATGTCCCAACTTTCCACATACTTCCACCAGTGGAGGGAGTAGGTGAGGGACCATTGGTGGACTGAAAGAAATGGTTCCATTGTTGCAACAAATAACCATTCCTTGTTTGACAAGACTTCACACTGATCAGAGAGTATAAAACATCACTCCATCCATCTGAGGCAAAAGAGAACATCAATAGAGAATTTGTGGAGTAATAGTTCCCAAAGCCCTCAGAAGGAATAGGCTTCGCTATTCCTGGTAGTCTGCCTGTCACGTGGCATGGAGCCTGCAGAAGAGGTATGGTGACTGTCCTGGGTACCAGCAGTAAGGGGTACTAATGGTAAAGGATGCCTGCCACCCTTGGGTGGTATAGACTGGCACCTCTGTTAGGACAGTCATAGCCAACACACACTGGGCCCATATACCTAGCTTGAGCTTAGGAGTTACAGAGAATCATCAGGTAGCCCAGAGCCCTAAAGTTATCCTTTGTTTGATGTGAGTGAGTCACCCCAAGTCAGCATGTCAGCATAATTTTAGTCTCCCAATCTTACATTTTACTATGAAAACAACAACAACACAAAACTATCATGCCAACCAGCAGGACTGATTTGCTTTCCAGGCCTCCCTCCTATAACTGGACCCCAGCCCTTGACCCTAGGTTGAATCTACAGGTGTGAATTACGTAGATCATGATGGTATCTGGTGGTCCCACATGAGGGTAGAGAGTCCAAGAGGGTTGAGAAGGGGGCTGACTTGTGGATCTTGGTTTGAGCTCATAGATCCCAGTTTGGGATCAGGGTACTTTGCCTGGCAGGCTTTGTGAGTCCATGCTAATTTCAGGCTTCTGAATGGGGCTTAGATATTTTTGAGGAAGAGACTCCCAAGTGTGGGGCTCCTGGGTACACTCCTTGCTTGGCAACCTAAGTAGTTCTGTCTGAAGAGCTGTCTCAGCCCTTCACTATTTCACTTATACAAATGTAGACCGGAGGCTCTCAGCCCTGACTACATATCACTGTCACCTGGGAAGCCTGTTAAAATTAGGGAACTACCCCTAGAGTTTCTGATACCATTGATCTGGCATCGATGAGGGCTGGGAATCAAATATTTTAAAAGCCCTCCAGGTAATCTAATGTGCATCAGGTTGGAAAATCAATAATAAAGATCAGATCTCATATATTACCTTAGAAGGAAAATGTCTCTTGGCCGGGGGTGGGTGGGGGGTGGGGCGGTGTGGGACAGGACTGCGTTGACAGTATGTGGGGAGCTCTACTTTCTGGGAAGGAAGAACTTCTCCATACTCAAAAAAGTATCTGATAAATATTTGCTGAGGAAGAGGCTGCCAGCCCAGTTCAGTTATGTTTAATATATAATAATATATAATTGTTGCCAATCTCCTATGGAGAAGATATTTTTGTCAGCTGTTGACAATTCAGGGATAACACAGACAGGTTCCTTTGCCTGAGTAGTTAATATTCTAGTGAAGGAAGCAGGCAGATGAACAAGCCATTTCAATGTGTCGTAGGTGCTATAAGAGAGGTAAGGGTGGGGCAAGAGGAGAACTTAACTAAGTCTGGAGGTTCGGCTTGGGGAGCATTGAAGGATAAATAGGATGAGGTGAGAGGATGTGCTCTGAGCACCCGTTTCTCCATTGTCAAAGGCAGGTACCTAGCAAAGCTGGAGTGTACATTGTGAGGAGGCAGTTGGAGAGAGATGAGGCTGCAGAGGGGTGTGGGCGCAGGTTGTGGTGGGCGACGATTGTCGTGCCCAGAGCTTAGATTGCACCTCAGCAATAGGATCCTTAGCCAATAGGAAGTTATTGAACAGTTTTATTGACTAGAATGCTATGGTGAGATTTGCATTTCAGATGGATGGGATGTGGAGCTAGGTAAGGAGGGATTTGAGAGGGGGAAGCAGAAAGACTGGTGAGAAAACACATGCAAAAGTCCAGGTGAGAAGTGATGAGGAGCTGACCCAGAGCTCTGGTGGTGAGAACAGACAGTTTGAAGGGGTTTCAGGAATTTCTTGCAACTTTCTTCAGGGCTCAGTGTATGGTTGGTTGGGTGGTGAGGGAGAGGAGAGGGAAGAGTCTCAGGGACCAGTGTTCAGCTTGGGTGACAGGGCTTGTGTAGGGAGCACAGCAAGAAGAACAGCTTCTTGAAGGCCTTCAGACCTGTGGTATTTGAAGTACCTGTAGGACTTTCAATTGGTTTCTAAATAGACCTTCAAATGGAGGCGGTGGCATGTGGGGGAGGGATGGTAATTAAGGGTTCAATGTTTTCACTTCTATGGCTCTCAAACTCAGTTGCTAGTGAGGAAATTAAGAGTGAGAAATCCATTTCCTGAGAGAATTTTCTTTTGTTTTCTCCATTGAGTTCCTCAGCACAAGAGAAAGAATAATTCACCACAGAGTACTTTATAAGCTCTCATCTTGCTACTGTGGCTAATCCAAAACAGACTTTTCTTTTACTTCTATCCACCTGCATGAATTTTTTTTCAAATGCCATTTACGAGGGAAACACGGCACTGAAGCCCGTTTCGTCCCTTAGAACTCTTTAGTATTTTCACTGGCAACTGGGAAGCTCTACTTCTTGCCTGAGACAATTATTTTAAGTTCTTAAAACCATAGTCGTTTTGTGTGTGACATCAGGATGGAATTCCTGATGAAAATGCCAAGTACCCGGCCCATCCCCATTGAAATGTTAGTCACTCGTTCTCAACAGACCATATATTACACTGCGGAAGGTAAGGGAATTAGTTTGGGCTGCAGCAACACAAACAAAAGAACAAACAATCATCTTTCATTAGAAAAGGTAAGTATGAAATAGCAAGGTGAAAAAATCACACCCTACATGCTTTTGCTTTTAAATAGAACTAAGACAGGAACATTTGCTATTGCAAAAGGGGAGATGGGGAATGTAAAATTTTACATCGGCAAACTGAAACTCAGGGAACACAAGATAAGAATGTCGCCCTTGATAAACATATACTAATCTCACTACATACAAGGTACTCTATTAGTTACTGAGGGGTGAGTGAGGAGGACTCATCCGGAATAGAGTCCCTCCCCATCAGTTGCAGCTGGCACTTTGTCTTGGTAGCAGCCATTTGTATTTCTCATTCATATCTTTGCCTGCTTTATTTTACATTTGGTTGTTTATAATTTTTATTAATTTGTAAGAGCTCTTTTTGTGTTAGGACTATTAAATCCTTCATAGTTATGTGTAGTAAAGCCTTCATATATGTGTAGTAAATATTCTCTTTTGACCTTTTGCATTATCTGTCATTTGCTGACAGAAATTTTTTTTCTCGTATGGCCTTCAGTGCTTTGTCATGTTGAAGAAGATCCTCCCCATCCAAGTATGATAAAAATCATTTTTCTGTAGTGTCTCCTAGGATTTTATAGATCTCCCTTTATCCGGGTAGATTTTTAAAAATTATCTTCTTATTGATAGGTAGCACACAGACAGAAAAAAATGCACGTATCATAAGTGCAAACTCTATGAATTATTTCCAGTTAGCTTTTTTCAGAAGTTTTTAAAAAATACCTTCTAAAGTATTATATATTTAACAAAGGTATATATACATACCACACAATTTACCCATTAAAGTGTACCATTCAGTGGTTTAATATATTTATAGGGATGTAACCATCACTATAATCAATTCCAGAACATTTTCATCATCCTAAAGAGAAACCCCAGACCCCTTAGCAGTTACTCCATATTTTCCACCAACCCCCCAGCCCCTGAGAACCACTAATTCATTTTCTGTTTCTGTAGAATTGTCTATTCACTCTACTTAGATTTTTCATCCATCAAGAATTTATTTTTGTGTATAGTGCCCAATTCTAACTTTTATCAAATGGAAAAAAAATTGTAAGTAATAATCTAATTGCGTGAACAAACAAAATAAATAGCAGGGATTCAGAAGCAGGAGCAACCACATATGAGTACATAGTTTGAGAAAGCTACATGGAGCAGATGGAGTGGAAACATAAGTGTGATTTGGAAAGATTAAAGAGGCGAGGGGAGAAGAGGAGTGGCAAGAGAAAAGATGCAGACAACCCACCGTGAGCTCAGAATACATCAAGGAGGTCATCTCTGAAGCAGTTAACATGAGGTCAGACAATTAAGTTCACGAACTCATCCTAGAAAAAGTGCTACCTACCTCATTGCTGAATATCACTATGGTCACCTTCGAAGTGCTCCCCTTGGGAAGCTATGCACTGATGTCAGCGCCTAATACACCCTTCACAATAATGTGGGAAATGTTTTTCTGGAATGGCCATCAGAGCTGTCATTGTATTACCCTTGATGTCCTGAATGTCACCAAAATGTCTTCTTTTCAATAGTCCTTTCTCTTCAGGTAAAGAAAGAAGTCACTGGGGGCCAGATCAGGAGAGCAGGGAGGGCGTTCCAATATGGTTATTTGTTTACTGGCTGAAAACTCCCTCACAGATAGTGCCGTGTGAGCTAGTGCTTTGTCAGTGATGCAAGAGGCAAGAATTTTTTTTTATTAGTTTCAGGTGCACAAAACAATGTAATAGACATTTATCATTTATATCCCTCACACAGTGATAATCCCCCTCCCCCTACCTACTACCCCTCTGACATCGCACACAGCCATTATATTTCCACTGTCTCTATTCCTAATTCTGTACTCCATTTCTTGTAAATATATATATAATTGTAGTTGACATTCACTATCGTTCAGCTTCAGCTTCAGGTGTACAGTGAACAGGCATCTACATCATCCCAAGAGCCATGAATTGGTGAAAAGTCGTCTTAACTTTTTCTCGCAGCCTTTTCAGCACTTCCAAATAGTAAACTTGGTTAACTCTCCAGTTGGTACAAATTCATAATGAATAATCCCTCTGATGTCAAAAAAATGTTAGCAATATCGTTGCAACAAGTTCACGAACTTAATTGTCGTAGGTGTAAGAAATAATGGCCTGTAAGGCTGAAAAAGGTAGTCTGGGCCCAATTTGTGCAAGTCCTGAAACACTAGTCTGAGAATCTTGCATTCTATTAAAGAGCAATGTGAAGGTTTGTATAATGGCAGTGAAGGAGTGGGCATCCTGTAGAACATGAGGAAACTGAATTTTCTCTGTACAGATGAAGAATCAACAGCAACCTTTCCTGGTCCCCTACTCGGTATGGCCCTCGCTGGTTGAGAAACCCTATTTACTATATCTTCATCCCTTTGTTCCTCACTTTCATTTTGGGGAGAGGAAGGACAGACTCCAGCTAGCGCTGTGATTCAGGGAGGTCTGGCAGGAGAGGTAAGTTGCCTATTGAATGGCAGACGCAGGGAACAATAGTAACACCTAACATTTGTCAAGCACTGATTATGTGCCTGAGCCTGTTCTAAACACATGGCTGGTCTTTATACTAAGTTGCAACCTCTCATCAATTCTAAGAGGTCGTTGCTTTTGTTGCCAGCCCTTTCTACTAATGAGGGAACCAAGATCCAGCGGTTCCGTGACTTCCCGGTCACACAGCTGGTGAGAGTGAAGCCAGAACAGGAAGCCAGTGGGTCTGGCTCTCAGCGCGTTCTTTACCATTATGCTAGACTGCCTCTCTCCACTCTCCAGACATAGCGACACACATCCGTGGAAAGCCTTCTCTTTCCTGAATAGTTGTGTAATCTCCTCTTGTGTCCCTGGTAAAATATATATGGCATCACTTATACGTGGCGGCAAAAACTCATGACTCTTGTCAGTTTGGGTTTTATTCATCCTATCTGCTCTCTTACAAAACAGGCAAATTTCATCGATACAAAGTTTGGTTTATACAGTGCACACTTTGTCATGTCTTTTTTTCCCTTTGCCACAGCAACTGAGAATATTCCAGACTAAGGCTGCTCCCTGAGGCCTGATCCTGGAATAAGAATGACAATAACAATGAGCAAAATGCAGCGGGCTCAGGATGAACAGGCCATGGGAGTTGTTTCAAACTATGGAGCTTTCTGTTTGCGTCTTTGTTATTGTGCATTACGTTGCCTTTCCTGATTGATACACCTTCTGGGCTTTGGCTTCAACACTACATTGACGCAAACACCTCAGCTTAGTGATTCTTCTGTCTTCTTCTCATGTCATACGTCATTCAATGAGTGTTCTCTTTTAGTGCTTTGAATCTGCCTGTTGGTTTTACGTGGAAATTGAAAAGGGTCCAAGAGAGGATCTGAGTAGCCATGTAAGTCCCAGGCTTTTTTGGAATTTGTTAGTGCTTAGGAACCTTTTTCTATTTCTGTTTAAATTTCTTCCTGGATTTTGGATGAACGATATTGCTGGAAGTCTGCAGTCTTGTGGGACATCCTACGTCAGAACCACCCAGCTATACAAGCCCTGCATTCCTGGCCCTCAGAAACTGCATGAGATAATAAATATTATTGTTTTAACATGCTACACTTTGGGGAATTTTGTTACACAGCAATAGATGACTAATACACCTCTGAGAACTGCTTACGGAAAGATAAATTTACTGTAAGAAATCAGGGGAATCTCATAGGACCTAATTTTGGGAAATAGTCAGTCTCCCCAGAAATGGAGTGATTCCTCTGCAAAGTCAGTCAGTTCACACTCTCTGGCTCTTTGGAATGGCCTGGTATTTTGTGTCTGCTGTGTACCATTTCCCATCTCTAATTCTTATATTGATTTCTCTCTCTTCTTGCTTCTCAGGAACCTTGGTTTGTTTGCATTGTGGGATTACTATGGAGAATAGCTGCCTTGACTCCATGTATTCTTAATACAGTGTCCAACCCGGTCAAACTCAGCCCCTGGGCTCCACAACCATCTTAGGAGAAAATCTAATCAGCCCAGCTTGGGTCAGACTGTCCTTCATGACAGTCAGCTATGACCAGGGCCTAGGTCACATGGCACTGAGGGTTTCCTTTGCTTAGGCTGAGAAGTGGGTGGATTGTACTAGTACATGAAATTGCATGACAGGCAAATTGGTTATCATTTGCCTAGTAGGCTGATAAATTCTTTATTAGCAACAATGAAATACATTAGGCCACTGATTCCAATCCTTTGTAAAAGGCAGAATCTTTTTGAGAAGTAAATAGTTGCCCTTAATTTATCTGATTGCTCAGTTTGTTTTCTCATTTTCAGCATTCATGAAGTAGGAGCACACCTGCAATTTTATGCAGCAATTACTATGCCAAAGGGAACTAAGTTTTTCTGGGAAAGAGCCCTGTTTCTGTGTGGGTGCTGAAGTTAGCAAAATATGAAGAATTTGGTTAGTAAAACTTTCATGTCTTGAAAGGCAAAATAATACCGTCACCCGAGTAAGGGTATTAGAGTCACCTGGACTATGCGTTTGCATGCTGATGTTATAACTGAGTGACTTTGGACCTCTCTGAGCTTCAGTCTTCTCTCAGGAAAATGGGCATAATTACTATCTCACAGGTTCTTATCAGAAGTAGATGCATCGGCACACATGACAGCCTAACACAGTACTCAAGGCCTATTAGGAGCTCAATAAAAGCTAAGTCATTACTATGTTTCACAAATATTTCCAGCCAAAAAATAAATAGATCTATTTAAGCACTTATTGTATACATGGGAAAATGGTAAGAGTATTGCATGCCTGCTCTTTTTACCTTGAAGATTTCGGGTTGGTCTTGAGAAAAATAAGTTAATCCCAGATTCCACCTCTAGCTCGATTTTTGTGACTCTGTGAAATAGCAGATGACATTGGAAAGCTGCTGCTGGAGGAGTGAGTGTTCTTTGGGTCAGACAGTGAAATGAAGTGGGCAAGGGGCCTTGAGGCCTGCGTAAGTCCCACACTTGGAGGCCTTTCTTCCTCATGCTTGTAGAAATGCAAATTCTACCCATCCATCGAGGGCACCTTTAAGTGCCATGTCTAAGCATAAGGCCTCTCAGATTCTTCCCAGGTTCAAGCTCTTTGTCCTTTGGGCCCTTGCATTTCCTCCACGCCCGCTATGGTGCTTTCATTCAACGCATGTCTAGCCCCTACTATGTGTCAGGCCCTTCTGGCTGTTGAGGCAAAGGTGATGAGCTGGACCAGCCAGCTTCCTGCTCTTGTAGACCCCCACTGTTGTGGGCACTGCCATTTTCACTCCTAGGGACAGCTGAAGGGTTGGGGACCACCAGAGGGTTGCTTTATCTCATTGGTGCCTGCAAGTTCTTCTGCAGACCCTTGCTCCGGTGTGCAGAGAGGTGGTGCCTTGGGCCTCACATTTGCTTTTTTTTTTTTGCAGGCAATTGCATTGCAGTAACTATAAAGGTTTAGGAGGTAGCTTGCTGTTATAGTAAAAAAGATGTTATAGTAAAAATGATGAAGGTTTTGGACTCAATTTGAGCCCTCGCCTGAGCACATCATAACTGTAAAAATTTGGGCATTTTAGTGGACCTTTACTCCTCGGGGTCTTCATCTGTCAAGAGGTGATAATCCCTCCCCTGCCAGATAATTTGGAGAAATCACAGCAGAGTGCTGATGCCAAGGATGCATACAGTAAGTGTAGCTAGTCGTTTGCATTTTAGTTTATTTAGCCCTGTCACTTTACTTGGCCAAATATTTATTGCAAGCTGACATTGTCCCATCCCAGGCAATGTTCTAGGCACTAAAGATACAGCAGTGAACAAAAATGGCGAAGTCCCTGATCTTGCGGAGTTTATAGCCTACGTGCTGTGAGAGGGACAATAAACAAGTATGTGTCGGGTGGTGGTAAACACCAAAGACAGAAAACCTGGGGTAAGGAACAGGGACAGAGGACAGCGATGGAGTTGGTATTTCATCAAGAGCTCTCAGGGAAGGCTTCTGGGAGAGGCTAGTATGTGGACTAATATTAGAATGAAGTGAAGGAGTACCCAGGTGGGTGTAGGGTTATGTAAGCTTCAGGTAGAGGTAATCACAAGGGCAAAGACCCTGCAGGGGTAACATGCTTGGAGTTAGAGGAATAGCAAGGAGTGTACTATGGCTGGGCTGGAGTGGGAGAGGGCAGATGTGGAGAGACAAAGACAGAGACAGGGAGGGAACGAGCGAGGGGGAGGTAGATTAGATAGATGATAGATAGGCAGATTGATTGATAGGTAGGTGATAGATTGATAGATGATAGATATGTAGATGATAGATTGATAGATAGGTAGATGATAGATAGATAGATAGACCGATAGATAGACAGATAGACAGATAGACAGATAGATGATAGATTGATAGATGATAGATATGTAGATGATAGATTAATAGATAGATAGATAGATAGATAGATAGATACGGCAGGGGACAATATCAACCACATCATCTAGGACCTGTCAAAGCAAAACAAATCTGAACTTAGTAAGGAGAGAGTTATTCAAGAGAATTATTACAAGAGGGGAAGGGGACTGTTGCAATAGGGAGAATGTTGCAAGTATAAAAACTGCAAGTGTGTCTCGAGTTAGGCAAAGGGGTTTTCCTGTAAAGAGGAGTAAGCAGGGCTAGGATGCGCCAGGTATGGGGAAATGGGATGCCAGGGTAGCGTGAGCGGACAGCAGATTCAGAGATCAGAGAATGTTTTACCTGTTCTCACGAGGGCCTATGTGCTGAGTTCAAGGGTCTGGAGGAGCAAGAGAAGTATAACCAAAGCTTGGTTAACAAGAATTTTTGCTCTGATTGATCAGTGGGTATAAGCAGTGTAGTTAATCATTTATGAGGCAAAGAATAGAAATTTGGAGGGTCTGTGCCTGGCCTTGACATAGGTAAACAAGGGGTGGGGAGTACTGTAGAGTCTTATCTAAGTTATAATGGAAGGGCAGTTGTTTGCAGTCAGCTGTTTTCTGGAACACAAAGGGTCAGTCCATTTCTTAACCTTCACTGTTTTGCAGCATCACAGGGCTCAGTTAACATTCAACATTGATCAGGCCTTTGGATTTTTTTCCCAAGTGAGAAATGAAGTGAATGATATGTGACTTGTCAAAGCACATTCTGTGATTTGGGAGTTTTAGCTTAAAAAAGTCAATACGGGACTCTGTTCAAAGAATGTACAGCTGTCTGTTGGCACATCCTCCCCTTCTGGTTCTTCCTGGATCACCGACCTCTGGCTTCTCTTCCCACCAGTCCATGAAGTTCACTGCCACTAGTGTAGCCAATGAACTTGACATTGCTGGCGTCAGAGATTGTGTACGGATAGCCTTGTGTTACCCACTAGATTTGGAAGCACCTTGAGGAGGCTTAACACTATCCATTCGATTCCCCAAATGTTGTCAAATGAGCACATTTCCTGGTTCATCTAAAATCCACTCAACTCTTTCCCCAAATAATCAATAAGTTACCAAATTCAAACTCTGGTGCCTGAACAGCAGGGAGGGTGACTGATGGGAAAAGCCACAAGCAAGCTACTGTGATGGCCATTCTTCACATCTTCAGGAATCAGCAAACTTGGCCATCAGGCCATTCTCACCCAGTACATGTTTTTGTCAATTTTTATTGGAAAGCAGCTCCACCCACTGATGTATGTACGGCCTGTCTGCTCTCACACTACAATGGCAGAGTTGTAGCATTTGACCCATAATACATATTTACTGTATGTATTATGTATTATGCATACAGCCGTTGCTTGTCTGCACCATATAGGAGCAGGGAGCACTTTATTATAGAAATGTCAAGGGGCTGCTTCTTATTTTGATTAAAATTATCAGAGATTGCTATAATCTAGTCTGCCTGAGGGCAAGAAAGACTTTCTTCTGTTTTAGGAATGTTTAACGCTGTCCAATATCAGCTAGGCTTCTCCCTTGGTTAGCTCTCACCTAATTTCACTTTTATTTGTGAGCTGTGTCCTTTTTTTTTCAGGATCTCCTCTTATGCTCTCCCCTGCATGCTCTCTCAGTGAAAGCCCTGTGTCTTTTGTGCATCTCTGGTACCCCACAGATGATGCTGGTTTTGGGGGCCATTATTATGGAATTTTTTTACAGAATAAAAAACTCCTTTGTCCAAGGCCTTCATTTCTTGTCCAATTTACTATCACCCAATCCCATCATTGTTTATAAAATTCTTTTTGTAATTTACTGCAATATCTGGGTCTTTTAGTTTTTCAATTTGTTTATGATTATAAATGCAAGGTATAGATTTTGTAGAAATTTTAAAAAATACAGAATGGTATTTTAAAAAATACAGAATGGTATTTAAAAAAATGTCACTCAAAGTTTGGCATGTCTTATTTTCATCTTCTGTCTTAGATGTTTTTAAAAAATTGGTCTCATGGCAAAGATGCTACTGTATAAGCCCTTTTAAAAATTGAAATGTAATTGACATGTAACACTTATAAATTTCAAGTGCAACATAATGATTCAATATTTATGTATATTGTGAAATGATCACCACAATAATTCTAGTTAACCTCTATTCCTACACATAGTTAACATTTTTTTCTTGTGATAAGAACTTTTAAGATTTATTCTCTTAGCAATTTTGAACGATACAACACAGTATTATTAACTATAATCACCTGGCTGTCTCTTACGTCCCGATGCCTTATTTATTTTGTAACTGGAAGTTTGTACCTTTAGATGACTGCAGCTTGTCTTTTTCATTCTCCAAAGCATCACTACCACAAGCTGCTGTGTAATAGAATTTAACTTGGGAAATTGGAAAGAGGGACCTTGGTACTTTCAAGCACACAAAACAACTGAACTTAAAATTCAATGGATATCATTAAGCTTTCTGGTCCATCCCTGGTCCCAGGGAATTTCTCCCCGATTGTTTTCTATTTAATCCCTGACTTTTCCAGGTATTGATACATTCCTGTCTTTCTTGTCTTCTAGAACAGGTTTCTTAAACTCAGCCCTATTGATACGTCGGGCAGGATAGTTCCCTGTCATCTGTGCATGGCAGGGTGTTTAACATCCCTCGCCTCTAACCACGAGGTGCCAGTTACACCTCTCCCTCCAACTGAAGATGACTCCAGCTATTGCCAAATGTCCCCCAGAGTCAGATCACAGCTGGCTGAGATCTACTATTCTAGAACTATCTCTCCCTATGTCGCTCTTTTTCATTACTGAGGCCCTAGACTCCTTACTCTGTCACACACACACACACACACACACACACACATAATTCTTGATAGTTTGTTATGTAGAGCAGTTTAATTTCTAACTTTGATCTCATATTAGGTTCCTGCCTGGACTTGGAGGATCTAAAGAAACTTCACTGAGGTGTTTATTTCGACTAAACATGAGAGCCCTCTGTTGAGCCTCTATCCTTAGCAATGCAAAGAATGTGCAAGCTTTAAAATTATAGTCATTTATTTAACTTATCCTAGACTAAATTAATGATGAGAACTACTTATCCATCCTGCCAAGGTCTTGTGTGTGTGTTTCTATTTTTCTCCTCCATCTGGCTATTAAGTGGAAGGGTTGACTTAAAGGTTTCTACGAGTCTTTCCAGTAACTCTGTGGTCTGACTGAAATTCAAATTTTCATTTGGGTATTTGCTATTTTCAGCATTTACTAAGTATGTAAAAGTCTCCCATACCTAAAATCCCACCCTTTTATAATCTGGCTATTTCCTCCTCTGAACGTACCAGCTACATTTGATATACTTCAATTATAGGTCTCCGTGGGCCTTCCTTCCATCAGCCCTGCAGCAGAAAATGGTATCTGTGGTCTCCCTGCTTTGGACCCTAGGATCCATTTCTCTGTGCACATATCTGTATTTGGTTAATGCATTTCTGCAGGCAGAAATGTTGAAAAATGTAAAATCATGAGCTTAATTTAAAACGTGCATTCTCAGAGTCAGCTACTTGAAAGCGAGGAAAGGCTGGACCCGTGGTCGAAGCTGTAGGATGCTTCTTGACAATGGGTAGCCTCCTTCTTTTGTCCTGTCTGAGCTTAGCTGCAGTGAGGCTGCATTTGCAATCAAATACACATTAGGATCTGGATGGCATTTTCCAATTCACTTGTGTTTGTTCCTTTCCTCAATTTCACACCCATTATCCCAACTCATAAAGCTTTCTTTTACATTGTTACCATTCCATTTTTTAGAAAGTGAATCTGTGCATTATGGACTCAATTCTGCCATCTTCCCCCAGATGCACTTAGAAGCAATAGGCTCTGTGACAGTTGGGGCAATGCTATTTAGGAGATGCTACAATCTCGGGCTGTCTGTGCCAAAGCCCTCCTCTGCACTCCACCCCG
This sequence comes from Rhinolophus sinicus, assembly GCF_036562045.2. Classification (NCBI taxonomy): domain Eukaryota; kingdom Metazoa; phylum Chordata; class Mammalia; order Chiroptera; family Rhinolophidae; genus Rhinolophus; species Rhinolophus sinicus. The sequence goes on from NC_133757.1 coordinate 15,418,001, forward strand.
AGGTTCTCCCGTGGCCTGAGGCACTCACTTAGCTTTTGTTCATCTTTCCTTTTTATAAAAATGCAAAACTTACCGTCCTTTTCTTCGCTGAATAGAGTAGAAGGAAGGTGATATTTATAAAGTCAGAGAATGGAAGGGGGTTGAAATAGCAATGATCTCTCCATATTACCAATGCAGTTTCTTAAGATTAACTGTGCCTGTGCTGGGTGCCTGCCGCTGTGCCAATTTCACTATTGCATTTATCGCTGTACCACTCTGTCAAATTGGTTGCATTATTCTCATCCCTAATTTATAGGTGGGAAAACTGAGGCTTAAGAAAATAAGTCTCATATACCTGTAATGTACTACTAGTCACCAAAAAAAGGGGCAGATTTGTGACATTTGCTATGCCATGGATGACTGATGAGCCTCGGAAACATTCTGCTCAATGAAAGAAGTCAGATACAAGCGACTTCTTGTCATATGATTCCGTTTATGTGAAATTTCCAGAAAAGGCAAATTTAGAGAGAGAGGAAATAGATTAGTGGTTTCCTGGAGCTGAGAGTGGGAATGGGGGTTAACTATAAATGGACACGAAGGTTCTTATGGGAGGGATGAAAATGTTCTGGAACTGATTTATGGTGAAGGCGTCACCATTTGGTAAAGTTAACTAAGACTCGTTTGTATGCGTGAAATATGTACATCTGTATGTACACTGTAACTCAATATAAGTTGTTAAAAACAAAAAGGAAAGACTAGAAGGAGGGAGGGAATATGACAGGAAGAGCGGGAGAGAAAGAGGAAAAAATAAGTCTCATAGGAAGAAGTACGGAACCCAAATCAAAACCCAGGTCTCTTTTTTTCCGGAGGCTCTGGTCTTAATCACTGTACGTTGTTGTTTCTCCTGTTTTATCTTCTTTCTTCCTCTTCCAGTCTCCCTTCCCTTCCTTGTTTCCCCTAAACCTAAAGGTATGCTGCTTTTGTCCACTCGGAGCCTTTGTACAGGCTGACCCCATGCACCATGCCACTGGAACCCACTGGCATCCAGTCCTGTTTCGTATTATGGTGGACTTGACTCAGTCCCGCTGAATTAAATTTTTCTCTGGCTCTAGTCTGGTCTCATTCCCAGACCTGCAGGTATATTTTGGCTTCCCAAGATTGTCATTTGGCAATCTCTGAGATGTGGGGTGCACTTGTTTTCTGTCTCCATCTGACCTTGGCTATTCTGTGCATCTACCTGGCTCCCAGGACACAGATGTGGCCTCAGCAGCCTTGGCTGGTGCCTCTGCGTGGCCTGTCCAGGGTTTCTAGAGAGAGGGGCTACACAGTCACTAATTCATCCCCATAGTTAGTTCTCATTCTTCTTTTACATTTTTCTTTTTCCTTTAGTGGATTGCAGACTAATCTGGACACATGCGAATGTTGGTCACAAAGTCCGTTTCTTTTTTAAAGATCCAATTACTGAGGTTGAAGTATATTAAATCTGGCATCAGTACAGAGATAAGCTAAAATAATGAACACTCTTCAGGAGCCCTAAAATTCCCCATTCTGCCTATTCATCAGGAATCATCTGCTTTTGAGTGACTAGAAACTCAACCTAAACAAACTTATGTATAAAAAGAAATTTATTGGCTCACCTAACTGAAAAGTCCAGGAACACATCTGCTTCAGGAATGGCTGCATCCAGGGGCTCAAATAATGTTACTGTGGCTGGTCTCTATCCTTCCATGCCCTCCTTTTCTTGGAGTTACCTCCATTCGAAGACAGGCATTTCCCTTATTTTATTTTATTTTTTTTTTAAAGTCAGACATTTATTACCCAACTCAGCATTTAAAGGAATTTCAAAATATGTTGAAGTCAGATTATTAGTCTTCTGATATACATTTACTTCCCTTTTCACTGGCAATTCCTAGATACACAATCTTATACCAGAAAGATGTCTCAGGTTTAACTGAAACTCATCCCCTCAGAGAAAAATACCTAAATGTAGAGAAGATATAAATTGCTCAGAGTAATAGCTGCGGTCAATAACAGACTTCTAAACAATTCATTTGGTGGCATTTGCTTTTAATGGCTAACATGAGTAGCAGATGCTCTCATATTAGGGCACGGGAGAGTGTGCAGCCAGTTCTGACAGCGTCTGATTTTAGTTCTTTCATCTGAGCTAAGACCTAATCAATGTGTGGGAATCAAAAAGAAATGTGTGTACACGAGCTTTAAAACTGGCACTTGGACCTGAGCCCCAGAGTCTGCTTCCTGAGAGTGAGTTCAGCCACCCTCGGAGACATTCATCGTGTCAGCCTTCAACCCTGGAGCTGAGCCTTGAAAAGAACACACAATGGGATTTATAGATGATGTAATACAGAATTGTACACCTGAAATCTATGTAATTTTACTAACAATTGTCACCCCAATAAATTCAATAAAATAAAATTAAAAAAAGAAAAAAAAGAAAAGACTTCTGGTTTTGCTGTAACTGAGTCTCAAGTTACACCCTCAGATTGCAGAGCATTTGCAGAAAGTGGCTGATGTGCTGAGCAGATGTAACCTTCCCTAATGCAACTGAAATTGTCAACCTGTTCCGTGGGACGGATAATAAATCACATTTAATACTGAGAAAGGGGGCGGGCTGAATAATGTGGTATTCACTATTAAGACCAGTGATTAAACTGTGTTCATAGCATTTATTTTGACAACACTCAGTATTATTATTTTTGTCCCTGAACGGTCCATTCTAAAGGGAATGGGCGTCCACCTGTCACATCTTCACTTGTCAAGCTCTTTCCAGGGAATTTGAAAAGATTTTATTTCTTCGATAGTGGAGGAATCCTGATACATTTTCAAACAGGGTTGGATATAGATCTTCAATGTTATGGACGAGTTTTATATGCCTTGGAGAGAGCGTTTATGTTCTATACCACGGGTATTGCATTTGGATTTCATGTTGGCCTCTGCTGCAAAACCACAAGGTCAATGAAATGAGCTGAGACGAAGAAGTCTGGTTTTGTTAGCAATAGGTATGATGATGACAGTTGTTTCCTGGTTGGTACAGAGTGGTGCTGCGGAACATACCAGGAATGCATCATCAAAGCGATTCTCCTCTTAGAATGCGTGCACCTGGGCTTTTGGAAAAGTCCCTTTGATCTCCTTCACCCTGACCCCTTCTGAATTTTATTGGCTGCATAACAGACAAGCTCCCGCAAGACTATTTTCTCTAAGCAGCATGTGCAACAATGAAAGTAGGGTTGGTAACTGTTAGCTTTTTCTATTTTGTCTTTTTATGTGCAGGTCCATTTTAGTTACTCCAACTACTACGTGTTTAAGTGACATAGTGATGTTAATTTTTTACCATGGATAAAATTAAGGCACATTCTTGTGCCAAACCACAATATCCTATATTCTTGTCTCTTAGCCAAGCTGATCTCTCCAAAGGAATGGTGTTTCTCTGTTGGCTGCAGTCTGAGGCCAGTGCATCTGAGAATCACAGAATACAGTCTGCCAGTGAACTGGGCTACAACTGGCTCATTTGGGGCTTTGATTTATGGGCTCTTTAATCTACCAAGATGGCCTAAGACCAGCTGTAATGGAGAGATCTCCCTGATGCCTTGTGGGGACTGAACGTCCAGAGGGTTCCCAAGTTCACTGCTCCTCCTTCAAGGTTACAGGGCTTGGCCTGGAGCAAAGTAGAGCCAGAAGTTGGGAACACATGTGATGAAAGAGTGTCAAGAAAGAAAGAAAGAAAGAGAGAGAGAAAGAGAGGGAGGGAGGGAGGGAGGGAGGGAGAGAGAGAGAGAGAGAGAGAGCTGTAGCTCCCTTTCAGTGGAACTTGGAGGGTGAGGGCATCCGATTTTGCTCACTAATGCAGGTGGCCCTGGCTTGCAGCCCACTCTCAGCAGTGCTGGTATGGAGACGGCTGGTGGTGCAGACAGGCTGCTCCCAGCACACGGAATTCTTTTTGAGGTCTCAGAACCAAAGGGAAATCGTACAGCCTGTCGACATGCTACGTTTCACACTGTTTAACATCCTATGCTAGAAGGGTGTTCTTTGAAGCAATAACCTTTGTAAATTAATAGTGCTGTCCCCGAGTGGCAAGCGTTTTTGTAGAAATGTCACCCTTCACCTTTATTTAAGTGATACTGCACTTTTAATGATGAAAGGCACACAGCAGATAAAGCAAAACAGCAAGATGTAAAGTCAAAAATAAAAGAATAAAACAGTTTTTTTGTTTTAAAAAAAGGAGTGACCAGCTTAAAAAGTTACCTTTCTCCATGGGGTGAAGGCTTTTCCAGGAATCTGGGGAAGGTGCAGCTTGGAAGAAGGATGGTTTCCTGGTGAGGAGTTCCCTCGAGAGAATCTCCATAGTCACAGGATGTCCAGGGCTCCTGGGAGAGAAGAAGCAGGAGCGAGATGGTAAAGGTGGCATGAACCCTGTGCTAGAGGGGCAAGCACCTGTGTGTTAGCAGGGGACATGGAGAGCACATGGGTGGGGGGGGGTGGGAAAGCTCTTCATTTGTCTCTAATCTCCCCTGGGTGTCTGTCTTGCATGCATGGCTAAGGATTAGAGTAGACATTCTTCTTTTTGCCAAGTCCTAGTTTAATTAATGGATTCTCTTAAATAGGTGGTGAGTGAAAGGTTTGGAATTAAGAGACCTACCGTAAGTCAATAAGTCGGGAGGGTTGTTAAGCTAAGTTCTTTTTTATTTTCTGCTCAAAATACCATTAAATGTTGATTAGCTATCATTTGTATTATTTCTCCAGCCCTTGGCTGATAAATAGATAACTACTAGTTGTTAGTGATTTCTAGCATCTGAGTAGAACTGGTCACCCATCCCATCTCAGGAAGGATGACAAAAATAGACCCATCCAAAATGAGGCTCTGTGGACATGACCCAGTGGCTGTCCCATCCCCTTGAGGAGACTGGTTACTCTCTCTTAAAGGAAAAGAACACCTGGGATGACATTTGGGACACCAAAAGGTGGATTTTCTTTATACTCTAATAGAAATATATCTTTGATGTTGTATCTAAAAACTCTTTTTCTTAACCCAGAGTCACTAAGGCTTTCTTCTGTTTTCTTTTAGAAGTTTATTATAGTTTTCATTTTATAAAGTTTATTATTTTAGGTGGTACATTTATATTGAGTTAATTTTTGCATATGGTGTGAGGTATAGATACCCAATTGTTTCAGTACCATTTGTTGCAAATATACTTTCTTCATTGAATTGCCTTTGCTTCTTTGTGAAAACCTCAGTTGTTCATATATGTGTGGGTCTGTTTTTGAATTCTGTTTTATTCCATTGAAGCACTTGCTGTCTTTACACTAATACCACACTGTCTTGCTTACTGTCTTGCCTAGAGTTTTATAATAAGACTTGAAAATCGGGTAGTGTTAGTCCTTCATCTTGTTCTTTTTCCAAGTCGTTTAGCTTTTCGTGATGGTCACTACTCAGCTGCATGCTGAGGTGACCTCTGCAGATCTCTGGGATGCTCTTGTCATGCATCTCTTTCCTCTGATACTCTGTCCTTTGAACACTAATGCCTTGGTCTCCCTAGGCCCTCAGCTCTGTCTCATCAGCTCAGTCAGTCCACAAGTTTCTGACGGGTGTCCTCTCCCTTCACTGTGTTCTTTGAAATTATCTCAAAGCAGGAAGCTGGGACAATCATAAGGCTCACCTTATTTGTTTTCTGTCTTTCAGGGATTATTACCTTTTATTGCTTGATACCCAGTGTCTTGTACACCATTGTTTCATAGATTATATATGTTGTTTGGTTGTTTCAGGATGGAGGAAAAAGCCATTACTCCATCTTGGCCAGAAGTGAAGGCTCAGATATGGCTATATTTGCAAGTAACCTCCTATAAAAGGTATCAGAAAAATTGGAGATCCTAATTCTTCTTGCTTTCTCTATTTTACCTGTAATCATTAGGGTTAATATCTGTACAGCAATGTGGAAACAATCTTAAGAGATCTGACGTAGCAGCAGCTGAGTCATAACAGAACAAGGTATAGTTGTCCCAGATCCTGTGGAATTGAATGCCAGCACAATATTTGGTAACTTGTGAGCTTGTGGGGGATTCTGTTATGAGAGACATAACAGGGTATAATTCCTCGAGAAGCTGCTACTTAAGGTCAGTTCAATTCTACAAAGCAAAGAGGTGTGATATAGTCTGTTCTGTTTGGAAAGCTGCAAGGAGCTGAGCACAGAGGAGCGTAGTGTGTGTGACAGGGAAGAGAAGAGAGAGATGAGACGATGGAAGGGTGCTATTAAAAGATAAGGCTACAACTGTATGCAGAGTGTGGACATGGTAGCACAAGCAGCCTTGCGTATAGTGCTATGGAATGTGGATTACACTGAGTGCATTGGAGAGGCTGATGAATTTTCAAAAGTTTAATGATATTCACACTTTAGAAACATTGCTCTGGAAGAAGAGTCTGGGCAATGCTTGAACAGGGCTTGGGTGTGTAATCATGTTATATGCAAATCTGTTTGGAGGATTTTGGATAGTTCTGGTTTCAGAAAGTTCTCAAAGAAGCACTGGCCATGAGGTTGGAAAGAAGGACATGAGTTCAAAAGATGTTTAACCCTCCCTAAGTCAATTCCTATATCCAGGGACATAGATTATTCTGAACAGCCAGACCAAGAACATGTGACCGCTCCAAACACCAGGTGTGGGGTCAACCACACCGGAATCATACAGACGGAGTGCGATTCACCCTCCCTCCCCTTCTGAGGAAAACTGAAGTGATTAGCAGGAATGGGAATGGATGCTGAGCCAGCAAAACAACTTATGGCTCCCATAATTTACTTCCAGTTCTAGAGCAGCAGCTGCCTGTTTGCTGAATGAAATTGCTTGACTGCAGCCCCTCCGAGATCCTGTCTCACATCTGTTTCTCCGTCACAGTAACCTGCTTGCTTGTCACTGGGCATCGTGACTTCTTCAAACAGGGAAGATTGATTGTGTACATTGTTATCGTGCCTCCTTCCCGTGGAGCCCGCTTCAATTGATTTTCACGCCGCCAAGGAAAGAATCTATATCCCCTCGCCTGCATTCATAGTGTGAACTCAATATGACTAATGAAATGCCTCCTGAATAACAGTGTCATATTGGCAATTATATTCATGAGATGTGCATGGAAATAATAGAACTGCAGTTTCGCTGAAACATGGGCAGTTAGAACTGGCAGGCAACTGAGGAATCGTCTAACCCAGTGTTGCTTGTACTTCTGAATTTTAGGATAACTTGTAATTTTTTTTTTATTTTTTTTTTACCTTCACATGAGAGCTTTTTATTCAGGTAATATCTGATGCTTGCATGGGTTTAAGAACCTTTGATGATGGGTTTCTGACAGTTTGGGAACCCCCGATCTAGTATAGCCACCTTCATTTTGACAATTGGGGAAATTAAGGAAATTGATAATAAAGAGAGTGATTTACACAGTCAAGCGGTGCAGCTAGAACAAAAACCTGGGTCACTTGGACCCTTGTCCTACTTTTCAGGTTTTCCCACTGTATCAGAATGAGTCTATTACATGTTCCATTGGTAAGGCAAGACTTGATGTTTTCTAAAATAATAGTGACAGTTAGGGAGGAATTACTAAGATAATTTTCTAGGCAAGTTGGATTTCTTTTTATCTCGTTCCCTTTCTTCCACTTTTTAGAAGCAATTCATCCTTATCCTCTGTGCTTAATAAAAAGGCAAAGGGACCTGCCACTTACTCAACACTTACTCTGCAATTTTTTAGTCCTCATGACAATCCTGTCAGGTAGCTATTATGACGTCCATTTTATAGATGACGAAAGAAGGTTCAGAGAAGTGAAGATTGCCTCAGTTTGCACAGCTAGTGATGGTGATACTGACCAATCGTCACAGCCATGTCCTGCCTTTACGTTAATGTTTTCTACAGGTTGGCAAGGGCACTTCAAAGATGCTGAGCATGTCAATGCCTATTTACTTAACAGACTGTTGAGGCAAAGTGTAACCAATAACAACAGTGATGATAAGATCATTTACAGCACTGAATTCTTTAAGGAAAGCACAAGCACCTGCCCTTTTAGATCTTCAAATAGAGTATGTGCTGGCTTCTATGAGCTGCCCTGGTTTTCTAAGGGTCCTTTCTCCTTTCAGTTAAAGCAAGGATCAACAATCGATAGCCTGTGGGCCAAATTCAGTCTCCTACCTGTTTTTATAAATAAAGATTTATTGGAACACAGTGATATTCATTCATTACTTATTATCCAAGGCTGCTTTTGTGTTCCAATGGCAAATTTGAGGATTTGTGATGGAGATTGCAGGGTTCACAAAGCCTAAAATATTTACTATCTGGTCCTTTTGCAGAAAAGGACCATATCTAAAGACCTAAAAAGAACCCTTATCTAAAGAAACCATTTGTAAGACAAACCAACAAAAACTCATAGACACAGACAGCAGTGTAGTGGTTACCAGAGGGTAAGGGGTAAGGGAGGTGGTCGAAGAGGGTAAAGGGGGTCAAATACATGGTGATGGAAGAAGAATTGGAGTGGCAAAAACACGATGCAATATATAGATGATGTATTATAGAATTGTACACTTGAAGCCTATATAATTTTATTAACCAATGTCACCCCCATAATTTAATTTAAAAATACAGGAATTGTTTGCAAACTGTATTCTCCAGAGATCTGTTTGTTCACTGAAATGGAACTCCAAAGCCTCTTTCATTGGGGCACGGGTGTCAGTGGACAAGGTTCTAGGGCCTAATTTACTCAAGCCAGAGCAGTTCTTCTTTCATCTCTATTATATATTGGGTTTTCCCAGTTGAATCTGTATTAGGTCAGAGTGATGGATGGACTGGAGACATTAGGTCAGATTCCTAGAGAGTTCTATAAATGTTTGTCTAACTGCTGACCCTGGCAGGAAAATCCAGGTCCCTGTGAGAAGTAAATTTGAGCATTTGGCGTTTTATTTTCATAACTATGGGAAAAAGAACTTTTCTTGCCTACTGCCAAATTGTATTTACTTGAGGAGTTGGAAACTTCCAAATGGAATTATACTGGGTATTTTACTTAGGAAATATGTCCTATAGTGACCATAATGTTTGGATGGAAGATAAAATAAGTCTATAAAAATAACCTATCAGAACTGATATTTTGATTGTGGAGAGTTTCACAGATGATGCAGGAAGTACCTAAGGCATATTACCTTCTGCAAAGCAATCCCTAGTTATCAGGAAAATACAAACTTTATTTTTGTGACACTGTTTCTAGGTTACTAAACAACTAGGCTTCCTTGAATGGCCGATTCTAACGTGTCCTTAATGTCCTAAGTGATTAGAGAGAAGTGCTGTCTGAGCCTTTAAAGTATATTTTTCAATGGTAAAATGTCACTTCTGATCCAGTTCTGGTAATGGTAGAGTAAGTAGCCTTTATCAGCTAATGCTTCCACTGACAATAATGATAAGCTCTGGACAAAACATCAAACAAAAGACACTTGAAGGCACTGGAGAGTGACCCAAAGCAGGCTGAAACTGGAGGGTATTTAATACTTCAAAAGAAGGAAACTACCCTGGACGTAAAACACATTTATATATTTTTTTCCATTTGGGTTGCCTAGTCCATATGTCATGAGATGACTAGAATTGAACCAGAAAGACACCACGTTACTGGCTTGACATGTTATACGGCAGAATTCAGAGCTGCCGAAGAAGCTGAACAGTAAAGGAGGCTGTTCCAAAATGGAGAGGAGAGCCCCAAATATGCACCTAAACTCTGCTCGAATCCTTGGCTGACCCTGAACTGCGTGTGCTCAGGGGAGATTCCAAGAGGTTCAATAGAAAGCAATAGCTGGAAGATTGAAGGATTTAAACAGAGCTTTCAACTTCTGCCTACTGAAAAAGAGACGGAATTAAGAGTTTTAGTCCTTCCAAGTTAGTGGGACTTGGTAAACACCTTGAGCTTTATATTGAAATCCTACCATGTCTCTGGTCTAAGGGACTTGCCTTAGTATAAAGAGCAATATCGAAACAGATCCACCAAAACAAAGGATAAAAACGAGCCTCCATAAGATCAAAATGTCAGCCAGGAATCTGTCTTTTGGAACAAAAATTATTACTTTTCATAAGTATATGACAGAATCCAAAGTCTACAATATACCATGCACCATCTTTAGTATGCTGAAAAAAAATATTGGGCATGCAGGAAATGTGGAATAGAAAATAGGACAGTGTGATCCATAGTCAAGAGAAAAAGGAGTCAATAGAAAAAGATGTAAAATGATCCTGATTTTGAAATTAGCAGACAAGATCTTTGAAGAAGTTATTATAAATAAATAAGTTCAAAAATTTAAAAGAGATAGTCATACTTCTTGAACAGATGTGAAACTGATATAAAAATGAAACTGTAAAAAATGAAACCAAAGGAAATTCTAGAACTGTAAATTACAATGTCCTAAATGAAACACTCACTGGATAGAGGTCTTCACTGAATTTTTCACCCCCTATGTACCTCTTAACTGTGACCTAATGTACTTATTTAAAGGAAGAAAACTTCATGAAAATGCAAATAGAGCTGTAATTCTCATCTTACTCATAGTAATAATAATAAAGATGGAACACAAATAATTGGGAATTTTGGCAGGAGTGGGTTCATAGTAGTGGAAAACATGAAGTTGGAACTTAAGGGAGGTTGTCTCTTATGGAAGCCCTGGATATCAGATATCACAGGAGCGCTGGAGATCTGGTAGGGAATGGAGAAAGAGAGTTCACAAGAAAATGCGAGAAGGGCTTGGTATTAACTGTGTCGGCTTGGTGACATTTTTTTTTTTTTTTTTTTTTTTTTTTGCCTTTTGCTGCTTGGATCCAAGAAGCTGCTGCCAAAAACAAAGGGTGGATCTGCTACCTTGTAGGAGCCCTGCTGCACATGACTTAGGGTGGTCAACAGAAAGCCAGAGAGGAGTATGAGGCCTCTGCACCAATGGGCTCAAAAGAAGTTGTCAATGTCTGTTCCTAGGGAAGTTCCCTTTTAAGCTCAAGCTCCAAGCCAAAGGCTGGGTCCAGCCAGGACAGAGTCAACAGAAGTGATGCAGTTAGTTTACTATTCTGAGACACGAAACTGTTCAAAGTGGGGGCTGGATGAGTCGAGGCAAAGAAACATGGCCAGAGGGACTAAGGGACAGGAAGCCTGAGATCAAGTCCTTAAGAACAATATTAACAAAGACTAACATTTATGTAACATGACATAAAGAGTTCTAGGCACCCTTTAAACACTTTGCCTCGATCATCTCATTATATCCTCAGAGCCATCCTATGAGTTAAGCACTAATGTTATTTCCAGGCTGCCTGACCCAAATGCATGTAGTTAATTATATCCTGCTGCCTCGGTGTAATGTTGAGGAATAAGAATAACTATGGCTAGGAGCTGATTCCAATCCGTGGACAGCATGCCAGGATTCAAGGGTCCAAAGAACAGACTTAAGTCTTAAATTCAATGTCAATATCTGTTTCTGTAAGGGCTGAGCTCCTACTTGCCTAGTCTGAAATATTAATCGCAGCAGGAGGAGAAAAAATTTCTTCTGGGTTTGAAGTATGCAAATGTAGAAGCGCGCTGTAAGAAAAATAAGACAAACATATGTTTCTTTGAAAATTTTATAAGAAAAATATTTGACAGTGTAAACACACAGCCAGAGGTTCTCTCTGGGCTTTGGAAGGAGTCCATGAAGGTGGACGACCTTGAAGACGAGGCTTTCTCAGGGGCGGTTGGCTGCTGGCTGTGCATATAGGGATCATGTAATTTGGGAGCTTGCGAGATCTTTGTTAATGTCTGTCTCCTTACCTAGAAAGAAACTCTATAAGTAGAGCAAACATATGGGTTTTGATTATTGTCACATAGTAGGCTCTTTCTTGTGTTGTAAGATTCTAGGCTGAGCTTTACTTTTTTGCTTTCTGTTAGAATCATCTTTCTCAGATGGGGATGTAGCATTGAGGGTCTAGTAAGGAAACCAGAAAACATTCTAAGTGTTCAAAGGGGGGGAAGTTAATGAGAAACTGGTAAGCCAGGTGATAGAAGAGCTGAGAAATCAACAGAGGATGTTTAAGCACCTCAGGAACTAGAAACTGCAGAAAGCTGCTTCTACCCTTCGGGATGGAAGCCAGGACTGTCTGACAGGAGCTTTCTACCAGGTGCTGGGGCAATGGAGGAGAATTTCTCTATTGTTAGAGAGTGGTTGCTTGAGGCAGAGGGAGAAATGTGATGGCTTCTCCCCTCTTTTATTATTCAGTCTTTCTCCAATGTCTTCTACCTACCCAGAGCCAAGTGGCAAGGGGGCCTTGGAAATTTAGTTTTCTGCCATACGATCAGAGCCCAGTAAAGGCTGGAAACAGAGCTGAGAGCAATGTCCCAGCACAAGAGACGGCATATTAAGGAATGTTATGGCTGAACTGTGTCATACCCCACCCCCCAAACTCATATGTTGCGGTTCTAATCCGCAGTATCTCAGAATGCCACTGTATTTGGAGATAGGGTCTTGAAACAGGTAATTAAGTTAAAAATCAATCATTAGGGTAGCCCTAATCCAGTATAACTGAGGTCGTTATAAAAAGAGGAAATTTGGACACAGGCAAGCACTGGGGGGAGATCATGTAAACACAAGGGGAAGGCAGCCATCTACAAGCCAAGAAGAGGGGCCTCAGAAGAAACCAACCTTGCTGACAACTTGACCTTGGACTCCTAGTTTCCAGAAACCATGAGAAAATAAATTTCTCTTTTTATAGCCACCTAGTCTGTGGTACTGTGTTATGGCAGCCCTAGCAAACTAATGCAAGGCAGTTGCACCATCCTGAGATCTAGTATGTTCCATCATCACCCCCGGAGGTTGTCTCCAACACGCAGTGACTAAACTTGATTGTCCCCAGGTTTCTTCAGCTTCCCATTTTCAGAGATCAATTGGATCACTCCTGCAGATGGAAATCTCATCCGTCACCCTTTGATTTTTCTCCTTTCTTGAGATTCCAGGGGATCCCTCCTGTCTCCCACGTGTACAGAGCACATCAATTAGTTGTCTGATTTCAGGAAGCAACCCCTTACCTGTGGTCCAGGAAGCAAAGAGACGGTAAAAGTTCCTTCGGAAACTGTCCAGCTCCTCAAGGCAAAAACTCTTTTTGGAGCTCCCTTAAATCCTCCCTGGGAATGGTTAAATAATAATTTCCTTCCTACCAGATGGCAATTTGATGCTTTAGAGGCAAACTGCTACCTTTTCATTTTCCCTTTGCTGCACCACAATTCATGTGGATCAGGACAACAGGGGCAGGAGGAAGAACGTTCTGCCTTTTCTCCCCATCTGTTCCTGTGAGGCCAGTGTGATAACAATATGGCATTCGCGGTGGGACGCCAGCACAGGCTCTAGGCTTGGACCAGCAGAATCCTGTTTTATTATAGGACTGTGTACTGCTAGACCCTGGAGGGGAACATGGCCAACTCTAGAGCCAATTCTAGGAAATGTGATTACTGTGTCCAATTATATAGAAAAGGGACATTGTATTTGGCCACAAAATACCCAGACTCAAGGCCTGGCTATGGGACTTCTCATCTCTGTAATCTTGGGCAAGTGACTTTCTCTCTCTAGACATGACCATCTCATCTGTCAAGTGGGGGCAATGCTTGCCTTACTGTCATATTGGGCCATGGAGGTGATCAAATTAGGAACTCTGTAAAGGTGTATCGCTACTTCTAAATTAGCACTGCGCACATGGAAATTGTAATTATTGTTTTGTCATGATCCCAGTTTCTAAAAACAAAATTTTAGGGACAGAAAACTGTCGTCTGCTCGCCTTTGCTGAATAACATATAAAAGCAACCATTCCTCTCACCCTCATGCCCCAGCACCCAAGTCACTGGGTAATTTATGGTTAAAGGCTGTGGTTCCATCTCATGGTAGAGACATTAAAAGTGTTAAGACAACCTAGAATGGTAAAAAACAAAAACAAAAAAAACCCACATTAAAAAAATTCCCATCCAAGGTATTTCTCCCCACATAATTTCTTTGAATATAGTGTTATTCATGTAGCAGAGTAATTTTTTTGTCAGTTTTATTGGAGCATAATTTGCATACAATAAGTTTCGCCAATTTTAAGTGCATTGAATGGTGCACTTAAAATTGGCGAAACTTATTGTACAGCAGTACATTCAATGAGATTTGACAAATACATAAAACCACCACCACGATTAGCAGGGTAATCTTTACACATAGTGATATAATTTTCTCTATTTCCTTTTTCCCAAATGAGTAGCAGGTTCTAGCTTCCTGACACAGAGGAAGTTTGTGGCTGTGCAAAGAGCACCTTCCCAAAATCTCCGAATGTTTTACACCGTCAGCTCAAAGTTCTGAGCATAATCGTCTGTATCAGGGTCAGGTGGGATGAGGCTCCAAGAGTGCAGGTACTCTTGACGTGAGGAGCTGTGAAACTAATGAAACTGTTGTCTGCTCACCCTCCCGCAGCATACAGTGGTGGGGCCAGCATAGGATGACTGCTGTAGACATCCCTGTTCAAAAAGGGGAGGATGTGAGCCACAGAACATAACTAGTCTAGAACTATTCTGGAATCTTCTCCTTGGGAAGAGCTCCAAACTTTGCAATTATATCTCTGTGGCCACACTTTAAGATTCTCATTTAGATGCCATCCTAATCTCAGAAGCGACATATTAGACTCAGAGAAAACATGGTTTTTATGATGGCATCACTCACAAGTCACTCCATCTGTCTGAGCTTGGTATTCTTATCTGTAAGGTGGGACTAATACTCTCCTCTCATGGGATTGCTTGAAGGGTGAAAAGGAAAAGAGATGTCAGGTGTAGAGCTCCTGGCAGACAAATGGACAGAGTAAACACTCAATAAATGTTAGTTCCCTTTGCCTTCAGTTAATTAGTGAATGAATAAAACAATCTGATACACTAATTTATAGGAAGGTCATTGGAATGTTAGCAATTGATTTTTATAGGCTTTAATATAGCTCCAGTTAATGGCTTATGGATTCCTGTGCCACCAGACTCCACCAGAGAGGTGTCTATTGAAGCAGACAAAAAAAATCAGTGGGTACCAGGCAACCCCAGGGCTAGATGCTGGACTGCCTGGGGCCAGGATAGGCAGGGATGCTCCATCAAGGAATCAAAGTTTTTGTGTAGCTCTGAAACTGTGTGAGAGAGAGAGGCCCCTTCACACAGGAGCCTTCAGAGTTGAGTAGCGATGGCCTCTGAGAATGAAAACGCACTGTTTCCCCTGGTTCTGAGGCAGTTATCTTGAGAGGAGGTAGAGGATGGGGCTTACGAAAAACAACTTCTTGTGCCAGGTTGCCCAGGGTTGAATCTCGGCTGTACCAACCTCTTAGCTCAATGACCTTGGGCGAGTCATTCTTTTTATTCTCTCTCTGCCTCATTTCCAACAGTAATAATGTGTACTTCATAGGGTTGTGGTGAAGATTAAGTGATTTAATTTAAATAAAGCAATTAAAACCATGCTTGTATAGAGGAAGCGCTCCATCAATGTTGACTGTGACTATTGTTTCAAGCTTGGGAGAGCTGCTCAAACATGTTTGGCTATAGTCAGCCATCTTGTCCCTGAGCACTCATCCTGAGGACAGAGGACAATGTCAGGAGGCATCTGGGGAATAAGCAGTTACTTATTACAATATACTTGATTAAAATAGTTCCAATTTATTAAATGTAACTATTACTAAGCCCTATCTATACTTGGAACGTTATAATATAAGGATCTAATGGGGGTGATGGAAAAGAACCACTTCATATTTAACAGAGAGGGAATGTAAACCACGGGATTGGTTACACAGTTGGTGAAAGAGATAACGAAGTTGTCTGGGATATAAGTCAACACAGAGGTTAACTATAGCAGAGGGCTGTCTCCTCCCTTGGGCTGGAGGGACAGTAGGAGAATTTGGGGTAACTGGAGACTTACCCAGTGTGATAGGGGTTACGTAGTAGGAGTTAGAAGCATGGTGGGCCTATTAAGGGCAATGACAGAGGCGTCACTGCAGTGATGCCATCAAGTCAGAGAACGGGAGAAAATGCCTGGCTTCTCCCTTCCTCCCACTTTCCAGTCTCCCATGGGGTCTCCCATTGGCCAACTCAGCCAGAATTCAAACAAGGTAGATCAATGGAAAGATGAGGAATGGATTTGAAAACCAAAAGGCCCAGGACTGGCACAATATATAATTGCCATAAACATATGAGGGAGTCATTTTTATTCTCTAGTTTATAGATACAGATATAGAGGCTGAGGGAGAGTAAGTCAATGGTTCAGATATTCATGGCTGGTGAAGGGGCAGAGGCAGGAATGGAATCCAGACTGACCTCCCTCCAAAGTCCATGTGCAGCAGGGCCTCCTGACTCAGTTTGACCGCATGTGCTTCATCCCCAGCTGTACCTACACTGGGATATGGGGTCCCCATCTAGGACCTCCTCATTGCATTTTTAAGTGACTTTTACTTTTAAAAAATAATTTTTATTAAAACAAAGCTAACATATTATATAATATTGCATTAGTTTCAGGTGTACTCCATATTGCATTTGCATGTAGTGGGGATTCTCAGGTCATGCTCACTTGGTGTTTGGGTGATGAGGTGGGAGAGCTCTTTGGAGCCTAAACCCCTAATGCTTTTCTAGTGTCACCATGGCTCAGGGCCTCTACCACACTGGGGGCCAAACCAGGCACATCAGAATCCCTTGTGGGAGCTTTTTCAACTTAAAATCTCTATCTCCGGGGATTCAGAATCAGACAGCCTAAGAGGAGCCCAGGAATTTAAGATACATGTTTTGTAAAACCTTCTACATGATGCTGAAGTCTGGGCTTGACTGGCATCCTCCGGTCTTACCACTTCTGATGGCCTGGATGGGTGATCAGGAGTTGCATTGCTCAGACTAGTCGGTGATGATCACGCTTGCATCCAGGCTGCCTCAGCAGCGTCTGGAGTGAATATAGGAGGAAGGCTAAGGGAAACTTCTGGCCCCAGGACCTTACCAATAGCCTCATCTGCATAGGTGAGAAGACTGCTTCGGCACTTGCTGCTATACCGTGTTTGATATGCAAACATACCAGTCTGCACTAGGTTGTCTCTGGAATTAGGACCTCTCTGTCCGGTATACATTCTGCTGTTTCTACTTGCTACGCCAGAATCTTATATTTGCTTTTAGGAGTTTGGGAAGACTCTCCACCAAGAAGGGTTGTTTGGCACACAAAGCTCTCTCACTTACTCCATTCCCAGTTACTCAAACTTTTTGGGCCAGCCTAGAACTATCTCAGGGCTGAGCATTTAAGGACAACACTTGCAAAGTAATTTAGTTCATGATTGTTTCTAAATAGGACTCTTACCTAAAGATTGTTTTAGAGGAGAAGGAAATGAATTCCAGGTTGAAATTCTAATAGTTTGTAAAGGTCTCAATTTAGTTGCATTTTAGAATAAATATAGAGCTTTAAAATATTGATGCAAATAATTGTCTCACCCATGGGCTGTCTGATTAAATCAGTCTGTGGGATGGGTTTGGGCATTAATACACACACACACACACACACACACACACACACACACACACACACAGTGGGTGCCAAAAAAATGTATATACATTTTAAGAAAGGAAAAAACTGTATTAAAATTGTAATACAATGAATGATGCTAGTATTTATTTGATTAACGCCATCTTTTGAGAGAACGTCTTACTACACATTGCTACTGTAATTCAATTCAACTTCGTAAAGTGCTACATAGATAACATCTCTTAAAATGTGTACATTTTTTTGGCACCCCTGGTATATTCTCTAGCTTCAGATCTGGGGTCTCACACTTAAGAGCTGTTTGACTTTAGTCATTTAATTTCTTCAAGCCAGGGGCATGCCAAACGCGTGTGTGGGGTAGAATGGGGCATTGGAGGAGGAGCCAGCTGTTAGCAATAAAGGGGTGCGTGGTCTGTAGAAAATTTAAAGTAATAAATAAAGCAAATACAAGTCAGTCTGCTTTTTATTTTCACTATACTTTGGCAACTTTCAAAAACAATGTTAGTAATGAGATACTCCTTCCCACTGGACAACTGTTCCCATTGACACCTCTCTACTTACAACTGTGGTCTGCCACTGAGATTAAGTTTTCTCATTTGAACAGCTGAGTAAAATAGAGATATAAATACCTGCTCTGTAGAGCTGTCTTTGAAATTTAGAAATAGTATGTTTGAAT
The DNA here is from genome assembly GCF_036562045.2 of Rhinolophus sinicus. Taxonomy (NCBI): domain Eukaryota; kingdom Metazoa; phylum Chordata; class Mammalia; order Chiroptera; family Rhinolophidae; genus Rhinolophus; species Rhinolophus sinicus. Next base: position 15,436,185 of record NC_133757.1, read on the forward strand.
TGTCTCTTGATCACTATCCTCGAGTAGCTTTCTAGCATTTAAATCTTGACTTCATCATCATAACCTTGAGCAAATTACTTAGTGTCTCTGCCTCAGTTTTCCTTTCCTGTAAAATGGGGATAAGAAAGCACCTACTTCATAGAGCTGTCTCACTGAGTTAATATGCACAAAGTGCTTTGACTTGTGCTTGGCACACTATAAGCCCTCAAATATTAGCTGTTGTTATATGGCATTTACCTGGATGTTGATTTACTAGTAATTCTTGTTTTATAGCTCTTAAAGTTTTGTTGAACACCCATACATCTAATTAGTATCATTTATTTCCTAATACAAGATAGAAGAGTACCTAGCCTATAAACGTATCAAGAGAATGAACTTTCTCAGACTCTTCGGTACCAGATTTTTTGTCTGCTCTAAAAATCTCTTGTTTTCATCTCTTTCCTTGTATTATATCTCTTTTGAAAATAGACTCATTGTCAATGTTTCAGTAAACACTATGGCTGGCTTCCAGTTACCTGCCTCAAGTGCACTAAGATTGATCATTTTTTTAAAGTAAACTCTTAAGAAAGAAAGTTGGAAGACAGACCGTATTCCTATAGGTGTGCAACTAGTTAAACATAAACTTTTGATTTACGAATTCCTACATCATTCAGTCTGACTCTGATAACATTAGTTGTCATAGTAACAAGAACATTCATGGTATACCAAGCTCTGCATGAAGAGCTTGGTATGTATCATCTCGTTTAATTTTCATTACAGCTCTGTTAGGTAGCTTCTATTATTGTCCCTGTTCCACAGGTGAGAAAACTAAGACCAGAAACGCTCAGTGCTTGTCTGATAAGTACAGCTAATAAGTGATAGCCTCGAACCCTTGCTTCTGTCCCCGAAATCCATGTTCTTAATAATCACCACCATCAGTGTGGGAGCAAAAGCCCATGTCACGTCCTTATAGAAAACATCATTTGTGAGCCATTAACTGGCAAGTTTACATTCTAAGCATCAGTCTCTGCAGGTACAGAGTCCATCCGAATTCATTCTGTAGGTGGAATGCATGAGGAAAGTTGTATTTGTGAAGTTTATTTTACATAGAATTCTCAGACCCCTCACATACCCCTTATTGCGGTTGAATGTCCAGTTATAGCCTCACCAACTTTGTGGGGCCATCTTGTAGTTTTCTTCCCACTTGGAAGAACCCACTCCCATCATCTTTATGCTTGAAGCATCAGGACATCAGCTGGCATCTTATACTTGCTCTTCTTAGCTTCGTCTGGTCCTTTACAGCCAGCCCAAGCCACTCTATAGGAGAATGTCCTCTGGTCAGTGCTTCTGTTGGAATCTTTTCTTGGCTATTGCAATGCTCTTGTAATTTTCCATCTCCCCCCACACAGACCCTCACTCTTCAGCCATACACTCCAGCCCCTATCCTCATGGATCCATTTGTATGCGCTTGTTTTCCAGCTCATTATCACAATGGCCATTACAATTACAACTGGTTTCTTATGTATAGCTGCTCTAATCATCAAGACAATTATACTTAATTCACAGTAGCTCTTATTGTTATTATTCGTTTATTTAGTTTCATTTTTAATATAAGTACGGCTTAAACCAGGAAAGCCAGGCCTGTAAGAGGTGAGGTTACACCACGCAGTGTAGTGCAATTGATGTAGCGTGGGACTCCTTATTGCAAAAATAATATTAAAGGAAGTTGAAAGAGGAAAAAAAAAATCCTAATTTTAGCGCTCCAGCAAAACTGTTTTAATTTTTCCCATTTCCTCCTAAATTAGTTGAGTGCTTTTACTCCGTAGCAATTACAGTGTGGATATGATTTTGCATTTTTTTTCTTTCAGTTAACGTTATACCCAGTACAGTTTTCCATGTTGTTTTACCGTCTGTATAAATGTTATGTTGGATTAGAATTTGAGTCTCTAGCTACATGACAGGCAGCCTGTTAACATAACTTTTCTGAGCTATTCTTACAGTTTATGATGCTCTGCCTGTCTCTTGAGGTTTTTGTGAGTAGTCAATGAGGGGAGAAATATGAAAATGATTATAAGACCAAGAAAAGAGCATTTCGATACCCGTTAGCTCCTTTCATTTCCCCCTAAGTTTTGGCTTCAATAGCCTATATTTAATCAATATCTGAAAAGCTTGGTAGTGGAGATGCCTTTGAAAATACAGCTATTTCTTGGAGTTACTAAGCATTATAAATTCGCCCTTGAATTTTGTGAACCAAGCCCCACCGGAAAGACATAGCCCTGGGCAGCCATCCTTGGCCATTTTGCAGGGCCAGTCCAGCTTTAAGAAATCCGTCAGTTCTTAAAGATGTCTGTCTTTCTTCAATCGTCTTGTCCCCAGGCCAAAACAAACCTGATGCCTGTATATTTTTAAACTGTCCCTTCTCTAATTTTAGTGATTGAAAAACAAATGTTAAACTTTAAGATACATTAAAATTTTTAACAACCCTCCATAACTTCACCACACTCATAAAAGTGCTTTGTTTTTAGATAGTAGTAATAGTGACCTATATGAAATTTGATATGCCTTTTCACACTGCTGCTGAGAGTTTTGGCTTTCATTTTCAATGCCTATAATACAGTCCATTAAGTTAATGACCTCTAATTTACTAGCTCATACCTCTGTGGTTGGACATTCAAGTCAATGTTTTATTATCATAATACTGCAGTGAGCAACTTCATCTGATGGTCCCCTCCCCTTTTTTTAAATAGTCCAGGACAAATCTCCAGGAGTAGGATTACAGAGTCATGGGGAATATGTTTTTTAATAGGGCCTGAAGCATTCTGATGTAGTTTTCCAGAAGATCTGCACCAATTTAACCCTCATATCTTTAATATGGGAAGTTCAGGGAGGCCAATTGCTACCAGGTCTTTAAAATATAGGAAAATAGATTAAGGATAATTTTGTAAAATGAAAAAATATCATACCGTTTTTTGGAAACATGAATAATCATTCAGTGCTTTGTCTGTTTTCCCCTCCCTTCCCCTCTCCTCTCTTCTTTTCATTAATCTCAGCCATGCAGAAGCGGAGAAGTGAAAAGGAGAGAGTGAAATAGAAAGGGAGAAGAGAAATAACTAAGATTGATAAAATACATTTTGGTTTCAGGACACATAATCCTAACATGGATCTTAACAACAACCCTATAAGGCTAAAGGGCAAAGATTATTCCCATCTTACAGATGACAGGACTGAGACTCAAGAAGATAGAGTGACTTGGCCAGAGTCATCTGGCTAGTCCGCTGCCTCACTTAAAGGTTGCCCTCCCCCCCATCTCTTGGTCTTCTGACCCCTACCTAAATCAGTACTCTTTAGATGGCACAATTTCTATTGCCCAAACGTGGTTTACCTGTGAAGCAGTGAGAGAACAAATCAGGAAGGATATAGTTAAAGTGCTGATTTTTACGATAATTATGATATTGTAATAACAAGAAAACTATGTAGCAGGCATGTGCATTACCTTGTTTAATTCTCATGGCAATGTTACAAAGAAAGTATTTTTATAACTTTTACAGGTGAGGTAGCAGGGACACAGAGAGGTTAAGTAACTGGCCCAAGATCACACAGCTAAAAAGTGTCAGATCCAGGATTTGAAACTGGGAAGCCTGATAGAATTACTGTTTTCGACACCTGCTCTGGGACCTGTGATATATTTCTTAATTTTGCTGAGACAAGCTCCTTCCTGGCCCTGAGAAGGGCTGTCATTCCACCTGGTCTTGGTTGGAGAAGCAGGGTTAGGATTGCCTATGACAGGAAGAGTGGCATTGAGCATGCACAGAAGCAGACCAGCACTTCACAGGCACTTCTGAACTTAGATTGTCTACTGAGTTGCCTGTGGCAAAAAAAGAGGTTCTGAATTCACTTTGTTCTCCCCTTTTATGTTGCCCAAAGGAAAACCAAAGCAAAATGTTCCCTTTGAAGCTGTCTTCTATATGAAAAAATAAACAGACCCTTTTGCAGTGGGAGACTCTGGCTTGGGAGTAGGATTTCAGTAAACCTTCCCTGATTGCCAGTGCTCTGGGGACCCCTGCCCTGTGCGAGGGGGATGGGCCCAGAGCCTTCAGCCAGAGACTACTCCTTTCATTTCTGTATCCCACTCACCAGATTCTGTTCCTGACAATTTCCATTCTTTTAAGCCACAGGAATGAGAGGCTTTGAGCTTCCTTTAAATAGTAAAAATGTCAGTTAATATGCTGTTAATAAGCTCAATTCTTTCCTTGTGCTCCGAATGGCAATGGTCCATGCTTTGAATTTATGGAGAAGGTGTGAAAAACAGGGAAGAAACGGATTTGGGAGAGAATGATCTTTGCGGCATCCTCTGGGGTCCTAGTAGAATTTTTCTTGCCCACCCATCTGCGCGTGCACACACACACACACACACACACACACTCACACTCACACTCACTCCTTTGATAAGAGTGGTTTTGGCTGTAGTATCCACTGGTTACCCTAAAATAATGGCTATAACAACAAAATATTTGTGTGACGAACTGGTATTTGGAGAAATGGCAAGTTCTCAGAGAGCATTTTGTGAGCCCCTACTCGTGACGTTCGTGGATCTTGCAACTTACAGTACCCTCTTTGAGAATCTCCAACACATGTTCTACATTCCCTTTCCCCACCTCCCAGGAAAGGGCAATGAGCCCCAATTCCTGCTGGCTTTAACTTGGAAATTTATGTTTCGATTCTGCAGTGAAAGGCTTTCTAGCCTGGTTAAGAAGTGAAACAAACATCATAGCCTGATGGCACCACCAGAGCAGTGCTTGTTTTGGTGTGAACAATGTCTATGAAATATTGAACCTCATGAGATTTCACATGAAAGTCAAATGTGTTAGCTTTTCTTGGGAAGCTGGGTGATCTTACAACATGACAATGGCCACCTTCCCATTTGACAGCATTTGACTGGCACTGAGCAGAGACAGGCACTCCCTTCACTGCAGCCCCCATCTACCCCTCTTGATACATTTAGGTCTCCCAGTTGGTTTTTTGGGTTTAGGTCTCCAATGCCTGATTTTAAGGTCTGAGGGTGAAGGTGGAGCCTGGAGATTTTCTGTGTCTGTGGCCATAGCTATACTAGGCTGCTAGAGTCTGGACCATGAATCAACGCACTGTCATTCCTGCCTGGTAGGTAACCACTGGATCACCAGAGCAGGAGTGATGCTGCTGGTGACGTGGAGGCTGCCTGTCAATCAATCTATAGAGCATGCTCTTTGTGCTGGTCACTCTGCACACTGTTACTGCCTAGTGCAGGGCTAGACCTGAGGGGTGTGTGTGCAGAAATTGTGGTCACCATCCTAGGCACTTACCCCTCTCCAGGCAGCACACAATTTGGTTGCTGCAATGGTTTGCTTTGTTGATAAGTTCATTATATTAGTCATTAAGGTAAAATGTTTTATCCAGTGTCAGCATTTCATTTCACATGCTCCCCCTTGCTGTGTCAGCATGCAGCTTTACCCAAACCCCTAGGAAAGCAGACGTTCCATCCATTTTGCACATGCACACACACACATACAAACACTTTGCCTCACTCTTGCCTTCCCCAACCTCAATCTTTTTGTCCCAGGACAGGAGTTCAACTATGAAAGACTGGACCATTAGGGGAGCAACTCTTGCGCCCTTCTCTCCATGATCTCTAGGACTCTCCAGCTCAGAACAATGAGCTAGTTTCTATTTTTCCCCAGTGACAAGAAAAAAAGAATCCTTCTGCTGTCCTAATGGAATGCTCAGAGGTATTTGGTCACCTTATTAAATATCTGATGCCCTTTTTGATCTAACACTGTTTCCCAAGTAATTATCTCTGCAGACAATTGTATCTTTATCTAGAGTATTCATATAGTCATATAGTAGAATGTATTTCTAATTTTTCCCAGAAAATTGAACAGGCTATTTTTCTCTTTTCCCTCAGCAGCTTTTAGTCCACTGAAAAGTTAATTTCAATAGACCTTGATCCAGTCCTATTAGACCAATGGCTGTGAGGCTGTTTGAATGCAAATAATTTCTCTGCAAATAATATCACTCTTTGCCTAGTGCTTACCTCACTAATGACTTCTCGAATATTTCATGCTAGATATTATTCACTAGGTGGCCAGGATGCTTTTAGAACATACTCTCTTGCTAATCGAGTCAGGAAGCAAACATAAAACAGAACAAATAACTGCCTTGAGAGGCCCACTGCCAACACAGCCCTCATGTTTTGCTAACTCACTTTTAGGTTTAACAAAAAAGAGGAAATTCAGGGACCGAGGATGAATCTCCCCGTCCCCCATCTGAATTGGGTTCTGGCCTAGTTCTCAAAATTGAGTTATTCCACTGGACATATTTCCCTCAGCCTCCTTAATCCATTAATAGAGAGCATAAAGGATAAAGAATGTCAGGAATTAGTTTTTGTTTGTTTATTTGTTTTTTTACGTGGCTTGAGGAGACAAGTAGAGTCAATTGTGTATGGAGAGATTGAGGAAACAGCATTCCTATCAGGGCTGGTACCTTCTTTTCAATTCATTGCTATTGATTAAAACTTGGCAAAGGGGTTCTTGGTTAATTTGCATGCCTTTCATTTCCCATGCTGTCAGACAACTGGCTATGTCTTGTAATTCTCATCCTTTAAAACCCTGAGATGCCAGATAGCATGATGGATTTGTTCTAAATTGGCTTAATTTCCAGTTCACGCCAGCTGAGATCTGAAAAGCTGGTTAGGAATATTGCTGAGAAAATAATATCCTAAATAAGACTTACAAAATGGAAGTTGTGTTCCAGTATAGCTCAATTTTAAATCATATTGCAAACCTGAATTGCATATAGAATCCAAGATTGAAACAGCCCCTCTACTGATCATTAAATGTCCCTGTTCCATAGTATAGATTGGTAGACGCCTGGGTAACACATGGGAGGCTGATGTGAGTAGTGAAGATGAAACCACGCGGTGAGTCTGCTGCATGCACTCTGCTCTTATGGATAGATAAATTCAACGGCATTTGCTACCTCTTTGTGAATTTCTCACAGACTCCATAAACATTATCTGTTCAAAATAAAATTTGTTTTTCTCCTCTAAACCCTCTTTCTCCTGTGTATTATCTACCTGGATGAATGATACCATTATCTATCCCACACTCAAACTAGAAATCGGAGTCACCTTCACTAACCCCTGTCTATACTTTCATCCATGTCCTAAAAGTTCTTCCTGAGAGTTCTCTGTAATTGGACTCCTTTTTTCCATCTCTACTGTGGGGTGTTTGGTTTGGGTTCTTAAGTCTTCATCTTTCTCCCCTGTACTCCAACCTTCCTACCAGGGTGATATTTTGAAATCTAGGGCTCCTTACATTTTCACGCTGCTGAAACAAAAGAAACAACTTCCGTGGATTCCTTTTGTCTGTGGGATAAAAGCCCCAATGCATAAGAAGGGCTCAATCTTTCATGATCTTGCGCCAATCTACACACATGACCTATTTTTCTGTCCTTCCTGACTTTCACTATAGAATTGAACCACAGCAAACCTGTGGCTCTTCCAAGTTTCTGGGCTTTTGCGATGCTCTCCACTGGAGTAAGCTGAAGGAAGGAGTGGGTACACTCACCTGGACATATAGACAGCTATTTTCCCCTAGTTGCCTGGGCTGGGATATGCATTTACCATCTCTGTTTTGCTTGCTACTATTCCACAGTCTTCTTACATCCTGTCTTGCCCAATCTCTAGATTAGGCCGTACATTGATGCCTATCTTCTCTTTTGTCTTTGTAGTAACAGTAGAGCCAGAATTCTTTTCTTTCTTCTCATTTTTGATGGAGCCAACCCTTTGGGATTCTGAGCAAGCAATATTCCCTGGCATCTAGAACTACTGAGTTTAGTGGTTCTCCAACTTCAGTGTGCCTTGGAGTCCCCTGGAGAGTTAGTTAACACACAGATGGTTGGTCCCCACCCCCAGAGTTTCTAATCCAGGAGGTCTAGAGGGTGGCCTGAGGAGCTGCATTTTTAAGTTCCCAGGTGATGCTCATGCTGCACATTGAAAATCACTGCTGTGGCCCCTGCATGTCAAGAAGGGAAGATGAGAGATGACAAACACCTCTTGGGTACAAACTGGGCTCAACTGTCATTTGGGGGCTATTTGTTTTTTGTTTTTTTTTTTTTATTTTGGGCTTGTGGTACCATGTTTTCCTGAAAATAAGACTGGATTTTATATTAAGGTTTGCTCCAAAAGATGCAGTAGGGCTTATGTTCAGGGGGTGTTATCCTGAAAAATCATGCTAGGGCTTATTTTCCAGTTAGGTCTTATGTTTGGTGAAGCAAGGTAGCGTGTGGATTGTTACAGAGATGGAAGGGAGGCTAGTGCTGATGAATCGCCACAAAAGGATTTGCACTCCAAACAAGGGTGTGACCAATGTACATTTTTGTCAAAGTGAGCTATCTAGGGCCCAACTTTAAGCATCACTTTTCCTGTGGCTATGCCAGCGGAAACCCTAAGGCCAGTAAACATCCCTAAATGTCAGTGAGCCCACAGCACCTGATCCTTCTTCCCATTGTCTGGCTTCTCGGGAAGGCTGTGGCTGTCGGGGTGACTGAAGGAACATCCTGACAACAGTGATAATTTTCCCTCTGCCCGAATGGTGCTTTTTCCCCAGCAGTCTCCCCGATACTTTAAGACAGTTTCAATATATTTTCTGCAAATCCTTCCCAATCCTCTTAGGATAGTTACTTACTCTTAAGTGTCCCCAAACAATTGTGGTTTTTCTAGCACTATAGTATAATGATTTGGTCTAATGATTTATCAGTGCCATACTAGATTAGTATCTCTTTTGAGGTAAGAGGATATAGGTGTGAATACACACACACACACACACACACTCATCTTTTTCTCTTTAAAGCTAAAGATTGTTTGCCGAATGAATGAGTCCTTTCATGCACTTTGCAGTTCCCCGTTTTTCAAGGGTGCAAATTTTGTTTTGCTATACAGTTTTCAGGTTCTTACAGGTGGGTACCATATATTCTATGTTTTCTCTACTCATTGGCCAGCCCAAAATTGAACGTATAGTCAGAATTAAAAAACAACAAAACAAACAAACAAAAAACTTGATGATAAACTGATTTTCATCTGCTTCTGGGAAATGGGAGAGCATTAACAGGGAGGGTTTGCACCTTCTACCCACCCCTTTAAGAGGCCAAAAAGATTAAAAGCTGCTGGATGGTTCCAATTAAAGCTGTGTATTTGGGAGGCAGATGAAAATGTTTGTACTTGGCTGTAAAATTCTTCCCTGATTGAGATGATGATGGCCTTTGAAAGATCAAAGAGCTCCTCTTTTTCTTTCCTGGAATCATTACTACCATGAATAACCCATGCTGACTTCTTCTTGGGTGAAATGGAGGGCTTTCTCCCTCATTCCGACTGTGTAGCTCTCCATTCAGTCTCAGGGTCTCATCTGGGTTTAACTACAGGTCTTCTGAAAGAGACAGAGTGGATGGAAAGGGGGTCAGTAGGATGTAAACACCTTTGGGAAGGTAGCAGTGAGGGTTTATGATCCTCTACCTCAGAGGATGGTAAACTTTTTTCTGACAGAGGGCTAGATAGTAAATGTTTTAGGCCCAGTCTTATATTAATTTTTGCTCCAAAAGACGCATTAGAGCTGATGGTCTGGCTAGGTCTTATTTTTGGGAAAACACTGTATCACATTGTGTGTTCACCACCCAGAGTCATTTCTCCTTCCATCACCACGTATTTGATCCCTTTTATCCTCATCTACCATCCGCCTCCCCCTTTACCCTCTGGTAAGCACTATTGTCTGTGTCTATGAGTGTTTGTTTCTCCATTTGTTTGTCTTATTCCTTTGTTGTTTTCAGTTTTATGACCCACATATCATTGAAATCATATGGTTCTCGACTTTTTCTGTCTGACTTATTTCGCTTAGCATAATAATCTCAAGATCCATCCATGTTGTTACAAATGGCACTATTTCATCTTTTTCTTATGTAACGTTACTAACAATTGTCACTCCAATAAACTTTAATTAAAAAAAAAAGATTAAACTGAGATTCCATCTCTAACTCTGGCACTGCAGACTTTGACGATGCACAAAACTTTATATAAGGTCATCTGAGTTTATGCTCAGAGAGGCAAGACTGGCATGTAATTCTAAGTCATTAAGTAGAAACCTAACCACGGTATTGTGCCCTGTTGGGAAAGAGACTATGTGAGCAGACTAGCTTAGAAAAGACATCCAAAAATTGTGAGTGCACTGGGTAATGACTGTAGGTCTGATATTCATAAAAACATTCTCCAAAGTGATTATTTCAACAGCAGCCTTGGCAGAAATTGAATATTCAAGGTAACGAGTCTAATTGATAAGAGAGCATTCCTTTTAATAAGATGCAATGATTGCTAAAGGCAGGTTGGCTGCTTGAAATGAGCCCTAGCAAGAAGCAGTTGAAGTTTGAAGTAACAAGAATGCTTGGAGTGTTTATATCTGTAAGTGGGATTGGCTTCCTCTGCAGCCCCAGGTGCAGCCTCATCCCCAAAGGGTAAATAAGTCAGTGCCCCCCAAACCTCCCTCAAAGGAGTTGTTTTACTTGCCTGAGATGGGACAGTCACTTCAGTAGAGGCTCCCTCCAGTCCAAGCATTGTGCCTAAAGACCTTGGCTGGTGGGGCTAGCCCCTGGGAGCCAAGATGGCCAGATCCACAATTTCCTATTTTTCTCTACCTGCTGTACCAACACAGGGCAGGGGTGGGGTTCGGTGGCTGAAATTATCTTGGGTTGCTGGTGTGCTAAATCTTTCCTCATGGGGAGGCTAGCATTCAGGGGTAGTGGACATTGGCAACAAAAAGTAAGCATGCGTGATCATTTATTTTCCTGCATTTAGTACAGAGAATTGTTCCTTAGTCTTTCCTCTATGAACTGTCCTTTGGCATTTCATGTGGATTTATCTGCAGGCAGAGAAGGCTTTAGGGACACCTGTTTGAGAGCTCTGGTTCACGTGACATTTCTATTTCAATTATAGTAACAAATTGCTTGGCTTTCTGGCTTTTACATCAGCCTCTCGTAGCTTGGGTTAATATGAGTCAACCCCAGATCATTGGGTCCACTCTTGCAGTGCTGACAAAGCCCAGATTCTGAGACTTCAAAGGCAGGTGCCAGAGGTGAGCCAAGGGGAACTCACTGAGGCAACGGCTTCTTCAGAGTCCTCTGAGCAGCTGGCCAGTGGAGTCTCCCTGACCTTGCTGGGCGATGTTCTCCTCAAGCTGTACCAGATTTTGAAGTCCATTCTAAGGTGGCGTTTTCTACAAAATAAAATGATGACCCTTCCTGGAGGCTCAGTTCCTGGCAATAAAGTTTAATTGAGTCTTTATGGCTTTATTGCTACTCTTTTGAGACTAATAAGAGGTTTTCTATTTAAAAAGAAAAAAAAAAAACACGTAAAACAGTAGATCCCTTTAAAAAAATGAACTTACAGGGAAATCATCTGTGAAACAAATAAGAGAAGCTGTTCTTTGAAATAAGGCTGAGGCCCCTGACCTCAGTGGGCCTCCATTTGAAAATCATGTCCAATCTATTGAAAAGGTTGGGGTGGGGAGCGGGTAAGGTTTTTATTCAAAGCTTCCACAATTCTCAGTCTTTAGATACCTGCAGAATTCAGAGATGGAACTAGCTATGTTGCCTTAACTCAGAATGAATGCTGTACACACTGAAAAGTTCACAGAATGCTCTATAGCTGACATTTTTTTTTTTTTTCCGGTGGTGATATTTAATCAGTGTTATGGCTTCAAGAATAAAGACTAATTATTCCGCTTTCCTGCAATTCTCCACACCTCATTGCCTCTCCATCTTGTAGGATCTGATCTCAGAGCCCATCTTTGTCTTTTCTGCCTTGTCTTTTAATCTCTCTGTATCTGCCAGTGGGCTCACGACTAAACGCTATAAATATTCTCCATGCAGCACAATGCCGTTTCTGCATTGTTTTCTGTAATTTACGTCATACACTATTTTCTGTACTAAATTATTTAACTTTCAGTAGTGGCAGATGACACACATTGCCTAATAAGATGACACACATTGCCATGTAAAATAAACTGTAAACAAAACACAGTTTATTTTGTTTTGTGACAGTTGAGACCCAGGCAGAATGCTGGGGCCAGCTCCACTCTACATATTAAGTTCTGCTGCCTTTAAACACATTCTCGTTCCAGGCAAAGAGGGAGGCGGTATAACCAACTCATTGGCTTAGATTTTTAAAAATTAGCTTTTGGGAAGAAAGAAAGCAAGATTGGCCTTTATGAGAAAGAATCCTTAACCTAAAAATAGGTTCTAGTCCCCCAAATTCACTTGCTAGGCAATTATTAAAATGTTTGTCTCCTCAGATGAACCTGAGTGCTTGATTTTAACAGGGAAGAAACACTGTGCCTCATTTTTGCCGTGTCTGCTGGGGAACCCAGCATGAAAGTTAGTGTCATGAAGAGCTGAGCTTACATGTCACTTTTTGAGAAGGGTGACTGTCCATCTACTCGAATAACGTTCGCTACCGTGTTTCCCCGAAAATAAGGCCTACCCCGAAAATAAGCCCCAGTTAAAATCGTCAACCAGATGGACACATTTAGTACATTATGACGATGTTCCAGAAGAAGATGACATGACTGTATTTGAATAAATGTAGATTGTTGTACATGACTAAACAAGACATCCCCTGAAAATATGCCCTAATGTGTCTTTTGGAGCAAAAATTAATACGAGACCCGGTCTTATTTTTGGGGAAATACGGTATAAGACCCGGTCTTATTTTCGGGGAAACACAGTAGCTTCTGTTTTGTCACTCTAACTTACTGTATAATTTTCCTAGGACTTTGTAACAAAGCACCACACACTGGGCGGGTTGGTACATGATAAATTTATTATCTCACAGTTCTAGAGGATAGAAGTCATAAATCAAGGTACCAGCCAGGCCATGCTCCCTCTGAAAGCTCTGGGGAAGAATTCTTCCTTGACTCTTCCTAGCTTCTAATGGTTGCTGACAATCCTTGGCCTTCCTTGACTTATAGCTGCATCGCTCCAATTTCTGCCTCCATCTTCACATGGCATCTTCGCTCTGTGTGTGTCCCTCTGTGTGTCCACATGGCCTTCTTATAAGGACACTAGTCATTGGATTTAGGGCTCACCCTAACTCAGATGATCTCATCTTTACTTAACTAATTACATCTGCATAGACTCTAGTTCCGAATAAGGTCACATTCTGAGGTCCCAGTGGACATGCATTTGGGGAGTATGCTAGTCAACCCCAAACGATCACCATAGTTCATGTTGCCTTCGCAGCAGCAGCCATTGCTCTCTGGAGTTATTTTGATATTATATGTGTTCCCCGTTTACTGTTTGAGTCCTTCCACCACCCTCTCTGCCCCAACACACTAGAATATTAGTTTCACAAGAGCTGGGAGTTTTCCATTGTATTTTGTGCTTGTAAGCCTGGCATCTAGTAGGAACTTGAAAAGAGTTTTGTTCAGTTAACTATTCAACTGATTTAGAGCTCCATTTTAATAGTGTATCTCTGCTACAGTGTGCTCTTCCCTTTTTAAAAATGGCTTTGAGTTCTCCTATTTGTCTTCCACTAACCACCTAAAATCCTTCGGAGAAGAAGAGGTGGAGAAGAAATTATAAACAAATAAAAGGCAGTTGTTGGAACTCATAGTGTATCATTCCCTAAGAAATGGGATGGATAATGATTAGATACCCAGGCCATCTTTTAAAGTTAAACGTTTTTAAAGTTAAAGCCTTTTTTTTAACATTAAATATTATATATTGGCAATGAAAAAAACTAAAAAATTATAGTGTTTTCAGTGTAGTTTCTTTCAGTGAGGATGGAAGTAGGTACCTGGCATATACTATGAGCCAGTAAATGCCTGTTGAATGGATTAATTAATCAAAACAGAAGAAGCTACCAAAATATCTGTCCCCCCCCCCGCCCCCCCAAAGGCTCCCTTTTCTCACTAATGAAAATACAATAAGGTGTTAGGGTAGGGTTGAGTGGAGGTTGGATCTGAATTGGACTTTTTGCTACCTTTGGCTATCTGCTGTTTTCAGCTTACCTGGGAGGACACTTCCCATTTCTCCAAAGAGACCTTTACATTTGGTTGTCCTAAACAGAGCCCCACCTTAGTCTAAATTTTCTTAAACTCACCCTGCCCTGAGCCCCTTGGTGTTGTGATGAGAATATCATAGAGCTAAGAATTTGGCAGCAATATTAATGAAAATGCCCTAAAATGATATAAAATGTAGCTGATGTCACAAAAACCCAAGTAAGTGAGAGGAGGGTGTGAGATAGGACAAAAGACAGAACATCTGTTGTCGTTGCTGTCTTATTTAGTTAAAGAGACCACTAGAGAGACACACAGTAGAGAATATTCTAGAATGATGTCATTCTGGCAGATGAAATCACCTACTACAAAGAACAATCAGATTGAAGGTAGAACAGCAAAATTTTTTGACTACTGCCTGAATTGCACTGACACACTCTCCGAAAGGCATTTCCTCTTCAAAGCAGAAAAGGAGCATGTTCTCTTGATCTCGTGGGCAGTCCACTCAAAGCCGGAGTGAGCGTGAGTGCTGTGATTTGTTCTCATCAGAGGAGCACAGGGCTCTTTAGTTATGTTCCTGTGTTTCATGTGAAAGCAACCAAGCCAATCCAGTAATTCACCTGATTACCCGGAATCCTTGCTACGGGTGAGAGTAAGGAGAGCAGCATTAAGTTTCTTTCTGAATTCAGTGGTGTCTTGTTAAGGGCCATCACTTTTCTTTTTGCTGTTTATTCATTAAAGGAACGTGAGCTGTTCTAACAGATAAACCCCAAATTGTTAGGGAGTTAGCATAATACAAGTTCATTTCTGATTTCTATCACTGTCTAAGGCAGTGGTTTCTGGACAGTTAGACTTCTGCTGGTCGTGGACCTATGCTACTTTCATGCTGTGGCTCCACCCTCTCCAGGGCCTTAGAATCTTCTCCATTTGGAAGGGGGATGTAAAAAGAGGATGGGGTATCAAACAGGGGAGGCTTTTCTGAATCAAGCCTGGAAGTGGCACACTGCATTTCTGCCAACATCTCATTGGCTAAAACTTAATCACATCCCCACCTGACAGCAAGGGAAGCTGAAACATGTAGTCTAGCTGGGTGCCCAGGAAGAAGAGGCAATAGGTGTAGCGAGCATCTAGCTAGTCTCTGCCACAAACGACAGTATTTAGGAACTTAGTCTTTCCCACAAGCAAGCTGATGGAGGAGGAATGGCAGACCTGGCCTTAAGTTAGGCTCCATGGAGAGTGTGGAGGTTTATAATTATCACGTGGCCTTTTACACCCTGTGTGCAACACACTGCCATGGGTAAAGCCAGGTTAGTCTCAGCTCCCTGAGCATTATTGAGTATCATTCTAGCCATTTCTCAAGAAACTGAGACCCAGAGAGGGAAAATGTTTATTCTAGACCTCATAGCTAAATATGGCAAAATTTGTAAGAATAGTATTGATAATCAAGATAATATTGAATTTGCCTCTCTCATTATATATTTTATATATAGTACCTATAACATGGCAAACATTAAGAGCCCTAAAATTATTTACTCACTTAATCCTCATAACAACCCTTTGGGGGAAGTACTGTTATTCTCATACTATAGATAGAGAAATTGGGGTCCAGAGGGGATAAGTTGCCACAGTCACATATGTATTCATTGTGACAGAGGCAGGATTTGAACTCAGAAAGTAGCTCCTCAGCCAGTTTTCCTAGCCACTACATTATGGAGCCCATGTCATATACAGGCAGAGCAGGTCTCAGGATTGGTTGAGTTAGTAGCTCAGCAGCACTCAGGTCCACAGGATCCTTACAAATTCGAGATATCCTTGTTCTTTCTTTATTTCATCTAATGTCTCTTCTCTACCTTATGACATGATAACTAAATGGCTGCCAACAGAGGCTATGGCAACACACTTCTTTATATGTGTCTAATAGGGGAGAGAAGCTAGTTCCTTTTTCTTATTCCTCTGCCTCTCCCTATATTTCTTTGGACCAAGTTTTCGCAGTCTGCCTCCCATCCCTGAACCAATCACTGGCAAGGGGGATGCGTCAGTGTGATTGGATTAGCTTGCGGTCACTTGTTTGCTATGAAGTGGACGAGGAGTCAACCACCAGGTCAACTGCAGACACCAACATTTCTACGCACAAACTTGATTCTGACACATTGCCTCATTAGCTTATACAAGAATGCATGGCAGTTCATGGTATTTCCTTATAATGAAATGACATTTTAAAATCTTGGCATACTCTCTATATATTGCCTCATTTCCCAGTTAGTAAGTTGGACTAGTTTTAGGATTCCTACTTCTTCAATGAGGAAACAGAGATTCATGGAGCATGTTTTTTCAAAGTCACACCATGAGATAGTATCAGAGTAAAGAATTGAACCTGTGTCTCTTAACTCGTGGTATCAACTAATGACCCTGTCTTCATTAGATATGAAGTCAAACACTAACAAGAAATCCCTGAGGAGAGTAGGTACCTAACGGGGTCATTTTAGGCAGGTTTTACTTATTTTTAAATTTCTACAGCAAGACTTAAGCATTTTGTATTTGTCTTGATTCTCCTGGGAAATGTCTAACTGGATTTTTGCCTTTATTACTCAGTCTGAATGTTCTACTTTTTCTATCCCAAAAGACTTAAAAAGTCTTAATTCTGGAAGCCTTTTACTCATGAAGAAAAAGTTTAGAAAGAGCACTACAGCAGCCAAATCTCCAGGACATGATATACTTCCTTTGCAAGGAATTAAGATTTCCAGAGCTTCTTTGTTTCATTAAAAGGATAAGAACAAGAATTAATTAACAGGAAAATTATTAAAATAATGCATAAAACATGTCCTGCTGGTCGCTGGAATCTGACAGTCTTAATTTTCTTTTTCTTTTGCTCTGTATGTTCTATAAATAATATCCAGAACTTAACCAAAATGCCTCAAATTAATTCAATTGGGGGAACTAACTATAATTATAACCATAGTGGGGGTGTGCCTTTTAGAAATGTTATGTTGAGAGATATTGGAGTTTATGGTGTAGTGAAGCAAAGTATTGCCCACCATGGCTCTGTCATGACCCTTGTGAAGTTTTGAAGTTTATGGAAATGATAGAACCTTAGAGCTGGGAATATCACATAATGCCTGACGCATTTATAGTACGTAAATGATGAATAACTGAACTCCCACCATTATCAAGAGAAAAGTAAAACCCAGAGAGGGGGACAGACCACTGCAAGTTCACGAGGTTTATTATATAGCAAAGCCAAGGTGAAGATTCAACATTCTTGATTCCTAGTCCAGTGCTCGTTCTACCAAGTTATGAGTTGGGAGAGCCCCTCATGCCAGTGACACAAAGCAAGTTGTTTAAATAAAATCTATAAAGTAGACAGTTATGCAGAGTTATATGAAAGGGACTCTTTACCTAGGCAGCTGTTTCAATGTAGAATTTGATTAGAATTATGTGAGGCTCATAATATAATTAAGTTTAGGATTGGTAGAAGCAGCAAGGTTAAGACTTTAAGGTGAGGCTTTCAAAGAGTCTTGGTGGGAAAATTGCCATTAGTTAATGCTTTCTCTTGAGTTCTGGGATGTTCCTAGAACAAACAAGTGATCTGCCTGGGCAAGAGTCCTGGTAAAGTTGTGTTGATGGAAACAACGGGATAGTAAAGTCATGTTCATGCAGACAAAGGACGCTGTGTAAATGGGGTCACCTTGGTTCTCAGAAGGAAAAAGTAGAAGAGCTGCAGACATTCAGAGAGTGGGGAATTCAGAGAACAGCCCAAGAAGGAGGTGAGCAGAACAATTGATACAGTGGCAGTGACGTAGGTAAAACTCAGGATCATCTTTGTAGGGAGACAGAGCCCATGGTTATCTCTTTCCACTTACATTCCTCCTTGGGTATAAAATCTATGGAAAACCTAAGAATTATTTTTATTGGGGAGTTTGGGGAGACATAAAAATTTGGCCTTTTGTGCTAAGGAAATGAGCAATAGTTAGGAAACTTAACTAACAAAAGTCAGTGTCTGCAGGGCAACCACGTGCTAAAAATTACTGAATAGAAGAAGAAAACAAACCTAACCAAAAAAGCCACCTACAACCATAACAACAACAGCAACAACACACACACACACACACACACACATACACACACACACACACACACACAAACCACTCTCTTAATTTAAAACGTATTTCACTTGTAATTGTTAGAAACAATGGTCGGTCAACTGATCACTCTAAAATTGTTTTCTAATGATTGGTATATAGATCATAGTTTATCCCTATAAATCTACTACTTACTAGATTTATACCATAATATTTATTTATGGTTTAAAATTAGCAAATAGTTTTAGGGGTGGAACCATAATACATTTGAGATGCGATGGGTTGATTTGTCCTTTTCCCTTGAATTCTCTAGAACACTCTTGGTGTTCGTATGCTCACTGGAACCATCAGGCTGGAAATCACAGTGGGGTCTGTTTGCAAAAGTCCGAAGTCCTACCGGTCAAGTTTTCTTTTTATTTCTCGACCATCTCTTTTTATTGTAATCCATCTTCCTTCTCCATGATACTGCTGTAAGCAATAAAAATGGAGACTTCCTTTCTCTGACATGCAAGGATACCCACGTCCCTGAGTCTGGAAGCAGTGCCCCTTATTCATGAGAAATTGGTTACATTTTTCCTTTTCCATTTTTCTCCTCCCTACATTACAATTTTTGGCCCTCAGCAGGACTTTGAATGTCATGAAGTGAGGAAAACTTCAATTTGCTGTCAAGAATTTGTCTGTGAAATCGAGCCAGGACTTCCAGAGCTGAAACCACCTCCACGCAGTTACCTAGCACAGGAGCCAAACACAGAGTGTCGAAATGTTTAAGAAAGAACTACCCTTCCCAAGGATCTCTTTTAATGTCCTCATGGCTCAGATGAAGCAATTGAGGCCCTTTGCTCAAGAAAACATCTTGCTCTTGACTCTCTTCTAACAAAAAAACTAACACTGGCAAAGCAATTGACTTGTGAGTACTTTATACTACCTTCTTTGCTCAAAAATTTTGTCATTAGAATGTGTAATTATATTTGTGACTATTTACGGCCTTAGAAACAACAGCTTGAGTACAGACTGTCTTTCTTCTGAAAAAATCAAAATACATTTGAGTCTTTTATCTCAGCTGGCAGAACCTGGCATACATCATGCTCATTCTAGCAGATCTTAGGATTATATATAAAATATTAATATGTATTATGTATTTATTCATTTTTTATTATAAACATATTTAGCAATTTTGTTCCTATTAGATATAACACTTAATGAGCTCAAGGAAGCAAGTCCGGAGAGGGCAACATTAGCTGCCCATGACCAAATACAAATATCAGAAAGTCACAGATTCTTTTAAAAAACCTTTCCTTCAACATTTGCATATTAACAGTCATGGGCTTTATGTAAATATTGAACACTTGAGAATTATGTGAAACCAACCCCTCCTGCACCCTTTGGAAACCTAGCTAAGCATTTTATGTACATAAATATTCCCTTCCTGTTTTTCCTTTTTTCTTCAAAGGTGGAAAAATTGAGGTCCATGATATTAATAAGAGATTTTTTTTTTGTAAAAGAATAAAAGCAGATGTGACAGAGGGTCTCCAGTTTCTCTTGCCTTCAATTCTTGCATTTTTTCTCTAATTTTCCCCTTTCCACCTTTCTTTGTTTTTTGTTTTGTTTGTTTGTTTGTTTTTTGGCTTTCTTCCCTGCCTGTGAACCTTAATTAGGTGAAAATAACTGCAAGACTTGCTAAAACAGTTCTTGAAAGTAAAGTTCTGACAGTTGATCACAACAGCATTGCACAGACAATCCTGAGCAAGAGGCATGAAAACTAGAACTGTCATCCACTGTTCTAACTGCAAGTTTTGCTGCAAACACAAACACTGCTACCTGAGCCCAACTACACAAACACATATCCCTGTCTCCTACTCACCCTTATAGATCTCCAACCCTGCTCTGACTCAGTTACCCTGTCTCAGGTATCCTCTGATGTGACTCAACTGAGTAAAGCCTTCATTGGAGCCCTTTCAACTATATTTTCACACTGTTAAATAGAGACCAACCAAATTCTACTCACCCTAATACCTCCTCTTGGAAATCTTTGTTCACCTCAAAGGATTGGGTGGATGCCTGCTCTCTGTTCTCTTCCAGCTGATCCAGAATTTCCTTTATAATGGCCTCTTTGTTACTTTCAAGGGAAATAAGCTCCTTGAAAGCAGGGATTTTGTCTTGTGTTGACACATAGGAGACATTCCTATGTTTTCAAAATGAATGGCTGAATGCACTGAGTTGTGTAGGTACAGAGTGGTGATACCTTTTGATGAAGCTGGCCTGATTTGAAGTCTAGCTATGGTTCTCAACCTAGCCAGACCTCAGTATTTAACTTCATCAAAATAATATGTATGTGGAGAAATAGGGTAATTGAAGTGCTTCTGATTGTCATCAGAATCCAAGGAAAACCCTCCAGGTTTTATTTCCATAATTCAATGGTCACCTTGTGGTTCAGATGATGTTAAAATGGTTAATCACCATTGATCTATTCTTGGCAAATTACTGCTGGATATGAAACCTGGTAGCAACATTTTCATGTTGGGGTTATCTCTGCCCCACCTTCCCCATCTTCTTCCCTGTGAGTTCTGGCAGGCTTGAATATCATGGGTATTTTTAAGTTCCTGCTCAGACCCGGTAATATTGACTTGGTAAGAAATCATTCCTCTGGATGGATGAATGCTGCCATTTTCTAGACTGGTTGTTTCTTGGAGACCCATATCTCTAAAAGATGACTCATTATCCTTGGGGATGAGGTCTTAAGGGACCCGATTTCTTGGCCTCTGCTAAGAAAAATGCTTCTTTCTCTTTTGCTTTCTTTATTATATAATATGGAATATCGAATATGAAATCTGGCTTATTAAACTTGATGTTACCAGCCCAGAACAAGGCATATAGTAGATGCTCCTTAAGAGTTTGCTGAGTGAGAGGAGTACAGACAAGTAAAGGTCATAATTATTGCAATAACTTGTGATAGAAATAAGACTAGTTGCCATCAAAGGTCAAAAGAGAAACAGGGTTAGCACAATCATATCTGGGCCCCTCTGTTTCTTCTTTTCATCATTTTTCTTCTCCTTAACCTTCAACATAACAGAAAAAAGAACCCCCAAGATTGGTGTCATCAGAATTTACCATTGTCCATATCTGTTCTCCAAAGTGTGGGCCATGGGTTTTTAGTTCCACAAGGTCACCTTGTCACACGATGTATGGGATGCTGGCAGTAGCCACTCATCTCTTTTTGGCACACATTGTTCCAGGGCCTCTAATGTGTTTCACCTGCCAGCTCCTGGAACTCACTACCCAAGGGCTTTCTTTGAGCTCAGCCCACATGCAGGACACTATAGAGGTGCTGAGAAGTTCGTAACCCCGGGACTTGCTTTTGGCCAATGATGGAAGGGACTTGGTCAAAGAAAGCCTCAGCTTTTTTGCCTCTTAGGTGAGACAGCTCTCAGGTATGTTTAACACTGTCATGTAGAATTCCCCAGAGGAATCCATAGCTGTAACCAGCTCCTTAACATACCTATATCGGCTTTCTTCTCCATCATGTTTTACTTCCCCACTTTCTTAAGAAACTATCCTATCTGCATTCAGATCCTCACCATAGCTCCACTTCTCAGGGAAAAATGCTAAGACATACTTCAAATGGCTTCTTTAGTCAAAGAAATTTGGGAAGTATTGGGTTAAAGCTACACAGATGTCTACTTCTCAGGGTCTTTAGTTTGCTAATATTTATTGTGAGTCTCAAAGGGAGGAGATTAGTATGGATTATTCCCAGACTTAATTAGGATTGTTTCCCCCACCCCAAGCATTTAATAAGATTAGTTTGTGAGGAACATACTTGGGAGTTTTATTTCTGAGAACTTCTGAATCCAACAGAACCTCCTTATAAGAAATGTTTGGCAACAAGATGTTTAGTCTTAAAGGATTAGGAATTTTTATGTTGGATTTATTAGTTATGAGTAGTTTGAATAACCCATCATGGTTTCGAAGGGTGAGAAACTCTGAATCATTTTGAGGTCCTAACTTGAGCTCCACCGTGGAGGACCTGCCTCGGTGAGCAGACAGTTAATTCAAATGATGAGGTAACCTCAGTCCCTAAGGCCCTGGCAAAGAAGAAACAGCAATGGTAGATAACATTTTAACCCTTGTAGCACTGACAGAAATACAACACTGGGATCTGGAAGGATGGATAATCTTCCCATTTGAGGAAACTGAAGCTCTCAGAAAGGTTAAGTGAAGTATCCAAAGTCAATGCTAAAAACATTACAAGTCCAGAGCCACATGTCATATTCCATCGTAGGCCAGTGCTCAAGCCTCTGTTCCACATTTCTTCTGTGTGATGCAGGAGCAAGAGGATAGGAATGGAGAGACAGATTAGAGATCATGAGAATGAGAATCCAGGAGAAGAACAGAGCTGAGGGTTGTCTTACGAGCTCCTCCCTTGGTGTATCTTTGGAGAGAAATAAAAGTCAGTGTTGTGTTTCCCTTTCTGTCATGTACTTTTTCTTCCTCCTTAAACACATTATGGTAGCCATGGTAGTGAACAATATTTTCACCCCAGTATGTCTTATATCAGAACCTCTTCTATCATTTATCTTTCTGGGAAATCCAACTTGTGAACCATACGTTTGATTTCAGGAGAGGGTCTTGAGTTAAAAAAGCTTTCTTTTCCTGAATTAAAGGAGCAAGAGTGATAGTGGTTTTGACTTAATCCTCAAGTATTTTAAATAGAGAGAGTTTAATGACCTAAATAGAAAAATTAGGAACAAAGCCTACAGCTCCAGACCTGGGAAGAAAATCCACTGGAGACTTTTTAAAAGAAAGTCAGATGGATGATGAAAAGAAGGCCTTTGAGTTTTTCTAACTAGAAATTGGAATTTCTGCATAATAAACATTTGGGCTATTGTCAGTCACTACCACCATTCGACTGTATGTCACTTAGTCTTTCTCTACTTTTTGTGGTTTTCAATGTAGCTAATACTCTGAAGATAATTCTAAGAGATTGGGACAATGGTTTTATTAATCCTTGAAGGTAAAAGCAAAAGAGAAAGACTTAGTCACATAGAAATGCTGGTTCTTGGAAGTGGGGTCCAATACAGCGATTCTCAGTCCACATTCCACCAGGAGACACAAGAGGGGGCTCCCAGCATTCATTGCTCATCACTCAGGAATCAATTTTCCTACATTGCCTGACGTCTAGTGTCTTGAAATCTGTTGTTTCTTATATTCTTAGATTTTCTTCTTTTTTAGTTGTTTCAGAAAGGAGGTTGACGTTCTATATTAACAAGAAGCCAGATTTTTTTTTAATTAAACCTTTTATTTTGAGATAATTATACATTTACATGCAGTTTTAAGATTAATACAGAGAGATAATTAATTAATTAATACAGAGAGATCACCTGTACCCTTTATCCAGTTCCCCAAATGGTAACATGTTGCAAAACTATAGCCCAATTTCACAATCAGGAGATCGGCACTGATACAATCAATATGCAGAACATTTCCATCATCACAAAGATCCCTCATGTCACCCATCTACAGTCCCAGCCAACATCTTCCTGCCCCCAGTCCTTAACCCTGGCAACCTTTGATCTGTTCTCCATTTCATGGTCATTTCAAGAACATTCCATAAGTAATAAGGGAATGGCTTTGTTTTTTCATTCAGCATACTACATGTGGTTGTGTTATGTGTACTGATAAGTCTTTTTTTTTTTTTTTTTTTTTTACTGCCGAGTAGTATTCCATGGTATGGCGATATCCTATGGTTTAACCAGTCGTCAGTTGAAGGACATCTAGGTTGTTTCCAGTATGGGGCTATTATGAATAAAGCTTCTATAAACATTCGTGTACAGGTGTTTGTGTGAACATAAATCTTGATTTTTGTGAGACAAAAGTCCAGGTATGCAGTTACTAGGTCTTATGGTAGTTGTAAATTTATTTTGTGTGTGCATGTGTGTGTATGTGTGTGTGTGTATATCTCTCTACATTTTTCCCTATCTTTTATGTTTTATACTCGAAATGTATGTGATCCAGTATTTCTCATCCTTGCCAACATTTGGTTTGTCACGATTTTATTTTAGCCTTTTCAATAGGTGTGTTGTGACATCTCATTGTGGTTTTAATTTGCGTTTCCCTAGTGGTTGATGATGTTGGACATCTTGCTTGTGCTTCTCTGCCAATGGCATATCTTCTCCAGTTAAAAGTTTCTTAGTGTCTCTTGCCTATGTTTTAACTGGATTATTTGCTATTTTGATGTTGAATTCTGAGAATTCTTTACATATTCTAGGTGCTTGTCCTTTATTGTCCTTTATCTCATTTACAAATATTTTCTCTCACTCTGTAGCTTATCTTTCTATTATCTTTCCATGTTATCTTAATGAGGTCTCTCACAGGACAAAAAAGTTTTATTAAGTTGGTGCAAAAGTAATTACAGTTTAAAAGGTTAAAAATAATTGCAAAAAAACGCAATTACTTTTGCAGCAACCTAATAGTTTTGATGAAGTGCAATTTATCAGTTTTTCCTTCTGTGGATCATGCTTTTGTTGTCAAGTATAAGAACTCTGTGCCTCACCCTAGATCCTGAAGACTTTCTACTGTTTTCCCCCTCCCCCCCTAAAAGAATGTTACATTTATGTTCAGGATCTATTTTGAGTTAATTTTGTGTAAAGTATGAGTCTAAAATTGAGTTCATTATTTTTTTTTTTTTATTTTTTTATTTATTTGGCCTACATATGTCCAGTTGCTCCAGAAGCATCTGTTCAAAAGGTTAGCTTTCTTCCATTGAGGACAGTTTTGCAGCTTTGTTAAAAACCAGTTGGTGATATTTGTGTGGGTCTACGGCTTGCTAGGTTCTCCATTCTGCTCCATTGATCTATGTGTCTAGCCCTTCTGGGCTCTCTACCAGAATCAGGTGCCTTCTCCCTAAAGGTGGGACAGACAAGCTGCAGGGTTTTGTTGTTGTTTTTAAGCTTTTATTTTTATTTACCTTTTATCAAATAAAGAAACATAAAAGGCAGTTGTTTTTTGCTCTTGTGGAATTGCAAAAGAGGCTGTTATCAGAATGTCTTGTATCATAATATCTGTGAAGGTCTAAGAAAGAGGTGTCAGATAAGAATCTACTAATGAGCACATGCAGTGGGTAGAGTGTGAAGGGCAATTTGAGGGCAGGAGAAAGTGAAAGCCCCTTTTGATTCATTTAAACATCCTACTGAGAGGAAAATGGAGACCTAAGGAGAGAGAGAGGGACACACCTCTGAGGAATTTTCCTGCTTCCAATCATGGAATGAAATATAAAGTCTTTCAGTATCAACACTGAAAAGATTCCTTTGTTTCCATGAGCCCAGAGAGAGGGGACTCTTTACAATCCCCAGAAAAGAATATCCTAGAGAGTAAGTACCCACTCCTCTTTTTGTCTTTCCTTCTTGACATTTTCCTGGACTCACTTTATTGAGTCCCAAGACTGGGACAGAGACGAGGACGGTGCTGATGCTTTTATGACCTGGGCTGATACTTAGCTCTCATTGTGGGAGCTGAGAGGGCAAATGGAACCTATGGAACAAAGTCCCCGGAACACTCAAGTTTTGCTTGAGCTCTGAGGATAATGAACAGCAATCCATCGAGTGAAGGAAAAAGAACAAAGTCTCTTTTGAAGTTAAGACAATTTTTGATCAGACCAACTTTAGTTTTCCTCCCAGAAACATTAAGTAGTGGTTTAGTACCTTGTAACTTCTCTATGCCTGGTAGGAGACAAACCTTGGCTGAAAGGAAATATAAGCTTTGGCTTTCTTGGTGCATGGGACGAGGAAGGGAATAGGATGGTCATGTGCTGGTAAACGGGCTCTCTTACAGGGGTGGGGAAGCCCTGTTTTGAAGCATTTGCTGATTTCCATGGTGTAAATATTCCCACCACGGCTGGTTTCAGGCCATCAACATGAAATCACTGCAAAGAGAATTGGGAAAAGGTGTATCCAACTGGCTCTCGAGTGCAGTGGAGCCCACTACAGCACATCACAGGGAGGGAGGAATGCCAGGCTCCTTTCTCTCCCAACCTGTATGGGGTTTATCACGGAGAGTGAGGGCTTTGGAAGGAGGTAGCTCTAGGTCTGTGTCTAGCTGGGTAACTTGACTTCTCTAAGCTCAACTGGAGGACGAGAACATGTATACTACTTCCACAGGGCTTTTTTTTTTAAATTAAATGTGTTGAGATGACAGTGTTAATAACATTATATACATTTTAAGTATACAATTCCATAATACATCATCTATATATTGCATTGTGTGCTGACCACCCATAGTCTGGCCTCCTTCCATCACCATACATTTGACCCCCTTTACCCTCTTCATCCTCCCCCATCCTCCCACAGTGCCTTAAAAGGATGAAATTAAATATACAAATTTAGTTTTAGCACTATATCAGAGTGCCCAGTGCACAATAGATTCTCATAAATGTTATTTCTATCTCTTCTCAATAACTGTTACTACTTCCGAGCTGTGTCATGTTTTAATCTACCCCTGGTCTGAGGGAATAAAAAGAACCCCCCTCTGTTGTAACACATGTGGGCAGAGCCTTAAACTGGCATGAAGAGTGGGTGGTTAGTGGGGTTGCATCTCGTTTTGTTTTCTGACATTCCTTTTTCTCTTATATCTTTTCTTATTCCCACAAGTAATCACTGAGCTGCTGAGGACTTTATAAGGTTACTCTGAGACATTAAATGATTTTTTCATGGGCACACAGCAAGTAAGTAGCAGAAGTCCGAACTCAAACCCAGTGTCTTTCATCCCCAGTCCAGCTTTCCTGTGGACTCTGCTGCTAAAGCTGGATCCCCAGACAGTCTTTCCTTGCGTGGAGACAGGGACCAGCATTTTCCACGTACGCTGATGACCAGCTGGCTATCCCTTCCTGAGCAGGGAGAATCATAATAAATAATGGCAGCAGGGCTTGTCTGTGTGTAGTGAGTGTCAGATGTGAAGCCACCTGTTTATCTCCTTGAGTGTCAAGTGGACAGAGTAATGCTTACCTTGTTTATCTCATAAGGCAGTGGGAGAACAGCCTCGATAATGGCAAGTGCTGTGTAAGCTGGAAAGCACTGAGCAAATGCCCAGTATCACCATCACCATGAGTCCACAGCACAATGGCTAGCGCCTGGGCTTGGGAATTCAATGAACGTGGGTTCGAATCCCCGTTCTGCCACCTACTGGTGGGCTAACCCCGGGGAAGTTACCAATCCAGTATGAGACTCGGCTTCCCCTCAGTTACCCTGTTGGAGGAATGATGATGCTTCCACCTCATATGGTTGTTAGGAGGCTTACATGTGAATGTGGCAGGGATTGGGGCTCCGCATCTTGGAAGTGCTCATTGGGTGTCACTTATTGTCACTCCTGTTAGATGTTGTAAAGAGGCCTGAATGGCATGCTGGTTTTTACTTAGGAGCAGGGCTTTTGAAAAATGCAGGCCCAAAGGGCACACAGAGGACACTGCCCAGGTCAACTTGTGTCCCTCCCTGGTTTTGCACCGATGAGCTCTTGCCCGAGTGTGTAGGAAAGATGTGCCTTTGCTGCATCTGCTGCCAGCCACCATCTTGTGGCACCTGCTAAGGGGCACACTTCCTGTCAGACTGCATGCCCCTCTGCACAGCAGCCCTGGGGCAGCTGCTCTCACCCATCCACCCATGAGTAGCGTGTTTGTTATAGTGGTTAAGGTACTTCCGCCGGGGCTTGCAATTTGTTAGCTGAGCTGCTAGTTACACCCAGGTCTGGCTGATTCCAGAGCTCACATTGCCTCCGACTCTCTGGGCCAACTGGTCTAGGACCACAGTGTTTAAGTGTGGTTCCTGGGTCAGCAGTGGCAGCGTCACCTGGGACCTTGTTAGATATAAATCAGAAACTCGGAGAGGAGGGCCCAGCAGTATGCATTCTAACAAGCACTCCACACGTGCTGATGACAAATCTTCCTGTGTGTGTGTGTGGGGGGGGCGTAGAGAGGGGGGGTGCGCATGCAGATTCTTTCAGCTTCTTCTCTTGCGCTGGATTTCCCATAGCAGTCCTTCTGGGGTGAACTTCTTCCAATGTGTGTGATGAAGCCACTTTAGAGCTGTCTTTTACCATTCCCTTCCTCTTTCTAGGCAAATTCTCTATAGATCAGGGCATTACTGTAATTAATTAATTAGAGTAAATGAACAGCACTACTTACATGTGTAGCATGCACCTGGTGTCAATAATATTTTTAATTTTGCAGTGATATTTCTCCAAGATGTGTAGAGTAAACCGGGCTTCCACACTTATTTTCAACTTAAGTCCTTGGCTTTGGTGGTAAAGCAGACCAGGTTGCTGCCCAAGTATTAGGTTGGTGCAAAAATCAGTGCGGTTTAAATGGTTAAAAATTGCGAAAACCGCAATTACTTTTGCACCGACCTAATACCGTGTTTCCCCGAAAATAAGACCTAGCCAATCAGCTCTAATGTGTCTTTTGGAGCAAAAATTAATATAAGACCCAGTCTTATTTTACTATAATGTGAGACCGGGTATAATACAGTATAATAGTGGGTCTTATATTAATTTTTGCTCCAAAAGACACATTAGAGCTGATTGTCCGGCCAAGTTTTATTTTCGGGGAAACACGGTCCTATGTGAACTGTGGTTTCCAAAATTGCTATCTGTTCTCTCATTTCATCTGAGTAAAATAACACAGAAGCTACTATCTGATGTTAGGTACATGATTTTCATCTATGACATATTAGTTTTTTCTTTCTTGACTTACCTATCTTTCAATGAAAGTCGTTTGAAGGTTAGGAAGAAATGAAGTAAGATATCCTGTAGAAGACTGAGTTTTGCTCACTACCATGAGGGAAGGTGGAGGGTGGTCAAAATTGCTCAAAATATAGGATTCTGAGTAGTAAATCATACACAATTATCTTTAAAGAGGGGGGTGCTAGGTTGCTAGCATTTCCTTCCAAATTTAGTGCATCTGGCAGCTGATGGGTGGAAAGGAGCTATCTGTCAGGCAGGAGGCATGAATTGGTATGATTTTAACAAATTATAGGCATGCAAAATTCAAGCATAAAAGAAATGATGTGTGTTTAAGATCATAGTTTGGAGTTCATAGGATATTCTTAGGCTATAGATATAGTGAAAATGTGAGAAAATAGAGTTTATTTCTCCCCATCTTATTCTTCCAGGGATTCAAGTTTCTTTGTTTGTGCATTGCGAAGGGTCGCAAAACATGCCACTCCAAAATTTGCTACTTTGGCATATTGACTTTTTTGAGCTGTAGGCACTTGAAATAAAGCAAATGGCAGAGAGAAGCTTTCTCTGAACTTCTGTCTGCCTAAAGACAGATCCTCCAAAAGGAATTCAATTGTCAAATATCTCCTCCCTCAAACTGTCACCACCTGGGGACAGTGACTCATCACAGGGCAGGAGACTAGAAGTCAACACCACACCAAACACACCTTGTCACAAACTACCATATAGCCCAAGTGTTCTTTTAAAGGCTGACTCATCTTTCCTAAAATCATTTACTCTCCCCTAAGAGGTCGATATCCCCGCTATACTCTCCCTCTTAGGATGATATTTAAGTCTGAATTGTAAGCTACTTCTTTGAGTCACTAATTTTTCCCTGGGTATCTCTCATGTGTACATGAAAGATACGCGTTACATATTAATAAATGTCTGTTTGTTTTTCTCTTCATAATTTGTCTCTAATTATAGGGGTCTTGGCTAAGAACTCAAAGGGTAGAGGGAAAACTATTTTTCTTTCCCTATAATGGAATGCACTTAAAATGCTGGATTTCATAAACGGATTGTCACTCTCACATTCATTCTCATCAGCTACAGCACAGTTAGGGAGCATCTGTTCAGGCTGAGCCATGCGGTGTTTGGGAGGAGTGAGGTGGCTGGGGTGGCACTTGTGGGCTGGAGGGGGAGACCTTGCTGAAGGTAGTTTGGCTCTAGTGTGACTGAGATAGAAGATTGGGTATCTCCGTGACTGTTTCCAGAGATATTGCGATCAGTTCCACCAATCTCATCGAAATAGTGGTATGAGGAACATATACCACTACAAACATGAGTGTGTCTAGGAAACTTTGAAGTGCTGTATGTAGCAGGGAGAGACTTTATTAAAATGCGCATTTCCCAGCCTTTGCTGAACTTGTCCCAGCTGCCTTTGAGGGCACATCGTCTTTGCTTATTCAGCTCCTTTCTCTTCCTCTCTCTCTGTTGGGAGTTCTGCCTCTACAGCTAGTTCACAGGCTAAAGGCACAGGAGGAAACAAGAGATTCTGGGACTTTGGAAGCTTTGGAGGTATAAGAAGAAATTGTGGGTTTAAGAGTGTGAGGCTCTGGAGCAGCTGCAGAACTTAGCTCTATCCCCCCACCTCCCTCGAGAAGTCCAGACCTCTCTATCCAAAGGTCTTTTGAACAGCTCCAGCGGATGACTCACAAACTAGACACATTTACAAGTTCATTTTTCATCTTCCTCTCCATCCTGCTCTTTCTAATCACAGAAATCAGAATCATCACTGACCTTTTGTCTTTTCAACCCCCTACATTTTGATCTGTCATGAATTCCTCTTCATTCAGTCTTGTAAACAGCTCTCAACTCAGTCCTTGCCTTTCTGTCTCCCCCTGTGGATACTGTAGTTTCACACCAGTAAAAAAAAGTCTGAATGGTTTTAATAACTTTCTAACTGGCTTCTCCACCTTTATGTTGCCCAATCCATTCTGCCCACTGTCAACAGAGGGACTTTTCAAAAATGTGAGTTAAATAATTTCAGACTTCTTCAGTGGTTAAAATTTCTTCATTTGTTGACCATGTCTTCAAAATTATGAGCAAATCCTTTATCATGATATGCAAGACCCCTCAGGATCTTGTTCTACCCACCTACATTTCTAGCTTTATTCCAGCCACACAACATAAGGTAGAGTTCCCCAAATGTACATGCTTTTTGAACATACTTTTCCTTTATCTGGGATGACTTTCTTCCCCCTTATCTCTCCTTTGATTTTCCATAGTAATTGCACATCCTTCTCTAATAGAAAGTATTTCTGTAGATCTTTGTTGAACAACTGGTTTGTGGCTTCCAAAGACAGTTTTGTTAAACTGTGTTTCTAGCTCTGGGACTGCCATGGCCCATGATAGATAATCTGTAAATGTTTGTTAAAGTTACATAATTGGCCAGGGAGTCTAGATCTAGGAGGTCAGAATTCTCTCTGGAGATATTTCTTCTTCCCTTCAATTCCTGAGCTCCAAATGGTCACCCTGCACCCTCTCTGAGCTTCCTTCGGTCACCCTCCACTCTCTCTGGAGAATAATTGAAAGCAGTGTTTCCCAAAGGAAAGAGGACTGACAGAGGAGTCAGAAAATAATTTTCTATTTCACGTTCTGATAATCACTGCTCATATTACCTTGAGCTAAAAACACTACCTCCTCTTTCTCACAGGGTTGGTTTATAACTTAGATAATTCAAATAAATGCAGTTTTTTGTGTTATAAATGTATCTGTCAGTGTTAAGGTTTTTTTGTGTTTTTTTTTTTTTTAATTAATTGGGGAAGAGTGTGTCCATTCCAGGCCTTTCAGCCTCAAATAAGGGAATGTAGATATTTGGGAATGTATGTTACAGTTTAATTTTTGTTTTCTGCTCTGTGCTCTGGCAATAATGGTGTTCATAATTCTATGGCAAATAACTCAGGAGATAATAAAAACTGCCTTGGTCTTGGGAATGCACAATGCACGTGTCTGTTGCAGGTGATTTGCCTCCCTGATTATGCTTTGCAGTGGCCATGCTAAAATGGGTGTGGGTTCCATGGTCTTGAAGGTGAGTAGCACTGGAAAACTTTGAGTAGTATAAGCAGAGTGAGGGGAGCTGGAAGAGTAATAGTGCTGCAAAAGAGGCAGAGGGAGCAGGTTCATTGTGAAACCCTTTGAAACTTGTTGATTTCAATACCTGACAATTAGTTTGTCAGTCTGCTGGGGCTCCAGGAAAGAATTTGACAGTTTAATGACACCTGGCAAATTCAGCACCACTCAGCCTTGTAGGGAACACCCAACTGCTGCTTGGCAGCTGGTTCCTTGAGCTGGAAGGAACCCTGTTGGAGCTTCTGATCCTTTGGGAAAGCTCATAATTGAATGAGGAGGCTTCTGAATGCTCAGCTGGCAGTGGCCCTTCATAGCCTAATTGAAAAGCTCTGTGACAAGTGGTTTTGGACAAAAATGGCTGGTTGTTAGGGTGCCATCAAGTGCTTGGCATGGCATTGTGTCTGCCACTCAGGAGAGAGCTTGAGTCAGAAGCCAGACTTGGGTGGGAATTCTACCTTTGTCACTTGTTGTGTGACCTTGGGCAAGTTACTGGATTTCTTTATTCCTTGGATGTCTCATATGTTAAACAAGGACAAATTGTACCCACTTCATTTTGTTTTTATGGGAATTAAATGTGATTAAGTACAGTAAGTGGCCAGCATATGATAGGGGTTCAACGGGTGAAGTCAAAATAAAATCGACCGGTGGAAATGGGTTGATGATTGCTTATCTACAATTGGGGGAATAAGTCAAAGACGTGAGAGGTGGGCAGAGAAAGGGTCTCTGATTATTCCAGGTCCCAGGTATTTTTCACTTTAATAGCCATAGAGTAATAACTGACAAAACCATTTTGTCATGCCTGTTACCTCTGTCCTGATTGGTCAGAGTTGCATAATGTATTGGAAAGCACATGGACTTTGGAGCCAGACCTTGATGTAGCTCTCAACCAGGCCACACAAACTGTGTCTTATAATAAGTAAGTGGCTTAGCCTTTTTGAGCCTCATTCTGTTCAGAAGAAGGCAATACCATCTAGCATGCAGTGTGTTTGGGAGGGTTAAATGAGAAAGTGAACGAGAATGGACCTAGCATGGTCTCTGGCTTCATCATCTTTGGGTTGACTTCACTTTATTTTCCCTATCTTTGCTCGTGACCAACAGCCTAGTGCACGGCCCAGTGGTAGACCATTCAAATATCCAAGATAAAAAGAAGCAGAACCTATGGTGATCATATGTCTTATTAAGAGTCACGATGCCAACATCTTGTAGGCCCCTTGAGGTCAGTGATAGTTTTGACTATTTGAGCACCTAATGAAATAACCAATTATTGTTAACTTAATTATACAGTACTGGGAAGTGGTTCTCAGCAGAATAAGAGAAGGACTAGTATGTATGAGCTTCTGCTGCTCTGAGCAGCATTTCCCACTCAGAGCCTCCATTTCCCTGCTCATCAAATAGTGGATAGTCAGAGGAGGTGAAATGGCTTATCTTCAGTCTAAGGCTAGTACCCTGAAATTAATTCATTGTAATTCTACAAACTCTACAGATCAGGAGAATTTTTCCTAACAGAGTCAAAGATTTTCTTGGTAATTCAAGACTATTTATTCTAATACCTGCCAATTTAAGAATCTCTAACCACCACTACACTGAGCGCTGAATCAAGATATACAATCGGTAGATAACCGGAAATGGAAGCCAGAAGCTGATTTCCTGGCTCTCCAAAGTCTGGCCCACCACTGTCTTCCAGCCCACATCTCCACTCCACCCAGGCAGTTCTCCTGCTGTTCCCACCAAATGGAAGGTAGCGTTCTCCTCTCTCAGTGCTGCAATCATGCTCTTTCCTCAGCACTCAAGTTCTGTCTCCTTGGAGGAGTCTCTTGAAAGTGATTATGACTTGAGTTTTGCCAAAGACATTGCTTTCTTTTCTGGCAAGGCTAGGAATAGAACAGCAATTTTCAATGATGCTCTGAGCAGTGAACGCAGCGAGGTGTTTAATAGTTATTACAAAGGATCTGTGAATCCATGTGGGCAAGAATTGTCTGCAGACTAAGTAGGATGTCTGGCACATACTTGAAAGGCTATTTTGCAAATGTGTGTAGATGTCTTTGTGATGAATAATTATGTTAAAGGTGTTGCTGGATTCAAAGTAGCTTTTGTCATTATGTATTTTTTCAGTTGACAATGTGTAGTTATACACTGTTCAGGTAACCTGATATGAATCTGTTGCCTCAACACCAGGTCATTTTGTGGTTCCTCTTAATAATGGGCCCTAGTGGGTCAAAGTCAGTCTGGATGATGCAGGCGATCTGTGGTCAGGTCTGGACACCGGCATGTTCCATCCACTCCAAGTACATGAGAACATAGATATTTGGCTCAAAGTGAGCCCCTAGGGTTTTTAATGGCATTCTGGGGAAGACAGCTCTCTTCCTATTGAAGTTCTAGCCTTTCTAGGTGTAAGGTAGAGGTCATGCCAGCCATTTTATTTTATTTTTTTTCATAGAGGGTCTATCTAAAACTAAGGCAATACAGAGACAAATGGAATGGAGTATTGAGACAGATATATGCCAGCTGAGGATGCTGACACCCTTTGATTTACCTATGTTGAAAGCTTGTACCACCCCTGGATTTATTTAGTTATTTGAATAAAAATTTCCATGTGGCTTTAAGCCAGTCTGACCTGGGGATTTCTGTCACTTATATCCTGACTGATAAGAGTTTGGTCCCTCATCTGTAAAATGGGAGGACTAGACAGGTAAATTCTAAGGGCATTTTCAGCCTGAGAATGCCCGATACTAGAAAGCTGATTTTCAAAGTTTATTACCAGTGGCGTAAACCCTCAATTATTGGAAGAAAGCTGACTATAAATTTCTGGTAAGGTAATTAATTGATCTATTTGGGATTCCACAGTGAAACCTGTCATGGAGTCTCAGAATGCTCTTTGATGGAAAACATCTTTGAAGAGCTGATTCATTTTGCCTGAGGTTTTACTTTGAAATATAGATGGGGTGAGAATCACCTCATCTTTTTTGTTTGCTCCCAAACATCCTTTTGCTAGCTCATCTGCATCATCACTTTAAAGAAGCCAAACACTCTCATTCCTGGGTGTAATGTCAAGTACGGCTGCCGTAATCTGCAGGTGTGTGTGGAGGTGTGTGTATCTGTACAGATCAGTACATATCCTGGAAGGGGGTGTCTGAAATTTGGTTTTAAAGATTGCTGTCTTTTGTTATACTCACCTCTGGAGCCTGTTTGATAAAAAGAAATAAACAGATTATACACCATCATCTCACATAAGCTGTGCTTTATTTTTGTTCCCTTGTGGCAAAACATATTCCAGGTGGCATAGTGGAAATTTCCAAACTTTACTCCAAATAGTGTGCTAAGAAATAAGTGTGGGGAACACATTTTTGGAGGGAACTCTCTGCTTCCTTGCTCATGCCTGAGCCCCCCTGCCGCAAATCTAATTTTCACAATCCTCATGGAAGCAGACCTAAAATAAAATAACTGTGTGAGTTCAGAGAAAAATCCTTTTAGCTTGCACTTAGAGTCCTCGATTATCTGCCCGAGAGCATAGCTTTCACTGAGAGACTCCTGACTACACTGATTCTTCGGAAGAAGAAAGAGCATCTCAGTGAAGGGCCACAGCGAAGAGTCTCTGCGTCTGACAGATACTGTATGGATGAGGATCGTGATGAAAATAGTTACAATTTGTTGATCGTGTGCCAAGCGCTTTCCATGTATGTCCTCACTTAAGTAAATTCTCACAATTATCTTTAGACGTGTTTAACACGTGATCCTCATGCCATTGTAAAGGAAACAATCTCACAGAGGTTAAGATCTGAGGTCTGAGGTGGGTTCCAAAGCCTGTCGTTTCAACCTCCGGGCTCCTCTGCCTCCACGTGGACCACTCCATTGGTCATGTTTAATGATCAGACAAAGCCTTTCCCATTTTCATAACTTCCAGTTGCTCTTGTGGGAGCCTGTCATTCTTTCTGCTTCTCCCTGCTCACATGTCATCACGGTTAAATGGCCCCACTGAGTGTTGACAGTTATATTTAGTATGTATCACTAACGTGATTATTTACTGAAAGCCAATAGCCTCATAAAAGTCCTTTATGTGGCCCTGGCAGACTCATAGAGCTGTTGTTTTTAAAAACATCTGGTAGTGGCTTTAGAATATGGAAATAATTCTGTTAACTGGTGACCTTCTGGATGGATGAAAATAAGTTTTTATGTGAATGATTTCATCTTACTAATGCAAGTTTTTTTTCTTTTCTTTTTGATGGTGCAGTGCAGATAATAAAATCTACCAAGTAAATGATTGACATCAAATACTATGATTGCCCCCAATAGATACTGAATAAGATAGGGTACGTTTCCCAGAGGCACTCAGAGAGGCAGCGAGGTAGACAGCCTCACAGTTAGCAATTACTGAAGACTAACTAAGTGCCAGGTCCTGGACCAAGGATTGTACGTATTGCCTCATCCCATATTCACACTAGTCTCACTCTCTGACTCTGTGCCAGTGACCTGGAAACCCTCTGACTCTGATTTAGGATGGGTTGTTTTCCAGGATCCTTTTCTGTCTGTCCTGCATCTGTGCTGATGGCACACCATGAATCTTCCTGCTGATCCAGTTTGATACGTTTAGTTACGGCAGCCTCTGAAGTGGGCAACATTCTGGATTGTCCACAGGAAGAATTGGGGAGAAAAGAGAATTGGGCTAGTTTTTCTGAACCATGACTTCAGGGCCCAGGGAGATTCACTGGAGCTGACATACTACATATAACTCAAAGTTATTTGCAGCTGCCTGCTATGTCGCTAGGCGAGTGCTGTTTGTTTTCCCGCCTTCCTTGACCTGGTTAACTCTTACCTGTTCTTCAATGCCCAGGTCTGGTGTCTACTCCTCCCTGCCTTGAGTCTTCTCTGATGCTGTATTGTTTCCTTTATTTTTTTGCATATCCCCTAAAATGTGCTTCTACAGCTTTATTCTTGGATGAACAGTGTGTTCTTTTGCTCCGTGTTGTCAGGTATGTAGCCAGATCCCAAACATTCCTGTTCCTCCTTCTGTACTCCTGCCATGCCTGCTTCACCCAGGACTACTTGGAGTGTGTAATACATATCGAGTTTTGATATACACATCTAAGTGTATAGGGAAGAGAAAAAGTACAGAATTCTTGACTGTCATTCAAAATCATTCTAAGTTAATTTTCACTCTTTGAGTACGGCTTCTGTGAGAGGGTCACCAGCAAGTCAGGCTGCCTGCTGAGGTTGTTTGTGTCCTTTCTATCTGAGTGATTAGCCCTTGTCAATAGCTCTTTGAGAGTGGGGAAGCTGAGCACTGTGGTTTTCCTCTGTTAAAAATTGCTGCAGCTTGAGTTTGCCGTGGTTGCTAGATGTCTCCACAGCATCTCTTTCCTACTTTGGCAGAGTCCCCAGAACTGGACCCTGGGATGGGATCCTGGTTCTCATTTTAAGACAGGGTATGAACTAGAATGATTAGGAAAGAGACTGTAAGGGCTTCTAGAGAGATTGTTCTTTTAGCTGAGCCCTTCAGAGGCATCTCATCCCACGTGATGCTGCTAACAGGAACAATTGTGAAAGACTTTGAAATGGGCCAAAAATACCTTGCAATCCTTTTGATGGGACCTAGATTTTCTCTGAGGGTCCTTCCAGGGTTATCTGCTTGTGCAGGGGCCTGTGCCTTTTATTGTCTTTGATTATTTTGCCATTCTGTAGAGACAGAAGTTAACCTAGGGAGACCGGTGGTGATTCAAATGATACTGATCATAGAAATGCAAGTAGATTTTGTCCAGTGAAGATGCATTTGATTTCATTCCTGTGGAAGAGGTCTGTTGCATCTATTAAAAAATTTACTTGATCATTCCTGAATACCTGTATATGTATTCTTTACCTTCTCCTTTGTATTAGTTATAACATCTTACTGGTTCTCTCATGATTCATCAGGCTTAAATATTTCCATGTGTTCTTTTGTATTTATTTATGTATGTCAGTCACGATTTTACCTTTTTTTTAAAATAATTACCCTTTAACACTCCTGTCAGTTGGTATAGTACAAAAGCACTAATTCAGAGTATCAATTGCCAGATTTAAATCCCTACTTTGCCATTTGTTGGTTCAGTTTCTCAAGTTGTAATATTATTTGACTGTACTGTTTGTAATGCTGTAATTGAGAATTAGAAGGAGTAATAGAAACTTTGGGGATAGAATAAAATAACCTGATGCTTTTCTCATAGTTTGAATTTGCCTCCTAGCAGTTGTGGGGTCCTAAGGCTTTTTGGGTAATCTAGAAGAGACAAAGACAAGTCTGGTCGGTAGGAATAACAAAGATTCTTTCCTTGACCGGACTCTAGTCAGGTTCTTCTGAGCTCTTTGTCAACTAGGCCCCATTCTTGGGCATGTCCTCAAGAACCCAGTTTTAGCAAGAATCCTGCTAAGTCAGCTTAGTCAGAATCCCGCACCCTCACTATCTTATCACTCTTGATATCTGACGAAATTTCTCATCCCCTACCATTCACTTGGTGATGTCTGATCACCCTGGCCTGCCTTCAGCTAGAGTCCTACTAGTTTGGTTTAGCCAGAATCCTCGCTTATCCCTGATGTTTTCTCTTAGTGATTTTTTATCCTCTGACTCTCTCCCACAGC
Source organism: Rhinolophus sinicus (assembly GCF_036562045.2). NCBI lineage: Eukaryota > Metazoa > Chordata > Mammalia > Chiroptera > Rhinolophidae > Rhinolophus > Rhinolophus sinicus. The sequence continues at coordinate 15,474,745 of NC_133757.1, forward strand.
ACTCTACTCCTTCGCTATAAATTTGCACTTTTCCTTATTGTTATTCAGACAGTTAAGCCCAACCTCTTCCCTCCTGCAAAACCCCACTGCAGTAGTCCCTCTACCCATTGAGATAGTCTTGAATAATGCCTGCCTTTCTGTTTAACAAGGGCCATGAATAATTTTCCTTTAACAGGACTTGGGACACTTTATTATCACTATACTAGCCCCATAGTATCCCCCCAAAGACTCCATAGAAACCTTCAAGTTTGTACTGAAGGAGAATATTTTGACCCAGGTTTGGAGAGACCACAGAAACCCATTTTCTGCAATGTGGAGTCAAAGAGTAGGATTTGATGTCTATCTTGCTTGAGAGTTATATATTCTTTCTGATCTCTGGGGCAAACAGCAACTCCTAACATTGTCTGACCATTCAAATGTTCTTTAGAGTGAAGATCAGCAACTCAATTTTGAATATTCCACTTGTACATGTCATTCCATTTTGTGTTTGGACAAATACGAAGTAGGAAATCAGTGTATAGTGGAATATGAAACAGATAAGGAGGATTCCTTCTGAGTATTGAGTCTAGACGGGGAATCTAGGACCCTATTAATGCCTTAAAAGGTAAACATAAGCAGGAAGAATTTGGGAAAGTAGCAGGCAGCCTGTGTCACTACGCTGATCAAGAAATCAAAGCGGAAGTTTATATACCAGTTTCTGGGTTAATAGGATTTATGAAAAATGGGGGAAATTCTAAGTTCTTTACCTGAATTGTTGACTATTTTCTATTTAGCCTTTATAGCCTTCATATATTTATTTCCTAAATTTATTTACACTGAGAGTTACTCATTTATTCAACAGATAAATACAAAGGACATTTTAACCCACCAGGATCTGTGCTAGGTACTGGAGATAAAATAATGATTCATGAGTTCCTTGCCCTAGATGGTTAGAGAGTCTAAAGGATTTACTTGCTATACTTCCCGAGAGAGTTATGTGGTCCTGTTATGCTTACCCCAAAAGAGTGAACTGATGACCGTGGAATTTTAGGCATTAGGTATAGTCCAGAAATGAAGATATTTAGCATGTGTGGTGGTGGGGGGTGGTGTTCTTATAAGAGTCCCTAGAATGTCTACAGACAGGAGACTGTCTGTTCTACCTCCCCAGTAGGCCAATCTTACCTTAGGGGGAGTGAGAAGCATGTGGCCAGATAAAAAGAAGAGGACTTTGGAGAAACTGAGCCTTTGTTTCATGGCTTACAGTGTGACTTTTGTTAAATTACTTAATTTTTCCAACTGTCAGCAGTTTCTTCCATAAAATGAGAATACAAATGTCTATGCAAAAAAAAAAAAAAAAGCCGCAATATCATTGTGAGAGTTAAGCACAATAACCTAGTCCCTATGCTACGGTAAACATATGCACAATAAACAATGCAGGCAAGTTCTGTGCACTGCTCAGCATTTAACAGGAGTCCTCAAACCATTACTTTCTGTCCTCACAGCAGACAAACTTCAACCCAAAACTGTGGCTTCATGGCCCATTCACTTGGTTCCGTATATTCACCATATCACCTATGTTAATCTTGTCTGAGGGGTTCTTGGAAAAAAATGAAAATCACTATGACATTATCTCCAGTCGGTCTTTGACCCCTTCAGCTGGTGACCAATAAGGTTGTGCTCATTTTGATCTGGGATAGTGTCCTTAATGCAAACTGTTGGTGCCTGGTTGTATCCCCTCAGCCTACTGGGAAGTGAACAGATACTCCATGGTCTCTTGAGCTTCCTGTCAGAAGCTTTTCTCTGAGTGTGGAATGTAGTCTGCTGGGCAGTCACGCTACAGATGGGACCCTCAACCAGTGAAGAGAGATGGAAGTTTGTGACTGAGTTCCTTAGCTTCTTCACTCATCCCTGAGACAGCGCTAAGTCGTCTCCATGCCATCTGTTGGGCAATGCCTAGTGGGGCTGAGTACAATTTGTCTGCAACAGTAACTTATTCATGAATGCACCCTTCCTCCCTTCACTCACAGGGCATTCTGAGATTATCTCATATCCAAATCCTTGTCTCAGAGTCTGATTCAGCTATATATAAACCGAAAGCCTCCTGCAGGTAGACCAAACTGGGAAAGTTGGAAGTACAATGCTGAGCCATGGTCTTTAAGGGAAGGGCTTTGCATAGATCTGGAGGACGCTCATCTGAACATCACGGCTAAAGGCTAAAGGCAAGACTGAAGTTGTAAACAAGGGCTGTGGCCAAGAATCAGAATCCAGACAGAAATGAGATTGGATCAGGTACAGGCGGGGGTGCTCCAACTCATCTTTATTGTCTAGCTGGTAAATGGGGATAGCAGGCAAGTTGGAGACAGGCAACCAGTGGTGCCAGCAGGAGGATTTTGGAAGCTGCAGCTGGGTGGTACGGCTTATTACTTGGCAATCTCCTTCCAGAAGGAAGAGCTATCCCTTTTGTCCCAGCTAGACAGAACAGTTGATTTCTGGTGGAGGCTGTTGAGACTGCAGAGACTTTAATATTTCATTGGCAGGTCCCATCCAGAATGATAAACCCCCTCTCTGGATGAGGTTCAGTACAAAAGCTGCAGGCTCATGGGTGCTTGGGGACTGCAGCGGATATTGGGATCTGCGCAGATAAATTTTTTAACCTTGATAGAGTCAGTGGGAGTTTAATGAGTAACAGAGATGATAGCAAAGGAGGTAAATATGTAGACGTCCAGGAAACATAATTGTAACATTTCCGTACTTCACTAGACTTGGGAAAGTAGATGAATTCAAGAGTTAAACATATTCTAATTCAAGGAAATACGTGGCTAAGAATGTGATGGCTCTTCCTTCCTCCCCCACTTATCCTTCATCAGGAAAATAAAAAAGCATTTTGTGCCATGATGCAGGAGGAATTTAATTGGGTGCTGACGATTCAGTTTAGCTTGTAAATTAGCTGCCAGAAAGACTTCAAGTGCCAAAAGCACCAGTCTTGCTGTCTTTTCATTAACTTGTTGACACATTTGATGCAAATTAGATATCGATTTATGGGACCACAGATGACTGACTTCACAAAACTATGTGGCACAGATCCTAGAGAATGAATGACCAAACTCGGGCCAAAAAAAGTTGGTCAGCCGATCTCAATGAAGCCAGCTCTTTCTGCATTGCTCCTCGTTTCAGCCTTTAAAGAATGAGTGGAGCATAGAACTGCAATCTTTTTACCCTGTGAAGTGGTAACTCAGTTTTTAGAAGTGTCATTTATTTACGTATCCAAAACACAGACTTGCAATTTAGGTGTGCTCCCAGCAGACGGTGAGCATATATCTGAGCTGAGAGGTGGGAAGCACTTAGCTGTGTACTTCATAATAATTACCTCATTTAACTTCCACAACAGCTACGAGTTAGATACTCCATCCTTTTTCAGATGGAAAAGACTCAGAAAGTTAACACACTTGTCGGGGCTCATCCTGCCAGCCAAGGGCAGAGCAGGAATTAAAATCCATGAAGTCTAATTCTAATCCAGGTCAGATGACTCTCACTGAGTACCCTTGCCATTCTGCCTGCATCGCTGCCTCCTTCCAATTTCATTTGGATTGGATATCCCAACAGGCATCATTGTTAACAACCAGACAACTCTCCATGGCTGTATTTCTAAGCTGTCATTTTCCAAGAGGTCTTTAGAAATGAGAGTGAATGGGATTACCAGATCTATCTATAGTTTTGAACAAAGCTCACCCACTGAGTAAGCAATTCTCTAGTAGATGTTGACTCTCTTTCCTCCTATATTTGAATTCTTTCCAATTGGCTGAAGCATCCTGAATTTGGGGAGGGCTGCTGGAATCCGCCTTAGGTAAAGGTGAGGAAAGTGCAACCATGTGTCCACCCCAACACAAGCATCAGAGCTTGAGATGTTCATGAGCTGCTTCTCTACCCAAATTGCCTCTTAATGTGTGAGATAAGACACACATGCAGATCCACACAGCCTTTCATGCCCCTGCTCTGCTACTCAGTAGGGACGTGATGTCAGAAGCTCCCGACTTCCTTGTCCTTCCCTACTGGTAACTTTCTTTCCTGGTTAAGCAAATTTGAGAAAGAAACATCTCAATTGCCAGTCTGGTTTCTAATTACCTCAATGAGTCTCACTTTCCATTTATGAGTTTGGCAATGGAAATCACCAGAGAAAAATCTGCCTTACCAGTGACTCAACGGACATCATGCTTTATTGCTTTGAACATGTTCACCAGATAAGCCTACGATGGTTAATGAAGTCTAAGAACTCATACCCATGCTCTTGGCATGGGGACTAGTGATTTATTGGTGCTTCTGAGTATTTGAAATCTACTCCTTTCTCTGTTGAAGGGGCCATTTAGCTGTCCTACCCCTGGGACGGAAGATTTTCAGGATTCTGATTGAGACAGTGAGTCCCAAGTCTGAGTATCAGAATTGTCTGGGAAGAATGTTTTTGCTCCCCACTTTAGAAACACAAAGTTAGGATCAGGGGCAGGGATAGCTGTAATTTTAAAATGCTCCCTCTGGGTTTTTAATTATAATCAGGTTTGAACATCACTGTCCCAAGGATCCCTGGACAGCCCGGCACTTCTGCCCAGGACCAGAGGAAACTCATTTCCTATGAAAACATGTAAGAATGTGTTAGTCTTCATTTATTTAATTAAATAGTTGGTTGGCACTAGAGCTAGTCTTTGTGGAGGATTCAAGTATGGGGAAAATAATTCTTACTCCCTCAGAGTTCGAAGTCCTGCTGTGTATCTTGAGAATCAATATCATAAAATAAAAGGAGTATCCGGCCTACTCTTCCAGATATGGGTATATGATTAATTCAGAATTGGCTTGGTTATTTGTATTTATATGAAGGATTATTTGTACTTATGGTTGACAGAATGACCAGATTCTCTCTATTTCTGACTCATTTTGCTAATTCAGGCTAATTCTGCTGTATTGCTTGCTCTGTAAGTCTAGACTTGGGATTTCATCAACATATGTGAAGTCTCTTGAGATACATTCTTCTTGGTCAGAAAAACTGTTTCCCCATCTTGTTTAAGAAAATTTGAAAGTGAAATTGCTACATGTGTATTTTCCAAATGGCATAGTCTCGGTGTACTTGGCATTAATGGAGCATTCCAAAGTCTCCTAAAGACAGCCAGGAGCGAAGTGGTCTTGGACATGCCCGACACCTTAGGAAGCAACTTCCACAGGTTTGCATATGCTTTCCCATGACCATTCAGCATTCACGGTCAGTATATTTGAAAATCAAACCTGTGTTTGTCATACTAGGGCATATATTTGTGCGTGGGTCTGAGTAAGTATGTCTGCCATTTGCTCAGTGTCCACCATATTCCCAGTACTGTGCTAAATACCCAATCTACCATTTTTCAGTTAATCCTGAACCACCTCTCTTGTGAGTAGGTAGGCATTGTTGGCCCCATTTTACAGATGGGGCTATTTAGGTTCAGAGAGGCTAGGTAACTAGCCAGTAGGTAGGTGAACCAGCATGGCAACTCAGATGTGTTTGACTCTAAAGCCCGTGAACTTACCGGTGACACTGTCATCTCAACTTCACATTGATATACAAGCACAATATCTCCAGTGGAGACATATTCAGATGAATGTTCATGAAAAAGGAAAGCGTAACACAAATTTAAGGCCAGAACTTCCAGTCAGAAGTACAATCTTTCATCTGAAATAAAATCTTTAATTTATTAGAGTGCTACCTTTCAGTTAGAGATAATGTACTTGAAAATTTCAAGGATGAGCAAATTGCAATCTGAAATTTCTGAGGACCTGCTTTACCTAATGTTTTCACAGAATAATAATTCTCCAAATGGCACTCTTATTTAAACTGACAGGTTACTTTCCTTTGCAATAGTATTACAATAGGCTTTACATTTTATCTAATGAAGAATTCAATAAAAGGTATTTCCTGTTTACAGACATCGATCTAAATCAGAGTTTTAATTTATGTGTAGATACCCTGGACAAACTCTGTGGTTCAGCTTCTTCTGACGTCTGCCCTAGTCCCCAACAGAAATCATGCCAGCTTTCCTCCTTAGCTATTCCTTCCACTTGCAGAATCTACCCCCTCTCTCTGTTCGTTCAAAGTAGACTCATCTTTGACAGACACACCTACTTCTGAAACCTCAGCTTAGGGCTTGATGTCTCTGTGACACCTTAGATGCTGTCATTTTACCACCCCCTCAATGCCTCCACATCAGTAATGTCCAATAGAAATATAATATTATACAAGCCACAGAAGCAAATTATATATGCAATTTAAAATTTTCTTACAGCCACATAAAAAAGTAAAAAAGAAAAAAGCACAGGTGATGTTAATTTCAATAATATATTTCATTTAACCCAGCATATCCAAAATATTATCATTTCAATATGGAATCAAAGAAGTCATTATGAAGATATTTTTTTCCATTCTTTTGTTTATATGAAGACGTCAAAATGTAGACTGTCTTTTATGTTTACAGCACACATCTCAATTTGGACTAGCATCAAAGTGCTTGAAAATTGCATGTGCCTTGTGACTACTCCGTAGTGGAGAACACAGCTTGAGCCCTGCCTCCTGTGGCGTTCCTGTGGCCTTTATTTTATATTCTGCTAGGCTTGTCATTCTCAGTGCAGCATAGTGATAAAAAGAATGGACCTAAGTTGGAACCCCCTTCTTTACTAATTGGATACTGTTGGGCAATATTCAACCTCTGTAAACTTTAGTTTCTTTGTCATCAAAATGGAAATATCTTTATTGCAGCCTCCATCACACTGGGCTTTTGTGAGGAATGAATAAGACAATGTATGTAGTATGTTGAACACAGGGCCTAGTACTTAGTAAGGTACTTATCAGTATTAGCCAGCAGGAAGTAGTTATCTTATTAATATACTTTCTTATACTTGTATTTCCTGCTCAAATTCTATTTCCCCATGAGGTCTTCTTAAAATAGTCAAGGTTGAAAGACTTTCTTTTGGCAAGTATTCCATTGCATTGTACTTATCATAGTCAGCTTTGGAGTTTTGTCATTGATATATGAGCGTGTTCTTCTCTCCTATTTTGGTCTATGAGTTTCTCAAGGGCAGAGTCTCTGTTCCATTTCTCTGAGAACATAGAACAATGCCCACCATGGAATAAAATTTTTATTGAATGAATGAATGAAAATTATACTTTACTGTTGTAAATTTTTCTTATGTGGATATCTGGCCTCCCCGATAGTAAGTGGACAGATTTTGGAGTTATCCAATACATTAAATTAATCAGAATGTATTGATGATTGAATATGGAAGAACAAATTGTCATGAATGGTTTCTGACTTTTGTGATTATATTCTTGGAGGCCTCTTTCATTGAGATATAGATTATAGGAGACAGAACAAATTTGGGGGAGAAATGCTGGTTAAGTTTTAGACATGTTGGACTCAGGTTTCAGCAGGAAATCAAAGTATCTATATGAAGCAGGCAGTTGGATAGTCATGTTTGGAGCTCAGAAGAGGAGCAAGGAGTAGGGAATGGCCTTTGAAAGTCATATTTCAATTGCTATCCTTGAAATCACGGGTGAGGACAAGCTTCTAACTTCCTGCCTTCAGTCATCTTCTCTTCTTCCTGAGAGAACACTGTATGCAGGGTTGGCCAGAGGAAAAACATGAGATGAAGACTGAGAAGGAGATGTCAGACATTCAGGAGAAGGTCCAGAGATGTGTGGTGTCAACGCAGCCAAGAGAGGAAGTCCGTAAGACTTCTTAAGGTCTGCGTTGGTCAATCTCGTGGTTCATGTTCTATTCTGTTTTTTGTGTATTTCTGATTTCTTAGTTTTGTTTCCTTCTTTTCAGATGTCTTTCCATATCTCATTGTTCTTTAATTTCTGATGTTCATTCTCCCTGATGTAATTCACGGTAGTACTCCCTTTGATGAAGAGCCTAGAGAATTTACCAGGACCCCAAGAAGTGGAATGTTGGGTTTGATTCATCTGGTTGACTTTTGATAGCTGCCAATTGTGGTACCAGAATGGATTTCAATTAATAGTAATACATTAATTTTATTGCCTCTCTGTTTGAGAAAACAAGGCATGGAAAGAGATTAAATGCAAACATGTATTTGGTGCATACAACATTCAAATCACGGTTAGAAGCTTTATGCACATTATGCTACTTGATTATTACCAATCAACCTGTGAAAGAGCTATTATCCCAATTTTACAGATGAGGAAGTTATACCTTGGAGATAGAATAATTTACCTAACTAGTAAAAGTAGAGTCCAGATTTGAACTTGGATCTCTTTGGCTTAGAAGCTCTGTCCAGTACCCTCACCCAATGATTTGATGGTGTTATTTCCATTTTACTAAGTTTCCTATAGAAAAATGAATTTTTAGAACAGACAGCTTTTGGTATTCAGCCTCTATACAAAAGCACATTTGACTCCTCAGTTGGGATTTTCATGAGCTCTAAATTAACATGAGACCCTAGTGAATATAGCCTGTTCATTAAAAGGTATGATGCATTGTTCTTCCCCGAAAGGCATAATTTTCTCAGGAGTGCTCCAGGTCTGAGTTTATTTCCATTTAGCTTCTGCTTCTCAATAGGCTGCAATTTTAGCCTTGCCTGGGAATGATGATTCAGATTTCTGAGGTTATAGCTAAATAAGTGTCATGATCACATATTGCAGTATCGGTACTCATAATAGTACCTGGTTTAGGGGAGGCAACAGGAAGCAAAAATGTGCAGCAAAACTTTCCCATTATAATCAAGTTGGCAAATGTCTTAGAGTGCCATGGCCAGGACTAGGAATTTGCTCAGTGTCCAGGTGCTGATGGGTTGTCCATTGGAACAATTTTGCCATCAGACTTGAGCTTCTGCTGCTTCTGTATAGGAAGATGAGCCAGGTAGAATCAGAAACCAGGTCTGTGCTGGTTTCTCTTATAGTAGTTCTCGACTGGCTGTGTGTTCAAGTTGCTTGGGAGTATTTAAAAAATCCGAAAGTCCAGGCCACTCTCCAGAATAATTAAAACAAAACCTTTGGGGGAACCCAAGCATCTGGGTTTTTTTTAACAGTCCCCAGGTGATTGCAGTGTACATCCAGAGGGTGAGACTCACAGTCTTCGAAGTTTCAGGTCTAGAAAAATGGTTTGCAACGTTGCCTGCACATCAGAATATCCTCGACAGCTATTAAGACACACACACACATTCCCAGGCCACCCTCATGATTGAATTGGTCTGTGGTGGGGCTTAAGCATCAATCGTTTTAAGGAATTTTCCAGGTAATTTTAATATTCAGCAGGAATGAGAACCACTGGTCTAACACTGAGTTTTGAGTAGTGGTTCCCAGACTACTTCTTCTACCTGAAGGCACCTATGAATCCCCTGGGGATATTATTAAAAATACAGATGGCAGGACTTCACACTCAGAGATACGGGTCCAGTTGATCCGGGGCAGGGCCTATGACTTTGTGTTTCTAACAAGCTGTCAGGTGATGCTCATCATCCCCAGACCCCTCTGTAGGCAGCACTGGCCAATCATCTCCTTTCCCAGACTTATCTGCCAGTGCGCCCCCTTGTGGGCTAGGTCAGAGCTCGTAGATGGGAACACACGTTCTTCTCTTTTGATGCCTGACCAGTACCTCGCAGTCATCAAGGGCATTGACTTGAGAGTCACAAGTTCTTGGGTTTGTCTCCCATCTCTGCTTTGGTCTTTCTTGCTATAGGACATACGCCAGGGCGAGAGAGGTAATTTGTCTCCTTAACTGCAAAATGGAGATGCTTATACTGTCTACGTCATAGAGTCATTACAAGGACTAATAGAAACGCTACATATAAAGTCGTTAGCACAGTGCTTGACACACTCTAAGGACTCAATAAATGTAACCAGTGTGGATGTAAATACATTATATCCACATGGGTTTTTCAATGTATTTTCACCTCAAGACCCTTCCTTTAGCTATAACTTACATGGCAGCTCCATATATGTTGACTAGATAAGCTTAAATCCTTTCTTAGAGCAGAGATGTGAGTCCAGCATCTGGAATCCCTCTCCTACCCCAGTTTTCCACACCCTTAGCCAAGGCAGCCGATGTGACATCATGTTATACCAAGTCTAGTCCAACCTATTCATTTACAGAAAAACCCACAAGTGACTTACTCAAGGTCATAGGACTAGTAATTGGTGAAGCTCACTTCTGACCTCATGGGCCTGGTTTTAGCAGGTTCTCATTAGTTGTCAAATGAGAAAGGAAATTAAACCTCAGGGCTACACTGCTAGGTCCATGTTCTTCTTAACAAAAATACTTTTTTATTAACTGGATTTTAGTTTATAAGCTATACATGCTTGTAGTAAGAAAAGTAATTAAATGCAAAAGGAAAATGTAAACCCCTCTTCTCATTTTTGTGATTTCCATCCCAACTCTAAAAGTCAACCATTGTAAATAATTTCTTAGATGCTTTTCAGAGATTTTCTATGTATATATAATACATCTATAAATTTGTATTCTTTTACACAAATGGAAACACACTTTACATACTTTCCTGTTTCTAGCTTTTTCTCACTTAATTTATCTTGCAATTCATTCCATACAAACCATATAGATCTACCTTATTCTTCTTCATGGTTACGAAATGTTTTTTTTCATTTAGCCTGTCTCCCTGGTGATGGACATTAGATTGTCATTTTAACTATGGTTGTGCTTCCATACTTCAGTACATTTTTCTAGATTCCTAGAAGTAGAATTTATAGGGTGAGTATGTCCACACATCCGGCGTTCCTTCAGTTTTGCCACACTACACTGCAGTTTCTTCCATGGGCCTGTGAGTTAGTCTCCCATGGGTAAAAAATGAAAGTGCTTCCAGGGCCAAAGGGCCAGACCCATTCCATGACATTAGCCTTTTTATTTGGGGCGGATTGTAGAGGTTGAAAGTTTCAGCACTACCTGTGGCCATTTTGTTCTGAGGACTAAATGGAGCAAATGTTCTACCCTCAATTCCCACCAAGGAACTAACCATATATTTACAGGCCCAAATTGCCCACGTCTCATTCCTCTCCCTCAGTCCCCATTCACTCAGGCTCTCTTGGCTAACCAGTAACTCCAATGTGTCCTACAAAGCACAAAATGTCATTACTTTCCATTAGTAATTCTCCCTAGCCACTGTGGGGGTGGGTCTGAAAATGGAGGTACCTGAAACATGTACCCTGATCTATGAATTTGCTGGTGGAAAAAGTTGTTCAGTGGTGTCTTCAATAATGCAGCTAGGAAAAGGAGAAAGGGTTTCAATGATTAATGCCACTGTGTTTCCGGATGCCTTACTTCCTCAGCTCATCACTGTAAATAATTACCTGCCTGATCCTGGACAAGTCCTTCTGTTTGGCTCAAGTCAGCTATTGATCATTTATTTAAGGATTGCATACTCCAGGGAAGGCGGAAAAACCTTCTCTAAATTAATTTTTTGAGCCCACTGTGGTCATGAATAAATATTTTTCATTTCAGACAATTTACATCCGCAACTGCTTAGCAGTGGGAATTTGTTTACCACTTGTGACCAGAAACTCTGAAAATTGGTTTTCTAACCACTCGGAGAGTGGCAGTTTTAAATTGACACATTAAATTTTCAAAATTGTATTTGATTTATTGTCTCCTGCTCTCAGTGGAGCTTAGTGCTTTGACAAATGCACACTGGTGTTCTGGTTATAAAACCAGAAGCCTCCCAATGTTTTGCAGTTGGAAGCACATGCTTATCACGCAGGTTGGGGCTCGGAATCATAGTTCTGTTAACTGGATGCAGGCATGTGGCGAGTTTTGAACAATCCAGGTTTGAAAAATAAGCAAAAGTATCGTCCAAGCAGGTCATTTTTTAGAACCAGCTTATGCTTATTTTTACTGGAGCTCCCTAAATGGTGAATCTTTATGAGCACTCTGTATAGTATAAAACTACTTCAAATAATTTAAAAAATATTTCTAAATATTTTTTCTAAATATGCACAGTCTGAATCTGAGTCAGAAAGGTTGCTATGAGACTCATTCTTTCTTCCTTATAGTGTATGAATCCTTGTGTGTGTGTGTGTGTGTGTGTGTGTGTGTGTGTGTGTGTGTGTATCTACCTGCTTTGTGTCAGGCAATCTTAGTGTTACCATATCCCTGTTAACCTGAAAGCATTTTCTTATTATTAATTACTCAGTAGTAACAACTCCCTGAGGTCTTAAAACAATCTTTTTTGGCAAGGAATTTGCTGCTACTTAAAAACATAATTCTGTACCACCATTTAACAAACAAGCCAGAATTTTCCCTGTGTGTGTGCCATTCAAATTGGTTCACGCCGGCAGGACCATTGAACTTGAATGCAGCACTCAAATACAATGAAAATCAAGTTTAACAGTGAGGAGCTAAGGCCCAGTTACAGCATCACATTCTTAAAGTTATGCTTTTGAAATTTCCTAGCTCAACATAGATGTCTACAACCTAGTGGTTATTCAAACTTATTCTTTAATAGCTGATTTGTAGCTCCAGGGTTTGAGGAGACAGTTTTCTGTAGTTCCTTTCCTTTAAATTTTTGATTCTTCAATGTCACAAACAGAATCCTATTAACATCCTCTTCTAGGAAAACAAGATTGAAAAATGCAAGTATAGAGTTTCTGAGAGCATGGTCAAAAGGCAGGCTTGGAAGCTAAGGGGATGGCTAGGAGAGGATGCAGGCGTGATAGAAGACAAGCAGTATGGCTGTCACTGGCTCTTACTGGCCTCTCGGCTACCCTAATGAGCTCAAACTTGCCAATGCTTAAGTCTCAGGGTTATGGTTAAAACCCAAGTCCTTGTGAGCTGGGGAAAGTGCTTTCTGGGCACAAGGAGAAATGATCAGGGCAGAATTTTATTAAATAAACCACATGATATAGACACACTGGGCATTAATGCCCCAAATCCATATAACCTCCCATAGTTTTGATGAAGCAGATTTAGTATAGAATATTCCCAGTGTAAAGCTGAATTTTTCTCTGACTTTGAAATGATGGATAAGGCAGAAAACACATGTCTTGTAAGCAAATGCTAAAATCTAATATTTTAAATGGATATACAGTAAGCACTTTCATGAGTTAATATATAAAAAACAGGACTAGAATATTATATGAATATGGTTAACAACTCCCAGATCCCAGGAAGGAATAAACATGCTGACAAGAGATTCTAAATGTATTGCAATGTATGAAACAATTTTACTGAAGGAGGTAGGGGAAAAGGTGCTGACCTAAGGACCTTTGAAATAAGTGACTTCTGTAAGACTAAAGGCAAAAAGAACTGCACGTGTGACTTGTGCTCTAGTTGATAAAGTTATTTCCCACAAAAATATGGCCATCCTCCAATAAAAGGAACCAGAGTTTCTAGGAGAAATAGCTGTTACTGGGAATGGGGCAGGAAATATGCAAAAGGACCCTGAAACATCTTGTTGTGACAGAAAGTAAGAAATAATTCAAAAAACGAAAATAGGAGTATGTCAGAGGAGCCCAGGAGCCAACTGAAAGAGCATTCAATGTACAAAGTAGGAAAAATTTGAGCAAAGAAATAAAGTAGTATTGGATTATTAGCCAAAGTATATAATAAATATCCATGAGTTAATACTGATTTAAATAAATGATTGGATAAATTAATAAATAGAGAAGAGATAACTCTTCTGTGCAGAAAAATTCTGCTTAGTTTATGTAGATACCATTCTTAAAGAGAGGAAGCATAACATCTGATTCCTTAAGTGCAGGCTATGCATAGTGATTTCCTTCCAAAGAGTCCGCTACGGAAAAGAGACTAAATGAAGAGTAACTTTACAGTGGAAACACCTAACAATGACTACCTGATTCAGGTGATCAAGGTCAAGCTCAACATTGATGTTATATTGATAGTATATACCTTTGATGTGATGTAATGACAGGGCATGTTATCTCTGTGATCTTCCTCCCAAAATCAATTGTTGTGAGGAAAAGAAAGAAAGAAAGAAAGAAAGAAAGAAAGAAAGAAAGAAAGAAAGAAAGAAAGAGACAAATTCCAATAGAGGGGAATCCTGCAATACTCCTGACCAATACTCCTCAAAACTACCAAAGTCATTAAAAGCAAGGAAAGTCTGAGAAACAGTTACAGCTAAGAGGAGCCTAAAGGAGACACGACAGCTCAATGTAATATGGTAACCTAGATGGACTCCTGGAACAGAAAAAGGACATTAGGGAAAACCTTAGGAAATCTGAATAAAGTATGGCCTATAGTTAATGCATCAATACTGGTTCATTGATTGTAACAGATATGCTACACTAATGTAAGATGTTTATAACAGGGAAAATGGGAGGCAAGGGGTATATGGGAACTCTCTGTACTACGTTCTGAATTTTTCCATACTGTCTTCTCAACCTAAAACTGTTCTAAAAATAGTCTGTTAAAAGAAAACCCAAGTTTCAATGTCTTGAAACAACAAAGGTTTAATTCTTCTTTATGCTACGTGTCCATCTCAGTTCAGTCAAAGCTCACTCCGTACTGCCTCATTCAGGGCACTGGCTCTTGGAGCCTCAACATCTAGACTGTAGTCAGTCATCATGGAACATGGAAGATAAGGAAACATGCACAAGCCCTTAAAAGCATTCTGGAAGTGAATGTCTCATTTCTGCTTGCATTTCATTGGGCAAAGCAAGTCACAGCTAACTTCAAGGGGGCTGGGATGTATCATTTCTCATATGCTCAAAATGAGGAGAACCAGGCATATGGGTGACCAGCACTCATGGCCGGTAAACTAGTTATTGCTTTTCAGTGCTATTCTGCAATTCCTACTTGTAGAAAACAAAGCCTTCCACCCTTCCCCACCCCAAGATGAACACCCAATCTTTGATATGTGGAAAATACCAGAAGATTGAAGATATAGTTCATGCCCTAGATGAACCTACTCTTTAGCTGGGAAAAATGAGATACTTATGCAATGACTCAGGAGACATGCCTTCTACAATTGCATCAAACAAGGAGTATGGCTTTAGGTGTACTCTGAATCCTCTGAGGAGAGAGGTCCCATTAGTCTGGAGAGGGGTGCATTCTTGTATGAAAAGGCAGTTTTCATACAAGAGGTAGACTGACCAGTGCACTGGGAAAAGGAAATAAGTTGAGAAGCTATAGGGGGCCAATAGCAGAATTGTGGCATGCCAGGTGAAAAAGATGGCAAAACACCTCTGCTCAAATTTAAGACCCTTGAGGAGGTGAGACTAAATACACTTTATCTGTCTTTAGCACCATGCCTAGCACAGAGAGAGGGTTCTCAAAAAATTTCATTGGTTTGAATAACATTTGGAGACAATGAGTATTCCAGGTAGTGAGGATGTGTATGGCGTGTTGCGAGCAGATTATAGAAGACGATAAATGCTGGATCAGAAAGGCAAACTCAGATCTAGTAAGGAAGATGCTGTTTGTCTACTGAGAAGGGAGGAAACTAATGTGTTGAATTTCCTTTTTGTATAACACACGCTACTGAATTCTTCATGTGTATAGAGGGATATTCTACCACTTCATTTCCTAGAGACTCATAGATTCACTCCTTGTCATGGGATGAGAAATTTATTAAAGTAACTTAACAAAAGTGGGCATTTGCCAAAAAAAAAAAAAAAAAAGAAGAGGGTTTTGGGAAACGAAAATGGAAAGAGTAGGCAGAATAATGACCTTCCAAAGATGTCCATGTCGTAATCCATGGAACCTGGTAATATGTTAAGTTACACAGCAAAGGGGGATTAAGGTTGTTAATCCACTGATTTTAAAAATCCTGTGTTAGTTGGGTGGGCCCAATGTAACTATAACGATCTTTAAAAGTAGGAGAGGGAAACAGAAGAGAGTCAGAGGGAGATGTGACTACAAAAGAATGGTCAGACTTGCAGCATTGCTGATTTTGAAGATGGAGTCAAGAAGTCATGGGCCTTGGAATGCGGGTGGCCTCTAGAAAAAGGCAGTGGAACAGATCCTCCCCCAGAACTTCCAGAACTAGAAACACAGTCCTATCCATACTTTGATTTTAGCCCAGCGAGATCCATGTCAGACTTCTAACCTACGGAACTCTAAGATACTAAATCTGTGCCCTCTTGAGCCACTAAGTTCATAGTCATCAGTTACATCAATAATAGTAAACTAATACAGAGACTTTTAGCTTAATAACACACGGGAAATACACTTAGAGGAGACTCAACTCAGCTGTGCAAAATGGCTGACTGCCGTAGTTATTAGATCCCTTCGTGTTTTAAGGGACACCCAACCCCCAATCTTCCCACTCACCTTCACTAACTACTTAAGTGATGCGCTAAAGATTGAAGAGATGGGAGCAGAGAAATTAAAGGGATTTTGTTGTCATGGGGAGAAGAGAGGCGATTAAGAGTGTCTAAGGGGGCTGTTGCTGAAGGGAACCAAAATATGCCACCCCAACATATGCCACTGAGCATATGGATTGTTTTGAGCTGCAGGCAATTGGCTCTTTGCTTTCTTCTTCTTTGTCTAAAACCAGGACACAAATTTCCACTGGTAAATGTATCTCCCTCTGTCCTACCAGGGAAGAGGCCTACTCTGGAGACAACTCTTAGTGCCTGAGAGGACTCTTCTCTGCATAACAAGCTAAACAACCTGTATTTGCCTTACATTTCTGAGTCTCTTTAGCCTAACTTCCCCCACTCTACCAAAGCTCCAAACCCCTTTCTGCTTTGGCTAGCCTTTTCTCTATACCTTATCACTCTTTAAGATGGTATATAAGCTGCAAATTCTAACCTAACCACCTCTTTGCATCACATTTCTTTGTGAATTCCCATGCCTGCGTAAGTAATTAAATCCATTACTTTTTTTTTTTCTCCTGTAAATCTGTCTTTTATCAGTTTGTCATTGAACCTAGGAGTTTTTTTTCCTCCCCTACATTGCTCTTTAGTAATTGAGGGAGTAGCCATGTGTTATAAAATGGCTGCAAAAGCTGAGACTGAAGGCCTGGACCTCTTACAAAGCTAGTGATGAGTTGAAGAAAGAAAAGGAACCACTCTAGAGACCCTACTTTTCTTTAGATTCCAAAATCTTGGAAGATAAAACTAACCTCAAGTAAAAGACCATTTTATTCTTCTGGGCTACGTTAGCATGCATGAACAGCTTATATAGTAAGGGTACTTGACCTGGGTTTCACTTATATGTTCTCCTATAATTTTCACAGCAACGTTATGAGGTAGGCATTGTTATTCAGACATTGTAAGGGAATAAATAGGGGCTCAGAGAAATGGAAGGGCATACGTAAGTTTACATAGTTACAAAGTAAAGGGCCTCAGATTCAGATCTAGACCTCTGTGATTCCCAAACTCATTTTCCTTTTCACCCAGTCTCTCACGTACAACGTGGTGAATTAGATGATGACAAGTGATTGGAGTAAGGCTGTAGAAGCAGATGAGAAGTTATTGCAGTGAGACAGGCAGGGGTACTGAGAGCCTGAATTGGAGTGGTGGGTGCTGAGATGGACTGGAAGGGAAGAAATTGGAAGACTGACGAGAAACACTGATGTTTCCTGGGGACTGATTGGCAATAGAGAAAGAAGAGAAGAGGGGTCAATAACTATAATAAGGTATTGTAACCCATTTCACGATGAGTTGTACTTTCTGCTGGGGCCTCCAGAGACATGATAGATCATTTTAGGCAACAAGTGGTTCAAAAGATGGTTGTTCCCAAAGCTAGTAGGTACAAAACATCTGTCTCTAAGGGAGAAGCAGTACTGAACAGGAATGTTTGGCCTTTGTAATGTCTTCCTTTGACCACTGGTTAAGCAAATGTTGTATCCATTCCATCTCCATTACTTTGATGTCTATTGTAAAGATGAGTATTAAGTGGAAAGACTAGGTTTCACTGTCCATTCACAGGAGGTACCCCTTAAAGTTTCAATTCAGTGCTTCTAGAGGATCTAGATTGGAGAATATCTACTTCTTCTCTGTTTCTTCTTAGAGGACAAGTTTAGGCCAAGTTTTCTCATTCTTCCCAAATAAACCAAGGAAATAAAGTAATTTTGTTTCCAAATGTACTTCAGTATTAAAGGCTGCCATTTAATCCTTCTCATTCCAGCTGAAGTGATTAATATTCAAGTTGGTGCTATGTAAAAGATTAAGCTTACTGTGTATTCTCTAGCTATTTATGCTAATTATAGCCCCTCATTTGTATTTAAAGATTCATAAAAGTATTAAGAGACACTTTCTACTCAATTAAAAATGATTGGACCAGGTATATCAAAGTTCCTGCTCAGAAAAGAACAATTATTAACATTCAATTAAACATAGAAATCTATATCTCCAAAAGTTGGGAATATAAGCAAAAGTGCTATAATTAGAATGGGCCCATTAAATCTCACTGTTATAGTATACTGTATTTTATGTGAAGTTGGGCAAGGGGACAGGGAGTAGTGAAAGACAAGTGATGGGGTTCAGGACGTGCTACCCCAAAATATGACACCTTGGCCTATTGAATATTTTTAGCTGAGTTTGAGAAAACTTCAGCAGTAGGAAGGTCATTCTGACCTTTTCTTCCTGCACATCTTCTTCCCTGAAACAGGTCATAAAGCCCTTCTGTGAGAGGTACCCTCCCTATACCTGGAGAAAAGGAACATCTTTATCTCTGAAGGCAAAAGGACACCAAGCAGAATCCTAACAGACTGGCCTTGTTAAACTCCCCCAGTTTACTCCACTTACCTCATCCTCAACCTGTCATGTTCCTCCATCACTGTCCACTCTTCATCAGACCTACATAAAAATACACAGGTCTGTTTCTTGCATTCTTCATTTCCTTATGAGAGCTCCCATGTCATGTAAAACTTACATTAAATAAACTTCTATGCTGTTTTCCTGTTACTCTGTCTTTGTTAGTCTAATTTTCAGACCCAGCCAGGGACCCGAAGATGGTGAAGGAAAACTTTTTCCCCACTTACTCTAAGATAGTGGAAACTTGCCAGCTGTTCTATCTCCCCACTCCCTAGGAGGTAAAAGCACCTCTGGTCAGGTAAGAAGCCCTCTGAACTTCTAATACCTTCCTAAACTAGTCAATGAACTTTCAGAAGAGATGAGTCATCCCGTCAGTTAGGAAGCCACCTGCAGACACTCGCTTCAAGAAGACAACACACCAAAGCAGAGTCAGAAAAAAGAGACCAGAACAAAAAGGGGTTCTCAATTGAGATCAGATTTCAAAGGCTCAATTTTTCCCTCTCTCAGGAAACATGAGCCAATAAAGTCCATTCTCCAAATCATTAGCTCTGTCTGTGGCTTAGGCCTCCACCTACACTGTCTATTCATCACTCTGTTTGATGGGTTTGCACTCACCTGCGCCCCTTGTTTTGCTGCAAACTTGTGGAACTAAGGCATTTAGCAAGTCCACAGTCACCTGGTACACAGCTATGGTCCCCTGGCCCTGACTACATCAGATGAGAGCTGGCTGCTGCTTCCTGCCTCCTGGCTGGGCCAGAGCTTTGTAGAACACACATTACATAAGAATGGAAAATAGCTAGGAGGAAGGAAAAATAGATTGCATTATTTTCAGAACCTCCAACCAATCTGTTTGTTTGCTGTCTAAATAATGCAGCCTGTTCTGACGCACCTAGAAATTTGGCATTTAGAACATAATATAGAAGCCAACAGCTACCGCCTCAGGAGTCTGTCACGTCTGAGGAATGAATTTGCCTCAGGCTAAGGTGTCTGACATGTTGAAGGTCCGCAATAAATATTAAATGAAGTCTGAAAATTACCATCATTTCTGGACAAGAGTCCCACTGTTGGCCAGGGATACAGTTGCTTCAACATTTAGCAGATCCATCTGAAAAGATCTCAAAATGGGAACTTTGGAGGTTGGTGTGGTTCTTATTCATTCTCTCAGAAAGCATTCCGCTGGAGCATTTTACGTCTTGGTTCAATTTGGTTTGGTTTGTAGCATAGAGGTTGAGCACTCAGATATCCTCAGTGGTATTCCAGGTACTGGAAGACATAGATGATGATAACCCAGCCTTTGTCCTGGAGGGTTTCGGTGTCTGTAATGCAAATACACTAATAAGTGCATATTTATTGAAACTACCTGAACTCAGTTTTTCTGTGAGAGGCCTTATGAGAACTATAGCTGAAAGCAAGTCCTTATAGTTTACTAAGCTTACAAAATGAACACACATGGAAATGAGGACCAATTTAACTCTCATGTATTGTGTGCAGAGCCTGGGTGAAGGACATCAGCTATAGGGACTAAAGAACTTTAGAGAAGGAAAAAATGAGTATACTTCCTTGCAACTGGGATTTTCCCATTGACATTTTAACACACTTAAAACTATTCCACTAGGAAAGGAAAGAAGAAAGGCGGGAGGAACGAAGGAAAAAATAGAGAAAACTTTCCCTCCATCCACTTCCAGCTAATATTCCATCTTGCTCCTTCTTACTTCAGCCATATTTCTTGCAAAGTGGCCTTTACTGTGTGACCCCCCCCATCTTCCCACAAAAGCCATGCTTGCTAAATTCTGTGGTAATCTCCACATTGCGGAAATCATATACATACTTATGTCCCGTTGTATTGTACTTGAGCTCGTAGCAACAATTGACATGGGTCATCGCACTTTCTTTCATGTGGTGGTTTTACAACCTGACTTCAACATTTCTTCCCACTCCTGTCATCGAGAGGTAGAGGTGTCCCCTCCCCTTGAGGCTGACTGTCCTCGTGATTGCTTCAAGCAATTGAATGCAGCATCAGTTAGGCTGTGTGACTTCTGAGTCTAGGTAGTAATTGGCCACACAGCTTTTTCCTGGTTTTCTGGGGACACGTGTTCTGAGGGAAACTGGCCATAATTTACAAAGTTCAACTGCCCGGAGATCATCATGTTCGAGAAGCCCTATGAAATCTGAGATCTGAAGATTCAGATCTCCAGTCAACACTCCAGTCAACAGCCCCAGCTGAGTCCCCAGGCTAAAAACCAGTGTTAACTGATAGACATGCCAGCGAGCCATCTTGGACATCTAGCTCAGCTGAGCCTTCAGATAACTGCAACCCTAGCTGACATCTGACTGCGTGTGAGACCCCCAAGTGAGAACTCCTTAGCCAAGACCTTTGCAGATCCTCAACCTACAAAATCATGAGCAACATAATCTGGTTGTTTTAAGCTGCTACATTGTGGGGCTATTTGTTACCCAGTAATAGTAACTGAAATGCCCTGGGTTATATGATAGCATCTTCTCCTGGGTTGCCCACGAAACCTCTATCTACCTTTAGTCGCCTATGTCAGCCCATCCATATGCGCGTGCCGACAGCATGGAGATGACCCTAGAATCTAGGTGCTTTCCTCTGACTTCCTGTTCCATGGATCCAGTTGCCCTTTTGGACACCTCGAAGACTTGCTACTGCCTTCTTTGATTACTTGCCCACATTCTGTTTCTTCTACCACAGGGCTTCTGTGCATGCTGTTTCCTCCCTAGGATGATCACCACTCGCCTTCATTAACTCCTTTCATCCCTTAGATCTGAGATCACATTGCAAGAAATGGTGCATCCTCGAAAACCCCTTCCCTGATTTCACATTCTCTTGTTTCGTGTTCTCATGGAGCACTTAACTCCATTTTTAAAAGGACATTTATCAGGGCTAGATTTCATTTTAAAACCCAGGTCTGGCTCCAGTACCATATGTAGTTCATGGGCTGATTTTCACTCACCATTTTTCCCCAATGCCTAGCACAGTGCCTAGCCCAGAGCAGTCACTCCATTGTTTTTTATTTATTCATTCCACCCTCAACTCTAGTCCCATTTTATTCCTTCATTCTTTCATTCATTCGGTTATTCCCTCTTCCAATAAATGTTAATCATTTATTGAAAAATTACCATCAATTAAACCCCATTATGTGCCAAGCCTGTAGGGAGGGGAGTAGGGTCTGCTTTAAGGCTCTAGCTTGCCTCTGCTAGAGTGTTAGGAGTAAACTAAGTCAGTGAATCTATGTGGGGAGTAGTAGCAGAACCATCCCATTGCCAAATATGCCTGCCCATTATTTGGTGAGCAAAATAACTCCCATATCTAATTTGTCAGCTTGGCTAAATACGGGCTGCAGAAAGTACTGACTGCTGCAGTGCGCCTGACTGCCTGGGAGCCATATGGAATGTGGGATACTTCATTAGCCTTCAGTCTTTGCACTTATTCTGAACTAATTATTGTTGTTGCCTCCCACTGCTCAGGGTGAACCAGCTGACAACTTATTACGATTGCATCAGCCTCTTCTGTCACCTAAAGATGTGTGTCAGTAGTGGCTTCCTAGAGTTTAAGGGATTAGTAATGAGCAGGACATGAGTGAGGTTGAGCAGAGAGAGATGGGCTCTGATTATGAACTTTGATGTGTTAGAAATGTTGCTGTCCAAGTGGGAACTCTGATACCATTTCTGTTGGGGGCAGGGGACCAGGGAAGGATTACAGTTGATTCTGAGAAAAAGTTCCAAGCAAATGGAGCAAAGAGAACGCTCTCATATGAATATGTACTCTGATATACATGACCTTATTGGACTCTCACCCCCTTATTGAAAGGTTTATTACTTTATGGTGCCAGACCTATGTCTCTTTCAGAGGGAATAGAGCCTTTCTTTGCAGAGCCACCTGCTATGCAAGCGGCTCTAAATAGATCACTCATATGGATTTTATACTCTTTATATCCCCAACAGAGACATTTTTCCTTTGAGAATGAAAGGGGACACCAAACTACACAGTAGGCATTAATTGGTCTATAACAAGTATAAACGAGGACTCTCCTGGGAAACTAGGCCAATGGCATGATGGACATTGATATTTTCCCCCAATAAGAATCAAGTAGAAAACTCCTGCTGGTAGCCCTCCATTTTTATGAGTAAAGGGAGGTTGTGTAGCATAAAATGTAGGACTTTAACTGCTTTTTGGCCACATAGATTGGCAGCCTTCAAAGTCCGTGCTGCTGGAGATGCCAAGATTTCCACAGCCATTAGATGAAAAGAAAAGATGGCAGGGGCAATAGAGCTGGGTAGGAATCTGGGCAGAGTTACAGCTTGTCTCTGACTAAAAGACCAGGCTGAAGAGAAAGCTGGTTGAAAATGTGGCCCCATCATAAATGATTCACTAGACAATAAAGAAGAAGTGGCTTAGAGTTTTCCCAACAGTGGCCAACCTAGGACTCCAGTTTCTTCTCATCCCTTCAGGTGCCTGGATCATTGAACTGATAATGCAATTGATTTCATCCAGGCCTCCAAGGGAAGATAGAGGTAGGGGATTCTAAAAACAAATAGTGGCCCAGTGAATAGACCAAACAGAAGGTACCTAACTTGTTTAAGGGCTAACATCAAGCTTGGAAAAACAATTCAAGATGGGAAAACAAAGTTACCGAGCTCACTAGAACCTATGACAAAAAGGAGAGTATTATCCTCAAGCAGCTTAAAAGGAGTGTACTCTTGAAACACACAGGAAATATATGTTTTACACAAGCAGGTCCTTGATAACTTTTAAAATATGTTCTCTATAAAATATGTTCTCAGCAAAAACAAACAAAAAAGATGTCAATAAAAATATTCTGTGCCAGGCACTCTTCAAAACATTTTACATGTATTTTCTCATTTAGACAAGATGTATGAAGAAATAAAAGGAAGCTGAATGAATTTAAATAAAAATAAAATTAAAATTGTAATGGGAGAATTTGAATCCATGTTAGAAACACCAAAGGGCTAATTTTGCATCTGGGAAAAATCTAATCCTTGATCTAAAAGAGAATTTCTTTTAAAATGCATGGGCAAAAAGCAAAAGTATGACAACTGTTGAGCATTTTAACTTCATAATATATAAAGCAAAGACTAATAAAAACATAAGAAGAAAAATGACAGAATGACAAAAAAGGCAGAAGGTGGCTTGCATATATTTCTTTGCATTTGACAGGCCAAGAAATAAAAGTAAATAGTTATGGTGATTAGAGATTCTTTACCAGGGTGATCACTTCGAAAGTTATATAGATGTCTAATCACTATGTTGTACACCTGAAACTAATATAATATTGTATGTTAACTGTAATTGAAAAATAGATTTGAAATAAGAAAAAAGTGAAAACTCACCCCCCTAAAAAAGATTTAATAAGCATATACTAAACTTTATATGCTACAAAGAATACGAGGTCAGACAATTCAGTTTGCAAATTCATCCTAGAAAAAGTTCTACATACCTCATTGCGGAATATCACAATATTCACCTTCCAAGTACTCCCCTTGAGAAGCTATGCACCAACACCAGTGCCTAGTCCACCCTTCAAAGCAGTTTTGGAACTCTTTCTCTGGAACGGCCATCAGAACTCCCGTCATATTATCCTTTATGTCCTGAATGTCATCAAAATGTCTTCCTTTCATTATTTCCTTTATCTTTGGGTAAAGAAAGAAGTCATTGGGGGCCAGATCACGTGAGTAGGGAGGGTGTTCCAATATAGTTATTTGTCTACTGGTTGAAAACTCCCTCACAGACAGTGCCGTGTGAGCTGGTACATTGTCGTGATGCAAAAGCCATGAATTGTTGGTAAAAAGTTCAGGTCACCTAACTTTTTCATGCAGCCTTTTTAGCACTGCCAAATAATACACCTGGTTAACTGTTTGTGCAGTTGGTACAAATTCATAATGAATAATTCCTCTGATATCAAAAAAGGTTAGCAACATTGTTGCAACAAGTTCGCAGACTTAATTGTCAGACCTTATATGTCTGTATATTGATAAACTCCATATTCATAACTAAAAAAGAAAATAGGGAAATAGTTGCAATATATATGGACAACAAAGAATTGGTAAGTTTAACACATAATGTATAAAGGCAAATCCTTTTAGAAAATAACATTACATTTTTTAAAAATCACCAAGAAATATAAAAAAAATAAATATAGTACTAAAAGTTGCTGTGGGTGTATGAGGGAAATTGGTCTAATGTTTCTGCAGGGCAATTCATCAACATGAATTTTAAGGTCAAAAACCTTAAAAATAGCCTTTGACCAAGTAATTTCTTTCTAGGGACTTCTTGTAAAGACATTCCGATTTTTATCATAGTTAAATATAGGAACCTTCCTTGTGCCCAACAATATGGGATTTATTAAATAAATTTTGGTAATCCTTGTCATGGAATAGCTCCAGCTCCTGAAAATCAAAACCCAAAGATTATTTATGTTTGAGAACATATGCTCATGATGTACTGCTAGTAAAAATAAAACCAAATTGGAAATGTTACAAAAATATAGAAAGTAAAACTTCAGTTCTGTGAGGTAGGGTGGAGGGTAAGGTGTGTGCGTTGCACGTGTGTGTCTGTGTATTTAAATAGTCATTATTTTTGCGGAATGAAATAATGGGTGACTTGAATTTTTTTCTTTAAAGTTGTGTTTATCTTTCCCCAAATGTTCACATTTCATAATCAGAAAAGAAGCACAATAGATACCGTGGGTGCCAAAGAAATGTATACACGTGAATTGTATTCATCTTTTGTTATCAGTGTATATTATTACCATTTTAATGCATTTTTTTCCTTTCTTAAAATGTGCATACATTTTTTTTTTTTTTTGGCACCCTCTGTGTATAATACAAGTAAACTGAACAAATAAGCAAAGAGCTAGAGATCCCACATGCACAAGGGAAAAGAAGGAGCCATGACTCGGAACCCAGAGGTAGGCAAGTTCCAAAGGCAACACAGATGTCAAGTCAGGCTGGGAATGTGGCAGAATTCCTGAATTCTAGATCCCCCTCAGACTTAGCTGGTGGATAGTAGCAGAGAAATCTAGGTAGTTTGTGAAACAAAGTCGTGGTGAAACTGGTTCAGAAACAGATGCCCTGGTCCTGGCAAGTTAGAGGAAGCACATCTCGGTAACAGGGTCACAATAAAAGTTACCACAAATTTGGCACTTGCAACCTGAAGATAGCATTGAGCATTGTCTAAAATGCACATCTATTTTTTACTTGCATGTTAAGAATTTGAGTTCTGGGGCCACACTGCTTTTGTCTTCTTAAGATGGCTTGTAGAGAGTCAACTCTCAGCCAGACTTTGATTCTCCTCTTTCATTTCTTCTCCAACTTTTCCCAAACATATTTTCTCCCTACTTCCATATCCCTTTGTTCAACACGGCCTTTCTCTGCCTCTCTCAGAATACTAACACAGTGGAATGGTATGGACACACTTCACACGAAGGTGCACCCCCACACATACTGCTCATGCTCGCGTAAGTCTCGTTCTTAGTGTTGCTTCTAATAATGATGGTAATATCTGTTGGTCACTCACCCTTTTATTCATTTATTCACCCAACACTTCTTTAGTACCTACTATGTGCTGGTACTGAGAAGAAAATAAGGAGCACAGGCAAATCTGCTCCTCTAGCTCCTGGAGTTTATTACAGCCCTGCATAGTAGGAGAGACAAACATTAATCAAACAATTGCACCAATGAATGAAAAGTCACCCTTCCTCAGGCATTCCTTCCAGAAACATCTAGCCTGTGGTCTTTTCATAAGAGCTGGTACACACAAAAGTGAAACACTCCTGATCTCTGCCCTTGAGGAGCTCACGTGGAGCTGAAGAGCTCGGATGTGAATGTTTGCAGACGATGACGTCCTTCGGACCAGATGCTGTGCTAGGTGCTTCCCAGGTGTTAGGCCGTTGAATCTCCACTACAGCCCTGGAAGGTAGAAATTATTGGCTCCATTTTAAAGGTGAGGAAATCAAGACTTACATAGAAGGAAATGATCCAAATCAAGGTCACATGACCAAGATTTGAATTTAGTGCTGTCTAGCCCAAAAAGCACACGCACAGCCAAATGGCAGCCTGCTTATTTCCTCATGAAGGAGTTAAAATATAAGTAGCTAGAATATAGACCAGGACATAAGGATATTACTTAGCTATAATGAGTCACGTGGGCTGTCATCAGACTCCAAAACCGAGTAAGGAGAGAGCACGATGCCGCACCATTGCTCCCACCCATTCCTGACTGCAGAATTAGGGAGACCCACTGAGTGCAGTCACATCCTTTCTGTTTCTTCGCTGTCTACTCTCGCCTGCAACATCTCCGGCACCTAGAAACTGTTTGGACATAGGCACTTGCCACTGACTTTGCCCAAGCTTGAATGAGCTAAAATAAACCCAATTGTTAATGAGAAATGCAAAGCACAAATGGCACCTTCCTGAAGAATACCGATGAAGCACACTCGGCCATATGTCAGCTAGCTTAAAGGGGACAGGCTGACTGGGGTTATTATCACATTCATTCCCCTCAGAGCTCCATGAAACTCTTTTGGTTTGCAGAATTAAACTGTAGTTTGCATGTAAACAAGACCTTAATGTTTTCTGGAAGATCCCCACATTTTAAAATTACAATCTTGCAAACTGAAACCAAACAGCAGTGACTACAAATGCTGTGAATTGTAATCTGTGCATCTTAAGACATTAAAAAGCCACCTAGCTTTGCTAGAAGAAAATGCATCAATTAACATCTCTATTGAATATGCAAGCCTGTGTCAAATCACAGATACTGTGTAGGAGGTGGTGCCAACCTGCTGCTTTTAGAACTTGGGCCCTATTTATGGGCCAAAAATGAGTTACACGGAAATGTCTTGGTAGAAACCACAATGAAAATTGTTCCTGGGAAGATTTGTTAAGCTATTTGGAACTCAGAAAATTTTTGACTTAAAAATATATTTTTAGTGTTGTAATTTACATACAGTAAAAAGCACAAAGTCAGGACTATTTAGTTTACCTGTAACCAGACCTGTCAAAACCTTAAATGGAAGTGGCTTAAGTACCACAAGTGTGTTGCCTCCTGTAATTGAAAGTTCTAGGGCTTCAGATGCAGCTGGATGCAGGGGCTCAGGCAATGTCATCAGCACCGTCTCTTTCTGTTTCTCAGCTGTGCTTTCTTTCTCTGTTGGTCTCAGCCCTCCTTTTTCCTCGTGCCCCTGGCAATTCCACGTTTATATTGCTGAGCTTAAATCCAGACAAAATGCAAACTCCTTTTTCTAACAGTTCCAGTTGAAGACAGAGGATTGTAGCTCTTTGGCTTGGATTGGATCATGTGGCTTTCCAAAGTCCAATGACTGTGCCCAGGGGTTTGTAGGATCCGTTCCATCCTTACCCCAGGAATTGGGGAAGATGATGACTGGAGGGCTCGTCTCAGAAAGACAGGAATGGGTGCTGGACAAGAAAATCAACAAGTGTCCACAAAAACTCGGAAGGAGGGTTTGATTTCTTCTTACGTGAAATGATGATGTGATGATTGATAGTAATGAGCATAATCACTATTGCTTATTGAAACACCTACTGTATTCCAAGTCTCCATTAACAATTCTTATCACAGCACCATAAGACAGGTGTTATTTTAATCATTTTACTAGTGATAAAACTGAAACTAAAAAGGTTCAATGAGTTGCCAGGACTGCATAGGTTGCAGGTGGGGAAGCCAGGAGTTTAATTCAGGTCTGTCTATCTTAGGATCCTAGCTTTGTCCATTGTTCTTATCCATAACTAAACATTTCCTATTTATGATTTGATAGAGAAAAAATGGTGCATGCTTGTGTGCATGTGTGTGTATTTATTTATATTGAGAATTGGGAGAGGAATGGATAAAGAGGCAAATTACAAATGGACAAAAGATGCTTTCAGAGCGGGTACCCCTGACTGGGTGGGTGAGCCCCACCAGCAGCACATTTTATATCTCTGGAAAAGTCCAGGGCCATATGTGGCTGGGAGCCCCAATTTGGGGGGCTCTGTGAGGTGGACAGGATGTGTTCCGACATCATGTACTGGCTTCATTTTCCTTGTCAAGTTCCCAACAGCTGCAGGACTTATTAAGACAGAAGCATGTTGCATATTCATCAGATGACTTGTTGATCACTTGCCAAGCCCCCCTGGGGAGCAGGAGTCCTGGAGCTCAAAGGAAGAAAAGCAGACAGCAGGTCCTCACCGGCTCGTGAGTAATGCATTATTGGGAGTTATATAACAGTTTTCAGGAAAGTGGGTTTAAAGCAGAGGGAGGGTTTGTTGTTTGTGGGTACAGCATGCTTTCTTTGTGATCACCTGTTTATCTTCTATCCCTACCACATATAGGTAAAGTAGGGATACTCTCCAATTTATAGAAGGGAAAGCTGAGGCCCAGGGAGTGGATGGAAGGCTCAGGGCAGAGCACTTTAGAAGCCAGGTTCCTTAACCCTTCATTCAGCATCCCAAGTGGCAGGGACCTTGCACCTGTACTTTGCCACCAAGAAGCTGCTCATTAAAATGTGATTCTTTAGGATGCATGCCCTTTGTTTCTTTAAAAAACAAACAAGCACTAGTTCCTAGAACCTGGGCCATAAAGAGAGTTTAAAATATTTGCTGAAGGAAGGAAGGAAGGAAGGAAGGAAGGAAGGAAGGAAGGAAGGAAGGAAAGAATCCAAGTTCTCCAGATCTACAGTGGGCAACTTATTCAGAATACCCAATGAACATAGCCCAGTCTCAATCCCCTATGACTTCTGGGAGTGGTGCCCTCTGTAAATCCTCCCACAGGGCCCCAGTGACTGTGGCTGATTCCCACAAAACCAGTCTCATTGCACCCCTTCTCACGCAAGACGCTGCTTCAGGCTTCTTGACGGGTCTCAAAATTGCTTCTCTTGTCCATGGTGGTATCTCTTCATCACTTATCCTGAAGGATTGGCCCAGCCCCTGGCCTAATTCTTCCAAAGCACAGGTAATGTCAGGCTGAAGCATTTAATATGTTTTCTCTTCTGTAGAATGAACGTGATTACAATAGAGCCTATTTTATAGTAATTATCAGGAGTCCGTGAGATAATGCGTGTGAAATATCAGGCCACCACAGAGTAAATACATAGTAAGAGTCAGCTGTTGTCGTTGTCGCCAGGAGGTGCTGCTAAAAACATAGACTGAAACCAGATTGCTGGGCTCAAGTCCCAGCTCTGTTGTTTAATGATGGTGATCTTGGGCAAGTTACTTCACCTCCCTCTGCCTCAGTCCCTCACCTATAAAATGGGGATAATAATGCAATTTGCCTCATAGGGCTGCATGAGGCTTAAATGAATAAATATCTGTAAAGAAGATAGAACATTTCCTGGCACATAGTAAGTGCCATAAGAGTGGTAGCAGCAGTGATACCTAGAAAAACCCAGTGTCAGATGTCAGATACTGCTGCTCCTGGAGCCCAGCGCTCGCAGGGCCCTCATATCTCTGCTTTCCATTCACTCCTCTCTCTCTACTTCCATCTGGGAATTCCTCACCACCACCCTACCCAACCTTTCTCAATTCCTGGGTCCCCAACATGTCTTTGAACCCTTGCTCGAGGAAGAACAGAAACTGTTAGATCCAATATGCACTTAGCCCACAGTGAAGACGGCCTGTTACACTATTGACTGAAATTCTTAACATCTCAGAAACATCCATATTTGGATGCCTACTTGGGTTCTGCTCTTCAGGGGGGAAAAAATGGGTGGACACATGAGTAAAGGGACCCACTAAACGTGTTCCTCCATGAAGGAAGGAGGGGAGGCTCTGCCCCCAAATGGAACAAATTTCATCTTCCACCCTAAAGTGCTGGGGATACCCAGAATGTTTTCTCTCAGGTTCCATGATCTTAAGCTCTAGACTCTATTTCCAGTTACAGGAAGGTAATTGCTGGTCATCTTCAAATGGAAGTTTGTCCCATTCTGCAGAAGGGCATATTCTGTGGCAGTGGATGTCAACGTGTGGACCCTGGACCAGCGTTAGCAGCACCTGGGTGGTGACTAGAAATGAAAATTGTCAGAACCCTCTCAGGCCTCCTGAAGCAGGAGCACTGAGGGTGGGGGCCAGGAGTCTGGGTTTCAGCAAACTCTCCAGAGGACCTGAAATGCTTGCTCAGGTTTGAGAACGATGGCTTTGCAATTGATCTTGATACAGAAATCAGGGGACACATCCGGTCTATGGTCCTGAATGCCCAGAGGCCTCCAGGCTTTGCTGGCTGCCTATCCACCCCCATATGTCCACCTCCCTTTCTGTTTTGCTTGCATCTGTCCTAGGGGTACAGCCCTGACCCACCTCTTTCAAGAGTTTTTCTCTTTACCTGTGGGGAAGCAGAATAGGCTAATGCTTAAGAGAATAGTCTTCAGGGGTAGACACCCCCTGGTGTGACGTTGGCTTTGTGACTTATGCTCCAGGCAAGATGTTTTCATTCCTACTCTTCAATTCCCTCATCTGTAAAATGGGCATAATTATAACTACCTTATTGATTTGTGAGGTTTAAATGAGTTATGGGAAAGCAAATTAATATGAAAGTAGGTCGTAACGTGGAAGCTGTGTATAAAATGAGTAACCTACAGCATCCCTCTAGTTTTTACTCTAAATCACCAAACAATAGATAATAGATCAGTCCTTCTTATACTTGGCTGTTCATTAAAATGACCGATGTAGCTTTTGAAGACTCTGATGCCCATGCAGTTCCCTAGGCCAATTAAATCAGAACCTCTAGGGGTGGATGTCAATATTCACCAGGTGCTGCAAAGTTGGGGAACCAGTGCTCTTTGCGAATGGAGTTTGGCCTAGCAGTATAATGAAGTGCTCTTGTATCAGAGTCCATCTTATCTGTAAATGACATTTTGCACATGTGTCCTATCAGCCCAGCTAGAATGTAAGTGACAAGAGAGCTGACCAGGGCTCAGGCCTCCCTGTTTTCCCCCATCCCCAAGCCGAGAAAATATGTGGCATGAATTCAGCAGTTACTTGCTCTTGGTGAATTAACTGAAATAGAAAATAGGTTTTGACTGGGAGGAAGGAGACAGACACCACTTCAAAGAGATTCAAAGCTAAGAACAAGGGCTGTGAAGCCAGACTGCATTGGTTTGGACCAAGATATAATATTCACTAACTGTGTGACCTTAATTAACCTCTCTGTGCCTCAGTTTTTTTTTTAATCCTTAAAAGGGAGCTCTTAGAGTTGTCATGAGGATTAAATATAATAACCTGTGTGAAGCATTTAACATAGTACAGGACACATCAATAAATGTTACCTGTTACTATTATTATTATCATGGAAGCTTGTTCTAACTTGGCTCAAAGGTCAGCTATAGGCCTATGTAAAAAGAGGGTGTGATCATAAAATTTTT
Organism: Rhinolophus sinicus; assembly: GCF_036562045.2. Taxonomy (NCBI): domain Eukaryota; kingdom Metazoa; phylum Chordata; class Mammalia; order Chiroptera; family Rhinolophidae; genus Rhinolophus; species Rhinolophus sinicus. Next base: position 15,506,812 of record NC_133757.1, read on the forward strand.
CTTTACTTCTCAGTTTCATTGGATGGGGTCCAACACAGCAGAGTTGCTTTATTTGAAATTCTGTGATGCTTCAAGGTATTTTTTTTTCCTTTTAGTACTTGATACAGTGCCTGACACACACAAGGATTCAATAAATGTTTAAATGAAAGAATAAATGATGAGCTGGGTTAAAATGAACTGCTTCTCTCTTAGACAGCACTGGTTGTCCCTGTAAGATTCAGAGAAGAGAAAGTATCTATTTCAAAGGGAAGTACAAATACAGATAGGACTCAAGGATGGAGAGAAAAACAGCCACCGTGGTCCTTTGTTGTTTAAATCATCAGAGCATGCCGTAGGGAATTCCTGATACTAACTTCACAGAAGTCTGACTTACTGTTTCAGAACAATTTGTTTCTGGCTGTTTATTTTTGTAAAGTCTCCCCGTTTCAGCCTTTGCTGGGACCCCCATGTCATTCTCATTAATTCATTCAATCATCAAAGTGACAATGCCTAATTAATGAGCTACAAAGAATCAAATGTAGAAAGGGACTCTGTCGCAAGCTCTCCCATCACCTGAGCAGAGGGTCATAAATCAGTGTGTGGCTCAGATGCTCCCTGCTTTTCAGGTGTGTCAGCTCAGCTACCAAGTTCATGGCCATGTCATACTGTACTTGTCTTAAAGAGTCTACAGGTTTTGACTGGACGAAAGGGTTTGTTCACCTCTGAAAGGGCATATAAACCTTTTGGCTACATGTATGTCATAGTTCGGTAAATCCAACTGTTATGGCCTGGACACTGGATAAATGGTTGGTAGCAGCAGAACTGCATTACAGAAGACACCCGATCATAGGGGTTTTAAGAGAAGAGGATTTGAAGCAAGATGTGCTTGGGTTTGAATCCTTGCTGCTCTGCTCCCATAGGTCTGTGGCCTGGGGCAGTGTTACACCAGGTATAGTTCACAGACCACCATCAGTCTACAAATAGCTTGTTACCAGTCGTGAGGGTATCAGGAGCTTGTGCCAGAATGTAAATCAGTTATACCACTAAGTACATTATTAGTTCTGTGGACATTTTTCTTTTTGCAAGCCAAGACTTCCTCAATGCTGGAAGCAGTGTGTCGATTTACATCTAGTGTGCATTTCTTATTCCCTTACTGACTGATAGCAAAGAGCTCACAGAGCAGCATTTGAGAAGCAGCAACCTAGGGCAAGTTAACCATTCTGAGACTCAGTTACCTCATCTGTAAAATGGGGATATTGATTCCTACTAAGTTCTAGGGTGCCTCGAGAATGGAGTGAGACAAGCCATACAATGGCTTAGTATGATGCTTGGTGCGTAGCAGATACTCAATAAATTATAGCTATTATTAGACATAGATATTAGGTTGGTGCAAAAGTAATTGCAGTTTTTGCAATTTTGAACCTTTTAAACCACAATTACTTTTGCACCACCCTAATAATGCAGTCCTAACACTACCATAGGATATTGATATTGTTATCAGAAACAACAACAAAACAAATTAAGAAAACAAAGCATTCCATGGACTAATATGTTCAGAAAGCTGATTGAGCCTTGGGGGACTGAAGGGATTCATCCTACATGTATGCCATGTTCCTGACCCTTTGGGACCAGAGCTAATTTATTTGTGGTTCTCCAAAACTATCACACACTGTGCTCAATAAATGTATTCAAAGCCTGAAGGCAGATTTCACTTTGGAAGCAGCTGTCTTGGCATCAGTAGACTCAAGGCTGTCCCTGGTGTCTTATTTCTCCTATTTCCATCCCCGGGCCCATCCTGAGCATGAGTCCACTCCTGCCACCCTGGGCCCTGCTTTCAACACCTTTCTTCTTGAATCACTTTTGGCAGCAAGAGACCTTTACATTAGCTGCAGGTACACTGAACATCCAACAGGGTTTTTGGCACAGTGACCCCAGCAAATGATTCGTTGAGGACCAACTGACCTGGAGTAGAAGAAAGTTCTTTCCAGTAAGTCACAAGTTTCTGGAGGTAGAGTGAGGTACAAACACACAGGGTAAAGTTTCCCTGTGAAATCTCAAAACTATTCTTGGAAGATATACGAAAGCAAAATTGTTTCGAACCAGCAACATTGAAACATTTCACCCTACTGTCTATCATGTTTTTCCACTACAAACTGTTAGCTTTTATTTTTTTAGTTAAATGATCTTGCACTTGCTTCAGATTAGCTCTATATTAATCAGGATTCTTTTAATTAAAGGTGACAGCATTCCAATCAAAGTTGCTTAAGGAAAAAAGAGAGTTTGTTGAGGACGGAGGAGATGCTAACTTGAGTGTGACTGTATCCGGGGACCCAAACAAAGTCCTCGGGGCTTCCTGTCTCCCAGCTCCACTTTTCCTTCTGCTTCTCTTTAATGATTTCATTTTCTCCTCCTGCAGATTTATTTCCTGCCAGTAGATGTAACTTAGGTGGCAGCAGTTCTGGGTATCACATCCTCACAGCCCATGGTCCAGGGGACAGAGAGCTTGTATCTGTGAGCATCCAATTATAAAATCCCAGAGTCACCCACCCGTCCTGCATGAGGGTGATGAGTTATAATAACCAACCAGGGCTGGGTCACATGACACCCCTCTCCATCTTCCCCCTCTTCCTTATAGCCAGGATACTGGGGACTTGTGAACTGAACCCCCAGCAGAATTACTTGGTGTTAGGGAATGTGCAGCTCCTCAAAGGAGGCAAGAGGTTGTTAGAAACGAGGGAGGGAAGGAATGTTGGGTTGATTTACAGAGCACATGTGCATAACAGAATAGGGGGAGAGGACAGAGAGGACAAAGCTGAACAGAAGAGCTATAATGGAGCTTCAAAGGAGAAATGAGAGCGCAAGGTCAGGGGGACAGCACTTATTCAGGTCACTCAAATTACTCAGTACGGTACCACTTTGTCTAAGGAACTGACTAGTCTTCCTTATTGAAACTACTGTTTAACTCACCCCCGTCTAAGACAGAAGCCGTAGACCCACATTTTCAACACAAGCCTGCATTTTCTCACCAATAACTTGGCATTGCTGATGAACCCAACTCCCATCTCTCTGTCATTTCTTTTAATAAAATGTCTGCCACTGAGTAAATGTTTAATGCCTATTCGTTAGTTCTGTCATTTTGACTTAGGTTATTACAAGAACACTCTTATTAAATATAATCTTATAATTGCTCCTATTTTCACATGAGGAGACTGAAGCCCAGAGACTGTGTGACTGGCTTAAGAACATGCCACTCACAATGGGTGGGACGGACAGGAGCCAGGTCTGTCTAAAGCTGAAGCTCTTGTTCTCTATGTAATGAATTCAATCTCTGGTTGTTGGGAGATGAGAAGGGCAAATTCTTTCTTAATTCCAGTTCCAGCTCCATAGCAGTAATTCATACCACTATGGCCTTAGGCAGTGTGTCTCATCATACTTACAAAGCATTTACTGTACAAGGACCCCTTATTTAATTTTTAAGACTATTGAATGGAGGCTGCTGTTGACATTCCAATCCAATAGCACACAACAAAATTCCCCCACAGACATGTCTTGCTTAAATACAGATGCCACATCCTATTTAATTCGAAAGGCAGAAACAAGACCAGGCTAGTTTTCAGTAGTTCCATTTGTCCCTTTATCAGTACCTTTTTGTGACTAATAATCTCCTCCCGGGTTGTGGATAGTTTTCAGCGTTACTGAAGCTCCAGGTCGTCTCATTTCTGTTGTTGCCAGTTGCCCATGCTTGTTCATTTTCGACCACCTGCTAAGATGTTCATCATCATTTTGTATGTGTCACCAGCTTGAGAGCCTTGAAAGATGTCACCAAGAGTTTTAAAGAAAAAATAAAAATGAAATTCCCTCTGGTTAAGGTAGTGGAAGTAATTTTTCTTCCTCTATTTATTTGTGTCAAGCCCTCGCTGATTTGCATCTATATCTGGAAATAGAATTAACACTTACAAGAGAAGGTGGTTGTCTGCTTTGAAATCTTTGGATCAGATGTACACTTTAAATATGTTACAATTTTATTTGTCAATTATGCTTCAATAATTGGATCAGAGGAAATCTGTGGATCGGAGAGTCCAGGGAAGCCAGGAGTTCCTGTTCCAGATCTCTTCTTCGGGCCCTCGTAGTGTCTCTCCTCCTTCCCTGGCTCCCCTTGTCTGTCATTTCTCAGGTTCCTGTCTGATGTATTAGGGTGTTTCAGCTGCAAGTGACAGTTTACCTTGTAAGGACATTTGTCTCACGTGTCACGAAACCCCACATTGGTCATTTCCAGGTTGGTTAATGTAGCCGCTCAAGTTATTTCCTTCGGTTCTGATCTCCTCAGCAGGTCAGCTTGGTTCGAAGGCTTATCCTTTTGTTGTTGCAATTGGCTTCGAGCCCCACGTGTCACATTATACAAGCTGGCTGACAAAGATGGACATTTCTGTGGCTCACCCTCTTTTCATCAGTGAGGGCCACTCTCCCAGAAGCCCCCAGCACTCACTTCTCAGTGGCCAGAGCTGCATCCCAGGCCCATGTCTAAATCTTGCAGAAGGCATGGAATAACCTTCACAGACTTAGACTAATCAGGATATTTGCTCTGTGGTGGGGAAGAGACCTACCACACCTAACCACGTGAAGTGAGAAGACAAATAAAATCTGGTTCTTTCACTAAAAAAATGAGGATGCACTGGGTAATGCCTCTTATTGTCTCTTAGGCAGATGCCTAGGCATGACTTACTCATATGGCCTTCACTGTAACCAGCAGGGCAGTGATTTCTAGTTATTTATCTTCAGCCTGGATTTCTCCTGAAATCAGCAGGGAAACTGAATATCTGCTTAGCTATTCCCTTTAGATATGCAAACCTTTCTTTTGCATAACCTACATCTCTCCGTTACAAATCACTAAGACATCCCAGAAAATCTTTCCTGGAAAATATCACTGTATTTTAAATCATCCTCTTTCAATTCTAGGACTGTGTTCAGGCCACCGGAATCTGTCCCAGAGGTTAGTTGAATAAACCAGGGTCATGCCAATGGATCTCATTCTATGGTGCATGCTATGGGCATCTTTTAGGGGCCATTATTTTTGTTTTATGTGAGCAGTGAAAGATCAGGGAAATACAGGATATCCTGACTTTGCATGGTAGTATGTGACTGCAAAGATAACCTTGCAAACTGAAACCACACAAAATGGTCTTCATAATCAATGGGGAAATTTACTATTATTCTGTGACCTTTAAAAATTTCTGTCAGAATATTGAAGCTCTTTGGCTGTCACCTATAACTGTATAGGTACATGGAAAAAAAATAGTAAAACTAATATTTACTTAATACAGTATTGTTTAAAACCTTAGAAACATTGAGAATCAAAATGTTTTATTTCTTATACAAAAGTTATAAAGAGTTCTTTGAATAGTGCCTGCCGTCTTTTCACCATAGAACTTATAATACTGAGTAAACATCTTTCCTGTGCCTTGGGGAATTGTCATGCTTCTAAGTTTGGATTAGCTTCCAACATTTTATCCTTTGCACTTCCAATGTTGTGAAATACCTCCGAGTTCCTTTCTTGCGGAGTTTTTTGATGGTACCAATTTCTCTGGGACATTTTCCTCTGTTTCTTCATTTATGTGGATAAGTCACCTTCACTAAATTCCTCTGACTGCCAGTCTAGAGTCTCTATGTTTGTGGCAGTCAGCATTGCACGGTCAACTATTACTGCTCCATTCAAATCTTACTTCCAGTGTTTTCACTTTTTGTGTCATTGCTGTGTTTTCCTCTTTGTTAGCCAAACCCCTCTTTTGATTATCCATTTTTGTAAAATATCCCATGGGTTTATCACCGAGAGACAAGGAAGCAACACCACTCCAAGGTTTGCTGGCTGTGTAGGAACTGAATAACCTGAGAGTGACCAATCACTTCCAGACTTTGAAAGACGTGATTTGATTGGTCACTGACTATGGGCATATCTGTTAATTACATAGTGATTTATGGACTGAAGAGCTGGAGGCAAAGTTTTCATTTTATTCAGTTACAGTTAATATACCATGGTAAGTGAGAATTGAACTGTGTGGTTAGAGCACTGATGTTATTGAATTAAACCATGGTAACTGAAATGTGCATACCACATTTCAGAACCATGTAGAGTGAGGGCTGCCAGCATTGCAATTGAGGACATATCCACCCACTGGCAGTGTCCTTTCAGCTCTATACTTCTGAGACACCGCAGGCCAGCCCCTTCCTTCCAGGTGGCTGTAAAGTAGGCAAAACCCGGCGTTTCATCACATGCCCATCCCTGGATGATATGCCTGGTCTCTAACATTAGGAAAGGATGACTTTAGCCTTGAGTCTGTACAGCTGGCACAGACTGGAAACAGCCGCAATATAGCACTGCTGAAAAGCAAGAATGCCATTAGCAAGTTCAATAAGCCAAGTGACTGCCCGTGGGTCAATGAAAGATGGTAAATGGAATGAATATGTCATCTACAGGTGGAAAATTTCCACTCTCTTTTTGTTTCTGATCTTTTGGTAAAAATGAAAATTCACTCTCTTTTAGTGCTTTAGCCTTCAGAACCTAATCTAATCCAACCCAATAAATGGAATGCGAGGAGAAGCCCTGGAAGATTCTAGCATTGCCTTGCTATGTGACCTTACAGGGAAATTTTAACCTTTGCCTACCTGTACTGTTTTCCTCCCTCGGCTTTCAATTCCCCTCTTTGCCACGGGTATGTTGCAAGCCCTTTTGACACCCTCAGAGGTGAACTCTACCCTAACCTCCAAGTGGTTTGAAATAATGAGGAAAATTTTGGACTTGACTTGGAATCTATTGAGATACTACTAGTAATAGCAGAGAATAATATGCATGTTCTATTTTTTCTTGTGTCTACTTAATTATATGCTTCCTTTTATGTGACAAAGAATTATGAGGTTCTGGAAAGAGCACAGATTTTGGAATCAGGCAAGACAGACTTTGGAACCTAGCTTTCATCACTGACTGTACTTGAGACATTTTATGTCATTTGACTGAAAATGAATTCAATATGTGGTAGCTACTACCATTAACTGTTGATCATAAGCTGATGTGTGGGTCAGATGTGCTGACGTATGTAAAACATTTCACATAGTAACTGGGATGCTGAATGTGCTCCAAATGCTATTTTCATAACCTGTCTATTCTCCTTTCTACTTTAGCTTCTAGTAAACTCAGAGACAAGTCAATTGTTCAGTTGGAAGGATTAATCAATCTTAAATGTTTGGTACGGCAAGATTTCTGCTCTTTTTAACTATGTTTCATTTTGTGTGTGTGGTTTTTTTTAAATTTATTTTCTTTTTGATGTGCTGTAATATTAACAACCTGCTCAAATCATTGGTAGTCGTAGATGAGAATATAAAAAAAAAAAAGACTGAATTAATATTCATATTTCCACTTCAGTCCCAGTGATATACAGATCAATCTGCCCTTCTTTCCTCTGCTCTGGTAACCTAGACATTCTTCAGCTTGTGGAGAGCTTTAACTCTGAAATAATTCAATTTGCCCTGAAGATATTTTGTTGCTGCCACATACTTAGCACAGTATGAAAGTTTTTGACCATGATGTTTTGTTTATCAACTCTTCATAGTCAGCCTAGAACAAGTGCTGATATAATTCAGAATGGCAGAAAGAGTGCTGTGTATTCACCAAAACCCACCTCATTTGTTCTTCCTGGGACACAAGCTACCACCTTTCCTTTGCAGTTTGGTGGAGGTTATGACTGGGTTCAGGCAAATAGGATATGGGTGGAAGTGATGGCCTGGTTATAAAACCTTCTAGGAAATTGTTGACTTTATGCTCCCATTTACAGTAACTTCTAAGACCATATTTTAAAAATAGATAATGATATGGTGTACCACTTAGAGAAAAACAACCTCAGAGAATTGCCTGGACCTGCATCAGATTATAACATGAACAAGAAATCAATTTTTGTTGTGCTAAGCTTCTGAGATATCATGGCTTATTTGTTACCTTAGCATAGCCTATACTATACTGACTAAAATACTTTCCTAACTAACTCATGGAACTTTCCTGGGGATAAAATGACACTGTGCTCATGTTAGTACTTTATAAAGTGTATATGAAAGCAATGAGTAAATGTAGCATGTTGTTACAGACATACCTTGCTTTGTTGTGCTTTGCTTTTGGGCACCGTGGAGATGCTGCATTTTTTACAAATTGAAGGTTTGTGGTCACCCTGTGGTGAGCCAGTCCATCAGTATCATTTTTCCAACAGGGACAGATGATAGTCAGCATTTTTTAGCAATAGAGTAATTTTTAATTGAGGTATGTACATTTTTAGACATAATACTATTACACATTTAACAGACTACAGTATAGTGTAAACATACCTTTTATATGCGCTGGGAAACCAAAAATAAAAATTCATATGACTTGCTTTGTTACGGTGAACCAGAAGCAAACCCACAATATCTCCAAGGTCTGACTGTATTTGTGGAAAGTGCACAGGTTTGGAAGGTAAGAGCCTAAATTCTCGCAAGCGTATCACGTCCTTGCATCTCTCTTATCGGTAGTCCTGTCCTCTGTAAAGTAATAGCCCTAATCTTTGCCTTGACTACTTTTCAGGGTTGTGACAAGATGCAAATTAAATCACAGATGTGTAAGAACTTGGTAAACTAAAGTCCTGTCAAGTAAAAGCCACCGTAATTATTTCTCTGGAACTAAAATTCTCTCTCAGGAATACCCTTTTCATGGACAAAAGGGATGCCTCGCTACCACAAAGTGTTACTGTTTTCTAGAGTGTCAGCACAGATTTTTGTTCAGCAAAGCGTGAGACCAAACCTCCTGAATGTAATCTGAAACACTTGGCAGGCATTTTCTGCCTGGAACATCTGCTTAAAGCTGAAAATAAAGGTGGCTATGATTCTAAACACAGAATGTCTGGAGGGAAGAAAAAAGAACCTTGCATAGAGTTTTTATCTCCCCTGAAGATGAGGGTAGAGAGTTGGGAGGAGGGTGTGTGGTCGGAGTCTTGTGTAGGAGAGGGGGAGAGGTCAAACTTCATTCTGGGGAGGACAGCTCACAGACCCCAAGAAGGTCAGGGCACAGTCAGGGCTTCATACTCAGTTGCCCACAGCATGTATTTGCAGAAACAGGAAGGTCCCAAGTTTCCATTCTACTCTACAGTTGGGCTCTGAAACTCCCTGGGTAAAGCTTTTTTCTTTTTAGCTGGCAACATTGTTTCCTGTCTAGCTCCAACCAACAAAATAGTTTCATAAGAGGAACTGTGCCAAAAGTTAATATTGTCCTTAGGAGATTTCGGGGAATGAAGGAATTGAGATAAACTTTTGATGGCATGTGGAGACACAGCGAGTGATTCACAGATGAAAATTTTGCGGTTAAGGTCAAACAATAGACCCCTTAGCCCACCTTTCCCATATGGGGACTCTACTCTGAGGACGTCTGGGTCCTCTGAACCTCAGTGCTCACCTTTGTAGCTAGCTCTTCTACCTGCCAGGTACCCTGCTAAGTGATTCACAAATTTCAGTGCATGTATTAGTCATTAAAAACTCAAGGAAATAGATACTATTATCAGCCTCATTTTAGGAATGGGGAAACTGAGCCCAGAACATTTAAGCCATAGGACACAGAAACAATAAGTGGCAGAACCAGAATTCAGACCCGGGCAGCAGGATCTACAGTCCATGCTCCTAACACAAAACAGACTCTGCTGCCTCACCCAGAGAAGCAGTAGAATCTGCTTGTGAACCTCAGAGACCCAACAGCTGTCAAGACCCTGAATTCTCTGATTTCAATGCATCAGATGAGAGGCAATTAAAAACAAAGTCCAACAAGGAAGCCACGTCTTGACCAGTTCTTGTTGTACAAATAGGTGGTTGTGGCTAATAGAAATCAAATGCAAATTCTCTTTGCCAATTCCTTGCTACTGGAAACAAAGCTTCCCTGATTGAGATCCCGAAGTGATTTAGGTGGATCCATTGAAGAGTCCCAGTGCCCAGAGCTGGAAAAGCCAGGCCCAAGTGAGCTCATTACCTATCACTTGGTTGTTGGTTAAATTAAATAAATAAAAACAATCCTCCTGGAGTTATGCTTTCAGTTTGAGGTGCTAAGATTCATTAGCATATCTTTATAAAAATGCATGTCTGTGGCATATGTTTATTGCTCATCATAATGTTCGTAAGCACCTCATTAATTACCAGGTGCCTTCAGGCATTTACTTGGAGCCAGTCAAGTACTATGTAATCAAGTCAAGTTAACAAACTACTTTTGTGAGGACTCAGGAAGAAGGAAAATGCGAGATAAGCAATTAGTATTTGTTTCTGATTTTCCTTACTGGCTGGTTGCATCCCACAGCTGGGTCTCGGGGAGTCTTCTCTCTAGACTTAGTATTTCCATCTCCAACCAGTATTTTTCTACTGTCTTCGCTTCCTACTACTAAGTCAGTTTTGTTGAAAGTGTGGCCCAGATGACCTGCTTCTGGTTTACCTGGATTGGTTTATTCAAAGTGCAGGCTCCCTGGCTCCAGGACAGGCCCCTGATTCAGAATTTGTACAAGTGAGGTCTGGGTGAGCTGACCGCATGAACTGGTTTACACCCATTGACTCGGAGTTCCTTTCCTTCTCAGAAGTTTTCCTGCTTTGATGATAAATTCAATGGGCGCTCTAGACCTGAAGCTCTACATCTAACATGGGTCCCCATGGTTCTTATGCATGCTCAAGTTTGAGAACCACCGTTGTTAGTGTGATAGCATACGACTGTTAGTAACAGTGAGTTTGGTGGGGGGAAAAATCTCTGAGATGTCATTTATAAAAATCATGTTCTTGCAAATAATCATTTGTCTAGGGTAGAAGCAGGAGCCCACAGAAAGAAAAACATGCAAAATACACTGTCCTTTATATTAATTATGAGACTTCTCTAATTTACCTCAAACAAGTCAGGAAGTCTAGCAAACCCACATCAAGGAACACAGTCGAGTTTCTCCCCGCATAGAAATTCTATGAAAGCAGGTGTGGCCCACACACAAACCCATGAGCTCCTTCAGAGTCCCCAAGGAGCGGTCACCATGAGAGGGCATCCTAGCATTTACCCCAGGGCTGAGAAACTCTCTGGGCAAAAGTCACAAACTGGCAATCCCTGGGCCATAGCCACCCACAGATGTGTTCTGTTCTGTGCACTGTGATTTACATATTTTGTGCCATTTTCATACGTTTAAAAATCAGAAGATTTCACATTTAAATAATTATTTCTGACTCCTCTCAAAATAGCAAAGGGCTTGACAAAAAGGAATTTTGTGCCCACATGACCGACTTGACTAGCTAAGTGGTAGCCACCCTCTTTGAATGGAGCTGAGGTTTCTATTTCATTATGGCCCCCAGTCAGCCTGTGTCATTCATGTCCGTCATCTGCCCATATCCATCTAGGCCCACAGCTGGGATGCCGCTGCCCCTCCCTGCTCTGGGACCAGGTGGTCATCAGTATCTTCAAAGAGCAGAGGTTCCTAATTGTGACAAAGCCCAAATATGACCTTTTTCAAGTAAAATGTAAACTTCTAGGTATTTGTTTGTACTCTTCCTGTTGCCAGGAATAGTTAGCATTATTATTTTTTCCATTATCTCCGTTATGTACCAGAAGAGATACTCACTGCTCCGCCCTTTATCCCTCTGGAGACATAATCCATCATCGCTCCTGGAAAGGTTAGCCCTACGTGCCACGTGACCTTGCACCCTTGGCCATTGCTGCCTGGATCCAAGCGCATACCTGACCTAAAGCCAGTCAGTGAGATCAACTGGCTGTGGGGAATCTGAATTAAGACTCAAAGACTATAGTAGCTGATGGTGGGTACTGAAGCTGAAGGGTCCCAGTATGTTGAGGTGTTGAGAAAGCTATATGCAGGAGGTCACATGGTCCCAGAGGACATTGAGTATGGCATCTATTTCTGACTTTTCAGTTTCAATTCTCCTGAATGTTCAGCCCCCCTTTATTGTCCTTTCTTGGATGTCTATGTTCTCATCTATTGTGTCCTTAAAGTAAACCCCTCATTAAATTAGTGTGAGTGAGGCCCTCCCTGCGCCTTATAATCCAAAGAGCCTCGACTACCAGTGGCCACCATTATAGGGCTACAAGGGCCTCAGAGTATACAGAAGCACTTTCACAAGCATTGATTTCTCACAACATGTCTGTAAGATAGGAATTCTTATTTTTATTTTGCAGAGAGGGTGTGGGATCAGAGCCCCAGAAAGCAGTTTCCAGGCTCTCAGCCTCACATAGAAAGGTGCTGACTCAGGTAGTAAATGGCCATCAACTGTGATTGGATGGCCATCAGCTGTGGCTGGTTGGCCGTCAGCTGTAACCAGTGAGCCATTGGCCACTAATATAACTGCCGTGACTACGCTAGCAGAAAATGGGGGCTGGCAAGAAGATGGTGGCTGAGCCTGGAAGTGGTGCAGTGAGGGTTGCGAACGTTGTGGCTCCTGCTTCCTGTGGCTCCTGCTTCCTGTGGCTCCAACCCAGCCACCAGTGAGAGTATAGTAGTGAGATGACTCCCCTACCTATGGCTCCGTGAGGGTTCCTTTTTGGCCTCACCATGTCCCGCGTTCTTATGTGGGGAGCGGGAGCAGAGACCCCGCAGGCCACCCCGCGTGACTCCCTGCACGACAGAGGGACTTGGGGAAGAATATGTTTCAAGGAGGGGAAATGAATTGTCTGAGGTCACACCGGTGGTAAATGGTGGATTGATTTGGAATTCAAAACTAGGTTTTCTAACTAAGAGGATATTGTGATTTCTATTATAGCAAATCCTTTGCCCTCGGTTTTAGTTATAATAGAGGTTTGGCTACGTTTAATGAAGATTTAAAAAAAAAAGTGGCTTAAGCAATCTTTATTCATGATGCAACAGTTCCTGAGAAGATAGTCCAGTGGCGGATTGATGGTTTTGTTCCCTGGCTGGGTTCAGAGACCCAGACTTCTCTGTTCTGTTGTTCTGCCGTCCCTGGGGAGTTGCCCTTGTCTCCTGGTACAAGATGACTTATGTCCCTGACCAATTTCCGAGAAACAGGAGGAGAAAGGGGATGCAGGAAAGGAGCATACCTCTTTCCTTTAAGCGAGTGTCCTGTAAATTACACACATGGCTTTGAATCACATTCAGCCATGACGTAATTACCTGAACACAGCTTTCAGCAATGGAGGCTGGACAATGTAAACTTTACTCTCAGTCGCCATGTCCTCAGCTGATAATTGAGCCTGTTGCTATAGAGGGGACTCAGGAAATAATGGATTTGGGGTGACAACTAGAAGTCTCTGCCTACACACCCATTTCTTCAAAATTTAGATAGTCTCCTCTCCCTCTTGAAGGAAGGAAGGAGTTATGCAAATTCACAGTAAGATAAAAATGACTGGCAAGGGATGCTGCTTGAGAGGAGATCCTGAAGACAGAGGATGTGGAAGGACAGAAAGAAGGAGAACACTGAGCACCTAGAAGGGACAGTTGGGGACTCCCCTGGGAAAAATGATGCAAAAAAAGGAAGCTCCTTTCTCGCATATTTCCTGAGCCAGCATAGCTTCCACAAGTCAGAAACCCGAAAGTGGCTTTAGACTAATTGATTAGCTTGGGGAAGCCCTTGCATTGATTTTTATAACCTCCAGAAATAAATACCATATGAATTCGATGTGACTAATGTGGACACAAATGCCAAATAAAGCAATAAAGATTTGACACTTATTTAGAAAGTGTTGCTGGAAAAATATGAATGATTATTTTAATATAAGCACTGTGTGGTACATATCCCTGTGCTTTTCTTTAATTTCCCCACAGATCGGCTGCTGTACAAGCCATACCCTTGTGAAGCAAATGAAAAATTATATTTGAAATTAAATTTCAAAAAGGAATTGCAATTGTTTTCATTATAAGTCACCCAGTGTGGGTCCCAAGCTACATCGGCGTTTAGGCACTGATGAATTGGGGTACCAGCATTGACATGGGACTGAGAGCCAAAGCAGGGATTGTGGCTTTGCAGCACATATCTGTGCCTATGCTCGACTCCTGTGGGGAATAGCATATCCATTATAAATTATTATAAAATGCAAGAGTAGGCTGAAAGACATTTTTATTCCAGCATCCACAGGTCATTTCGCTATATAAATCCCAGTAAACCTAATGGGACTCCTATGATTAAAACTCCAAGCTCTAAATCCAGAAGATGCTCTTGAGTGCATATGTTGAGGGAGCCCCTGAGGTCTACTGAGTAAATAATCTATATACTAAATAGCCCTTAAGTCATCATTAAGACTCAAAAAGTCTCCTCCATCATATGTACTGAATCCACACTAGGTACTAGGAATTCCAGAGCAACTGGTAACTCTTTGTAATTCAGCGAAGTTGAAATAAAACACTTGTCCTTTCTACCTTACACTGGTTCCTCCTCTTATACTTTTAATCTCAGTGAATGACACCAGCGTCCCCCCTGGTATTCCTCCCTTTCCCCTTTCTCAACCAAAGCAGACATCACCAGTCATCCTGGCACCATTTCCTGCTGACTTTGGATGTGACATTGGATGCTTTCCATCCAGAACGCTCGTCCAACACTTCCTGTGCACACAATTGGTCCTCAGTGTGAAAACATTTTCCAGTTCACCCTAATATCTTCTCTCATCGTCTGAATGCAGTGGATTCTATCTTCTGTACAGCTCTCTGACTTGCACTTTCTTCCTACCCTCATTGTTGCCCTCCTCTCTTAAGACCCTTCAAAGTCTCCCCATCACCTTCTGAATAAAGTCTAAGCTCCCTAACCTGGTAACTGAGATCCTTAATGTGTAGTCCCTTCTAACTCTCCAGCCTTACCTTCCATTAACCCCCTCTCTACACTGTCCAAACCATTCTCAATTAATTACAGTTCTCTAAATTCAGCAGGCTGTTTTCAAGCCTGTGTGCCTTTATTTCTGCTGTGTCCGGTGCTTGGAATGCCTCCCCCTACATGCAGCCTCTTAGAACTCAACATTGCAGACTCAGCTCCTCTAGGAAGACTTTCTGCCCCCACCTCTTTCGTTAAGTCTCTGCTGTGCTTTGCTCAGGTTTCCATCACAGCCAAGTTCCCTTCTATGGGTGATACCATGTTTGACCCTTTAGTTAAGATGAGGACCTCTAGATCTCATCACTGCCTACTTCCCCTTTGTAATCAATGAGATCTATGGGGTAGTACTTTGTGCCTGTGTGAATGTTCTCTTCCCTACCAATATTTTACTCAGCAGTGTAACAGATACTGACAATTTTTGCCTGAACCAATTACTACCCTAACAGGCATTGAAAAATAGTGAGTTTGTATGCCTGAAATCTATGTAACTTTACTAACAATTGTCACCCCACTAAACTTTAATTAAAAAAAAAAGAAAACTAGTGATTTTCTCTTTTCATTGTTTCTTACATTTATTAGTGAGTATTGTTAGAAAAAGAATGACTTTTCCTCTTTATCTCTGTCTCTCACCAAATAACCAAACACTTTTTAAAAGCATTCAATGGACACAACGGGATTTATAGATGATGTAATACAGAATTGTACACCTCAAATATATGTAATTTTACTAACAATTGTCACCCCAATAAATTAAGAAAAAAAGAAAAAAAGAAAAAAAAAAGCACTTAATGGATTATTATCCTTTACTGTTATTATTTTTCTCTGATGTTTGAATTGTTCAAAATGTGGCCAGTGGGAACTACTTAAATCAGCTCCTATGTCATTCTCATGTGACTCTATTATACTCGAGTACTTCCGGTGCAAAATGGAGTACCAGGTTCAGTGTCTCTACTCCAGACCCAAACCCAGGCATTTCTCCAGAAACCTGGTGTTGTTGTTCAGCGGGAATGATATTTAGAGTCCAAGGCGTGAGTGCTACCAGGTATCATTGTTTCCAAGCCCTTTCAGTAGAAAGAGCCAGGAAATATATTTTTAAAAGATGAGTTCATAGATTGAATTTTGTATTCACTCTCAATGTAATTGACATTACAAGGCTTTTCCTTATCTTTTATTTTTTTATGTGAACTTCTTTTCTCTTAGAGAAACCATCTTAATCCTAATAACATTAATATGTTTATCCTACTATCTATAGGAAACAGTTTCAGAATTACCATGTCCATTTTAATATAATAAATCTATATAACGCTTCAGGATTCTTTGTGGTCCCTTTTTTATTTTATTTTTAATAATTGGAACAATAACTCTATAGGAAGTTGAAAAAAATGTAGAGAGGTCCTATGTACCCTTCACCATATTTTCCCCACTGGTTACATCGTGCTTACCTATTACACAATATTGAGACCAGGAAATTAACATCAGTACAATACACAAACCTTATTCAGATTTTATGTTTTACATGCATTCACTGTGTGTATATGCACATGTGTGCAACTCTATGCGATTGTATCACACATGTAGATTTCTATAATCACTACCATGATCCAGATACAGAACTTTCCATCACCACTAGTCTCTTTCATTTGCAGTTGTTTTTGTCTTAGAATATAACCCCCTCCAAATATGTATAATCAGAGAGCTGTATTTAGAAGTTAATAAAGTCTTTCTCTTTGTACTATATAATTGATTTAATACAGTTACATCGCTTCTGTTTGTCCTCAATTTTAGGTTTTGCTTTTTTTCATCCCTTTGGACCTCATTTCAAAATCAAAATGACACAAAGGTATATTTGCAGAGGTCGGGCTCTCATCCTTACCTTTCCCATCCCAATCACACCTATCTCCTAGAGGTAGCAGCTTTTCATAGTTTCTGATATATTTTCCCTGTGATTCCTTTTGCAAAAATAAGGTATATACTTTCCTTATTTCTTTCTTATCCAAAAGATAGCACACCATATATTCTTTTAGCAGCTTTGTAGCAGGGGTTCTCAGACCAGCTTTGGTCAGGTCAGGTACCTGAAGATAGCTGTGTTTGTATGTGGGTGGTAAGGATGGAAGGCAGGCGTCAGGCTTATCACCTCTGCTGCTGCTGTAGCTATTCCCTCTCCATGTTTTGGTTTGTTTTGTTTTGTTATGTTTTTAAGTGTGGAGCTAAGGAATAATTCGCTTAGAATAAAAGGTTGAAAATCACTAATGTAGACTGAAGAAAGAGGAATGGTTTGCATGTACACAGAGCCAGGAAATCAGCGGCACATACTTGCTTTGCCTGGAGAAAAGCCCACTCCACCACAAGGCTGAATTTGCAAAACAAGGCTCGCCATTGGTGTTTCTGGCTATTCCCCATTTACCACTGCCCCCCATCTTGTCTTCCTTCTCTGTGTTGCCCTGTGGCCCAGGTGCAGCTGACCTGTAGCAACCATTTTATTCTCTGTTTCTATGAGTTTCACTTTTTAATTTTTTTTTTAGATTCCATGTTATTAGTGAGATCATACAGTGTTTCAGTATTTGTCTTTCTCTAGCTTATTCTACTTAGTACAATTTCTTCCAGGTTCATCCACATTGTGGCAAATAACAGGTTTCCCTTCTTTCTCATGATTGAATAATACTCATATATATACATATATATGTATATATATACATATATATATATATCCCCAAATATATATACATATGGGGCATACTTATACTACTGAATTATTTGTTAATCTGAAATTCATATTTACCTGACTGCACATGCTGTATTTTATCTGGGAATTAGAGAGAGACTGGGGTGTTTATTCCTGTTCCTGCTGCAGCCTGGCTGAGGTTTTAATAATGACTATGTTCCTTTGACAACAAGCTCCTATTAAGCTCTCCCTTCTATGGCTCTAGTTTTTACAGGGTTCTAGAAACTTGGCTCCCTCCCCTCCAAGCCTCCCACTATTTTCAGTCTCTAAGAACCTCACCCTCCCTTGTTGGAAATAGTCCTTTAGGAAATAGACCCTTTATACAATTCAGTTTAAAAAAAAAATCCTTTAGAATAGGCCATCTGCTTCCTGTTTGATACAAGGACCATCCCTGTAGAGGCCTTGACCAGGCCCCTGGCATGTCAGGACAAGGCACCCCAAGCTTGGAGCTTCACACTGTGTCATTCTCCATAGCATCAGGTCAAGTGAGTGTGTCCAGTGGCTAGCCACCAGCTCATCAATTACTGTGAAGAGTGGCATTAAAATATGGTATAGGTAGAAATGAGCTACAGAAGGGGTTTTCTAGGCTAGATCTCAGACTGGGTTCCAGAAACACAGAGGTTAGTGTTTGGGAGTGTTTGTGTACATGTACATATATATATATATATATATATATACACACACGCATGCATATATATATATATATATATATATATATATATATATATATATATATACATGTACAATTCGTATTCTACTTTTATTTTTTAAAGTTAATTTCTAAGAAAAAATTTCTTAAAGGGAATTTCTAAAAGTAAGAATCTTCAAAAAAAGACATAAACCTATTCTTGTTCTGTGATAGTCTGCCATATCTGTTGTGAAGAAAAGGTGAAGCAAACCAAAGAAATGGAGTGTGATCCCCTGAGGGGCTATAGTTCCATCAGCTCAGGCCAATTTCAAGAACCACCGGGGTGATGTCTGTCTTCTAGGTCTTTGTCATCTCTCTCAATTTATAGTTTCAGCATGTATTTGTGAGATGCTGTTCTTCGTATTTTTAATAAAATAAAACACATTTCTTCAATTTGTCAATTTTTGCTTAATCATAAAAATTTCAATTTGCACGTAAATCAAAGATAGTTTCCATGGTCCCTCACAGCAATTCATTTGCAAGATCATTTTTTTGTGTGAGTCTACTTTAATCTAAGCATGCGTCATACCTCATGAGGCCCACTGGTATCCTATCAGCAATGCATTATAATGCAATAGAAAGCATGGTCTTGATGAAACAGATTGGGAAAACGCTGATCAAACACAACCTCAGCTCCTTAGCTATCTGGATGATCTTTGAATCACAAGCTATGGCCAGCCCTCATCCCCGTCATGCGCCCCTACTTCCTCCTGAAGCTGGCAGGATTGTGGCAGGGAATGGAGACACCCCTTTTCTGCCCCTCTCAGTTGTTCCACACCCCACCCTCAGAGGCCTTCTCTTCGCCACCCCCCTCAACTCCCCTCCCTCTTTCATTCCCTCATTTATATCTCTGTCATGGTTTTCCGTGCCCCTCCCTCTTCACATACACACACTCAAAAATGTTGAGTCTTCAAAGAAATTAGGAGGTATTCCTCCCTAAAAATCAACAACCGCAGTTTTGGAGATCCCAAATCAGGAAGGAAGGGTCCTTGACTCAGAAGAGATCTGGAGACCTGGATGGTGCCCTCGCTTACTCTTTCCTAAATGTTGATTTTAGGCAAATGTAATCTTTCTGATGCTCAGTTCTTCCTATGTGAAATGGGCGTAAAAATCCCCTCCTGGCTAACTCACAGGAACTGGTAGACTTGAAGGTAATTTGAAGTGTTAAAAAGCTGATAGAAGTCCACTGTAAGATTACAGCAAATGAATCACTCTGACTAAATTGAGCATACAATTCAGGAAAACAGCCATTTCCCCCTCCTACAGAACAAGTCATGGATTGACTGCTTGTGGGAGGGAATTCAATTTTCTTTCATTTTAATAAATCTGAATCGAGTACCTGCCATGTGCCAGGTACAGTGGCAGTAGAAATAAAATGAGAAGTTAGTTCATAAACCCTGCCATACAAGAGCTCATAACTTAGTTTGGGAGCTACTAATTAGGATATAATATGGCTAGAACAATCAATGTGTCTGCAAAGCACTATGGGAGCATGGTTGAGGGCACAACACCTTCTGTCTGGGAACCAGAATAGTGATGGGAAGCTTTTGCACTGGACATGCGTTTATTCACTCATCTATTCATTGAACAAATCTCTTTGAGCCTTGACTTTGTTTCGGGCACTGTGACTAGTGCTGGGAACACAGCAATAAGCAGGTCTGATGCTTTTTGCTCTTGGCAACTTACAGGATAGTGGGACAGTCAAGCACAGACCAAGCATCAGTTAACCTTGCAAAACCAGAGGGTGCCAAAAAAATGTATACACATTAAACAAACAAAAAAAATCTTAAAATTATGCTGATGGTAACCACCTTGAGCACCTCTTGTCATTGCAGAAGTCAGATGTGACTTGTATTCATCTTTTGTTATTGATATATATTTAGTATTACAGTTTTAATACCATTTTTTTCTTTCTTAAAATGTGTATACATTTTTTGGCACCCTCCGTATATAATTATAAGCTGTAAAAAGTGCACAGAAGAAGTACAGGGTACTTTTGTAGAGTCCAACTGACTTAACGACATGATCTGGGCACAGAAACTGACCTAGCACAGAGGCTTCTCCTAGGAAATAACAGCCAGGCTGAGATTTGAAGGGTGTGTAGGAGTGAGGGAGAGGGATGAGCAGAAGAAAGAACGGCACATACCAAGGCCGTGAGGAATGATAGAGTCGGGTTCTTTAGAGGAACTGAGAGATACCTGGATATACAGGATTGAAAGCCTCGCAAAGCTGCCCTTATCTTTCTGTATCTGGGTTCCTCTTATTTTATGCCTTTGTTCTATTCTTTCTTCTCAGGTCACCAGCTAGGGCAGCAGTGCCCACCGGTTTTGAGATGCCCTACATTCTTTCAGCTATGCTTCCTTTTATTGGACATGTACTGAGTCATTTCACAGGAAATAGGGGATTAACAGGCAAGATCAGAAAGACCAAAAATTCCGGAGCAGAAGTTCAGGGACATTCTCTCAAGCTTCCATGAATGTGACTCAGAGTTCATGTTTGTGATTTTTGTTTCTGGTTTCACTTCTAAGGAGACTTTGAGTAGTCTGCCTTGGGTGAGCTATCTGCCCCTGGGCCAGCCTCCACGGCAGGAGGCAATAACATGTAGGGAGTGTCCACCATGGGCCAGGATGTTCTCTGAGTGCTTTGGGCATGTATCTCATTTAATTCGCAGAGTAACTGCAAAGGCTCTATCATAATCCCTATTTTACATGGGAGAAAGTAAGACACAGACAGATGGGCTATTAGCCAAGGTCATAGCTGGTAAGGACATGAGCCAGGTTTTGAACTCAAGGACTCTGATTACAGACTGTGCTCTTTATCACTATGTGCTCTGGGGGCGATTGCAATACAGGCATTGTCATCGCGCCTTTCCCTGTGTATTCAAACAGTTTTCAGAAAAAGAGGGATTGTTACAAGCCAGAAGGACACCTCTAGTCTTGTTTACTATATATCCCAGCTTTAAAACTTCACTTTCTTCTTAAGACCTGGGCTTCCCCAGCTATCAAGACCACAGCCCAGAATAAAGTGCAAAATTCCAGCTAATTCAGATGTATGCTACTAAAAGCATACACAGAAAGCATGGCTTCATACTTTCCCATTTGGAGGCAGGTCACTCTCACCAATGGATATATAAAAGTACAATCAAAGGGGTTCAGGAATTTCAGATGCATTTCATTTTCTTCAGTTCCATAATGTCCTCTAGCACTTGCATTTAGCTTACGTCATTTCTGAATGTAGTCATATCTCCACCATTTTCCTTTACATCTTCATACAAAGAGCTTTATTCCCTTTGTCTTTAAATTATGGTATAGAGAATTCATTACCTCATTAGTTGGGAAGATTTGAGCAGGTCCTTTGGGGATAATAATGTTTCTAATTATTTTTTGTCAGAGAATGACAAGGAAGCAAAACACCTTTGACTGCAATAAAAGAAGTTTCCAAGAGTTTGCTGGAGCCTCCTTCCTCACAAGTGCTCTTTCTTTCCAGGCAGTCTTAGACAGAGGGGTTGGTAAATGGATCCCAAGGCCTAGCTCAGAAACTGCAGAGCCTTTTCCTTTGGAAACTCACAGAGCCCTTGAGAGGACCTTTGGACCATGGAGACCTTTGACCTTAGGAGTCAGGAATGGACAGTGTCTTTAAAGAGTAAACTGGTCCAACTTGTATATCTTTGCTAGCACCGAAGTACTGGAAGCAACAAGATATGCAATATCAGAAGAGCAGAGAAAATAGTGACCACTACGTGGTATCCACTCTCCACCATGGAACCACCCAAGGACTTTTATGACATCTGGGAGTTCACATAATTGTGGATGAGGCAAAAGTCAGAGAAACATTTTTGTAATGTATTTTCACAAGTTGTATATGCAAAAACTACAACTATCACAAAAAGGAGTTTTAATATAAACTGATTTCTTTTTACTTCATGGTCATGACAAATGGAATAGGCTTTGCTCTTGGGCATATCGATGAAGTTTCATTGTCTGCATTCAACAGCCCCTCTTTGTAATGACCCATATTACTTTTGTCTCACTTAGTTTATAATGTGATATATGTTTATTCACTCCAGTTTATTTCAATCCATTTATTTTATTCATCAAACTTTTATTAAGTACTATAAGCCAGACATGTGCTAGAACCTCTGGGTAAAGAAATAAGCAAGACACAGAGTAGCTGGTACCAGACACCCCTAGTTCATATCTGTGATCCTTTCAGATTCTCAAATAAGTTTTAAAAATATCAAAATCAGTTTCCAGTTCTAGGTAAAATAAAGTAGATTCCACCTTGTCTTTCTCACTGAATGCAACTATAAGACCTGGACCAACTACATGGAAAACCTATATAAGAACTCTGAAAAGTAGAGTATCGGGTGGATTAGAGAAGAAGACAAGAATTTAAGGTACCATGGAACTGACAACAAGCTTGTCATTTATTTTCCCTTCCAGTGTCCCCCTGCCTGGACTCAAAGTATATTGAGACCCGGAAGTAGGCATTGGTAAGAACAGAGAGAGCTCTCTAACTCTGGCTTAAGGAATAGAAAAGAGGTTCCCCAACACTCAGAGTAGAAGAAATGCCCCATTTTTCTTTTTGTCCCCCTCTTGTCTGTAGGCCCATAGTTTCACTAGCCAATTCCACCAAATATTTAAAGATGAAATAACACCAACGACACACAATCTTTTCCAGATAATAGAAGAAGAGGAAATATTTTCCAACTTATTTCAAGGGGCCAACATTATGCTGATAGAAAAAGCAAGCAAAGATAGCAGAAGAAAACAAGGAAGGGTACATGCCAATATCCCTCATAAACAAATGCAAAAATCCTCAGAAAATTTTAGCAAATTGAATCCTGCAATATATAAAGGCAACAATAATATCATCATCAAGGAATGGCAAGGCTGGTTTGATATTTGAAAGTAAATCAATGTAATCCAGTATATTATCAGGCTAAACAAGAAAAGTCATATGATCTTATCAATTGATGTAGAAAAAACATTTCAAAACTTTTCAATATTCAGTCATGATTTAAAAAAACTCCCAAACTTTTAGAAACAGAAGGAAACTTCTTCACTATGTGAAAAAGCATCTACAAAATCTATAGCTAACATAACTTAATGGTGAAAACTGGATGTTTTCCCTATTAAATTCAAGAATAAAGTAAGGATGTGTACTCTTACCATTCATTCCATGTCATACTGGAAGTCCTAGTGAATGCAATAAGGAAAGAAGAAATAAAAGGCCTACAGATTGAACAGGAAGAACAAGAACTGTTACTATTCAAAGATGGCATGTTTGTCTATGTAGAAAAATCCAAGAAATCTACAAAACAAGAGAAAACAAACTGAAAAACCCCTCTAAAACTAAGATGTGAGCTTAGCAAAGTTACAGGCTCCAATGTCAACATACAAGTCAACCATATTTCTATGTATTACTGGCAATGAACAATTTTTTTTTTAAAAAAATTATGATTTACAATAGTTCCAGAAAAATGTATTGAGTTGGAAGCTAAAAATTACAAAATGCTATAAAAGAAAATAAATAAGACCTAAATACATGGAGAGACATTGTGTTTCTAGATTGGAAGACTCAACATAGGAAAATATCAGTGAGATTTCTTGTATATATATATATAGGTGATTTTATTTTATTTATTTTTTAAATCCATTTTATTCAAGTATGATTGACATACGAGTATAGAAGGCTCTATATATTTAATATATACAGCTTGACAAGTTTGTAAGTTGTATCTATAAAACCATCACTGCAATCAATGCCATAAACATATTTATAACCTCTAAAAGTTTCCTCCCATCTTATTTTTTTATTTTTATTTCTGTGTGTGTCAAGAGTGCTTAACACAAGATCTGTTCTCAGAAAAATTTTAAGTATATAATACAGTATTGTTATTTATAGGTACTAGACTGTACAGTAGATCTCTAGGACTTATGCATCTTCTATAACTGAAACTTTGTGCCCTTTGACTAATACTTCTTCACTGCCCCTCTCCTCACCCCCTACCTACCATCATTCTACTCTCTGAGTCTATAATTTTGATGAGTTTTTTAGATTCCTTGTAGACGTGATATCATATAGTATTTGTCTTTCGGTGTTTGGTTTATTTCATTGAGCATGGTGTCCTCCAGGTTCCTCCACGTTGTCTCAAATGGCAGGATTTCCTTCTCTTTTTAGAGTAGATAATATTCTAATGTATGTAAATACCACATTTTTTTATTATCCCTTTATCCATTGATGGATGGTTAGCTGCTTCCACATCTTGGCTGTTGTGAATAATGCTGCAATGAATATGGAAATGCAGATATCTCTTCCACATCCTGAGTTCATTTCCTTTGAATATGTACCCAACTGGAATTGCTGGATCACGTAGTAGTTCTATTTTTAATTTTTTGATGAAACTCCATAATGTTTTCCATAGTAGCTGCATCAATGTATAGTCCCCAAAATGATAGACAAGTGTTCTCTTTTCCCCACATCTTCATCAACATGTGTTGCTGTCATCTTTTTTTTTTATATATATAATAGCCTAAGAGGTATGAGGTGATATCTCACTGTGGTTTTCATTTGCATTTCCCCAGTTATTAGTGTTGTTGAGCACTTTTTCATGTACCTGTTGGGCATTTTTATATGATGGGCTGGGACCTCCATTTCCACCATCTTGTTGTCAGCTAGTTTTAAAATTAACATGGAAAGACAAGTGGAGTAGAATAGCTGAAACTGTTGAAAAGGAAAAATAAAGTGGGAGGAATTTCACTACCCATTTTAAGGACTTATTATAAAGCTATAGTAATTAAATATTGGGGTAGACACATAAATTAGTGAAATAGAATGAAAACTCCAGAAATAAGCCCACACAAATGAGATCAATTGATTTTTTAACAAAGATGCAAAGCAACTTAATGGATAGTCTTTTCAACAAATTGCGCTGGAACAGTTAATTAAGCATATACCAAAAAAAAAAAAAAAAAAGAAACGGAAAAAAAAGGAACTCCACCTAAACCTCATGCCTTTTGCAATATTTAACTCAAAATTAATCATAGATCTAAATGTAAAATATAAAACCATAAACATAGAGAAAATATTAGCTAGGCAAAGTTCTTTTAACATGACACCAATAGCGAAATACACAAAAGAAAAAGAATTTAATTGAATTTGATAAAAAATTTAAGCTTCAGCTCTGTGGAAGACACTGCAAAGAGAGTGAAAAATTAAGCTATAAACTAGGAGAAAATATTTATAAATCACATATCTAACGAAACACTTACACCTATCCAGAATATTTTTAGAAACTGTGAACTATTAACATTAAGAAAACCAAACTCAATTAAAAATGAGTAAAATCATTGAACAGATACTTCAAAGAGGATATGTGGAAGGCAAAAAAACACATGAAAATATGACTAACATCATTAGACATCAGGGGAATGCAAGCTAAAATCATGATGTGATACCAATCCACCCGTATTACAATGGTTAAAATAAAAACCAACTAGAACTGGCAACTAGAACTCTCAGACATTGCTGCTCAGGATACAAAATGGTACAGCTACTCTGGAAGACAGTTTGGCAATTTCTTACACAGTTACATGTACACATATCACATGACCCAGTGATCCCACTCCTATGTATTTACCCTAGAGCTATGAAAAGCTATGTTTCCACACACAAAAAACCTGCACAGAGATGTTTATAACAGCTCTATTTATAATAGGCAAGAGCTATGCGCAACTTAAATGTCTTTCAGTGGTAAATGGGTAAATATATTGTGGTACATCCATATAATGGACTACTACTCAGCAGTCACATGAACTATTGACAGATGCAACAACTTGGATGAATCTCAAAGTCACTATGATGAGTGAAAGAAGATGAGTATCAAAAAGTAACATGCTGTATGATTCCATTTATATGATATTCTCCAAAAGACAAAATCATAGAGATGGAGAATCCATCTCTTGCCAGGGTTTGAAGGTAAGCAGGGTATGACCACAAAGGAAGAGCATTAGGGTGTTTTACTGGCTGAATGGAATTGTTTTGTTCCTGATTGTGGTGGACAACACAATTATTCCCAGTCTTCTGGACTGCAGT
Organism: Rhinolophus sinicus; assembly: GCF_036562045.2. Lineage (NCBI taxonomy): Eukaryota > Metazoa > Chordata > Mammalia > Chiroptera > Rhinolophidae > Rhinolophus > Rhinolophus sinicus. The sequence goes on from NC_133757.1 coordinate 15,533,139, forward strand.
GTCATTCTTCAACCTTGGTGATCCAGGAGGAGGAGAGTCTCAATTTGGGGGAGGAAAGCTGTTTATACTTACATACTTTCCCAAGTTGGAATATGGCCTTTTTCAGTACTATTGCTAAGTGTTTATTCCTAACATATGCTTGACTAAAACGCTCCACTTGTCACCCTGGGAAAGGCCTCTCCTGCTGTTTACCGGCAGTGGGGACTTCGCCTTTCTCCTCTGCCCAAAGCACTCTGAGTCCACTGAGGGGAGGTTTGCCTTCTTACTTCAGTGCTTGCTGCTAAGTTGGAGTGATGCATACATGGTTCTAATGCCTTTTTCCTGAAAACACAGCTTTCCAATTTCAACCTGAAGTATACTTCCTTAGGGAGCAGAATCGTCAAATTGCAATAGCATCTCTAGGTGCCGACATTAAACACGCCTTCCTCAAGTCACAGCATTCTTCCATCATTCTTATCTCTCAATTTTATGTTCAATATGATGAAGCTACAAACGCAAGCACTCAAATGTTCCTTTTCTAAGTAAACTATCTATGGACTTGGGTTTGTTCTCTGCTGCCCTAATTCTGGCCTTCGAGTGTCTCAAATTTCATTTTAGATTACACACTTAGTTACACACTGTTCCCCTCTCAAATTAATTTGTACATCGCAGCTACTTAATGGGCATATATAATTCTAACAAGAAAGGAGGGTATATAAGGATAAGGTAGCTTTTAAACTCACTGGGGCAGTGTCAGTTATAATTTAAAAGAAACTCTGAATACATTCCATCCCCTTCCCTTCCTCTCTTCTCCCTTTCTTGCTTTCCTTTCCTTACTGTTTTTCTTTCTCCTTCTCTTTATGAACGTGTTTTAAAAAATGAGTACTACCCTAAACTAAAAGCACTTTGTGAGAAGTAACTGTGAATGTCATTGGAACAGCTGGTCAGGTGCCAGGATTCCTCTTTTCACTGTGATGGAGATTCAGGACAAAATGCTTGCTTTTCGGTGCCTCAGAGAAAGATTAGAAGATATGGGGAGGAAAAAAAAAAAAGCTCTGCTTTTCTAAAGTTAGATGCTTCTGAAATATCCAATACAGATTCTATCTAGGACATTTTTATCCCAAATTGAGTAAGATACCAAAGATGAAAAATAATCCAGGCTTGAATCATGCTTTGGTGACAGGACAGAACAACCTTGCGTTCATGCTTTTGAAAGTACAGAAAAATCTACGAGGAATGATCAAAAAATACGGTGAATGTTTAAATTTTAAAAATTGGTACAGTAAAAGACACAGTGCCATTAATCCCCCTTCAAAATACTCCCCCTCGCTTTGAACACACTTATCCCATCATTCTTGCCACTTTCTGAAGTCTTTCTGGAAGTCCTCTTTCATGAGTGTCTTTACTTCACTCTCTATCATAACAACGCTCCGTGTCACTCACCACTTCTAGTACAGCAATTTCTGTGAACTGAAAACATTACGGTGTGTCCTCACCCACCTTATTCACCAGATCTGGCACCGTGCACTTCTGGCTCTTCCCCAAAGTCAAAATGACCATGAAAGGAAAACGTCTTAAATCGATTCAGGACATCAAGGCAGTCATGACAGTGCAACTAAAGACACTCACAAAAGAGGACTTCCAGCACTGCTTCAGGAAGTGGTAAGAACGATGGGATATGTTCAAAGCAAGGGGGAATATTTTGAGGGGGATTAATGGCAATGTGTCTTTTACTGTAATAATTTTTTTAATTTAAATTTTCACTGTGTCTTTTGATCACACCTCATATTTACTCAGTTTAATAGGCATGGCCATAATCTTGACATGAACTGTATTCCATGCCTGGGGAAGCCTTTGGAAGCAATGCTCTGAAAGAGGGTGAACCACATTTTCTCTGCTGATTGCCATGCTGACTTCATCTGTGTGTGGCAGAGGGGCCCACTTCTCTCTGCTTGCCTAAGGCTCTGAGATTCTAATGGCCTCTAAAACCATTTGTTTGAGAGTTTTATTTTCTGTTGACCATTAAGCCATGTTATAACCAGAAAGGAAAAAACAAACAGAATTATTTTCAAGTGTATTCCTCCTCCTGATTCTTATTGTTTCTACCAAAATTGCAATCGTTATGCATTCTTGTGTGCATATTGCCTTTGTTTCCTCTTTTAAAGTGAAAATCCATTGTCACTGTAAAAATGTTACATGCTATTGCAAAAGTATACAAACTATTATAAAAGTAGTGCAAAAAACTACAAAGAAGGGGGTAAAAATAATCCTGAACATCTTACCACCTAGACTAAACAACTTTCAATGTTTTCAATGAACAATAGATCACATTTAAAAAGCCATCTTGGGTTAGGTGTGATTGGGTGATGGTATATGGGAATGTGTGCGGGGAGAAAGAGAAGGCAAGCGTGACTGCTCAGATTTTCTCTGGTTAAGGAGCAGCAAGAAAACCACATGTTCAGAGGAGAGGGGAGAGAGATTAAGAAGGTGTGTGTGTGTGTGTGTGTGTGTGTGTGTGTGTGTGTGTGTGTGTGTGTGTGTAGAAAGGACAGTAGATGGGAGGATTCTGGAAATGGACAAAGATAGATAAATCCAGCCAGTAACTGCAGTTGGAACAAGCTTGTGAAGAAAAGACTTTTCACTTTAAAGGGGTTTCCTAGACCTGATGTGACCAGTAATATCCACGGGGCTGACTGGGGTCTGATCAACAACAATTTGAGCATTTTTGGGTTAAACTTCCTAATTAATTTTCTAAGTCTATCTATTGAAACCAGCAATTAAATTCAATTGAAAATGTCCATGTTTGTAGGTGTGTCTGTGTATTCTCTTCGGCTGGACTAATCAACAGAGATACAGATCTGCTGCTTGGATCTTAATTAGAGAAATAAAAAGAGTTCTCACAGTTTTTTTCGCTTCTCCTTGGGGAGTAGAACTTAAAGACCTTTCACTCTCAGCCAAGTCTCTGGCATCTATATTCTGGGTTTTTCCTTGACTCCAGAGAGTAACCACAACCTCCTTTGCTACTGAGCCCAAATCCTGGGTGCAAAATAGTTGACCCATGATAGTTCATTAAAATCCATAGAGGCCAAGAAGCAGAAAACAACATGTCCATTTGGAATATCAGACAGTCTTGTTTCATTTATCTTTTTTCCCCTTCTTCTTCTTCTTCTTCCTCTTCCTCTTCCTCTTCCTCTTCCTCTTCCTCTTCTTCTTCTTCTCCTTCTCCTCTTCCTCTAGGAGTCCCTGACTGCTAAGTCACAAGGAGCATAATAAACACGTTAGATTTAATCAATTCCAGAGACTCTGGTCTGTTTGCTGACTAGTTTGTGTGTATTGAATTTCCCCAGCAGGTTGGGGTGGGAGGGACAATGGCTTATAGCCCAGGATGTATCTTGACTCCTTGCTTGAAGGTTCCATCCTTTGTTTGTGACAAATCCAGTAAAGATTAGTATTATAACTGCTGAAAGTCTCCTTGCCTGCCGGCTTCCCCAGACAATAGAGTTTTATCACACCAAATCACCTCATACGAATCATTGCCAATGTTTCTCCTGGATAAATACCTGCTTTTTGACTGAGCTTGCCTATTGGGCTAAATGGTTCAAGACCTGTGTGTCTCATGTCATTGACAAGTTGGCAGATAAATGGTTCTATTCAGTAATTTTCTTTGCTGATATAGACAGTTACAATTTCACATAAATGAAGGAGACAGTTGTCATTTGGAGCCCCATTTAGCATTTTGTATTATTGATGCTTGCAAGATAAAATAACATCAAACCTCTACATTTACTTGATGAGCAGCTAAGTCTGTTTATTAGGTACCACTGAGCCCCACTATTCTTTCCTGGTTACTGGTAATGGAGTCCCTCCAAAGTCAGAACCTTTTTAACTCAGGGGTGAGTTAACCTTGTAGGACTGACCTTGTAGTATTACACTCCTTGAGTGTGGAGAGAACTGTGTCTGACAAAGAGAGACTAGCACTCATTTGACCACATGTGGTTCTCTGCAAAATCCCCTCTTCAACAATAATTAGGTTTGAATTAGGAAGAAATAAGGACAACTGAATGGCCAGAGCAGGAAAGAACTGTAAATAAGGTGCAAACTTCTCATGTTATAGATAAGGAAACTTGGTCCATGAGATGAAACATGCCTTGGCCAGGGTCACACAATTAATCTAAATTAAGGCAAAATGAAAGGTCCACCCACCAGCCTTCTAAGAGATGATTCCCTCTGCCACACGTGACATGAATTCTTTTGGGTTAGAGTGAGAATTTCCACAAAGGACCTGGTAAAAAGAAAAAGCTCCTTGGGAGAGAGCAAACTTGAAAGCCTTGTTCTTCTCCTTAGGCAATTAACGAGAGTCGCTTTATCTGGGAAATTACCAATGACATCTCAGCCAAAAAGATAATGTGGAACCTTGCTAACTTCTGTTGAAGTTGGATGCATCCCAAACTTCTGAGACTGATGCCAAGAGGAAGAACCAAACCTTGAGAGTGACGCCCTAGTAGATGCCTCCTGTACTCATATGGAATCTTCCTCCATTCCTGCAGCATTTGGTGCTTTTGACCAATTCCCCTCGTGTGTGTGTGTGTGTGTGTGTGTAATGATCGCTTAGCCTCCCTGATGCCTGTCTTTGATTTCTGGTGTCTGTAAAACCAGGTCTTCCTCCCAACTCAGACTTAATTCTGTTGTTGGTGAAGGGCATTTAGGAGAAACTCAGCAGCTCAGTACTTGTCAGCTCAGCCCTTGGACCCACCCTGACTTCGTGCCCAGCTTTAATGACAGTCATGGTGACAAGTCCCTGACTAGTGGATGGAGAACAATCAGATAGTTGCAACTACATTTTTTAAGGTTTCAAACAACCACTCCCTACTGACTCAGAGCTCTGCCTCACTCAGGATTTCCCTCCACAGGGAATTCTGTGGCTTGAGAATTGGACAAACCTGTCTACCTGGCCAAAGCCACCCACAGCTTAAAAGACAGATGGTTGGGGTGGATGGAGCTAGAGGAGGCAAGTAGCTGAGCAGCCAGGAAGTTTCATGCAGGGAGTAAGAAGACGGATTTTCATGCCAAATGTCCTTGGTTGTCCAAAGCCAGGAAGCTCAGAGAATGCTGGCCGACTACCAAAGGGAAATACATCTTTGAAATCTGCTCTGAAGGACATAGAACCCAGAGGTTGCCTGTGGGATCCGTTCTAGTCATCCCCTTTACTTCTAGGACTTGTGATGACACAGATTTATGAAACACCAACAACTTACCATGTAAAAGGAGTAAATAAAAAGAAAAGAATATCTGAAATCAGTGTTGAGTCCCCTGACTATAGCTTAACCTTTCTGTAGAAATATATTTTCTTATGGCACTCCTTGTATCTAGCTGAGGCTAGAAGGCTTCATGCTGACAGGAAAGGCCATGTGTTTGGGGAGGTTACGGTTACTATTTGTTTAATGTTGAGGGCTCAATCACTCACTGTGGTAGGCTCCAGAGGTGTGCATAATTCAGCTGAGAATCTGAACTTAGAAGTGGCCACATGAGGACCTTGAGACAAGACACCAAGCAAGTAAGAAACACAGTCACTTCTCCATGTCTCACATGGAATCAGAGAAGTCCAAGATCAAGTACAGGTAGGATCATTGTCTTGTGAGAGTTCTCTTCCCGGTTTGGAGACGGCTGCCTTCTTGCTGTGTCCTCACATGGTGGAGGAGAGAGAACTCTGGTTTGCTTCTCTTCTTATGAGGGCATGAATCCCATCATGGGGGCTCCACCCTTATGACCTCATCTAAAGCTAATTACTCCCAAAGACCCCACTTTCAGATGTCATCATATTGGAAAACAGGGCTTGAACAGATCAACATTCAGTCCATAGCAAGGTGTTTAGAGAGTTTAATTCCAAAATCCCCAGGGAAGGAGGCAGGGAGTAGCTTTCTGAATGCTGTATGCTGGTTGTGTTTTCAAGAGCATCTTATTTTAGAGTTGATCTAATTAAAGGATCAGTTTTATTTCTCACATATCAAATAAGACAAATTAAATAACCCTATATTGATGGTCTATTTCTACAATAGTGCTATAGAATAAACCACTCCAGAACACAGTGGCTTAAAACAAAAATCACCTCCTGGTTATATGCGTGGAAATCAGCTATGGGAAGACAAGGGGAGTCCATAGGAAAGCAATTTAAGCTACGCTCCGTTGGACTATTCTTCTGGTCTCTGCTTGACTCCCTTACATGCCTGGACTTGATTGGCTATGGCTGACTTAAACCTCAGTGGGGATGGCTGAGATGACTGGGGCCTGTCTCCATTTGTCTCACATGCCTTGAGCAGGCTGGCTCAGGTGTTTTCTCATAGCAATTGTGGAGAACCAAGGGTGAAAGCAAATAATATGCATGTGATTTCACAAATTTCTGCTTGCATTGTTTTCTGTTGTTGCATTGATCACAGCAAGTGATATGGTCAAACTGAGAAATACTGAGTGAGGGCACTTTCAAAGCCCTGATATAGGGAGGGTATTAATTAGGGCCATTAATGCAGTCACTGTACAACACCACAGGAAAATCCAGCCTGATGAGTGGTGACACTGCCAAATCTTGACCAGCTTTAAGACATTGATAACATTCAAACGAATTGCACCCGTATGCAATGTGATCCCCACTGCACTGGGTTTTCCGGGAGAGCCTTGGTTGCTGCCCACTCTTTTCTCCCAATCTGATTCTAATTGACTTTTTGTCCTAACAGCAGCCCCTGATTGCTGGAGTATCCACGCTCCAGTCAGAGCCCAAAGCAAGAGTCGTTATCTCGTTGTGCAATGTTAGCTTCCTTTCCCTGTGTGTTTTAGGGAGAAGACAAATGTGCAAAGAAGCCCAGAGGATTAAGGGGATTGCATTAATTAGTCAGGGTTCTCCAGAGAAACAGAAGATAGATAGATATTCTTATAATAAATAATTTTGTATGTGCATCACTTTATATATAAAGTGTTATAAGGAATTGGCTTGTGTGATTATGGAAGCTGAGACGTCCCACAATCTGACATCTGCCAGGTGGAGAACCAGGAAAGCCATTGAGTCTGAGTCTTTTACACATAATTTTTCTGTAATATTAAGCGCTAACACTTCTGAGTCTTTTACGCATAGTTCCAGTCTGAGTCCCAAGGCCTTAGAATCTGGGGAGCTGATGGTATAAGTCCCAACCTGAAGGCAGGAGAAGATCCAGTTCAAGAGTCAGGCAAAAAGAGCAAATTTTCCTTTCCTCCACCTTTTTGTTCTATTTAGGTCCTCAATGGTTTTGATGACGCCCACCCACATTTGGGAGGCTAATCTGTTTTACCCAGTCTACTGACTGATTCAAATGCTGATCTGCTTCAGAAACACCCTCACAGACACACCCAGAAATAAGGTTTAATCAAATATCTAGGCACCCTGGAGCCCCATCAAGTTGACACATGCAATTAATCATCACAGCAACTGGGAATGAAGATTGGAGAGCAAACAAGACTACTTTATAAATTCTCTGTGTTTGAAGCACAGATTTCCAGAGAAGGGAGGGACCTTAGAGGTCACCTCCCCAGTGGCATGTCACTAATGTACATTCAGGGAATCTCAAGTTTTGGATTTCAGCCTCTTAGAGTTTTCTGTTTTTATTATAGCCTGAATGGTATATGGAAGCAAAGTTGGGGCACGGTGTCTGGGTCCATGATATTGAGGAATAGAGTTGATCTAATATATTCTGACTTATTATCTCTCTCATTCTCCCTGCCCACTCCATCCAGGGACCTTCACCCTTGGCTCATTCTTAGGTGTAACATTCTTAGCGCCTCCCCACTTCCTCTTTTCCCAAATAGACTTTAAGTTGGCTTTGTCCTCCTGTCCTAATTTGCTCCTCCTCTCCCAGCTTGAGAAGAGGCCATTCTGTCTTTGTTCATCTCATTTGGTCCTCTTTTTCTACTCCTTTTTTTCAAGACTTAGGCTTTACCTCTTCATTCCCAGAAAAGCACCTCTTGGCTATGTCCCCATTTAAGGTAGGTGGCAGAGTGACACAGTAGTTATATTCCCTGATGTACTCCTGAGTGAAGAGAATGCAGGTGGAAGAAAGAAAGGAATGATCTTTGAATATGTCACTGGAGGTTCATAGGTGTCATGTCAAAATTTATTTCAACCATCTTTTACAGAGCAGGAGCCTGAAACTGAGTAAGGTGAAATATTATATATATGTAGTCAATTTGTTACTGGAGTCTGCTCTCAAGACTCCTGACCCATAGCTCTGAGCTCTTCATCCAGTCAGGAAATTTAGAGATAGAAAATGTCTCCTCATGTTTGAAAATGTTGAAAGCAAAAGACTTACAATCATTGAATCAAGGAAGATTGGATTAAATGGTCCCTGAGGTACTTTCTAACTCTGTAATTCAGAGACACTGAGTCTAACCCCACAATTTACAGATGAAGCAACCAAGAGAAGTTAAACAAATTGCCCACACTCTGTTGACTTTGGGGCTAGAATATAAAACCAGTTCTTCTGTTGAAGGTCAGCATTCTTCCCCTTTACTTTGTCTTAAGTCGGTCTCACCTACAGTAGCTTCACATTTCCTGAATTTAAGGGCTATAGAACAGGAGAGAAGATCCTATGCTCCTCATTTGCATTTGCTGGATTCATTTAAATTGTTCCTGTGCCAGGAACCCGTTTTTAAATATTTGTTGTAAAGCCCAGCAGCATTGAACTCTAGTTATTTGGATCTTTAAAAGCAATTTATTTTTTTCTTCATTATTCCTGTTGTTCTTTCTCAAATCCTTTAGAAGAATCCAAATGAAAACACAAACAGAAAAGCAATTTTTGAAGCATCAAACATCTTGAATTCCTTTCTCAGATTATGGCTTTTACATTAGGGAATGATCCTCTTTCTATTCTTTAAATCAGTGCAACTAATTTTTTCCACCAAATGTCCCTAATAGTGAAAATGAATGGGCATGTACCTATGAAGACATGACTCTAAGATCTCCCAGTTGCCTTGAAATTTCTTTGAAGTCTTTGTTTTTTAAAAAGAGGAGGGAACTCACATTCTACTCTCCAACCTATGTATGTTTTTTTTTTTGGTTTTTGTTTTTTGTTTTTAATATGTTTCAAATTATATAACATGAACTAAAATTGATTCTGCAGGAAGGGTTGCCATGTTTTATCTTATAACATCATTTCTTCCAGCTCTACTGCCACCTATCCTTTTGGCATTGTAATAAATATTCTTGATTAAAGAAGTACTCGTAGTGCTTTAAACAGCAGGTAGAGACGGATATTGATCTTCCTACCCTGTCCCTGAAAACCATGAAATCATTAAAGGATGTCTTCAATAACTGTAAACATTTCATCTGCCCCAGATATTAAAATTGCTTTCTGTCCCATTATGGAATAACTTTCAGCAATATGCACTTCATATATAATGTCTTATAATATTAAGGGCTAACACTTCTGAGTCTTTTATGCATAATTTCACTTTATTCTCACAATCCTGTAAAGTCAGAACAGTATCATCAGCTCCATTTCCAAATAATGAATTGGAACCACAAAGAAGTTCAGTCAGTTGCCCAAGGTCATATAGCAAGTACAGGGGTGGGGATGCAGTTTGGGGTGAGGCTCAGGCAGCATCACTCACAGCCACATACTTTCTGGCTCCTTTCTTAGAGTTTCTTTCTGTTCTCAGCAAATGTTTGCTGCTCTGATTGATTTGCCTCCCTCCCCAAGCCTCATTGTGCTAGAAGCAAATGCCATGAGTTGTTTACAACAAGAAAATTTGTTATTGTTTTTTTATCTGTCCTTTTAGCCAAGGAGAGAACAGAAGCGTTCCTTGGCCATTTTCAGATTAGCTACTGTCTTTTTAAGAAAAAGGAGGACTTTTGTATCAAAACAGAAACCAAATTAAACCAAAACAGAAATGCAGCAACTCCAATATGTACAGAACAAACCCTGGAGATATTCAAACCCGCAGAGATGAGGTCAGAGAGAAGCTCAGGGGGTGTCACATTAAACACCTACAGGGAGAAGACTCAGTCATTATGGAAGAAGCTGTGTTCTGCCATTTCCTGGCCTTTGCTCTGTGCATCATTTGCCTGCCTTCTCCTCTAACCACTCTTCCTTTAACCCCTTCAGATGCTCAGCCATTTATCTTGGTTTGTGGTTTGTGTCATCTGAGGATATTGTGGTCATTGGGTGTCCTGTCCCGTGCGATGAGAGCTGTGGGGAGCGAGGAGGGTAGCGCAGGGTTAAGAAAGACAGCAGCCAAGGATGGAGTGCAAGAGGGGCCAAGGGACTCCAGCCTCAAGGACTGAGCCCCGGCCAATGCATAAGTTTTATTAGTCAGATGAGGAAGTAAAGGAGATAAAGCTTATCAATCTCAAGATCTGTGAATCCTATACATTATAATAGGAAACTGATTCAAGCCAATCACACTTGCCTGCAGGCAGCTGGACCCTAAGTCTCAGGATGTCTGTACTTCCCCACGGGACAAAACCTTTATGCATATGAATAGATGGAGAGCACACCATTGAATCTCTTCCCCTGCAGGTTGTGGGAAGGAATGAAGCCAGAGACAGAGGCTCTCCTTAGCCATGGAAGGTGGGGGGCTATGCCCACCTCTATCAACCCCGTGGGTTCTCCTTTTGGACCCCACGTGGCTCTGCCGTCTTGGGTTGCCCCCTCCATGCGGAGTCTTACCCGTCATTGGCTGACCAGCCATATTTTGGGGCCAAACAGGGAGATATAAGGTGCAAGCACAAACATGGAACAAAGTCCCTGAAAGGATCCGTCTCACAGACTCTCCTTTCTTTAGGGGCAGGTACAAGGAGACAGACGGGTAGGCTGCTGCGTGGCAACAATTGGGAACAAGGATAGTGGTTTCATTTTGATCAACTTCTTAGAGATGAATATAATTTTCCCCACTCTATGTCCTTGAACATGGAGACGCCTGGCACTGTGCTACCAGCACCCCAAAAAGGGAACTCTGGCTCTTTCATTTCTAGTCCTCTAAGAGTCACGGATCTCCTCATCATCCTTCCTTGTTTCCCATTCGTTCAACAACATTTACTAAACCTTTACTGTGTGCAAACTCTGGGCTACCAACTGGAGATAAAGTAGTGAGCAGAACAATTATGCTCCCAATATCTGGAAGAAAGTGAGACAAAATTAATAAATAATACAAATATGTACAGACTTAACCTGGATAACTGCCCCAAAGGAGATGTGGGTGATGATAGTAGGAGAGCATTTAGCAGGTATACCTGACCTTGACTGAGTAAGAGCAGACTTCGGCAAAAATTAAAGAATGGACAGATTTAAGCTGGTTGAAGGAAGGTGACGTATTCCAGGCAAAGAGAAAAGCACAGAATATGTTTGAGACCAGAATGCAGAAAACACAAAGAACGGTGACATAATGTGAGGTCGAAGTGTTGAGAAAAATCACGCAGAGTCTTGTGGGTCATGTGTATGATTTTATCCTAAGAGCATGGAAAGCCTCTGAAGTGTTCAACTAGTGGGCTGGGGAATCTCATATAAGCAGTTATGATCTGAAAAGCTTACTCTGGCCTCAGTGCAAAGAATGAATGAGAAGGAGGGCAAGAGGGGATTAGGTAAATCAAATAAGAGGCTATGAAAGATGTTCAGGCAAAATGGCTTGGACTAGAGTATTGATATTGGAGCGAGAAATAAATATATAGATTAGAAAGCTATCAGAATGCACATTGAGTAGGAATTGGTGATAGAGGAGTAAAGAATGAGTTCTACGTTCTGCTTTTAATAACTGGATGAATTGCAGTGTCATTTGATGATACAGGAAACACCAAAAGGGGGTCAGGTTTAAGGATGACACAACTGTTTGGTTTGGGACCATTTTTAAATTTGGAGCATCTTTGAGTTTGAAATAAAGGTGTTAAGTAGGGAGTCAATATATGGGTCTCCAGTTTAGGAGAGAATTCTGAACCAGAAATATGAATTTAAGAGTCATTGGCATTCAGAAGACAATTAAGAGCACAAGCAAGGAGATTACCTAGGGAGAGAATATAAAGTGAGAGAAGAGGGTCTAGAATGGAGTCTTAAGGAACTCAAATATCTAATAGCCATCAAGTTAGGAAGATTTGCAAAGGAGATGAAAAAAAAGTGGACTGGAAGTCAGAGGAAACTCAGAAGACCAGGATGTTATGAAAAACAGAGAAAGAGAATCCTTTAAGAAGGGGGAGGAATAATCAATTGTGAACAATACAGTCGACTGCTCAAGTAAAATGGTGTCTTAGTGTGTTTGGGCTTCTATAACAAAATATGGTAAACTGGCTTGTAAACAACAGAAATTTATTTCTTGTAGTTATGGAGGTTGGGAATCCAAGATCAAAGTGCCAGCAGATTCTGTGTCTGATGAGAGACTGCTTCCTAAGTGGCCGTCTTTTCACTGTAACTTCACATGGCAGAAAGAAGGGAGGGGCTTGTTCTCTTGGGGTCTCTTTTACAGGTGTGCTAATGCCAATCCTGAGGGCTATGCCTTCATGAGAGAATCACCTCCCAAAGGTCCTATCTCCTAATACAACGCAGGGGTTAGAATTTCAGCATACGAAATGTGCAGGGACACAGATATTCAGACCAGAGCAAACGGGTACTGAAAAAATGCCCATTGAATTTAGCCACTTGGAATTTCTTGGTGACCTCTCGAGAACTGTTTTGTGAATTGATGGGAATGTATGCCAGATGGGAGCAGTGGCTGAGAAACAAGAAAACAGACAGCAAGCATAGACACTTGGAGAAGTTTGGCTATAAAAGGCAGATAAGAAGATGATAGCTAGAAGAATATGTGGAGTCTTTATTCAAACTTGGCCTTCACGCTCATTCTCATTTTGGACGATTCCATTCCTTGCCTCCTTCAGCCCAGTATCTCTGTCTCTCTGTCTCTCTATCTCTCACAAGTGCTCACATGCTCTCACTCGTGTGTGTGTGTGTGTGTGTGTGTGTGTGTGATGATTTTTACCCCCTATGGCTCTCTGTTCCTGGTCACAACTCCAGGTGACTGTCTATCACGGTCCCATTCTCACTCATGAGCTCTCTCCCACTGGTCTGGTTACTGGATCCCCTGCCAGTCCTACCTAGACAATAGGGTCATGCTTAGCCTGACACACCTTAAGAACAAAAGTGAGGTATATCTGGCCAGAAATTGGATAGACAAGTATGATTAAAACAAAAATAATTGTGTGTGTGTGTGTGTGTGTGTGTGTGTGTGTGTGTGTGCCTGCCTTGAATGGAGAGATGAGAGGGGAAGAGTTGGTTCGATCCCAAGCTGTTGGCCTTTCTCTGATCACTTGAATTCAATCACCAGCTCCATTCTACAGCCAAAGTATGTTGGAAATCATAGCTTTGATGAAAATCGCAGAGAGCATTTACTGAGTGTAATGATGAGCGGGGACAAGAAGGAGTAGGGACACACGCTAGAATGGGGCTAATGAATTTATTTAACAATATCTAGTCAATTTATTTAGCAATATGTAATAGCAAAAGACAAAGGCAATTAATAGAATATGTTAATGTCAGAAAGTAAAGGTGGTTAAGACTAAACTACACACATTGATAACAGTGTCATGTCAAAGGAGTACACATACATATAAGTTTAAGAGATCCCAATATATGTTTACTGTTGATCAAAAATCACTTGGCTAAATACACAAATAACATCAGTAAGGAACATCCAAATGCAGTAATAAGCTCTATAGGATAGTAATTATTACAGTAGATGCCGGGGGAGACCAACACTGGAAAAGTTGTAAGTTAAATCCTTGCCTGGTCTGTGGCTGAGAGAAACTCAGGCATCTCCCACACTGCTGCTTGTTAGTTCCCAAGAATGCTGTTGTTGTTGTTGTTGTTGTTAGAAGTCAAGGCGTCTTCTGACCCTATAAGCTGCAAGCTGCATGTAAGTTTTCAAGGTGTTAACAATCTGAAGAATGTTGCTGCTGCTGCTGCTGCTGCTGTTGTTGTTGTTGTTGGAAGACGTCTTCTGATGTTGTAAGATGCAAGCTGTGTAAGGTGCAAGTTTTTTAGATACTAACAAGTTCTCAAGAAGGCTAACTGTGGGGAACAACACTGGAGAGGCCGGGAACCAGCCAGAAAGTCAGGACATCCCCTGGTGTTGTAAGCTTCCTGGTTGCTGGAAGTCTTCAAAATGTTAGAATGATGAGAAATCACCAATGACAAATGACCAAATGACGAAATCATAATAATTACACTGCCAACTGAGGTCTGCCTTATATATTTTCTCAGATGTACCTTAGAGCCAGGTTCTTTATTCTGCCTCCTGCTCCAGGAATGGCCAGTTCTGGGAGGGCCCGGAAGTTACTGCATGAATGTTGCCCAACTGGCTGAAGGGGCAAATCATCCGGATAAGCAACATCTATTGTTCTTGCTTGGCACCATCAGCCCAAGGTCTTCCAAAGCCTGGTAACGTGCCTGTCACGTCGTCCTGATATAACTTAGCTGCTTCTTCACTTCATCTGTTGATGTGGGCGAAACAGACAGAACAAAGAGGGAATTCTCTCAACCCCTGATCAAGAATTTATTTAACCCTAAGCTAACAACCACCTCACAATACAGACAGAAAAACAACCTCATCTCATGTCTCCCCTGCTCGGCAGAATGAGACCAAAGGGGGAACTTACTCAACCCCTGATCACAGCACAGGAATCACCTCACATACAGGAACAGACAAAAGCTAATAGACAAAAGTTCACATCAACCAATGACGGCAAATTTTCTTCAACATCTTCCCTACATTGAGTTATTACAATGCGCCAGGCACTGTACTAAATATTTCACACAGATCTTATCTTTTAATCTTCACAACTACAAAGTAAATACTATTATTATCATTTCCATTTTATCCAAAAAGCCTCAAGAACAGTGATACTTAGAGATGTTAAACAATTTGCTGAAGGTCCTACAGAGCTAAGAAGTGATGGAGCCCCTGAGTCCATTCAGTCAAACCCCAGAACTTGTACACTTCACCACTGCACCCGACCTCCTCTCAAATCTTCTCATCTGAGAGCGTTTGGGCAGATTATTTCCCTAAGGACTAGGGACCTTGAAACGGCTACGTCTTTGCATCCAGTCGTCCTCCACCAGAAAACAATCACCCATGAGATTTTATGCTTCCTGTTCTCAGCTAGAGGGAATGAGATTTAGTGGAAAGGATGCAGGACTCAGGCTCAAAAGAACTTAACTCCATGTTGACACTGCCACTTCCTAGCTTTGTGATCCTGCGGAACTTAATTCACCTTTCGGAGCCTCAGTTTACTGTTGGTTAATTAGAAATAACATCCACTGTGTGCTGAAGGTATGCTAGGCATTTCCATATCAATTATCTCATTAAATCCTTACTCTCCCCCCCAAATCCCATGTAAGGTAGTTATTAGTATTCCCGTTTTGAGAAATGGGATGTCAGTTGAGAAAATAATCATTATTGAGGTAAATGCATGGTACATTTCTCTGGACATAACTACCACCAGTGTGCAAGGTGGGCCCCTCATTCCCGTCGGCAGAACCCACTATATGCACCCCTTCCTACCACCCTCTCAGATATTATCTACTTCCCAAGCTCTCACTCCTCCCAGCCAGCCACCTCCTTCATCTCTTCTGTCAACAGGTAATAACTGAGTACTACTCTATTCAACCCCTGTATCATTGGGGGAAATGGGACTTTCTCAACACATTTTGAAGCTGGCATGATGGACAGCTGCCAATGCTTGGGAGAGATGTTGTCTTTTCAGGGAAGCTGAGTCCCTCCTGCTGATTTCACTCCATCTCAGTGTAGCCAATGTCTCTCTTTGCGTTTCTTCTGATGCTCTCACAGAGGGGAAGGGAGGGGATGCAGCAGATGTGTGTCAGTGAAGGCTCATTAGCACACGCTAATGCTCTCTGTGCAGGGATGGCCCACGCACTGCACAGCAGGCTTGCAGTTCTCGGTATCCACTCAGGGCGTCCAGCTGGCCAGAGCCTCCACTCCATGGGCAGAAGGAGTCTAATGATGGTGGTTATAAGAGGATAATATCAAATGTGGTCATTAAAACATCAATCCCAAGCAAGCACGACTTTAAAATGATAAGAAAACAAGGGCTTGTTTTGTTGTGTGACATTATCTTGACCTGGACAAGCCCTGGCATGGCTGTGGGCGGCCATGACTCTTAGAAAAGTCTGTTTGTCCTTAGAGGTTCACATGTTAGTATGTTCTTCCTGAGGCCCTGGACATAAAGAGCTTCCCTCCTCATGGCAGAGGTGTTGGCCTACTGCAAAGAGCTTACACTCAAGGCAGGAAGCATGGATGTGGTGTCCTCTCCATGACTAGCTTCCACTGACCTCAAGCATCTCCCTTCACTTCTCTGCAGTGATCCTGTTAACAACTGATGTTGCTTCCTCTGGTCTTTTTAAATATCTTTCAAAACCAACTGCAGGCAGAATTTTTTTTTTTCTTCCCTTTCTCACACTTTTAATTGCACACATTTCTTCTCAGTAGTTCGCAGCTGAAATTCTAAGGGAATTTGAAAGATTTCTTAATAAGATTAGAATATGTGCCTAGTTTGTGTCTATATTCTTATACCAACAGCCACGACTTGTTTTGAAAAAGCTGGACTTTGGCAGGGTTCTCTAGTTAATGACTAAGGATGTTAAAGTGCAACATCAGTGCCAAACTTTAAAATTAATGCATATTTAAACAAATTTAGGTGAAGATAATCTAAAATCAAATGATGGGGGTTAAATGCTGGGGTTTTTTGGTTTTTTTCCTTCTCTATGTTGACTTTTCTGGACATTTATGAATTAGTAGGAATCACAGTCAATTAAAGATGATATTAGCATTAAAGAGAACTACCCCACCAGCCCACCCGTCCCTTGCTGCAGAAGCAATGGCTTGCTCCTTGAAGCCTTTGGGTGTTATCATACAACAAGTCTTCCATCCAGGAGGTGGCACTGCAGTCTATCTCCAGTAGAGCTTTATGGTTTCCTTCCTTTGTTTTTTAGTTTAATACACGCTTACATACTTAGTATTTTAACCTTAACTTGTAGCTTCTAACATTTACCTTCCCTTCTTTTCCCTTCTCTATGCTTCCATTTTATCCCTTCTTCCTTTCTTCATATTATGGTAAATTTTACTCTAATTTAGTCCTATACAGCAAAGGTCTCAAAAGACTGATAGTTGTTTCTGTTGAAAATAATCGTTTGTATGTGTCTGTATATATATATGTATTTGATGTTGCTTTTTGGTATTTTCCACCACAATTCCACGATGCTATCCTTAGAACAAGCTTCCTTGGTTTCTTGGAGAGGAGATAGATGGTAGGCTCCCCTGCAGTTCTTCCACTGCACCTCTATTTTTCTTGCATATTTTCCTCTCTTTTTAATCTTTTCTATGGACACAGGCTTTTTAATCTTTTCTGTTGACAGCATGGGCCACTGTGAATGAATGGACAGAGAATTAATGGACAGTTGGTTGAAATCCTTCATGTTGTAGCTCTAGGAAATAAACAGTTTTGTCAATCTAGTTCTTGTAAAACAATCTAGTTCTCAAAAAATTTATGCTGACCAATGAAGCCTTGCACAGTCTCCACATCATTCATCTTTCTGTCTTTTCATTTTTCACATTTTGGCCCCTGTTGTATACATATTTGAAATGTGTTTTATAACCAGGACAAACTTGTCAGGTGGACAATTCCCAGGTCCCAACAGTGATTGCACAAACTTTGTATAAAACTATTAGGGACTGTCTTGCAAGATATTCATTCTAATTCATGAGAATTGTGTCTTCCATATTTCTCTCTAACCCTTTGCCCTAGCAGAGTGAGAGCACCATATATCTTCAGATTTGAAAATTCTAAAATTCAGCAAGAAATTATCTTGAAAGCCATTGCTTTGTACTCACCTAGAAATCATTCCAGTTTATGCCAGACATTTAGTCCCTGTCTAACATAATTGTTCAAAGAAACCAGCCTGGAAAAATCTTATCCCTAATCTTGACTTGCTCCTTTGTGCCATTCAGATTTCAGCTTAAGTATCACTTCTTCAAAAGAGCCATTTTTGACCACCCAATCTTAAGCAGTTTTTCAAGCACTTCTATCACATGCCCCATTTCAATCTGATCTTTTCTTTCTTTCTTTCTTTCTTTCTTTCTTTCTTTCTTTCTTTCTTTCTTTCTTTCTTTCTTTCTTTCTTTCTTTCTTTCTTTCCTTATTATTTTTCTCTCCCGAAGGAAAGATGATTCCATGAGAACAAGGGCATTTTCTGCTTTATTTGCTTGAATCTCTAGCACTGGGTCAGTTAGTGCTTGCTGTATAACAAACCATCCCTGAAACTTAGTGGCCTTAAACAACAGATCATTTATTTATTTGCTTATGGTTCTGTAGGTCAGCAATTTGACAGGAGCTCTGCTGAGACCATTTTTCTCTGCTCAACGTGATGTCAACTAATGTATTTGTGGTTAGCTAATGGTGGATGGTGCACACACAGATCTGGGGGTGAGCTGGTTGTCAGCAAGGGCAATAGAGATAAATAGCTGTGTGCTCACGTGTTACTCTTTGTCTGGCAGGCAAGCCTGGACTGATTCATATGGTGGTGGTCACCCAAAAGCAACAAGCGAGGGAAAACCCCAATGATTAACATTTTTCAAGGCCCTGATTGCATCATACATGCTAATATCCCCATTGGCCAAAGCAGGTGATATGGTCAAGCCCAGATAAAGTTGTGGAAAAATGCACTCTTTTCATGGGAGGAGCTTCAAAGTCACATTGCCAAGGGGCTGCAGGATGGGAAAGCAGCTATAGAAATGGGAGGAATTTATGACTATTTCTACAATTTATAACAAGTACACGGGGTATGGTAGACATATAATAATGTAATCAACAAATACTTTCTGAGTAATGAATGGATGATTGAATGAAAAATCATCCAAGGTCCCTCAGGTCCCTCACATGAGTTCTAGTTTCTGATTCTAAGTACATGTTTATCACTTCATGATTTCTGCCCTTAAAGAGGCCATGATCTAAAGCCATCTAACATTCTGCTAGAAGTTACAACAGAGCTTATTCTCTGGGGTGTGTGCTTATAAGAGCTCCTGTACCGTAACGATGGATATACTTCAAAGAGAAAGCGAGACATGTGTGCCTTAGGCCACATCCCCAGAGACACAAACCTACCGAGCTGTGAAATGGATAGTGAATTCAAAATGTCACTTACCAATAGGCCAGGTTTTGTAATTAGCCATAATTTGTATTTATGTCCTTAAATTCATCTGTCCTTGTATATATACAGAATAGTATCTCTCATGATGGGGACTTGTTCTAAATATCAAGGCCAGGCGGAGCAAACTAGAATTCTAATTTCCAATAGAAAGAAGAAAGAAGCTAAACCAATGACTTCCTGCTTCTTTTCTGCAAACTACCTCTTCTCTTTTTAGAGAGAGGAGTGGGAATGATGGTGGAAAATTCAGGAAAAGAGGTTTCTCCATCCAGATACCTTGAACCCACCCTATAGTTTCTAAGGTTTGCGTTGAAAGATCCAGGTTTCTCATCCTAAGTTCCCTGCACTAATTGCCAGTGCCACCTAAGTATCCCAGCTACAACAGATATGCCCGTAGCATTGAATGTCATTGTCTTAGGTGTGGGATTCAGAAAAAGTTTGAGGCTTTGTTTTACTACGTCACCTGAATGGTTGCTTTCTTTACATGTTGCTCGAGTCTTCCTTCTGTCAGGCCGCAGCAGAGAGTGAAGACAACGACTCCTTGCTGGCTGACATAATTTTTGGCTGCAGCCCCTGAATATTTCAATTGTGTTTTGAGTTAAGGATTTCGTCTCTCTGAGGTCCTTAGCTAGACTGATCAACCAGTCCAGGATTTATTGAGATTGAGAGGTTCCGCTGTACCGAGTGATGTAGTAGCACATCGATATGTCACTGAGTTGGTAGCGATGGCTTACGTCATGCCCCCTATGCTGTATGATTTATTATGGCAGAGGGGCACACACACCCATCCCTCATCGTACTCACTAAACTACCAAGGATATCATTTCTAACTTGTGCTAAATATTAACATTTTAAAATAAAATGATTACCTTGTTATTTTAAATGCA
Organism: Rhinolophus sinicus; assembly: GCF_036562045.2. Lineage (NCBI taxonomy): Eukaryota > Metazoa > Chordata > Mammalia > Chiroptera > Rhinolophidae > Rhinolophus > Rhinolophus sinicus. The sequence continues at coordinate 15,553,225 of NC_133757.1, forward strand.
TCTACAGAGACCTAAATACTTTAGCAATCTGATATTAACTATCCTCGGTTTACTCTCTATTCCTCTCTCTCTCTCTCTCTCTCTCTCTCTCTCTCTCTTCACACACACACACACACACACACACACACACACACAGGAATAAGATCTTTAACAGTTGGAAATTTTGCATCAATTCTTTTCTCCTTGAACTCAAATTTCCATTCCACTTCTCACACAAAATTTTATCCTAAGGTAGTATATTTTGAGCTTGAAACTGTTTTATAGAAAACCCTATTATGCTTTTCTTCATCAAAAACATTATTTATAATAAAAAATATTACTTATAAATGGATATGTAACTTTTTATTGCCTGTGATCATAAGGTACTAAGTATTAACTTTTCTTCTGTGTGAGATATCATTAAAACTACTATATTAATCAAATAAACAAACATATTGTAAATTGTGAAAAATATTTAATTAAAAAATAAAATTTTATAGTAAATATATTTCTTAATGAGATGAAAAGGATTTTGCTTTGATTAGATTATGTATTTTTAAACAAATATCACTTATTGTTAGAACGAGGCAGGATTCAAAATCAGATTATTTTTCTCCTCTTTTTGTCTCTAAAATGTAAACAATGGCAAACTCCATTTAAGATTTGTTACAACAATGCCACTCAATTCTTTGAAATCCTTCTGAATTACACAGTAAAAGTCACAGGGATTTATTATAAAAATTATTGTTAATAACCTATTTATTGAAAGCTCATATTGGTTTGTCCTTCAATTTTATTGAGAACAAACTGGAAACTACAAAAAGCTTGATTTCTAAGTCTTTAGTCATTCACTTTCTCAATGCCAATAACAGCATTTCAAAAGGTGTCTTCCTTTAGTGCTGAGAGGTTTCTACTCCCTGGGGAATGCTTCCTAGTGAGAATAGGATAGTGTGAGATATGTTTTCTTTTGGGAAGTGGGGGGAGAAAGAAACTACATCACCAACTCAGTCATGTCATCAGTAAATCTTCAATCTAAAGATTGATTTCCATAAAACTACTCCTGCGCCGTAACCAAAAAAACATTGTTCCAATAAACCTACTCTTTAAAACCAAAAAGCTCAGATTTGTAGTATTTGTTGAGTTTCGTGGTGTAAATAGTCCCATGATACTAATCTGATATCATTGAACTGCAGAGTTAGAAAAAGATGCACAATCAACTCGCAGGAGCCAGTAGAAGACGGTGCTAGAACACCACTGTGCTGTACCCTTTAGAAAGTCTCCATCTATGTCAATTTAAATACTCTTGCTCTATGCCACTCTGAGTCTCCATGTTAATCTTAGCATTTTTTTTTTTAAACCAAGAGACAATTTAAATAAAGATTATCTCATAAAACCCCGGACTTGCATTTTAAAGATAAAGGAACTGCAGTTAATAAGAATAAGTAATTTACTCAAGGTCGTACAGCTACTTCATCAGTAGAAAAATTGAGCCAAGAACCCATATTTTCTACTTACATAGTTGTGTTGAGTTTCCAGTTTAGTTCCTTCTAGAAACCTAGGATCTCAGAGTTGGAAGGGACCATGTGGAACGTTTGGTTCTATGTCTACTACTTGCAGGAATCCTCCTCCATAACATTTTTTGAGGTGAGCATCTAGTTTTTGGCGAGATATTCTTGGAAATGTCGGCTCTTGCCATCACAGTGTGTTCAATTCCATTTGTTGACCAGCATTCATTTATTTGGTTTTTCTGTATATTGCCCAAATTCCGTTTCATATTAATTTCAATGAACTATTTCTGTTCTGCCTTCTGAAGGCTCCAGAATAAATCTAAATCCTCTTTCATGAGACAAATTTCAGTTATTGGAGGGTTTTCATTATAATTGCAGCCCCTTCTTTTAATCTCTTCATGTTTGATGCAAGCAGAGTCAGTGCAGTCAGTAGTTTAAATTGGGGTCCATGGGCTATAAAAATACTTGGTCATCTATGGAAGCCTCGCTGATATTTATATGAGGTATGATCAAAAAATACAGTGAATGTTTAAATTAAAATAATTATTACAGCAAAATACACATTGCCATTAATTCCCCTCAAAATACCCCCCTCACTTCAAACACACTTATCCCATTGTTCTTGCCACTTTCTGAAGCAGTTCTAGAAGTCCTCCTTCGTGAATGTCTTTTCTTGTGCTATCATGGCTGTCTTGATGTTCTGATATGTTTCCTTCCAAAGAAGTTCAAGCAAAGTTTTATATAGGTGTCATTTCAAGAACACATGGTCTCCAGGCTGAAATTCAGGCAGTGAATTATAGTCTATAATTGGGAAATGCCACCTGGACCTGCTATTAATAAGCTTGGATAAATTACATTAAATCTCTACCGTGTTTGGTAATTTTGACCGTAAAAGAGTAAAGTCAAGGATAGGAGGTGAGCTGCTGAGACCCATGAAGTCTCCAGTGACCAGCTCATAAAAGAATAGTCCACAAATTCCCGTTTAGAGTGGATCTAACATCCATGAGATCCAAGGGCAAAGTCTTTCACCGTGGAAACTTAAGTTCCTGTGATATTTTTGCAAGTTTCAGTTGAATTTGGCTTTGATTCTTTCTATTTTTCTTGGGAAATACTGAGATTGAAACTTCTATGTGTCAGGGAGAGCCTTACAATTCCTTAATTACTGCTTCAGTGAAATGGGTACCCCATCACAAAATAAATAAATGGATATTCACTAAAAGGGAAACAAACACAAGTTGCTTTATAACAAGGTCAGACTCTTGGCCAACCAGAAACTGACAGCCATTGGTGTGAACATATGTATAATCATACATAGGGACAGTTAAGAAGTCATTTTGCTTCTAAATCATACCTAAATTATTAATCAACCCCAAAGCATATCTACTACCATGTTTCCCTAAAAATAAGACCTAACCAGAAAATAAGCCCTAACATGATTTTTCAGGATGACATCCCTGAACATAAGTTCTAATGCGTCTTTTGGAGCAAAAATTAATATAAGACCCGGTCTTATTTTTGGGGAAACACAGTATGTGTATAGACAGATACTCTCTTACCTTTATTTAACTGGCAGGTCCTAGTGAAGGCTACAAGTTCATCAACTTGTACAGAATCAGCTTCTGGAATAATTGGATGCAAGCAAGTCTGAGTGGGGTATGATTGCATATCTAGCTTTGTAGCCTCCTTCTGAGTTCTTAAATAGGATCATTTACAAATAGTTCTGAATCTTGGGGAAATCTAGATGAGTTTCAAGGAGGTCAGGGTAAGGCAAGGAAAACTAAGTAAGATCACAGCAGTCGTAAGATGCTCTCTTCTTTGTGAGTGGAAGCAGGGTAGTGGGGCTGAGGGTGTTACAATGGTGGGTAGAAATATGTGTGGATTGCACTGTACACCTGTAGCTGAAGCTGAACAATAATGAATGTCAACTACAATTTTATATATATATATATATGTATATATATGCATATATATACATATATACATATATATACATATATATATGCATATATATATATACATACATATATACATATACATATATATATATATATATATATATATATATATATATATTTGTAAGAAGTGGAGTACAGCGTTAGGAATAGAGGCAGTGGAAATGTAATGGCTGTGTGTGATGTCAGAGAGGTCGTAGATGAGGGGAGGGGTGTTACACTGTGTGAAGGATATAAATGATAAATGTTTAACTATTACATTGTTTTGTACACCTGAAACTATAAAAAAGAATTGAAAAAAAAAGAAATAGGTGTGGATGAGGGAAGGATTTCATATGAGGACATTCTAGGGGTAGGAAAGTTCTAGGTATTTCCAGTTAAGAATAGGACTGAACAATGCGAGAGATCATGTGGCTAAGTGCAGATCTTGACTAAGTCAGCAGAGGCCTCATTTACATTTGTGGCTGCTGCCCCATTAAATGGGGTAGGTTTTGCTACCTGGTGAAGTGAGAGCCTATATTGAGTGATATAGATCACTGATGTTCATTGTACTGTTGTGTAGAACCCCCAAAGTTTGTTTTGATTTTAATGTACAAATAGAAATTTTGATGGTAATTGGTGAGTCCAAGGCTAGCTGGTTTTCAAACAGTTTACAGTGAGTTTTTCATGGCAAGGGCTCATGTGTGTAAGCTCTCATTGGGTCATACAGAAGGGAAGCCAATCCAGAAACATTACAAATCAAATATCTGTTTGGCACCAAAGAATTCTTTAAGTTGTGTACTGGTAATTGGCCCAGGAAAATCACAAATACCTTATAATCTTTAAGCAGAAAGAGTCTCTCCATTTGCATTATGCCATGACCTACATAATGTACTTGGGTATGACAAATTGAAGATAATTCTTAGAGACTTTGTGTTCCTTGTATGTAACACTATCAGCAAATGAGGGGACTCAATTCCGCAAGACTTTTGATTTGGAGACCATAACGTATCATCAACATATTACTTAAGAACAGAGGCCTCGGTGATTTGAATGCTTCTCTCTCTCTCTCTCTCTCTCTCTCTCTCTCTCTCTCTCCCATTTGTTCTTTTCCTTTCCCTTTCTTATCTCCCTGCCTCCCTTTCCCTCCCCTTGCCCTCTCCTTCCTCCCTCCATCCCTCCCTCCCTACCTCCTTGAGACCTTCCAACCTTGCAGAAGCCTACATATAGTGCAGAGAAATCAATGCTCTCAGTGCATACTCCAGGCAATGTGTGATGGGAGTCAGTAGACAAATGCTCCGGCCTCCCATTCTTCACGTATAGATTTCTGTGTGTTTCTTAGTGGATACCGGAGGAATTGGGCCTCTGTTACTTACAGTTGTAATTGAAATAATGCTTCCTTAGACTGACTGGTCTTGCTTTCTGTTTCACTGTACCTACTCCCTCACTCATGCTTCATGGGCTTAGTTCCCAGGTAAGCTATCTGCACCCACATCCTTGTTCCTGACTCTGTTCTGGGGGGATCCAAACTAAGACAACCACATCTAACATATATTCATTGAATAGTCATCAAATATTTATTGAATACATAATATGGGCCGGATACTTCAGATAATATGGGTCAGATACTTCTAGATATTGAAGATAACAGCAACAAATAAAACAAAATAATCTCCATCCCTCATGGAACTGTGAGAGGAGGAATTTACAAACATACAGAGAAAAACATTCAAAATAAAAAATATTCAAATTAAGAATGTAAATTTGTTGTAATCTCATGGAGCTAATATTTATATCCCACTTATTTCTTCATAGGGTTACCACAAGCTATACTGCCTTCCATCTCTATCTGCATTCTGCAAACCCTTTAAAATCATACTTAAAAATTTAGAAAGTATAAGAAAGCACAGAGGAGAAAATAAAACAACCACTCCAACCTAGAGGTATCCATATTGTAATGTTTAATGTCTTTCCAGGCATTTCAAACTCATTGTAGCTTTAAAATATATTTTAATACTAATATAGTCAAATTTAAGCATAATATGTTTAAATAAATACATCATTTTTCTTTTTCAAAATCTTCCTGGGCATTCTAATCTAGTTGTCTTTTTCACATGAATTCATAATCATTTTGACAATTCAAAAATAACCATGTTGGGATTTTGATTGATACACATTAAAACCTACGAGTTAATTTGGGTATACTTGACATAATAATATTCAGTTTTCTTATGAAGGAGCCAAGGTATAATTTTCCATGTGTTATAAATCTTCTTTTATGACCTTAAGGAAAAGATTTATAGTCTTTTTCATGTAGGTTCCAAGTAATCTCATTAAATTTATCCCAATATGTTTTATATTTTTAATTGGCACCTTTTCCATTAAATTTAAAAATTGATTGGGGTGGCCGGATGGCTCAGTTGGTTAGAGCGCGAGCTCTCAACAACAAGGTTGCCTGTTCGGTTCCCACATGGAATGGTGGGCTGCACCCCCTGCAACTAAAGATGGGCTGTGCTCTCCACAGCTGGGCGATGACTTGAAGCTGATGGACCCTAGAGAAATACACTCTTCCCCAATATTCACACTGCTCACCAATATCCCCCAATTTAAAAAAATTTTAATTTGCTTATATAGAAAAGATAATTGTTTTGTATGTTTGTAGTTAATCAGCTTCCTAAGCACTTTTACTAATTCCAATACTTTTTCAGTTGTTCTCTTGAGTTTTCCAACTATATAAATGTAGAAGAAAGTCAGTCTCCTAACCCTTCTTCTCATACCACAAAACTTGTTGTTTCTGTATCTACCCATTATCTTTGTTCCCCCAAGAGTTGTGGTGAGCTAATCTGATTGGTCAGAAGCCAGGTCAGCTCATTGGAACACCTCTATTATTGGATACAATAGCAATGGAAATTATCTAATGTTCCCTTTTTTGTGTTATGTTTATCAGATTGTGGTTATCAGGGTTATACTAGCTTCAAAAAAAAAAAAAAGGGGGGAATTTTCTTTTTTTATGGAAGAGTGAAAACAACATGAGTACTGTCTTTTCCTTAAAGGATTCATCTATAAAATTCATCTAGGTTCAATAAACATCATAAGGGTTTGTTTTTGAAATTTGAAAGAGGGAGGGAAAGGCTTCTTTGATTATTCTCCAATTCCTTTTCTAATTCTTAAGTCAAGATTGATTATTTATATTCTCTGCAAACTTTATCAATTTCATTTAAACATTTTAATGGCCTTTAAAAATAACTTTACTAACAATTGTTACCCCAATAAACTATAATTTTCAAAAATAATAATTTAAGATTTTCTGTACGTGGTATGAATGTTTTTTCATTTCTTATGGAAAATAGTCTTGTCCCTCTACCATCACATTCAAGTTTTTATTCTCTCTCCCTTTTTCCCCAAGATGTATATATTTCTTCAAGATGTGTGATTATTTTATAGAATCACCTCTTTGGTCTATTAATAATTCTTTCTTTGCTTTCTAATTCATTTATGCTTTCATCTTTTTTTATTATTTTCTCCTACTTAGGTATATTTTGTTAATTTCAGAACTTTTTGAAATTAATTATTATTTCTTTTATATTCCTTGGTATTTAAAAATGAAAGCATTTGTAACAATATAATTTCCTTGAGGGCAGCTTTGACAACATGTCATGAATTTGATATGCAAAGTTTTTATAGTAGCCTTTCACTAAATGCCTATAACTGCAGTGCTCATTTCCTCTATGAGCTAAAGTTGATTTAGAATATTTTAGAATTTCCAAGATTTTTTAAATTGAAATGTTTGTTATTAATTTCCAAATGCACATTTTGTAACACTTTAAAATTTGGTGCATGTCAAAGAAAAGGCCCCACTGGACTCTGGAAAGTTCATCAAATCATCCAGTTTACCCATCATCTAGTTTAAGAACATCTACTTCTTAGGAAGGGGAAATTGAGCTGTAATTTTATTAGAATCTTCAGTTATTCTACCTCTGAGTAGCACTTGCTTTCTCTGATCCACTATCATACTTAGTTTGGATTGCTTGGGGTTGTCGTTATTTTCTTTTCTCTTTTTTTTTTTTTTTTTTTTTTTAATGACTGTCTCTATCTTTACTACTCTCTAAGTAGTAAAAGCAACTTGAGGACAAAGCCCATATTTGATAATTCTCTGTGTCACCCCCTAGCACCCGATATCTTAAACATATTCAGTGATCAATAGATGTACATGTACTGATACACGATGTAAAGTGATCAAAACCCTTGCTAAGTGATGATATAATTTAGCCATTTTACAATATGTCTACATTATGTATTCTTCAGGTTCAGAAAAGTATTGCTTTTCTCACAATGATCGTGAGCATCATGACTCATGTGACTATTCATACTGACCACTTGTTGAGCATCTACATGCCCAAAGTTACTGCTTTAGGACCTTTATATGTTATATGCCACTTCATAACCCTCGCAACAGGTCACTTAGGCAAATATGATCATTATCATCATTTCTCGGATGAGGAAAATGAAACTCAATTTCAAGACCATGTTCAGGGTTTTCTAGATGGTGAAGACGAAGCCTGGATTAGATTCCACATTTGTCTGTTTCTTCCACTTCTGCTCTGCATCAGTTTCTGTTAATGTATTCTCCCACTCATTTACTTGTTCCGTTATTCCGTCCCACATTCAAACAACTAAATGTTCACCGATTTATTTTGCCAGATACAGTATTAAAAGACAAGGAATATAACTGTGAATAAAACAAGCCCCTGCCTTTGGTGACTTTCCAGAGTCCAATGGGGCCTATTCTTTGACATGTACCAAATTTTAAAATGTTCCAGAATGTGCTAATTGTATCTGGACTTCCCTGCAGTCTGTCTGCATCTCTGCTCTCTGCTCCCATGATGTTTCAGGTGTTTACTTCAGGGCTTGCCCAAACTGACTCAGATCCTGGCTGCCAACACTGGGGCGTGTGAAGTCATTGTATGCTCTTTGTATGTGCAGAAAGAACCCAGGGTTCTAATAGCCTTTCTCTGCCCACCTCCAGCTTCGCTTCCCTCAGAACAATAACCTAAGCTTAAAGCCAACAACAATTATGACGGTGTTATTATTTCTTAGGAGGAAAATTGATGTTGTCAACTTGCAGTATGTCCCAGACTCCTGGAACTTACACAGAAATCACTCTTGGAGGCAGGGAAGACAAGCTTCAGAAACATGTTTCCTATGAAAGAAACAATTAGGGTCTTTGTGTGTCTAGACTCTAGACTATTTGGCCATTTGGCTGAGAATAGGCTTAGTGAAATCTCATCCGTAAGATCCTGTCTTCCGCATGTTGGCCATCACACACCCAGCTCAGAGCATACATAAATGCCACAATGCCCCATGTCTGCCACCCTGAACCACCTAGACTGACAAAGATTGGACTAGAAAGTGAAAAGGAAGGCGGCCCACTGGAACCTGACTCGCTGATTTGAAATCTCCCACAGGGTTTTAATTTTGTTAAGGGATTTCAGCTGTTACCAGAATTGTCCTCACTGCTGGCAGCGCCACCTCTAACCATTTTCCATTCCTTCACTTTACTTTTTTTTTGCTATCTGTCCCTCTAATAATTCCATAACTATTCATCTATTTGTAGTTTTCCTCCCAATAAAAAATAAGGCAGATACTTTGTTTTGTTTATTATTGTATCCCTAATGCTAGAGCAGTGTCCAACATGCAATCTGCTCTCAACATATAGTCGAGCGATGATAGAATAAATCATGAATCATCAGGACATTCCTTATTGATTTCATCTGATTTGCTGCCATCTTTATCATCACAGTCACCATCTTTACCATCATTGATATCAATGTCCTCGTCATTTTCCCAGTCTTTTATATGTTAGTGGTGGTTTCCAGTTCCCATCATTGCCTCCTCCAATAGTCTCAGTTCTCTCCTGTTCTCAAGTGACATAGGCAGGGAAGAATTAACATCCCACCCACAGATGAGGGAGCTAAACCCCAGAGAGGTCAATGAACTTGCTCTCGGTCAAGTGCAGGGGCCAGAACAGGCCCACTTCACTGTTTGTTCCTTTGTCATAGTACTTACGACCCACTGCCCTGGGCAAGGATTATTTGTAAATGACTTTTGAAGCAAAGTCGTTTCCTTTGTTGTTCTCTTATAGTACTTCACACAGTGCCTGGCACGTGGTAGACATTTAAGAGCATCTATTGAAGGACTGAATAGCAGCAGAGTCCACCATGATTTGGCCTCTAGATTCCTCTTCAGTCTTTGCACTCCAACATCCCAGCACATGTCTTGACAGGCCCGTACACAACCTTTTAGCTTACTGATCTGCCTGCCTGAAGTACCCTTTCTTGCACCCCTCTGTGGCCGCCCAATCTGCCTATTTAATGAGAGCTTTCAGGCTGTCACAGCTTAAACTGACCACTGTTCTTTGGATGATCACCATCCCCTACAACATTCCTCTATCACAGCCTCTTTGGAAAATGAAGCCTTTAGAGGCCAGCAAGCATGTCAGTGTTGCACTATCCCAGCATCTAGCACTGACTGGTAATAGCAGATAACCTTTACTGGACACTAACCGTCTGCCAGCCACAAGGTTTGTGGATGCTTATAGATGATCTAATTTAACTCTTACAACAATCCTATGAAGTATCATTATTGTCCACACTTTATAAAGGAGAAAGTAAGGTTCAGAGTCGTTAAATAAGAAGCCAACACCACTTTCCTACAGTATCAGTAAACAAGGACCACATTTAAACACTTTTGCCATATATGAAGCTGTTCTTGAATCCCTCGCACCTAGCCAGGAACATGAAAAATGCTTAATCAATGTGAATTAAATGATAAAAAAAGAAAATTACATGAAACGATTTCCCATCTCCATTGTGTGCTATGCTTGACTTTACTTGGGACAGGTATTCCTCACCCATCTTGCTGAGCCGTATACATTGCTCCAATGAAGAACCCTTTCACATCCAAGACCTCCTTCTTCTTTTGTGTTTAAAAATCAAATCAATGGCTTTAGTATTCTTAACAACTCTCTCTGTACCTGTTCTGGCAGAAAGGTATGGTGGATGATATTCTTCACAAGGTAACACAATTAACTTGACTTTCTTTTCTCACTCCATTTCCTATCTTACCAGGTAGCCCAGCAGCAAGTCTCAGTGGCAAGGTTTAGGTGCCATTTCTGGGGCCCCCTTCAGGCTGCCTTCACATGAATATAATCTGATTAAAAAGCTGGTTTTACCCACACAGGATGCCTCCTTCAGGGGGCTTAACCAAGTCACGAAGTCTCTCATCTGTTTTCTTCTGAGTCTAGCCTAAGAAAAGTGGCATCTTACTCAACTCTCCAAACCTGTAATTATTAGAATAAGGATTTCCTTGTATTCATGGAACTGTTTTCAGACTTACAGAATGAAACAAATACATACAGTGGTAATTCTTTTCTTTTGACTCCTAGGAAAATCAACAAGGGGTCGAAATTTGGGTTGAAGAGAAAGAAAAACACATATATCTACTTTGTTTCTGCTTCTTATGAACATGTTTCTTGTCAAAACCCAGGGAGTGTAAGCAAAGCCCCATCATTCTGTAATATCCCTGGAGTCTTGCCAACCTTATTTAAAGGAGGGTTGGGAATCTCTTTGAGATTCTGTAGTCTAATCAGCAGCCAATAATGAATGAATAAATGAAGTAACAAAGAAAACTACCATATGTTAAGAGAGGTTCTACATCCTATTTTATAGAAGAGACCACTGTAGCTCAGTTAAGGTTCGTTATCTACATCCTGCTCTAACAGGCTGGTAGTTTGGTGCATAGCTTTTATAATTCAGGGATTCATGGATCTGCCACTTACCATTTATGTGACCTTGGATAGTTATGAAGCCTCTCAAAACTGATCTTCTCATCTGTGAAATGGTGACAATAATGGTATTTGTCTCATAGAATTACAGACAGAAAGGCCATTTTCCATCTTGTTCAGCTATATCTCCAGATGCTTAATATGCAGACAACACTCAGAACATATCTGTGCAATGAATGAATGACTAGCACAGCACATGGCATATAGCAAGTGTTCACTAGATGTTGGCTATTCTTCTTCTTATTTCTGTCCAGGGGAATGGTAGTATAGCCTCTCGGCCTTTGGGCTAAGATCAAGTGTGGAGCATGGTAGAAGCAGGATTCAAATCCAGATCCTTGTTGTTGCTGAGAGCAGGTCCGAGCACTTGCCCCTCCCTTAGTGATCCCCCTTTCCTCTCATTCTTGTCTCTCCTTCTGCTACTCATGAACAACTTCGTCTCTCAACTACTAAAATGACTTTGCAAATAGATGCCCACATTTCATTCATTCTGTATCCAATAGTCTAAAATAAACTTGATCAAAAAACCTTGAAGCTTTCCAGTTGTCAATAAGGAAAGCACATTGCATAATCTAACTCTCCAAGTCCCTCTTTTTCTCTGGACCCACTAATACCTCTAATCCTTTACTCCGTAATGCTTTACTCCAAATTATATCTACCAGACTGAAAAACTACATGTGCCCCAGAGCCCCACCTCTTGGCTTTGCAGCGATCACCCCCATTTACTCTAATGCTCTTACCCAGTCAGACCAAACTCTGCCCACTCTACAGGCCTCAGCTCAATGAAGCCTTCTGTGCCCACTCAAACCACAGGCATCTTTTTCTTCTTCTGAATTTGACCTTTTTATCTATGCCACTCCTATGTCCTTTTATTTATTTTAAAATGTGTTCATGATCAAATTTCCCACACTACTTGTATTATTGACTTTCTGACCTTTGGATGGGCACATGCTAGTTCAAGCTGTAGTATAATGAAAAGCAAACTAGTCCTCTGAGGTGTCCGTTTCCTCAACTATAAAATGGGAATAATACTATCTACATTTCTGGATTGCTATGAAAGTTACAGCAATAACTGTAATGTGTCCCATCAAGAACTTTGCACATAAAATGTAGTAGCTACTGTTGTTAAATATTTTGTGTTTGCTAAACCTGAGTGAAGATGGGCAGAGTGTGTTCTAAAAGTACCAGGTAATGTTGGTAAATGTTTTTCGGTTTATAAAACCAGCCCTCCAGTGTTTCTCTTGTCTTTGGTAGAGCCCCATTTCCTATATATCAGATGCTCCTAAATTGATTATTCCAGTTTTATGTGAAGGACCCGAATATCATCATCACTACCTTTGTGAATACAAATCTTTCACCCCCCTCCCTAGTGCTGCCTCCTTTCTGTACTATTCAGCCAGGGAGGACCAGTGTGTGTAGGAAGATATTGCACCAGGGTTGGCGAACCCAGACACTTCACCTCAACTTCCCCCACTTTCTGGAGGAGGCGCCTCCCAGAAGGTCTGTCCAGGGTACTTTTTTGTTGTTATTGTTCTGCCTGTTTCGGTAAGATTAGTTTTTATACTAAGCCTGGAAGTGGAAAGGCTAAGATTAATTTTTATACTAAGCCTGGAAGCAGAAGGGCTGAGGTAATGTCAGAAGCAGCTGGCCCTTGTGCAATTTCCTACTGTGACTAGAAATGAAAGGGAGAAATCTCCTCGGCAGTTCTTTTGCTTGAGATTTTTCACTCCTAAAGGTCAGTAAGGAAGGGTTTCAGGGGTGGGGAAGAAATTCTGACAAAGTTCCAACTTTTGTAGAAATCACAGTCTCTCAGGCCTGGCCTCAGGTTTCCTGGAGTTCCTGTTTCCTGGAGGACACAGGGAAACCTGTCGGCCCTGAACACCCAAGAGTCTACATACAAGATGGCGGCTTGCATGGACCACTGGCTTGTGCAAGTAATTCTCCCAGAGCTTTACAACTTCCCCACTGAGTGCAACAATTAGCATTTTAAACAATAATGCTCTTCTACCAACCAGCGTTTGACAGCTCTGAACTCTGTTTACAGCCTCTCATAGGTGATAAGGGAGAAAAAATGTGTTCAAGTAACAGCTAAACATATTTACATGACATTAATGCTTGTAGGTGCCAGGGTGTTTGCTGGCAGGACTTAAGTTTTCCATCCGGCTCTGGCTGCTTTCTTCTGGTGAAGAAATAACCCTTTAGGACTGTCATGCTCTTGGGCAGTTGGAATCATCTGTATGAGAACCGTATGAGGCGCTTGTTTAAAATGTAGCTTTCTGAGTCCCCCACTGCAGACATTTCGAATTGGACTCTCTGAGGGACTGGCCCAAGAATCTGCATTTGACAAACTCTTCAAAATTAAATTCTGGGGTAACTGAAGGACCCCAAGCTACTGAGGAGTTAGCGCTCATGATCTTCCTTGTTGTGAAACGAAGGCTTTGCTTTTTTTGTTTGTTTGTTTTTTTTATTACTCAGTGTGCCAGGAACAATACCAGATATCTGACTACAAAGAATAAGATATGGTCTCTGACTTCAAGGAACTTCTAATCTCTTAAGAAAACACATGTGTATAATTAGGTGTAAGAGAGCTATGAAAGAGGTCTTCAAGGACAAAATGAAAACAGAAAGGAGAGAGCAGTCAATCCTACCTGGGGAACAAGGTGGGTATCAATATTTTCTCATATGAAGGATGCATAGGTGTTCGCAGAGCAGACAAGCTGGAAGAAAGGTGGCCTTCTAGGCTGATGGAGCAAAGACATCACTTCTAAAGTAGCAGGACAGGTTCTGGGAACTGAAGGTAGTTCGGCATAGTTGGAAGAGAGGATGATGGGTATAGGAGGAGGGTAGAGTAAGAAATTATCCCTGGGAAATAGGGAGGAGTCAGATCACAGATACCTATAGTAAGGAATTTGAAATTGATTCTCTAGGATTGTTTTCTTGAAGTATGGACCTCAGAATTTCCACATTAGAAAGAAAAAAGTGATGGAGAGAGAGAAGTTCTTCCCTCTGTTTAGGCAGGCAGGTAGTTAGTCATTGGATATCTGGGAAAGGAACCTGAGGTGGGAGGGTGTTACTATGTTGGAAGAGGTACAAGAGGACCAGAGTGGCTGGGATGATACACCAAGGTACAAATTGGTAGGAGACAAGATCAGAGGGAAAAGACAGCCAGGTCATACAGGACATCTGAGGCCGTGAAATGAACTGTGGGTTTAATTCTGAGAAAGGAGGTTATCACTGGCATGTGCTGAGCAGAGGAATGATATAATCAGATTCACAATGTGATGGGATCATTATGTATTTGAAATAGACAATACACTATAGGGGCAAGTGTGAAAGCCACGCGATCAGTAAGGAGACCACAGCAATAACAGAGGTAAGAAACGGTGGTAGCTCAGTCCAGGTCCTACTAGCAGAGGTGGTGCTGAAGGTGAGAAGTGGTCAGATTTCAGATACATTATGAAATTGGAACTGACCGATCCTTCACCAGCGGACTGGTGGGGAGGTGACCACTTCCAGCATGCACAGCCTCCAGTCACAAAGGGAAGTGCTCTTCCCCCAGTGGACTATGTCATGGAAGCTTTAACATTTTTTTCTTTTGGCTAGGAAATGATGAAGGGAGGCTGTAGAAGAAGCTCTGGATTCTGGGACAAGGAGATCGAGCACTAGGAGTGTTTGCTATGAGTCATCAAGGTTCTCCCTGACCCAAAAGACAGAAATCTCCCTGTCGTCAGGAGGAAACCCAAACAAACCTTGTTGCCTTCTCCGTATAATTGTCTGTCACATTCCTGTCCTTGTCTTAGCCTTAATGCAAACCCAGTCTTATGCAGAAAAACTGTCTAGCTTCTTTCACTCTAGGGGAAGTCTGCAGAGAAGCTAGAGGAGCCATAGGTCTTTCTTGATTATACAAAGTTTAAGATAATGGTGTTTCTGTAGCTAAGGTTCTGCAACAAGAATCCACAGGAGGGGATTTCCTAGGCGCTTGCAGCAGGTACAGTGACTCAAAGCTGTGCAGAGCTACCTTTTAGGGACCATTTGTTCACTGTCCTTTTTTCCCATCTGTGT
The DNA here is from genome assembly GCF_036562045.2 of Rhinolophus sinicus. Classification (NCBI taxonomy): domain Eukaryota; kingdom Metazoa; phylum Chordata; class Mammalia; order Chiroptera; family Rhinolophidae; genus Rhinolophus; species Rhinolophus sinicus. The sequence goes on from NC_133757.1 coordinate 15,568,545, forward strand.
CTGCTTATTGTGTCCTAGGCTTCAGTCTTCTAACAAAATTACCTAGGATGTAGGTCATCTTCCACAGGACAGGAGAAGCAAGGGTGGGTAATAGGAATACAGGCCCCATCTGTTCCAGGTGGTACCAGGTCTCCTTCAAGGCTGGCCTCTGCTGAGGTGTGCACCGTATCTCTGCTCTCTCCACATACATCTCTCCTGGCACTACAGCTGCTGGCTGTCAGACTCAGGGGCAAGGCCATCTCCTTCCAGGAGGAGGCTGTTCTGCCTGACCATTTAGAACACTGTACCAGATTTTATTAACTTTCCACGTAGTGACACTAATGGTATTAGGTTGGTGCAAAAGCAATTGCGGTTTTTGCAATTATTTTTAACTTTTTAAACTGCAATTACTTTTGGACCAACCTGATAATGTTTAAAAGATTGTTCTCATTTTATACACGAGAAAATAGCAAGAACTCAGGGGATATAGTTTTTTTTATAACTAATGGTTTAGAAGTGCTTCAAACTCTTTCTTTCTGAGCAATAATGACTAGTGTTTCTAGAGACTTTTTTTTTTTCCTGGCAATGGAAACAATAGCTAAAATGGTAACCATTCTAACAAGAATGCTCTCCAGATTAAAATGCTATTTGTTGCTAAGTAAAGAAGATGTCCTTACAGACCCACATTTTATTGAGCTATGGGAGTGTTTGGACTTTTATCACCTTGTTAATTAGGAATGGGAAATTCAGACTAACAATAATGGCTTCTCTTTGGAACTAGATATGAACTGATTAGGAAAATATGGCAAACTCCTACTATTGCAGGAAGGGCAGCAGTATAGAACTGCCTGCTTGAAGACTTGAAAAATAAATTAATAAAGAATAAACAAACTAAGAAAAGTATATAATGGAACTACACACTGGTCCTGAGAAAGTTGGGATCCATCTCTTGAGTCAAACTAACTGTTACTTCTCCAGTTCCAAGTATGGTCCCTAACTCGGATTCAACCTTCAATATATGTTTGTAGATTAAATAAATAAATAGGGGTTAGCTAGGCACTAGAAAAAAGGGTGGAATAAAAGCTAGCTCAGATCCAGAATGAAAAAGTATCTTCTGGGATTTTGATTTTGACCGTGGTCTGGGATAAGAGTCAAGGTTTGTATCGGTAGTAGATGAGATTTGAAAGATCTCTCACAGACACAGTCCAAGTACCAAGAAATCCAGAACAAATCTCATTTTTGAGGGCAATGTCACAGTAGAGTAGTGATGTGAGCCATTTATCTTCTGTTCAGTTTCCGAGACACAGACCAGTCTTATAGACTATACCCAGACTGATTTTTTTTTCAGTTTTCCAGCTCATACACATACACCTTTGGCCAAAAAAAATGATCCAGGAGTAGATTGCAGGGCTTCAGTGAAAACACATGTTTACTACTCGAGAAAATATAAAAGCAATTATCCTTCTGATGGTAATATATATATTTTTTCATTTTCCAGTATGTTTATTGACAAAAATCCACAAATAAGTGTACCCACACAGTTCCAATCTGTGTTATTCAAGGGTCAGCTATAATTAGATCTTGTTTCTAGCTCTGCTTCTGATTTTATATATGAACCAATTGACTCAATTTTCTTGTGCTTGATATGTTGACAGTAACATAATTTAAAATTGCTATCTTGTTGTTGCTGAAGTATGTGTCAAAAAAGGAATTTATTGATTCATTCTTCCCAAGCTGAATACGTTTATCTCCGCCTATTCAGTGATCAAAAGGGGCGATTTAGAGCCTTGGTCCATTTGGCCTCATTACTTGGTGCCACCTGTTTGGTGCCCTTTTTTCATCTCCTTTTCAGGGCAGCTCAACAAGACTATGCTCCCTTAACAAACACTGCTCGAGGAAGTGACTGGAAAACTTTGTTTAGACGACGTGCACCCCTATTTTGCACTTTTCTTTTCAGTGCCAGTCGTACTGGTTTGAGGAAGAACACTAAGCATCTGATAATCAATCGTAAGTCTCTATTTAGATAATTTCAATTATACTGTCTGAAGTTGAATCCTTTACAGGAGAAGAACTCCAAAGCTGACGGAAAAGGATAATTTAATATTGATTCTGAGTCAGAGGGGAAGTATCCTTGAGATAACAATGTATATTCTCAACCAGAACAAAACCCCAGGTGAGAAACAGTGTCCTCCTCCCTGGAGAGAAAAGATGCACACTGTTATCTTTCCACTATGCTCTTTACTTTTCAGGTCTGAACTTTTGTCAGGTAGAAACTTTTAGCCTTATTTGCTGCCTCTCTGATGTACACCTGTTAATCCATTCTGGTGATACAGCCAAAGTTGTCTTCATAAAGAGTCTTTTCAATAATTTATAGTTTCCCCTTTAGCAGTGCCCATTACCTGTGGAACAAATCCACCTTGGTCTTTAGAAGGCACTGATGACATAGAATCAGTCCCATTATCATTATTACTTCTGACACTAGCCCTGTCATCATAAACATGCATTGAGTGTTTAATATGTTGCAAGCACTAGGCCAGGTTCTTTATGTGACTAATCTCCTTTCTTCCCTGCTACAACCTTATGAAGAAGTGTTATTTTTATCGTTATATTCCTCATATTAGCGATAGCAAAACAGAGACTTAGAAAGGTTAAGTTGTTTTTTCAAGGTCATATAGTTAGTAGTTAAGCTGGAACTCATATTTCATATGACACCAGCCTGATCTTCCCTTCCAAACCCCTACCGTCCTCTCATAGGGAAGACTCACTTCCTCCGTGTCCTCTGAATTGGCCACAGCATGACCACATCTGTAGTTTTACTATTATCCTTTATGACCCAGAATGCTTGTCACTTTCCTTTTTTTAAGTCTAAATCTTGACTATTCATGGATATTTTTTGATGTCTCAAATAATTTTTTTCCCATTGCTTAACTTTGTGTTTATTAATCTTATTCCTTAGTTTCTACCCTGTGGTATCTTCAGGGATTACACTATTAATCTTCCCCTGTCCTCAGTCCCCATGGAACACCCAGGTGCAATAAATGGACTTCCTCATGCCCTTCAAATCAGTTAACTTCTACCTCTTCAGGATATCTCTATCATTGTAGCCCAAGCTCTGCTCTCTTGCGTTTGAAGTCAACGTACATCTATCTGTTGCTATTTAGTCGGATCCATTACTTCTAGAGTACATGTCCTAAATTGAATAACATGCAAGCAGGGATTCTTATTGATAACATTCATTACATGTGTGTCATATCAAATAGACTCAGATGTTTGTTGATTGAATAAGTGGCTATAAACCTGTAGAGTTAATGAAAGGTTATGTGGGCAAGTCATAATTATGAAGTTAATTGTGAGACTCTTATTAGGATTTGGCACTGTCTTGGCTCGCACTTTTATTCTGATGTGAAGCAGCAATATGATATACTTAAAAAAGCACAGTCATTGATGTCTGAAAAACCTAATTCAAATTCTACTGCTACCTAGGTGTACGATCTTAGGTAGGTAAGTCGACTTAGTCACTTCATCTCTAAAATAGTACTAATGCTTCAAGGATGGTAAAAAGTATTAATAGTAACATATGTATGAAATGCCTGGTCTAGAGTAGGCACTCAGTGAATGGTAGCAATTTTACTGGAACTAAGGGGCAATAAAAATTAACTATAGATCCTGGAATAATTGTGACAGTAGGTGTAATATTGTATTTCTCCCTGAATCCCTCCATTAAATTAGCTGAATAGATAAAAGAGCCAAACTAAGGACCTACTGACATCTATGAAAAAATTGGGTGATTTGGCTGTCTCCATGGGCCCTAACTATAAATGGATGGAGACAAATCATTGACAGAGCACATCAGCATTCAAGAAGGAGGAAGTATAGAGAAGATAATTAGGCTGATGGTCCTGAGGATAGAAGAACCTTAAAATCTTCAATAGGTACTCATGAGGATATATGGCTAGTTAATACAAGAACAGCTGCAGAAACTGGAAAGACATTCTAATATATCTAATTTATGAGTGAATGAAAGGGAATTAAAATTCAGTAAGATCCAAAGGTAGTGGAGCATTCTGGGTCCTATAAATTATTTGAATTAATAACTAAAACTTCCCTTCAAAAGAAAAAAACTGAACTTTAGAAGTTTCACTTGGGACAGACAAGCTAGAAAGAGCATCACTGCCAGACAATATGAACAAGCCAGATAATAATAAAGCCGATAACAAGAAAAATCTGGATAATCTACAAAATCGTAACGTTTCTTGAATTCATCAGAAATCTGTGGCCTCAGTTCCAAGTAACCTTAAATCTAAGGAAAGACAAGCAGCAATGGAGGGATTGAGAAACAAAAAAGGTTCATCCATATGGACAATAAATAGTACAATGCTAGAAGTAAATATTTTTATAAGTAATTACTTAAAATGTAAGTAGATTAAATGTCCCAATTAAAAGATAGAAATTAGTAGGATGGATGGAAGAAAAAACCATGATTTAGCTATATGCTCTCTACAAGAGACACACTTTAGATCCAAAGACATAAATAGGTTGGTTGAAAGTAAAATGGTGGAAAAAGATGTTCCATATAAATAGTAATCAAAAGAGAGCTAGAGTCACCGTATTAATGTCATGTAAAATAGATTGTAAGACAAATCAGTTATAAGAGAAAAAGAAATACATTATATATTGGTAAAAGGGTCTATCCCTTCTTCCCTGAAGAAGACATAACATTTACAAACATATATACACCTAACAACAGAGTCCCAAAATATGTGAAGCAAAACTGACAAAAATGAAGGTATAAATAAATAGTTCTACAATAATGGTTGGAAACTCTAATATCTCATTTACAATAATGGATAGAAAAACTAGGCAGTAGATGAATAAGGACATAAAGGACTTAAACAGCATTATGAACCCACTAGACCGAGCTGATTTATACAGAACATTCTACCCGACAACAGCAGAATACACATTTTTCTCAAGTATATACGGAAGGTTCTACTGTACAGACTTTGTAATTGTTAAGTCACAAACAAGTCTCAATAAATTTTAAAGATTAAAATCAAACAAAGTATCTTCCCTGATCACAATGAAATAAAAATAGAAAACAATAAGAGGAGAACTAGAAAATTCACAAATATTTGGAAATTAAGCAAAACACTCTTAAATGATCAATTGGTCAAAGAAGAAATTACAAGTGAAAGTAGAAAATACTAAAATAAAAACAGAACACACCAAACCTTATGGAATACAGCAAAAGCAGTGTATAGTGGAGAAAATTCATAACTGTAAACACCTACATTAAAAAAGAAGCAAGATCCAAATCAATAACCTAACTTGGTGCCTTAAGGAACTAGAAAGGTAAGAGAAAACTAAACCCAAAGCTAATGGAAGGAGGGAAATAATAACAATAATAATAAAAATTAAGGTAGAAATAAATAGGGGGAGAATGGAAAATAAATAGAATAAATCAAAGCAATCAAAATTTGATTCTTTGAAAAGATCAATAAAATTTATAAAAGTAAGAAGATACAAATGACTGATATACTCGTAAGTAATAAAAGAAGAGCTATCACTGCAGTTTCTATGGACACTGAAAGCTAAGAATGGGAAAGTACAAACAACTGTATGTCCATAAATCCTACAATTTAGATGAAATGAACAAATTTCTTGAAAGACACAAATGACCATAAAACTAATTCAGGAAGAATTAGATAATCTGAATAGTCTTATACTAACAAAGAAATTATATTTGTAGTTAAAAATCTCTTCCAAAAAGAAAACTTTAGGCCTACATGGCTTCATTGGAAATCTACAAAATATTTAAGGAAAGAAATAATTTAAATTCTACACAAACTCTTACACAGAATAGTAGAAAAGAACACTTCCAAATTTATTTTATGAGATCACAATTACCCTCATACCAAAACAAACCAAGAAATTAGGACAAAAGAAAATTGTAGGGCAATAAATTGCATAAATATTGATGTAGAAACACTCAGTAGAATATTCACAAATCAAACATAACAAAATGAAAAAAAATGTCATGCCAAGTATGGTTTACCTGAGGGACTCAATGTTAGCTCAGCATTCAAAAATCAATCAGTATAATTCACTATATTAATAATTTTTTTAAATGTTACGTGATTATCTTGGTAGATGCAGAAAAAGCATTAAAAAAAAAAAAAAAAAAAGTCAGCCTCCAGTAATGATAAAAACTCTCAACCCCATAGGAATACAAGGAAATCTTTCTTAAGATGACCAGGGGCGTGATCAAAAACCGATAGTCAACATTACATTTAATGGTGAAAGATAAAATACTTTCTCCCTAAGATCTAAACAAGTCAAGGATATCCACTGTAACCCATCGTATTCAACATTGTACTGGAGGCACAATAACAGTAATAATATGCTGTCGTTTATCTAAGAAAGGAGGGGGTAAACTCTCTCTCTCTCTCCCCCCTCCTATATTAAAAAAAATGGAAA